>NC_139720.1:175553773-176153773 GCF_964211835.1 Anser anser | reverse complement strand
TGCCTGTTGGGTAAGTTAGGGAAAAGTGGTGTGGCTTGAAAGACAGGATAAAAGTGAGTTTAGTTTCCATCTCTCAAAAACTGACACCTCTCATTAGCTGTTAGAGTAATTTTGGACTAAAGAAACCAAGAAAGAAGCCAACTTAGGTGTTTTTGTGAATTGCTGAAATAAGTATGAAATGGACATAAACTTGCCTTCAGTTCTTCAAATGCTTTTATTTTGTATAAGATCTTGCAACAGACTTTAAGTGTTTCCCCTTCCTGCTGCTGTGGTTGCAAAGCATCTTGCTGGAGACTTGTCAGTTGTATGGATACGGAACATTGCAGAACAGTTTATAGAAGTTTGTGTGCTATTCAGAGATAAATAACTGACAGATGACAGATTGGTTTCATCATGTGGGCTCAGATTGAAAACCAAATGTGCTTTTTTATCGCTCTATGGCTATGTTTTGCAATAGAAAACAATTTGAACATCTATCCACTCTTTCAGTATATTCACTCTGAATATCTGCAGAGCATCCCTACAATTATTTTTACTCTCTACAGGATGCCAGTGTTGCTCAGCCAAAAAAATGGAATGAAGCACTAGTTTGCAGCATTTTCCATGCTAAAATGTAGTGCTACTCAGTTCTAGATACAGTAGTTCATTGGCATGTGTTAATGGCAAGTTAGTATAACTTCTGATAGTAATTCTGCTTAGCCCTTCTTCTTTTGAAGGAAGCGTTTGTGACCTGAATAAATAAGCAGGGTTTTAGCTTCAATACAGGAATCTGCAGCAGCATGTTCTGTTTTAAACAGGCTTATTTCAAGCCGAGGAATTTAGAAAACATAAGTGTTTTAGTCTGCACTACTGTTTTGTTTTTTTTTTTGTTTTTTGTCTTTTTTAGTCTTAACAAATGTAAGTGCACCATAGAATCATTAAAGTTGGAAGAGACCTCCAAGATCATCTGGTCCAACCATCCCCCTACTACTAATATCACCCACTAGACCATGTCCATAAGTGCCACGTCCAACCTTTCCTTAAACACCCCCAGGGACAGTGATGCCACCACCTCCCTGGGCAACCTGTTCCAATGCCTGACGGCTCTTTCTGAGAAGAAATGTGTCCTAATTTCCGACCTGAACCTCCCCTGGCACAACTTGAGGCAATTCCCTCTGGTCCTATCACTAGTTAGTTACGTGTGGGAAGAAGCCGACCCCCAGCTCCCCACAGCTTCCTTGCAGGCAGTTGTAGAAAGCAATAAGGACTCCCCTGAGCCTCCTCTTCTCCAGACTAAGCAACCCCAGCTCCCTCAGCCACTCCTCATAGGGCTTGTGCTCCAGGCCCTTCACCAGTTTTGTAGCCCTGCTCTGGATGTGCTCCAGGGCCTTGATATCCTTCTTGTAGTGAGGGGCCCAAAGCTGAACACAGTGCTCGAGATGTGGCCTCACCAGAGCTAAGTACAGGGGGACGATCACCTCCCTGGTCCTGCTGGCTACACTATTCCCGATACAAGCCAGAATGCCGTTGGCCTTCTTGGCCACCTGGGCACGCTGCTGGCTCATGGCAAGCATCGACCAACACCCCCAGATCCTTTTCCTTTGCACAGCTTTTGAGCCACTCTGCCCCAAGCCTGTAGTGTTGCATGGGGCTGTCATGGCCAAAGTGCAGGACCCGGCACTTAGCCATGTTGAACCTCCTCCCACTGGCTTCTGCCCATCGATCCAACCTGTCCGGGTCCCTCTGCAAAAACTTGATGTGTAAAGTTTAATTAGTTTTTATTCCATTTCCTATTTTAACATGCTCCACATATAAGCCATCCAGGCTATCCTTTTGTCATGCATCATCCTGATTGATATGCTTGTCCAAACTGTGGTTAGGGGAAGGTGTTTTTGTAGAGATTTATTCCTTTGATCATACGAGTTCTTCAGTTAAATATTGTCAACAGCTGTGTTGCATAGTTGCTGAATAACGTCATGTAGCTGTTTACCTCACTTCCAAAAGAAATAATCAGACAGACATTTAAGTTGAAAGGCATTTAATAGAAATGTGATGTAAACTTTTACTCTAGGTTTAATTGCAGAAATGTTCCCAACCTTTTATGATGGATTTGTATGTGTAAAAACACAAAAATTAAAAACGCTTTTCTCTTCAGTGCCAGATGAAGAGGGAAGAAGTTTGCCTGTATTAAACATCAGAGTTGAGTCTAATAAATAAGCATTACTTAGTCATTTCTTTTCAGTGATTAAAAGCATTTTTAACTGTCTTTGAAAATGTGTTGAAAATTACTTTAAGTAGTTGATTTTTTTTCATCTTATATGGATGGTTAGAGGGACTTTTTTAATACTGTACAAGTGATTGGCGGTATAGAAGAAATGCACTTTTTGCTTTTTATGATACTTTTTTTTTTTGAAATGGGATATTTTAGGTTAATATTCTCTTGTCTTCTTTGTTAATTTCAGACAGATTTAAGAACTATTGGCAAGAAATTCCTCCCCAGTGACATCAATGGTGGAAAGGTGGAAAAGGTAGACAATATTAACTTCACTTTTTTTGTTGTAATTTCTGTGCGATGACAGACTTCTGCACTGCGTTAGTCTGTTTCTGTCATTATTCAACATACAAATGAAGCCAATATTTGAGTACATTATAGAATATATTTACATTAGTTTGCTCACTATGCTTTATAATGAAGACTTTTTACTTCTGAACTTTGAAGTGCTTAAATAAACATGAATGATCCTAAAAACTTCCTTATCATTCAGAAACAGTTTAACTTCTTTGATCTTGACGTAGTATCAAAACTTTTTTTTCTTCTTTATTCTTGTGAGTGCAGCAAAGCAGGTTACGAATAAAGGAAAATAGTTGTATAATTATGAAACATAATGATAAATGTTGATACTTTCTTCACAGTATCCACAGATAAACACGATTAAGGTTATAAACTTTGTCATTTACCTGTGTTTGTGCAGCTTATGGGTTATGTGGATAAACCATGTCAGATGACAATGCTTTATATTCCTGAGGATAGTATTATATTCGAAGTTTAGATATGCCAGATTTTTGACATATATACTGTATGTTTAGATAAAAATTGAATTTGACCTCATTGGTATGCCCTTCCTGTTTTCTTCATTTAAGAGAGTTGAATGAAGGAGTTTTAATTTTAATGCTAGTGGTAGTTCTCTATTCAAATCATTATCCCAATTTCCCAATATTGGTGATCTTTATTTTTGATGTGAAAGTTCCTGAGAAACATATTTCGTTACGGTTGAAATTTACTATAGCAATAAATCAAGGCAGCATTTTTTTTGAGAAAGCAAGATTGATGAGAGAGGCTGTTTAAGAGCTGTTTGGATTTATTTCTGCTGATGCTGTTGTCCGAATGGGGTGGTGACTGATGTACCACAAGCTTCTGTAACAACAACAACAGAGGAACATCATTGTCAACTACGAAAAGCCCACTTGAGAGATACCATTCTTGGGCGATAGTTCATAGTGGTTAGCCAGACAGCAGTCCATGCATGAAACCCATTACTTATTAAACCAACTTTCTGGAAGAAGTATTATTAATTTTATTTCTTACTATGTGGAACTGTTTTTGCAAGTGCTACTTCAAAAACTTTTTTTTTCAAGGTGTTAGTTTATGAATTAATTTTGATAGATTGTTTACCTCTTTATGTTTTCGAATAACGTACAGTTAAAGTTATTTCAGTGCTTAAAGCTTTTTTTTTTTCCACGTAGAAAAAGGAAAGAAAAAATCTAGTCTTTTTCTTATATCTATGATTTGAATGTTTTTCTTCCCCTTCAGCATTCTGTTTTCGAAGTATGGAAAACAAAGTACTTCTTGTCACCTGTTTTTTACACTGTTTATTTTGCAGTTGCTTACTTGAGTATTACTGAATTTTGCACTTCAGATCATGTAATATTGACAAAATCTAAACATATTTGGTTAAATACTTCAACAAGGCCAAGTGCAAGGCTCTGTACCTGGGTCAGGGCAATCCCAGGTGCAAATACATGCTGGGTTGAGAATGGATTGAGGGCAGCCCAGAGGAGAAAGACCTGGGGGTGTTGGTTGCTGAAGAACATGTGTGCTTGCAGCCCAGAAAGCCAACTGCATCCTGGGCTGCATCAAAAGAAGCGTGGCCAGCAGTTCGAGGGAGGTGATTGTCCTTCTCTACTCTGCTTTTATGAGACTCCTCCTAGGGTACTGGGTTCAGCTCTGGGACCCTCAGCATAAGAAGGACATAGACATATTAGGTATGTCCTATAGGACATGGGCCTAGTAATGAGTCCAGAGGAGTCACGAATGATAGCGGGGCTGGAGCACTTCTATGAAGACAGGCTGAGGGAGTGAGTTGGGGTTGTTCAACCTGGAGAAAAGAAGACACGAGGGAGACCTTGTAGTGGCCTTCCAGTACCTATAGGGGGGCCATAAGAAAGATGGGCAAGGTCTCTTTACTATGAGGTGTTGTGATAGTACCAGGGGTAACAGTTTTAAGCTAAAAAAGGGCAGATTTAGTTAATACGAGGATAAAATTCTTTACTGTGAGGGTGGTGATGCACTGGAACAGGTTGCTGAGAGAAGCTGTTGATGCCCCATCCCTGGAAGTGTTCAAGGCCAGGCTGGGTGGGGCTTTGAGCAATCTGGTGTGGTGGGAGGTGTCCCTGCCCATGGCAGGGGGGCTGGAACTAGATAATCTTTAAGGTCGCTTCCAACCCAAACCATTCTATGATAAATGTAATTCTCCAAGTATTGTTGGGTGCGTGATCCATGATCATGCTTGCCATAGTTAGTTTTGCTGTTGAAACATGGTTTCAGTTGAAAGTGATTTTGATAGTGTTTTTTTTTTTTTTTTCCAGAGGTTTGTTGCATTACTGTTGGGTTTCTTTAGAGGTAGTTGTTCAGCTGTTAACTTGAGAATATACCTAGGAACTTCTCCATTTTAGTGCCAGTAGAGGTTATGGAGCAGATCATCCTGAGTGCCATCACACAGCACATACATGACAACCAGGTGTTCAGGCCCAGACAACATAGGTTTATGAAAGGCAGGTCTTGTTTGATGTACCTGATCTCCTTCTACGGCAAAAGGTGACATGCTTAGTAGATGAGGAATAGGCTGTGGATGTTGTTTGTCTAGACTTTAGTAAAGCTTTTGACACAGTTTCCTACAGCATCCTTCTGGAGAAGCTGACTGCTCGTGGCTCGGATGGTTGTACTCTTCACTGGGTAAAAAACTGTCTGGGTGGCCAGGCCCAAAGTGTTGTTGTGAATGGAGTTAAATCCAGCTGGAGGTCGGTCACTAGCAGTTTCCCCAGGGCTCAGCACTGGGGCCAATTCTGCTTAGTATCTTTTTCAGTGATCTGGATGAGGGGATCAAGTGCACTCTCAGTAAGTTTGCTGATAACACCAAGGTGGGTGGGAGTGCTGATTTGCTTGAGGGTAGGAGGGCTATGACACCTATGCAATTTAATTACTAACAGAAAACAAAGGTCTGATATTAGTTTATTGTAAAATCATTTCTGTGGCTATTCAAGGTAGGAAATGTGTATGGTGTCTTGTAGTCATCAGACCAGTGAAAAAAGAATTTAAAGTTCTTGTACTTATGTACATTGTCCAGAGCTCCAAATGTTGGATGGCACATTGATAAAAGGTCTCTTCACTTAATGTTGCTCTTTTAGAATTCCGGTAAGAAATACTTTTTTAGTGCCTTTATAGTGCACTTTTAAAGCACTTTTTTAGTGCTTTTTTAGGAACTTTTTTAGATTAGCAGTTTTGACTAAACAATTTTAAGTGTGTTGCAGACATAGGAAATACCGGAAATAGTGTTTTTTTGATCTTGTCTTTTGGAGTGGTTCAGATCGCAATGTAAAAAGCAAGTTACTGTACTTGGATGACAAGACTTAGAGTGCTGTTCTTGCAAAAGAGGTTGGAAATTATGCATTTTTTGTTAGATTGTAGGGAAAACTTACAAGTGTGACCTTTATGCTTGGAGATGTGTTGATTTGTGAAAAATTTAGTATATTTTAAAAGATTAGTGTGTGTGTGGGGGGAAGAGTGGTTATTGATTGATTTATGTTGACTTAGTGAGCTAGAGGATAAGCAACTAATTTGTAGATCAACAGGCTTTTAATTTAAGGTTATCCAGTGTATGTTCAGAACTAAAATTGTCCACTGAAAAAGGAAAAATGTGATAAAAGGGAAGTAATGATTAGGGAGAGTAATGATGTGATTTCAGTGATTTTTAAATCCAGACTCACGGATTTCAATATAAAAGAGGCTCTTAAATTAAAGATGTAATAAGGAGATAAATGATAATTTTTTTTTTTCCAGCTTGATGCTTTGCCTCCATTTTCAGTATGGATATTCTAACTTCTGTGGCAAAATAGGGAAGGTGTATGAAAGTTGTGATTACTGTGTCTCAGTAAGCAAAAGTTACATGTATAAAATGTGAAATCACATATTTGGGGACTGACAGTCCTGCTGTAGGCTTAGAACTCTCTCACTTGGGAGTCAATGCAGAGGAGAGAAACTTGGTTATTGAAGTTGCTGTTGCCTGTAAACAGTGCAATGTAGCTGCGAAAAGGAAAGTGGAATTAAGATGTGTTCTGAGACACCTCTAGATCTGGGAAGACATTGCTGAGGTTCTGTTACAGTTGACGATTGTATGATTTTGGTCATTGTTTTTGAGAAAGGTAAAATTCAGATACTGTGAGTACAAGGGAGTATTACTAGGATAAGTGGGAAGCGGAAAGGAATGTATGTTTCCAGGCAGCAAACTTGGAATCGGGGGAGGAACAGAGTTTGTAAGCACATCAAAAAGAAGGAAGTAATAAAAGAGGAGTAAGATTAGTTTAAATTGGAAGAGAGCTTTCGGTGGAAAAAATGATTTAAACTAGTTGTCAAGAAGTCTAAATTAAAAACTGGGGAGAAAAAAAAATGCTTAATAATCAGAGCAATAATATTCTGGAACCTTTTTTCCCTGTAGCAATTGTTACTTTTTTTTAAAGGCGACTGTCATTGTTGTTAGTGAATGGAGCTTGATATATTTCTGCAGGGGGTTATGTCTTACAGTTGATGGGGATGGAAGACTGGATAGTAGGATTGAGTACTGCAGCAATCCAATCCAAATTTTTTAAAATGAAAGTTTGCTTGATTCAAGGTACTTCTATTTCCCATATAGTTAGGTAATTGAGAGAAATCAGTGTGTATCTATTCCTTTCATTTTCAGTCATAAAGAGTAAAAATACAAACAGTGGGAAAGAGCTTTTTTGTTGTTTTTTTTTTTTTCCTTGCGAATAACTCGTGGCAACAGTGACAGGGGTTTTGAGAAGCCAGAGGAAATGGGATGAAGGAAAATTGTGGCACACATTCATTTTTGTTTTATTATTTCTTAAATTCCAAACTTGTCTGCTTCTGTTGACACTGCTAAGGAGATTGGACTTTCTATATGTGAACTTTTACTAAAATTTAGTTTGGTCTTACTTCAATCAACTGTTTTTTATTAAAATCATAGCTTTTAGATGGTTATTCTAGAAAAAAACTCTGTAAACCTTTTGCTGGAGAAAGGTAGTCCTCCAGCTTTAGAAAAGAAGTATGGACTGTAAAGAAAAAGTCTGGGAATGACTTTTTTATAGCATTTAGCACAAACTAGTAGATAGTACACTGATCTTTGCTTTCCTAATGGTACAGTTTTTTCATTTAGTAAAGTTAGGCAAATCTGACTACTTTATAAGTGCTGCTGCCTAGTTTGAGATGTGTAAAAATACTTGTGTAATTTCTCAGTAGAAGGTACCTGTGGTTCAGAATTGCTTCAGGAGGGAAGAAAAACTACACGTTTCTGTTGTTGCTCCTATCCAGAACTAGAATCAGTATTGTGTATCTGTATCTTGAGAACATATATTTTCCATCTTGCATGGAAAATAACTTTGTTTTGTAGCATTAAGACAATAGGCAAATATTTTCATAAAAGACAGAATAGAGTCTAAATGTGAAACGATACGGGCAGTTGACTATATAGGTGATTGTCAACTTTAGTCACTGATACACAAAAATCTTTTATTCACTCATTTATATCTGTTTTGCATGGCCTTAAAAATCTATATAACCACCATTAACCACAAGATGGCCACATTTGCATAGGATTTAAGAAGGCTCAACCGTCGTATTTCCATCCAGATCACTGTATGCCATGAATATATGCGGAGTATTTTTAATGTAATGAAGATGCAAGGAAGTCTGTTATAACAAGTTATAATGTACATTTTAGTAGTGATATTACATTTAGGGTATAGCTTCGTTTTGAGTATGTATGCTCCATTACAATTGAAACATTCATTCCACGAGCATTCAGAAAGGATTTCATTTCTGACATCAGAGAAATGCTTTCCGAGTACTGACAGGCTGATGGTAAGCAGTTAGAACATAACTTGCTACCTATTTTAATTACTGTTTAAAGCTATTCATGCGCTTCCCAATTTCTGCCAGTACATTAGTATAACTTAACAGTGCTCAGTTGCCTTCTACCATCTCTTTGATTGTGGATGTCATGGTTTCCTACAGCCTTTTTTATTTTGTTTAAGGCATGATTGAATTTGCTGTTCCAGTTACAACTGATCTGCATTAAAAAGCTTCAGTCTTGAGGTGCTTGTGTTTAGCTTCTATTGAGAGTGATTGCTCTGTGTTTGAAGCTGCATATGTCAAAAATGAATTTTTCATCGATCTTTTATAATTGAGGTGATTTTGACAGGCTTAGGTACTTGTGGCTGTGCATGCAGTGATGCTGACAGATCAAACTGAGGGATAGTCTGTCTGGAGAGAGCTATTTAGCAGCTTTAGGTAAGCTCTCATGCTTGAACTCTTCACCTTTTCAATGTTTTGATTGTGTTCTTAGCTCCTAATGCCTATTTCAGGAGCTTTAAAGAGGCATGATTCCATCTGTATTTTTGAGAAAAAGTAGATAATGCTAGATATAATAGATATAGCGAAGTCCTTGTGAAAGGTTGACTTGTGTTTTCAGATGAGGTTAAGTGCATCAAAGCAATGCCTCTAGGCAGGCGGTATCTTGAAAACAGTACGTTATAGTCTAGTTGTTGTATTACTAAAAATCATTAGGTAGCTATTGGGAATTGTTTCAGATTTTACCTCTGTAACTTTGAGATCAGAAGGGACTGATTTATTAGAAGATTTTCTACCTTGATCACAGTACTTTGGCAAGTTAGTATGCTTCTGGTTCTAGCTTGATCTGGAACATCTCTTGTTGTAAGGATGATTGCTGCCATCCTGTTTGTGTGCAGCGGTGTCTTAACTTGCTGACCCTGTGGCAAGTGTAAGTACTGTTTGAAGACCAATGGTATTAAATAGTTTTAGTGACTTTCGGGATTTGCTGGAAGGGCTTTTGATTTGTTCTACATAGTATATCCAATGGTTGATCTACTAGCCCCGTACAGTCGGAGTGTATAGTTAACATTACAGACTCTTTTTTCTGAACACAATGTGAAGTACTTAAATATGGTTCTTCATATTGAAGAAGCCTATGAGTTAACTAAATATGAGTAAGTTATGTTTTAATTTATTTAAACTGTGTCTGGAAAGACCTGAGTATATTGTATCACATAATAATGTGGATATTTGTTTATACTGTTTTCATTTTTTCCTGTTGTTCTTCTTTACAAGAGTCATGTATGTTCTTGAATTAGCATTGATGGGTTTTGTGGATGAAGAGGAAGGAGTGGTATGTCTCATTGACTTTTTATACTACACATATATGAGGTTTTATCTACAAATATAAGCTGAGGAAATCTAAGCTTTGTCTAATCATGGTCTGCTTGACAAATAGTTCTTAAAGTAAATAGATGCACTTCATTTTGAAATTATGAAGGTGGTCTTAAAAGTCTACACTTGAATGATTTTGACAAATACTTCGCATAAAGTCTCAGTAGAGTGAAAAAGAAACATTACTAAAGTCTGTAAAAAACATCAAAGAGAAGGGTGATGTACTGAAATCAGGAAGCTGAAAAGGGCCGTGAACAAAGTAATTCTATCATCTTTCACATTCCAGATTGGCACAAATTTAAAATAAATTTTAGTTATAAAACTTTAAAAGTATTTTAAAATAGTGTTATAGAAAAAAGTAGCTTACTCTGGAAATTCATTATCACTTGATAACATATGTGCCTTACTTCTGCCTTTGAATTCATTAATCCTCAACTTCCAGTCACTACCTTTTGTCTCATTCTCCAGTTTCAAGGTCAAGAGTTCTGATTTATCCAGTAGTTTTCACATAAATAAATTTTAAACTTTCAGTATGAATATTATAATGTCATTATATACCACAATACTATATGTTATATTGTATAAGATGATATTGTACTTTTCACATTGAAAAACTAAGATTATTCATTAATATGTGTGCAGTTGTTTGTCCAGTTAGCAAATACTTTTGGAGCAACTGTTATCTTGTATACAATCTTTCTCCTTCTATGACAAAGTGACATGCTTTGTCATGCTAGTGGATGAGGGAAAGGCTGTGGACCTGGTATACCTTGATTTCGGTAAGGCTTTTGACAGTGTTTCCCACAACATTCTCCTCAAGAAACTGGCTGGTCATGACTTGGACTGGCATACGCTTCATTGGGTTAGAAACCGGTTGGGTAGCTGGGCCCAAAGAGTTGTGGTGAATGGAGTTAAATCCAGTTGGAGGCCGGTTACTAGTGGAGTCCCCCAGGGCTCAGTACTAGGGTCAGTTCTCTTTAATATCTTTATCGATGACCTGGATGAGGGGATTGAGTGCACCCTCAGTAAGTTTGCAGATGACACCAAGCTAAGTGCGTGTGTCGATCTGCTCGAGGGCAGGAAGGCTCTGCAGGAGGATCTGGATAGGCTGGACCGATGGGCTGAGGCCATCTGTATGAAGTTCAACAAGGCCAAGTGCCGGGTCCTGCACCTGGGGCACAACAACCCCAAGCAGCGCTACAGGCTGGGAGATGAGTGGTTGGAAAGCTGCCTGTCAGAGAAGGACCTGGGAATACTGGTTGATAGTCGGCTGAATATGAGCCAGCAGTGTGCACAGGTGGCCAAGAAGGCCAACAGCATCCTGGCTTGCATAAGAAGCAGTCTGGCCAGCAGGTCTAGGGAAGTGATTGTCCCCCTGTACTTGGCTCTGGTGAGGCCACACCTCGAGTACTGTGTTCAGTTTTGGGCCCCTCGCTACAAGAAGGACATGGAGGTGCTCGAGCGTGTCCAGAGAAGGGCAACGAAGCTGGTGAGGGGTCTGGAGAACAAGTCTTATGAGGAGCGGCTGAGGGAGCTGGGCTTGTTCAGCCTGGAGAAGAGGAGGCTCAGGGGCGACCTTATCGCTCTCTACAGGTACGTTAAAGGAGGCTGTAGCAAGGTGGGCATTGGTCTATTCTCCCATGAACCCAGTGATAGGATGAGGGGTGGGCTAAAGTTGCGCCAGGGGAGGTTTAGGTTGGATATTAGGAAGAACTTCTTTACTGAAAGGGTTGTTAGGCATTGGAATGGGCTGCCCAGGGAGGTGGTTGAGTCACCATCCCTGGAGGTCTTTAAAAGATGTTTAGATGTAGCCCTTAGTGATATGGTTTAGTGTAGGACTTGTTAGTGTTAGGTCAGAGGTTGGACTCGGTGATCTTGGAGGTCTCTTCCAACCTAGATGATTCTGTGATTATGTAATCCCGTATTATCATGTAGGTAATGCCTTCATTCTTAGGTTCCAGATAGTACAGTTGTAGTTTGCTCTTTCTTTGGGATTGTGCAACATGGTTATTTTACCGGAATCTAATGATTTTCATCTTAAAAAAGTGCTAAGAGAGCAGTGTGAAACCTGTGGCTTGAAGGAGCTGTGAGCAAGCACTACAGAGTGGTCTAGAGAGCTTTTAACTTTGGGTTGATGAACTCTCTTGAATGTAAAAATGGTACCTACAGAGTCTTGCTATTATTGGATTTGATGTGACTCTTCATTGTGCTCAGTGAGAACAGCTACTTGGAAACTTAAATTTATTAACATTGCCTTCATGTGTCTTTGTAACTTGGCCGAGTTAAGAGGTTTTTTATGTGGTGGGTTACAGTGATTCTTTGAAGTAGTTCATGCAAAGACTACTGGCACAGGTCTTCTGGATTCACCTGGAATTTTGTGATGGTAGTTCTCCTTCTGCAGGAAGATGGACTTCTGCTATCACTATATGGTCGTTTTATGTGGTGAGAGTGAAACTGAGCTGAATTGAGACAGGGAAACTCTAAGACCCTGATTAAGTCCATATAAACAAATAGGATGTTAATATAGTGTAGTTACTTAAGAGTACCATTCTTCTATTCTTCTTTTGCACCTGTTTCTTTGAAGTAACATGTAATTTTCGTCATTAAAGAAGCAGACGCTGTTGTCTAAGCTCGACAAATGTGCAGCTGTGCTTTATTGTAATGCATGCTTGATACAGTGTATCAGAAAACCTGAATCTATTTGCATATATATTCATAGTTAGCCTAGCTCTAATTTCTTTGCGCTCCAGAATTGTAAGGGGTCTATCAAACAGTTATTTAAAAACAAAAACACGTGCCCAGAACTAAAATTTACTTAACGTTTATGAGAGAAATTGCAATCATAATAAAGTTACTGTTCAGCTGAGTACCAGATCTTGTGGTCAACTAGGAGTGCTTCTCACATAACTAATGCTTCTTCATTTGTACTTAGAAAACATTGTATATAGTTAAAAAAAAAAAAAAAAAAAAAACCACAAAAAAACAGTTTTAATTTGTAATAAGGTAGGCTTAATGCGTTGAAGCAATTTGAGTGTGGCGGCGTGTCATTCACTACTATAGAAATAATCTTTCTGTACAAAAATTCTAGAAGAGAAAAATATTCATTGTTATCTCTTTGTGGCTTCTTTTTTGAAATCAGTTGATTGAGGGGGACTTGTTTTCCTATTATACATTAAATTATCCAGTTGTGCTTCTGTTGAAATCAAGGAGAAAGAAAGCTCCATTCATATGAGAAACAGGATTGGTCATTTAACTGTTACTGTCAGAAATAAGACTCGGACAGAAATAACTGAAAATACTGCTGTTTATACTATCTTCTTCAAACATTCAGTTATTGAAAGAAATTATACAAAATCTTCAAGTTTAAGTAGATTCCAGATGAACATAACCTCTGCAGTTTT
The DNA here is from genome assembly GCF_964211835.1 of Anser anser. Classification (NCBI taxonomy): domain Eukaryota; kingdom Metazoa; phylum Chordata; class Aves; order Anseriformes; family Anatidae; genus Anser; species Anser anser. The sequence continues at coordinate 176,140,615 of NC_139720.1, read as the reverse complement.
TACAGAAATCCTCCACCACAAATACAGTATTCGAAGTCTTTGTTTTTTCTTTCGTACCCTCACTCCAAATCTTTCACTTCTTTTTCATAGTTTATATTTTAGAGATGTATGAAACATCGTTACAGCTGAAATTTTTCTCTGAAAAAGCCATTTTTGTCATGTTTTAGAACATACTGTATGTGAGTGACAGAAATTGAACGTAACTACCTAATTACATTACACTTTGCTTTGCCTGGGGGCATCTGTTAGTGTATCTAGATATTAGTGTGCTTGCTTCAAGGTGTTAACGTTTTTGTCTTTTCTGTTCTGCATATATAGCTGGAAGGGCCATGTGTTCTGCAAATACAGAAAATACGCAACGTTGCTGCACCAAAGGATAATGAAGAGTCTCAGGCTGCTCCCAGAATGTTACGTTTACAGATGACTGATGGACACACAAGCTGCATAGCTATAGAATACAGTAGTATGTCAAAAATAAGGTGGGCAACTTTGCTCTTTGGTTTATTCTCGCTTCTTTCTCAGATTTTGTAAATATGGGAGAACTTTAAAGTAGCATGCAGAAGTGTATATGAATGTAATTTACAATGCTCTTTATGCCGAAGAGGATTTTTGCAGCCATCTGTTGAATCAGGCTTAACAAGGCAAGCAGGCTTTTGAGTGTGTGCAAACCTGAGCCAAATCTTTTTTTTTTTTTTTCCAGATTTTTGTGTCTGACTTGATAATGAGAATGTCACAGCCCTGACACACCTAACCTCATGCAATTAGTGCTGCTCTACCACGGACGAGGCTATAACTTGTACTGAATTAGTAATTTTTTCTTAAGTTAAAAATGAAGGACAAAAGAGCTAATTACTGCTGAACAGGGGGATTTCTTGTCTGTTTAGTCATTAAGATATTGAAAATAATCTCCAGTGTGTAGTCTCTGGAGTAACGGCATGCTTTGCTCTTCATTCCAGATGACTTTCTATTTAAAAAGCATCTTCGTTGTCTATCTCTGCTAGACATAGACCTTTTGTACTTCATTTTTAAATGTTGTCTTTGATTGTTAAGCTGCTCATTCTGAGTAGGAGACAGATTGCAGTTTAGAGTGAAGATGATCTAAAAGTAGAGCTCTTGATGATATTTTAATTTTAGCTTGAGCCCTCACAACTTGGAATATCATATTCCAATGTGAATATAAAAAGAGCAGAAAAGGAAGGCAAACAGAGTCCTGCGTTAGATTCCAGAGCACACAATACACACAAGACCAACAATCAGTAAAAGACATAATTTGAAAGTTCAGATAAAGTCTCCAGTGTCAGAACTCACTACTTTCTGTAGTAGTGACATAAGTTCTTGTTTTCTTGTCTGTTTTTTCTGATCTTATTTTCTTTGCTTCTATCAGAACAATACAGAAAATCGATTAATAGTGCTAAGGGTTAAGTTAGTAGCGCTAAAATTGTCTGACTTCTCTGTGAATGTTCCTTACCATGTGGTATGGTTCTGTGACTGCAATGATAGCTGTAGCATATTTTAAAGAGGTTATTATTTCCTATTTGAAAGGTTGTAACACTCTGTCCTCTTTTGTTTCTTACTGTAAAAATAATTGTTTCCAGATTGTGCCGCTTGTCAAATCTTTCAGTTATGAGTTGGAGATGCATGATTCCTTTATGCATCTGCTGTTTTTTTTATAGGGTAGATTCAAATGAGAAGAAGATAGGTACCTTCTTGTGGGAGCTGACCACAGAGAGCATCCATCTGCTTTTAAATCACAGAGTAATGAGAGAAGAAGCACCACAAGGTGCATGGTTTTTATATTCTGGAACAGTCCTGGCTGTTAGCAATGTATAGAAGGCATCTTTCTCAACTGTTCCTTGTTTTCTCCTAAGTTAAATGTCTAAAACAAACGAGATGATTAACCATCTGGAAATCCTCTGTTTATTAACTATAAATGAGTCTTAGGATGAGGAACTTATTCTTAGACAACTGACTTTGAGACATCTTCTGTTAGTCTAGACAAATCACATCCTTAGCTTGGTACTGTTAAATTGGATTTTAACCAAACAGACAATTTGCAAACATTCATCTCTGTTAGAATCTAATTTGCAATATGGCATCTTTGTGTAATGAATGGGAAGTGTTCCAAAAAAGCTATTGAAAACTACTGTGCCTATTGAAGGAGTTATTGCAAAGGTTTTTGATGCTAATTGTTTATTATGAAATATGTCAATGTTGAAAGTATAATAGGAATAGTTTTGTGTGTTCTTTTTGGTGGCAAAATATTAATAAACATGTGAAATACTTGGTTTTGTTTCTGCTTGTAGCTTGAACACTCCACCTGGAACAAAAATTAAGCTTTCAGGAATTGTTGAAGTGAGAAATGGATTCTTGCTGTTGGATGACAGTAATACTGCAGTTCTCGGAGGTGAAGTGGAGCATCTTATAGAAAAGTGGGAATTGCAAAGGGTGAGGTAACACCACTGGAAATGCTTGTTTTACTGGATGCAAATTATGCTTTATGTCATTAAATGTAATGTGTCAGCTGTGAACTTTTCCACAAGAAACTTTTAGAACTTTACTGTCCAAGTATTTTTAAGGATGAAGCCAAATATGTGTAAATAGATCAATATATTGTTGCAAATGAAATTAAAAGTTATTTTTGCATGGCAACTGATTGCTTTTTTAGTCTGCAGGGGCAGAAAACTTTTGTTAACCATATTGAATGTATTTCAGTGCAGTAATCATTGAATCATTTAAGTTGGAAAAGACCGCAAAGATCATCTAGTCCAACCTTTAACCTAGCACTGCCAAGTCTACCACTAAACCATGTCCCTAAGCATCACATCTACAGGTCTTCTAGCTAACTCCAGGGATGGTGACTCAACCACTTCCCTGAGCAGCCTGTTACAATGCCTCACAGCCCTTTCAGTGAATAAAATTTTCCTAGTATCTAACCTAAACCTCCCCTGGCGCAACTTGAAGCCATTTCCCCTCATATCATCTCTTCTTGCTTGTGAGAAGAGACCAACCCCCAACCCACTACAACCTCCTTTGAGGTAGTTGTAGGGATTGATGAGGTCTCCCCTGAGTCTCCTTTTCTCCAAGCTAAACAACCCCAGCTCCCTCAGCTGCTCCTCATAACACTTGTTCTGTAGACCGTTCACCAGCTTTGCTGCCCTTTTCTTGACACACTCCTGCACCTCAGTGTCCTCCCTGTAGTGAGGGGCACAAATCTGAACACATTATTTGAGATGCAGCCTCACCAGAGCTGAGTACAAAGGGACAATCTCTTCCCTACTCTTGCTTGCCACACTGATACAAGCCAGGATTCTGTTGGCCTTCTTGGCCACCTGAGCACACTCCTGGCTCATACTCAGCTGGCTTTCTTTACTATGAGATTGGTGAGGCACTGGAACAGGTTGCCCATAGAAACTGTGGATGCCCCATCCTTGGAAGTGTTTGAGGCCAGGTTGGCTGGGGCCCTGGGCAACCTGATCTAGTGGGAGGTGTCCCTGCCCATGGCAGAGGGGCTGGAATTAGATGACCTATAAGGTCCCTTCCAACCCAGACCACTCTCTGGCTGTCGACCAATACCCCCAGGTCCCTTTCTGCTGGGCAGCTTTCCAGGCACTCTTCCCTCAGCCAGTAGCATTGCATGGGGTGGTTGTGCCCCAGGTGCAGGACCTGGCACTTGGCCTTGTTGAACCTCATGCAGTTGGCCTCAGCCCATTGTTCCAGTCTATCCAGATCCCTCTGTAGAGTCCTCCTACCCTTGAGCAGATCAACACTCCCTCCCAACTTGGCGTTGTCTGCTAGACTATGTTTGGTTACTTCCCTAATAGTTGGTCACTTCCCAGTATGACACCAAAGCAGTGGCTTTGGTACCAAAATGTTAAAGAATGATGCCTTATACAATCTGTAGATTGTAATTGTAAATTTTTGAGGCAAAAAAATTCCATAGTTTTACAGAAAGTATTGAAGTTAGTAACCTATACTGAAGATTTCAGCAGTGCTTTAGGTTAAAACTGTGATTACATGAATTTAAAAGTCCTTCAGCAAAGCGCAAATACTTGTAAGTTCCTTTACTTTGTTTTAGCATGGTCGCTGTCTTGATGGAACTAATGTTGCTGCAGGAAAATTACTTGGACTTCCTCACAAATAAGTGGAAGTGCCTAGGACAAGAAGTTGTGACCGTGCTACAAATAGCCCCAAAATCTTAATGAATCTATTACTACTACGAAGAGACACGCACCTATATTATGTCCATGTGTATGAAACAAAGAGTAGCTTCTTACAAAGATTGTTTCTCTGCAAAGTACTTTTATTGTTGCTGATGCTAAGTTTGGCACACTTTTTTGTTATGGGTAGCCTTCTTTGATGTTGGTTTGCATTTTATAGATACGAGCAAACTGGGCCAAAATTAATTTGAGCATGAGTTACAGAACCAGCAAGAATGGAGAGTGTGCTTGGCATTCTTTTTGTGCTTTTATCATTGACAATATTTAAAAAGGAAAAAAAAATATCATGGATTTAAATGAAACTGCCTGCTTGATTAAAAAAGGGTTCTGGGACTAGAAACAGAACCATCTCATTATCATTTTTGTTCATATTTACTATAAACCTTGTAAGTTTTCTTTCCAGATAAAAGCATTGAATTACAAGGTTGAAAAAAGGGACACAAACAGATGTTACATGTTCTTAAGAATATCAACTAATTGGAAAGAGAATGCTCTACAGAATCAGCTAGCTTTATTAGTGATACTTTGAACAATCTGTTTTCATGTTTGTTTTACTAGTGAGTTTTGGAAAGTCAGTTCTTTTGTTTATTCTACCCGTGTTTCAACAAAGAAACATTGTTCTGTAAATACTAATTAGTTCTTGAAATCAATGTCAAGAAATAACTACAGAACAATTTCTGCTTACAATAAAGCAAACCATTTTATAACTGTAGTGCTGATAAGGGCAACTTTCAGCACTTGTTAGCCGCTTAGGTTGGCTTTACGTGATATGTTTAAAAGAGTTTGTTTTCACTGATTTTCTTTTAGATATGTTACAGGAATTTAATTATTGCCTATTGCTATCCCCTGAGTTCTCTGGTTCCATTTTGCAGTTTGAATAGAAGAGAACAGGTCAGTTGGAAGGGCCCTACAAAGATCCAGTCCATCCGCCTGACCACTTCAGGACTAACCAGAAGTTAAAGCATGTTAGTGAGGGCATTTTCACTCTGACAGGTGTGGGACATCAAGCACCTCTCTAGGAAGCCTGTTCCGGTGTTTGACCACCCTCTTGGTAAAGAAATTTTTCCTAATGCCCAGTCTGAACCTTCCCTGGTGCAGCTCTGCGCCATGCCCCTGCATCCTGTCCTTGGTTACATGGGGGCAAAGCTCCATCTCCGCTTTCCCGGGAAGCTGCAGAGTTCGCTAGATTTTCAATTTCTTCTCCCTGAACAGCTCACAGCATGTGGTCAAGTTTGCAGCAAGAATGTGACCATGTCAGCCGCAAAGCTATGGGTGACGAGAAATCAGTTTGGACAGGTGAACCATGGCCACTGCTAATCATAGTTCTAGCTCTATATCTGGGCTGACAACTAGATAGATAGGGCTGAAACAAGTCTATAGAAGCCAGATGCTACTTTGGTAGCACTTTCCCCATGAACTTGATGTTTCCTGTTCAGAAAGCTTTACAGAAAAGAATGGTTGACAGTAAGCAAGACTGTCAGCTCTCAAAGATATTTGAGCAAGGACGTTGCCACTCCTTGTCTAATCGTGCCAGTCAGGATTAAATGAAATACTGCACAGTGTTTGCATAAAAAGACAGAAAACTTATATTTGTGCGACTATTTCAAATTCCTTGTTTTCAAATCAATTTCTGTCTCTCCACTATGATGTCTGAGGAGCGTTAATTGGGCTTCTTGTGTAGAAGATGAAATAAATAATTTTATTTATACTTGCTTTAAAAATTAGTGCTATTAAGTCAAATAATTTTACAAAGCTTTGGGATTAAAATTATTTGTCCAGTATTAAATTATTGCCCTGATACCTGCCTGTCAGCTTATAGTTGCATTACCATTTTGTTCCATTCAGGATGATGCTTGAAATTGCTTTGGGGAGGAATCAGACTTTAGTAATAACAGACTTGCATTACAAATACTGTGTATACAGAATGAATGCAGTGTCATCACACAACAAATGCAGTTCAAGTGGAATAAGTGTTGTATTCTTTGTAGCAATAAAATTTGTTGTAAGGTAATTATTGCCTTTAAATTCCTTTCATTTTTTAAAGTGTCACCGTTTAAGTGGCAGTAAATAAAGAAGGAAGGAGTAAATGAAAAGGTTACCTTGTAATCTTTTTTCTTGATTATTTAGAAATACAAGACAATGCTCCACAGATTTCTTTAAATGAGAATTCCAAATAATCATTCCTTCATAGTGTTTTCAATGTTCTGGGGGTAATTAGGTTGTTCAAACCCCATTTGAAGGGCCAACTGATAGTGTTTTTTCTCCTTTGGTATTGTTCTAGCACCAGTGGCTTCAGGGATTAACAGAATAACGTCTGTTTCTATGGAGCCAGACTGTAGTGGCTCATGTTGTAAGGACAGCATGCATGATGCTAACCTCAGATGATGTCTGTAATGTAAGATGTCTATTGGATTTAGTCACCCTAAAGTCATTTTACAGTCAGTAGGGAAGAACAGGCAGGTTTTAAGGCGTCATGTATCTGAGGGGTGACATAATTCCTTAGCAGTCCTTGTTTGCCTTTGGCTCTAAAAAGAACCTGATGTCACTGACTCAGATACAGACATTTATGTTGTAGATGCTGTGAAAAGCTGGGTGAAATGAATCCTGCATGAAGTGCCATGTTTTACGCCCAGTCACATGGGAACAAGCTTGGCTGTAGAGGCGTTTTTTACCCTTCACCTAGAATACCTCCCTGAGGAACCAGCTTGCCCATGAAATAAATGGCTGTTGTACTGGGTGACTTCAGTTAGCAGCAACAGCAATGTATGTGTGTGCTCCAGTGATCAGCCCTTGCTTAGCTCATAATTTGAAGAAGGCACTTTTAAGTGAACTGGTGCTAAAGCAGCAAAAAATTATGATTTTTGCACTTTCAAGTGCTTTGTTTTGAATAATTTATTGAATATTTTATCAACTTTTTTTGCTGTAGGGCGTGAAGAAAAGTTTGTTTGTTTACTTATTTTACTTTTACCCTTGGATACGTTTAATGATCATAGATGACTTCAAAAATGTTCTTTGCATATGGAATAAAAGTGGGTAACTTCAAAAGAGTGGGCCGAAAGCCTTAGCTTAGTAAAACCTTAGCCAAATTAATATCTTAGGTATTTTTTGAAATTCCCTGATAATATATGATAGTATAATGGCTAAAAGCATATATGCATTTATACTGCAGTTTCGTGATGGAGTTAAATCAATTTTACATCAGGATAATAAATGCGTATAAGTAATTCTAATAAATACGTATAAGTAACTCCTACATATAGAGTTAAGTTTAAAATATGTATTATACTGATGTATGCAATCATGCATGACTGTCACAGTGTTTTAACACACACACACAAAACAGTAAAAACAAACAGGGCAATAAGAAATGAAGATAAATGCATTATGCAAAATATATTTTAAAATCCTTTTTAACATCATTAAGGGCCTATCTTCCCTTTATCCAGTTCTGACCCAAATATATCTGTTTAGTATGAAATAACTGACGCACACCATAGTGTCAGTTCCACCGAATTTCATTCTTGTGCAGGTTGTTGCTGTTGTCAGGGTTTGTAAAGAAAGAGAAACAGCGCATTGACTATGAGCAGATATTTTAAAGCAGGTCTTACAAATCCATTTCATTTTTGTTGTTGACTAACTATTTATATTATTTGAGAATGCTTGTTTTTTTTTTTTTTTTCAGGTCTAGATTAGCAATTGCTGACTAGCTGTTTAGAGCATTTGAATGCCATAAATATTAATGATGATTATGCGTACTGTTATGTTATTTTTTTGTTGGATCTGGAGAACTGCTAATCAATTTAACATGTGTACTCTACTTTTCTTAAGGCCATATGAAGTGTCCAACTTGGCACAGTGTTCTGTTTCCATGACTGATGCAACAATTTTCTTTTACAGAGTTTAGCAAAACACAATAGGAGTAATATTGGAACGGAAGGTGGCCCTCCCCCTTTTGTGCCTTTTGGGCAGGTATAGTATATTTCTTTGTCATTCAGCTGTAACCTACAAGTTACAGCCATGATAGCTCATAAAACATTTCATAAAAAATCTGTATTATGATATCTAGGGAGAGGTAGTTCCATTTAAATATAGGCTGTCAAAACACATTTAGATCATGATGATCTGGATACAAAAAAAGACTTTGTTTAAAGAGGAGGTGCTGGGTAGGGGGGCGTAGGTTTTGATCTTGTCATTTCATTATGCCAATTTATATTTAATATTTTTCTCTCAATTTCAAACTTAAAATTCTGTTGTGTGGGACCTCTGATTTTTCGTACAATGTCTTGAAGGCACCAACATATACTCTTAAATGACAAAGGTATTTACGAGAATCATATTAGCTACATCATGAAATAAGCTGGAAGTGTACAAGTGATTCTTTTTGGCATCTCTGGTGGACCAGAGTTGCTTGCAGCAAAGGTAGCTATAGCTAGCACTGAGTGTACGTGTTTGTGTTTGTATTCTTTAAAGCTGTGCTAGCATTACTTTGTTGTTTGTTTTCTTTTTCTGCAAATGAAAGTAGACAGACAAGTTAATTAAATCTTTATTTTGTGTTACCAGAAATGTGTGTCTCATGTACAAGTCGACAGTAGAGAGCTTGATCGGAGAAAGACTCTGCAAATGACAAATACTGTAAAACCTGCTGCTGACAACGATGAATTTGAAAAGCAGAGAACAGCTGCCATTGCAGAAGTAGCAAAGAGCAAGGAGGTTAGAATGCATGTGTTGCAGCATTTTACTTCCTGTAATTGATCTTTTCTTGTTAGTTTAACTCTCTTAACTGACAAATACTTTCTGATGTTTGCCTTCTTAAAATTCTGTTAATGTATTTTCTTGAAAATATGAATCAAAAATGGAGAGTCCTTTTGGACTGAGTATATTTTTATTTGAATAAAGCTAATAAATGCATCATAATGTTTTATTGTAGCTATAATTTTGATTTGATAGCCCTATTAAAATGATTTTTGCTATTCAGCTAACAAGATCAAAGTGGGAAGTAGAGGTTACTAATATTCATTTACTTTTTTCATTTCTGAAAACCCCAAGATTCTTTCTGTTCAGCCTGGTAAAACAGCTAGGAAGTTTTCGTTCTAATGTGTCTGGTTTTTATGCCCCCTGTTGGTTTTCCATTTTAGGAAATGGAAATTATGATTTGCTTGGTAACTCATAAAAACTAGAATTATATATACATGTTTTACAGCCTCATTTGGTCAAAAGAGAAAAAACGTTGAAGTCCTACTTAATAAATTCATCATTTTTTGTGTGTCTAAGTGCTTTATTTGTTGATGCAAAGCATAATCATAAAAAAAAAAATACAGCTGCTTCGAATTTATTGCAGTTCTTGTACTAGCTAAATATTAAGGCTTATTTTCATAAGTTCAGTTTACTGAAATGTTATTTTTATGCTTATCTAAAGACCAAGACATTTGGAGGAGGTGGTGGTAGTAGCAGAAGTAATCTCAGTGTGAATGCTGGAGGGAATCGAAACAGGGAGCTGTTCCAGAAAGAGAAGATAACAAAACCTGAGGGAAAGAATGAAGGAGTCTACAGAGAACTGGTAAGGTGTAAGATTTAATAGTAACTTTAAATATGCATACGATTAAAAAACAAAACTAACAAAAATAAAAGACCCTTTTTTAAGGGGTTTTCATTTAAATTTATTTTGAAGTTTTTTTAGAACAGTTAGCATGCTTTTGTACCTTACTGAGATGGGCATGAGGTTCAATGCGGTTTTTGTAAAATTTTAATGTCCTAGTATCCAGTAAAAATTAAAACCTCACAAAAGAAGAGTAGTACTATGTGTGGTATAGATCATTGCAGTCTAGTTTTATTTTCTTCTTGAAATAAGCTCAACAGTTTTTCATGTCAACATTTATTAATTTGTTTTAGGCAGGAAGACTTTCATCCTTTGATTTCAACATGTCAAATGATATTTTAATGCAGATTTTCTTCTGAATTAATTTAATATTTATTTTAAGAATCCATTCATTTGACATTGAGAAAACTACATGGTACTTGTGATATTTAAAATACCAACTAGAAATACTTTTCTAGTGACAATATGCCATGCTGACGTAGTCACAAATGATGTTATATTTTGAGTAAAGTGGGTTACCATTGGAGAACCTGAACTGTTCCTCCTAATTTAAAATATCACATTCCAGTGTATTTCATAACTTTATGCTAAATGTGAAGAGTTCTTTTGATTCGCATTGAATTAATTGGGTATAAGATTGGCAGTCATGGAAGTTTATTCTGCTCACTTCAGCAATCTGAAAGTTTGATGGGAGAAGTCTTTGTTATAAAAAACTCAGGATAGAGATTTGTAAGCACACAGTAACAATGAATGATTCTGATTTGAGTGATGAAAGCAGACTGACTGAAAGATGTTTCTCAAGATAATAATCCAGTAAACTAGTATTATAATATTGACAATAAATTTCAGCTATTTGTTGTTAAATGTTTTCCACTTTACTCACTTTTACCAAAGATCTAACAGCCAAAAGACAATTAGGAACATTAACTATCTGTTATAATTTTGATTGTGTCATAGGTGCCATCTCCTTGCAACAAGGAGAGCTTCTAGCAGCGCTACTTTCAGCACTGTGCTCAGAAATATATAGGCATATATAGAATTGTAGAAACATGGACCTTGAGGCTTCATTTAGTCATCCCTCTACCTAATATATACCTTGTCATTCTTGACAATTGTGTCTACCTAAAAAAAAAAAAAAATATTTAAAAACAAACACCACCCTGTGGTGGTTTTCCTCAGCTGGTCAGCTGAGCTCCACCATAACCACGCTCTCACTCCCCCTCCTCAAAGGAAAAGGGGTAGAAAATAGGATGGAAAGGGCTCAAGGGTTGGGATAAGGACAGGGGGATAACTCAGCAATTATCGTCACAGGCAAAACAGACACAGCATAGGGGAGATTAATGTTGTTACCTATTGCTAACAGGCTAGAGCAGTGGGAAACCCATGGGCTGCAGGGGGACAGCCTGCTCCACCAGGGGCCTCTCCACAGGCCGCAGGGGAACTTCTGCTGCGTGCCTGGAGCACCTCCTGCCCTCCTGCTGCACTGACCTTGGGGTCTGCAGGACTGCTTCTCTCTACATTTTCTCAGTCTTCTCTCTGAGCTGCTGTTGCGCAACCATTTTCACCCTTTCTTAAATATGTTCTCACAGAGGTGCAACCAGTGTGGCTAATAGGCTTAGCTCCAGCGAGCAGCAAGTCCCAGCTTTTGGAGCCGGCTGAAGCTGGCTCTTGTCTAACATGGGACAGCTTCTGGATTCTGTGGCCTCCCATTACCAAAACCGTGCAGTTTAAACCCAATACACCATCCCAGTTAAATTGGGCAATACTTATGTTTAAAATACTGTTTTCTGTTTTTGTTTGTTTGTTTGTTTGTTTCTGTGAACTGCAAGAAATTTGCCTTACTTTGAACTGTAATATGGCTGTACTTCCAACTTATGGAAACTTAATATTGTCATTTAACATATCTTGATGCTGTTTAGAAGAAGCAGATATGAACCCGCTAAGTCTAGTTAGAAAACCACCTTCAGTTATAAACGAGGTTAGAGCTTAAAACAGTCGATAATGGATCTGTTTTATCTCTTTAGAATCGTGATACGAAATCGGTTTGATTGTTGTCTTTATATAAACTGTTGACTTGTGTGTTATCTAGAAAGAATAAAGGTTTCTATTCCATCTGTGTTACCTTATGAGAAACCTGAAGTACTGTATCTTTATTTACAAAGCAAGAACCAAAGAAGTAGTTTCTGCTTTTTCTTTCTAAACAGTAAATTGTGCAGGTCAATCCTCCTCCTCTCTTAATAGTACTACAAACAGGGTATGTTCTATAATTTTCTTTGCCTTTTCAGTTTTGTATAAGAGAACCTGCAGGATCTGTACTGTGTAAATGGAGTTGAAGGGAAAGTTTTTGACATCCAAGGATAGTTCAGATATAACCTCCTTTCACAAAAGCTCTTTGTATTTGAGAAGTCTTTCCTTTGGGTTTCAAGCTGTAACCTATTCAAGAGGTTTTTTTTTTTTATCCACAGCTGATAGTACAGGTACTGTATTCGCAGGTCCTCGTTTCTTGCTGGTCTTTGATGAATATAGCTGTCGTGTACAGAATTTCCACTACTGAAAGGAGGTGATACAGAGTAAGCTAGAAGTTCTCTCCTTGTTCAAAGCAACTACTTAACTGCAAGAGGGAGAAGAGTGAAGCAGGCTTGTTGATGCAGTAGCACCAGTAATTATCTCTCTTGGACCCTTGTTCCCATGCAGAGAAGTCTTGCAGAATGACCCAGATGAGGAAGCATTATACTCTATTATTAAAAATAAGATGTTATTTAGGCAACTGAAAGTTAAATTCAAGTGGGATGATGATTCTGTGTAGACATTGATACTGTGTTTTAGTCCACTGGACTTTAAAGACCTTTTTAATTGCTATTCATTCAGTTATTCAATCTGCGGACATTTGATCAAAGAATATTGTTAAATTTGGGTATTAAGAAGGGTACATGAAAGCATTGGAGGATGAAGGGTACATAGCCAAGCATATAAGGATTTTACCCAAGCTCTGCAAAGTCATGTCTTGCTCATTTACAGTAATTTTTGGATAGTAAAATGTAGTTTTGAAAGTTATTTGAGTTGTTATCTCCTGGCTCACTGAAGTCTAGTTTTTATACTAGTATTGCTTTGAGAGATTCCTTTTACATTGAGTGAAGAACGTAAAATTTGTACAGTGAAGAAAGAAGTACAAAAGAGGAATTTCTGCTTGACACCACCTAATAGTACAACCACAAAGTCAGTGAATTAAACACAAATCATTGAAAAAAATCTCTACTAGCTGGTTGTTTAGAACTAGGAGAGCTTGTCTGTGAATATAATATGTAAATCTGAAAAGTTTATCAATGAAATATGAAAAAGTGTTTCCATTAATGTAAGATTAAAGTCAAATCTAGTGTTTTTGTGTAGAGTCTCTGTTGTAATTTGTGATAATTTATGTGTGTATCTTTCCAGGTGGATGAAAAGGCTCTAAAACACATAACAGAGATGGGTTTCAGCAAAGAAGCAGCAAGACAGGCACTTATGGATAACAGTAACAATCTAGAGGCAGCATTAAATTTTCTTCTGAACAGTAGCAAACAGAAACCCCTTCAGGGACCACCACCTAGAGGTATAACTTGAAAATAAATGCTTCAAAACAAAGCGTTCATGAGCAAAAGAATTTGTTTACAGTGCATTACTAATGTAGTTATATAAGGTATATTTACATATTTGTTTTCCTGCAAGTTAGAATGCATTGCAAACCTGAGAGAAAATACTTAAAAAAGAGTTATGTATTATGTCCTTTTCAGAATCTTTGAATTTGAAATCACAGATTTAAATATCCTTACATGGAAAATATCTGCATCTATTTTGTCAGTGATAGTTTTTGTTTTTAAGATAGGGAATACAGACATTTTATAATTTAAGTATAATAATTTTAAAAAGTGTAGATACATTTTTTTCCTCCTCCCTCACCCCCCAAGTAACTTGTTTTAACCCTTACAGGTAAAGGAAAGGGCCGAGGCCGAATAAGACCTGAAGATGAAGAAGAGCTAGGAAATGCCAGACCGTCTGCGCCAAGCACATTGTTTGATTTCTTAGAATCCAAAATGGGTACTCTAACAGTAGAGGGTAAGTTATTGAAATTGATGCATCTGGAACTAATATTGGGCAGAGTTGGTGGCATTCTTTTTTCTAACTTGGTCATTTAGAAGGTGGCTCCTAGAAATTCTGCTACAGTCAGTAGTAAAAACCAGAGTGCTAGAGAGCTTTTCCTCTCCTTTGAAAAAAGGTCAAATAAATTCCGCTGTGGTAGTTCGTATTTCTCTCTTGGCTGTCAAAAGCCAAGAGTAAAACAAGTAATCATCTAAGCTGTTTGTTTCAGGCTTAGATGTTTAGAAGTTAGTAATTTTGAAATTAGGTGGGATGAATCCCATTTATCAAATCGAATTTGATGAAGGCACTTGCAACTTTAATGGGCTTTTCTTTGTGTTCAAACTTAAAAGGAAAAACTGGTAACACCAATCTTCCTTCCTGAGCTTATAAACAACACATTCTGTGTGGCACTCAGTTTAGAGTTCAGTAATAGTAGTAAGTTCAATTGTTTTTGTATTCCCTCTGTCTGACAATCAAAGAAAACAAAACTCCACCTTTTTGCTATTAAACTATTAAGCAGCCATTTTCGCATGGTTTTCATGTTTAATAACTGTGGGGACTGAAGAAAAGGAAGGAATATAGGAAGAAGGAAGCCAAATTATCTCTAAGATTTAGTGCAGAAGACCTGGGCTTTTACTTTAATGTCTTTTTTCTTCTTAAGAAGCCATACACGAATGTAGTCTATGAATCAGGACATCTGTTTATGTCTAAATTGTTCTATACTTTGGAAGCTTTAACAGACAGATGCATTAAAAGAAAAAAAGCTGAATTTTCATACCTCTTGAGGTCTCTAGAGGCTGCTGTAATATTAAAGTACAACTCACAGTAAGCTGAGTAATAAAAGGAGATAATTTGTTATTTTGTGTATGACTTTGGAGATGTTTCAGTAGGCAGTGTGAAATGAAAATGTCTGCTTCCATTATTTAACATGAAGTTTTGTGATGGAGTTGTAATTTTTTTCTCCCTATCAAATAACTCTTTCCTAAAGGTTGAAATAAATGTTGTATTATTTTGTATGAACCGTAGTTTTCTAATGAAGGAGATTACTTAGGGAGTCTCAGCATTTATATATACAATGATTTCAAATTGAGTTCTGATATAGTCTTTGTTATCTGTTAATAACGCTTTGTTTACTTTCACTGGATTAAAAAAAAAAAGTGGAAAATAGGCATGTAGTAAAAGAAGATGAAAACTGAACAAAAGGTGGTGGTCATGGAAAAACTAGAAAGAAAATACGTAATGGTGGAAACACTTTTTAGTTCTATTTTCCTATTGTAGTGATTCCTAATTCATTTTTTGAATACTGTCCTAGAAGATTTCTTTAAAAATGTGTAATATCTGTTCCTGTTTTTCCCTACACCTGATAAATGGGCAAGATGTAATGTTTAAGGGGTGATTCAAAATTTCAGAAATAGTTAAAGACACAGACGTGAGAAATGTTAGCAAAAATGGCAGAATTTTATAAATGACAGATATACAGTAAATGTCAATATAATAACTTTATCTTCCAACTCGCCTAAGTCATGTTTCCAATTCTAATGAAAAAAATTAGTAAGAGCTGTGTTCTACCTGGGAACTTCTAAATGGCCATTGATAATATTAATGGACTTCCTATATTGTCTTTTCATCTACTTGTAATTTAAAGCTGTTAGTTGCCTTTTTTTCTGGAAGAAGCCAGGCTGTATACAGCAAGCATTCTGTCAATAACTGAAAATGAAGTGCATGCAGTCAAAACCATCTCACTGATTAAAAGCTGTTAAAATTGTGAGAGAATAAGCAGAGGCACTTAATGTCCTTAAAGGATGAGAGTATGATAAAATCAGTATGGACAGAATATATTAAATATTTAGGGAAATTCAGCCTTCAGGTCCAATTCAACTAGCTTACTCTTCACAGCTGTTGAAACATTTCTGTATGGATTTCTGGTTTCTTACACCATAGATTTAGAAGTGCTTTCTTTAATCAAATTTCATATATTGCCTTTTTAAAAGGGGCATACTGCTGCTTTTCACCAGTATCTCCAGTAATTTCTGGCAAGGCGTGACTTCTGTCTGAAAAGAAATGACATGATATATTGGAATTTGCAGAAGTTATGATGAAGGACAAGTAACTCTGTAATAACAAATACATGAAAAAGTAATCTAGTCTTATACAGGGCCAGCTGGTGGATAGTTAATTTGTATTGGACAGATGAATTGCCGAATTCTGGGAGGAAACCAGTGAATTTATGAAGCATTAATTTATCCAACTGACTTTTGAAAGTATATAGTTATATATAGGTGCGTGTATATAAAAGTATATATACAAGTGCAGTTATTGTAGATATGTATGATGTCTAAGGTAGAGTGGACAACAGATGTTTTGAGTTTAGAGATGTTGATGTTAAATTTTTGGTGTAAAGTTTAAAGCTGTTAGCTGTTAAATGTATGCAGAAAACTGCAAACAAGGAAAAGGGACATAAAAGCATGTAAAATTAAAGAACAGTTACATGTCGATGCTGAAACATACTTGGGTATGTTGACAGGCTTGTTGCTACAGTTCCCAATATATGTCTTAAGAGAGTTCTGCTGACATACTTCTAGCATGAGACCGTTGTTGATTTGCAAATGAAGACCTGAGTTCTGCTTTTTTTGGTAAATCAAACAATATGGATTCTCTTTGAGTAGAAATTTGACCTATGCTATTGATTTTAAAATAATAGCAATAATAATAATAAATCAGTTTTCTGTACTTGCTCTTAATCTGGCACTAGTACCATAGTGGAAACATAAAAAGATTCAGAACTCCTGAAGCAAGGAAGCTTTTCTTAGAGCTTGGAAATTCTTCAAATGAAAAATATGTTCACAAGTCAAAAGCAACGTTTAAATGAAACGGAAGTTTATATAATCTTTTTAGAAATGAATGGTGCTCTTTGGTAGGTTGATTTGGAGCCATCTGTAATCTCTGTGGCCGAGACTGTATGGCTACAATTTATAAGTAAAGGACATTTTTTGTAATTTACCAGTAGAAATATTTTTTCTCTAAGGTATATACACTGATTAAAGTTAATGAGGTTGCATGTACACTGAAAGAGGCACTTAATTTGTATGTGAAATGGCTTTTCCATTTAGCGTGGATGCAAATTACTGAAATGTTGCCGTGTTTGAGATTTGCTGCAAAAAGCATGAACAGCCATAAAATCAGTAGGCACCTGCACCTGAAAGACAAGCAGAACATCACTGCTTTGGTTAGTTGAATCAGAGAACTTTTTGTAGAATGTGTTATTTTTGTAGTTTGTGTGTATTAAAATGTGTAAAATATTCATCTTTTTGTACAGCAGTGAATTTATGGTTAGTTGTTAATTGTGTATTTGTATTTAAGAATAATTATTGAGTTAGAAATGAAAACTTGAAGCTGTGTAGACTGACATGATCACATTTTCAAAAGCATGTATGGGGAATTAGGCTTGAGATCTGTTTTTGGCAACTCATTTTGTTTACCAAAGATGAATTAGATTTCTACAATAAATAGAAATAGAAACAGTGGTAGTATTTTTTTCTTTCTCATTACACAAATTGATTTTCCTTGGATAAGTTTTGTGTTTATCTTATCCAAGAGATTAGAGAGAAGATATTTTGAGAGAAGACTTTTATGTGTGGCTGAAGACATTTAAAGGAAAAATAATAGATATAATCCCTGTGGGTTGTAAGCCTTTCTTATTGTCAGTAATTTAACGGTAAGTAAGTAATAGTATTTTAGCAAGAACTATGAAAGGAGCGAATTGCTTGTTTTAAAATGATATTGCTGACTGATAGTATTTGCTTAGCAGGAGTTTTATGATTCTTTGGATTTGGCACATATGTAGGCTATGTTCTGTGGTGTATTAAAGCATACTCGGTTTTGATTAGAAAAAATGCCTACAGTAGCATATATACTTTGGTTTATAATCTCCATTTATGTGTTTTAAGCATAAATACACTCTACTTTTGTGTAATTTTTTCCTCTTAACTAAAAATAAGATGTTTTCATAAACATTGTAGGAAGAAAAATATAATTCTGCAGAAACTTCTTAGACTTCAAGCTCACTTGCCAAAAATGTAACACATTTTGTAACATGGCATGCAGGTTTTTTTTAAACACTTGTAAAAAGCATTTTATGAATTATAATTTTTTAATGTGGTGTCCTTCTCCTGAGGTCATGCTGTTCTGAAAAAAAAAAAACTTGATACCATTTTTGAAGTTTAAAACATGTTCTGATTATTTTTGAAAAAAAAAAAAGCCTTTTTTCCTTTCTGAAGAAATAATAATCAATTTTCTTCCTGTTATTTGGAAGCCATTGGGGTGTACACCGGTTGCTCAGTTTCATTTGGTCAGTTTTTATTTTCCTTACTGAGTGTGTGAATCCCGTAGGAGTAATCCCCTGTTTTTATGCCAGATTTTAATTTATCTTGCAGACTGCCCTTCAAATGGATTTTTCAAGAAAAGCATCGGCATGTGCTGAATTACAGGTGTTTTTTTGTCTCAGAAGCCCTATTTTTCTTTGCCAAGTCTGAGGAAAACCTGTGCAGTTTGAATTCAAACATTTCTTAGAAAAACATTTATTGAACATATTACTTCTCTGCCATTTTTATGCCTCTGTTGTCATTGAAAATAATCTTATTTAAATTTTTAAAGAGTTCCTTCCAAGCTGAGATGACATGAGCATTAAGTGTGTGCAGTGTCCTGATATATATCTGGGGTGATTATACCACTCTGAATTCTTTCTTCATGCAGTGAGTGTCCAAGCATTTGCAGAAAATAGGGCGTGTATATTGCTAGCTGCTTTTTCATTTCATTTGATCCTGTAAGTTAGCAGTAGAGACATGTATCTGTTGTCCCTGCCTGTGGCAGGGAGTTTGGAATTCGATGATCCTTAAAGTCCCTTTCAGCCCAAACCATTCTGGGATTCAATCTTTCCTTGGTATTAAAAAAGTAAGAGTAGTAGAAGATGCCTTGGAGGAACTGCTAGAAACAACATGTAACATTACATTGCCAGGAATGGATCCCTTTGTTGATTTTCTGCAAAGCAGCTGTACTAAGGAAGGCCCAGGCAGGCAGGTTTTGCTGTGTTTATACACTGTCATACAACTTCCACTGAATTTAAAAAGTTAATTGTTCTGCAGTATTTCTGGTGCGTGGCTGTCCAATATGGTCTCTAAAAGCCCAGTTTGTTTTTTAGATGTTGATAGAGGTTCTTTGTTTAGGGACAGTGCTTTTGTATGTGGGTGTGCACTACTACCGTTACACTAAAGCATATGTTCAGGAGCATATGATTACCTGGAATGGCCACATTTATCATCATCACAGGTGTTAGGCTTCTGTATCTTTCAGGCGGATTTAAGTTCCTTCTAACTGATGGAGTGTCTGTACAGAAGCAAAAACAAAAGGCAGTTTTCCTGAACTGGGATAAATATTTTTAATTCTATGCTGTACCATGTTTTCTTCAAAAATGGCTTATTTGATCTAGGGAGAAATTGTCTAAAAAGAGGAATGGTTTCTTTTCAAGCACGGAGAGGATTGATTTGATCTTCTCTGTGCATCTCTCTGTGCTTTTCTTACCTTGCGTTTCTAATTCCATCTGAAACCTCAGTACTTCCTGCTCATTGTTGAGAATTTCTAAAATCATTTCTGAATTATCAGTAACCAAGCTAGGTGCTTCTGTTTGTGAGCAGGTACTGCAAACCAGTTGCTCGATTTGTTATCGTTGATTTGGTAGCTTTGCCTACTTGGATTTAGACCAAGCAGAAAAATACTTACAAATCAAAATAGTTTTGTATTTTGCTTGCTTATTTAACCTGCACAAATTAATTAAAATAAGGTGTATCAGATCTTTTGCACTCTGATATCCTGTGTTTTTGATGTCTTCCCATTTTTTTTACAGAAATATTATTTTTAAGCTATTGTAGCTGTCAAAAGCTACAACTAAATGTCTGACTCTTGCATGATCTGCTAATTTATTAATTGTAAAACATAGTGTTTAGGAAACATGCTTCATTTAAGTGAAATGCAAGGAATTCTTTAAAAAAAGCTTCTACTGCAGATCTATTTATTGTTTATTTTTAACAGAGTGATTGGTGCCACCTGTGAAAAACTTTGTGTTGAAGTTAACTAGCTTGAGTTTTGTGTGGACAGAGAAACCTGATGACTGTGAGAGATTTAAAAAAAAAAAAAAAAGGTAGACAAAATTGCTGGAAACCAGCTTTCTTTGCGTGTACTTAAATTATTTCTGCTACTGAACACAAAGATTTTTCCATTAATCTTCTTCCTGTTTTTCTTTGGTTACAAAGAACAGTTCATCCGTCTCTGCCAGCTTAAATAGGTAAACACGGGAATTTCAGGGGGAACAAAACAGTGCCAAGAGCTCTGACTGTAGAATTAAGGAAGACTGGACAAAGTGTTGAGGACCAGGCATATTTTCAATACTGTATCTTTCTTTGGTTCTTGAGGACAGAGAACAAGCTGGTGTTTCTGCCTGCTAAAAACCAAAAGTCACAAAAGAAACTTCTGGCAGACACACCTACACCTTTGAGTGATTCAAGAAAAGATTAACTTTGAAATTATTTTTTATCATTAGTTGGTATAGTTAGTGATAAACATAATGTTTTTGGTCATATCATTGACCCAGGCCAAAACATTTTCAGTTTCAGATTGAAGAGGCAATTCTGCGCAGTCTTCCCAAGGGACATGCTATGCTTGGTGTGGACGTTTCATGCTCCTGCTGTTAAAATGAATCTCCTATGCAGCAAATAATAATGGGATGACAGAAAAAGCAAGCTAGAGGTGGCACATCTGTCTATTCTTTTAATAAAGACTCTTTAGGAGGTGGGAGCAAGTCATAGGCTGTAGTCTCTGTTTCTTGAGGCAACAGTTAGGCTTTGACTGAAATACAAATTTAAACATGCAGTTGGGATTTAAAGGTGGTGGAATAATTTTATTCCAAGGTTAATTGCTTCAGCAATTAAGATCAGCATGTAGAAAGAGAAAATCAATCTTTTTTCTAATCTGATTTTTCTGTGCTTAGCTTCTAACTGTCGTATAATGATACGCCTTTCTTGTTACAGAGAGCTTTCAAAATTTGTTTTCCTAATAGGCATTTATAAAACATAATTGACTTGTATGTTATCCATCAGTTGTATTAGCTCTGTGTGGATTGAGCTTTCCTAGTTTCTCATTAAAGGCCTTATTCTTCCAGACTGCTTTTTTTCTTTTCCAAGCAAACTCATTTATCAGTTCTCTTCTTCAGATATGCATTCTATAATTGCAGACAATACTTTTTAGTGGTTTGAATGATGTTGTCTAACATCACTACCCCATGGGCTCTTGCCTTACACCAGATCTGAGCATCCCACCTAATTTAGCTGCAGTTACCCTTATGTTCTTGGCCACCAGTGTTGTCTGCAGGAGATGCATGACAAAGGAGGTGCTGACCATATAGGAGGGTTTAAAACAGATTTTTGGCACAGATTTTTTACTGTCTCATATTATTCTTAACTATTTGCTCAGAGATGTCTCAGAGGAAATACGAGTAGTGGAGAGTGAGCATTTGTCACAAGCAGCAAGACATGCACTCAAACACTTGGGGATCCAGCCCCTGAGTTCTCCAAAGGTTAAAGGCGTTTCTGTACTTTTGAATTAGAATTTCTGTCCTTTTCCTACTTAAGTGTTTTGCTTGAGATAAACCAGGATATATAGTACATAGTTTTTTTGTTTCGTTTGGTTTTTAGTATGATAACTAAATTTTTTCAGACAATTTTGGGCTGGCATATCTTATCTAATTTCAACAATCTTTTTCATGCTTTATTCCACTATACTTTATATATTTCCAAATAGTGTTTTTTAGAAAAAATATTTATCTTTATGTAATTTGATAAAACTCTTGAGTAAATTGGAGTTTACATAAGGTGTCATAATTGACATGAGGTGTGTCATTAGGGTTAATACATTAATGTAGTATTAATACATTAGGGTTAATACATTAATATGTTATTAATTTTCCTCTAATTTTTGAACCTTTTGGCTGATTTGAGGTAAAACTTGCTCTGGGAGTAAGTGTCTGAAAGATATGCTTTCATAAAGGTGTGCATAAAAATAGAATTCCCATTGGAAGGAGAAACCCAAATAATTGCCACTGGTGTGGGAAAGGCCGCTGTCTTTGAGTTTAACCACTTTATTAAACATGAGAAAATCCACAAGAGAGAGCTACAGGAAAGCGTACTTCTGAAAACCCGTTGTACATGGGGTGTTGTTGTTTAAATTGCATTGGCTGAGGTTTCCAACTGCTGCAGGTCCTGCTGGTTGCTTGTAGGTGAGAGAATATGATGGCTCTGTGCAGTCTTCACATATGAATCATCTTGTATAAATGCTAAAATGAGTAAAATAACTGAGTGACAGTTTTAAGATGACTGCTACCATTTCCCCTGGGTAAGTTAAAACTACCCAAGAGAAGACAAAAGCTTTGTCATTAATTTTGAAATGGAATTCTTCTAGACTGCTTCCCCAACTGCAGGTTATAATGATAATGACAGTGCTGAGGCATCTCCCTCTTTGATGGGACAGCAGACCAAATCTTGCCAAATGCCGAATTAATGTGTTTGTTACTGCTCTGTAGGAACTTTTTGGGAACTTCGGCTAATAGTTTGTTGGAGGTGGGGCAAGAACAGGCTGAGAGAGCTGGGACTCTTCAGCCTAAGGAAGAGGAGGGGAGTCTCATCAAAGTATATAAATCCCTGAAGGAGGCTTGCAAAGAAGATGGAGCCAGGCTCTTCCTTTCGGTGGTGCTCAGTGACAGGACAAGAGGCTATGAGCACAAACTGAAACACAGGAGGTTTCCTTTAAACATCAAGAAACACTACTGTGGGAGTGACTGAGCACTGCCACAGGTTGCCCAGGGAAGTTGTGGATTCTCTCTCCTTGGAGATCTAAAAAGCCATCTGGATGTGGTCCTGGGCAAGTGCCTCTAGGTGTCCCTGCTTGAGCAGGGGTTGAACCAGATGACCTTTCAAGGTGCAACATCAGCTATGCTGTGAAAATCAGCTGCTGCTACTAGCGGAGACGATATCTGAATAATTTCCTTTATCACTTCACTTCTTCTAGAATCCCTAAGATTCTTTTCAGTTACTTGGTCAGACCTACTTGGTCAGACAGCCCATCTTTGTGAAGAACCTGTAATATTTTTATCTCGAGGCTTTTTCATTGACTGCTATTGACCAAGTAACGCTTACTGTCGTTTGACAGTTTTTGTTTGTAGACAGATTACTTTTGAATGTTAAGTGACAGATTAGCATGTCCTGGTAATTCAGGGCTGCTGTGTATGATGTAGCCCAGTGGGAAGCTAGTGCATTTTTACCACAATAGCTGAGTCTTCATGGAAGGCATCAGATTTTATGTATCTGGAGGTTAGAGTAGGAAAATGTCAAGTGTTCTGTGAGCAGCTTTCACATGTCACAGTAAGTAGGCCTAGAAAAAAGATGCATGTGTTCACTGTTACGAAATTGTCTAATCTTTTTTCCAGGTGACTAACATTTAGTATTATTTGAATTTTTCCATATTATTTAAAAAAACATTCTGCAACTGAAAAATCAGACGCTTTAAAGTAAACTTCTTGTTTTTGTATCATGATCACATTATGTTGGATATCAATAACTAATTTGAATGTCCACTAGTCCTACTGTTTATTAGCAATTAATATGTTAGAAATTTGCTGCTGTTAAATAAATCAGTAGCATTAACATGCTGCTAAAATTTCTGTTGCCTGAAAAACAGATTATATGAACTCTTCGAGTATCTGCTTAATTCTGTGTGGAGCTATTCGTGTCAACCATTAACTACGTTACTTTTTTTTTTTTTTGTAACTATTAAACTTTTAAATCATGCTTCTTTGTGGAAGCGGGTCATAGCTTTAAATGAAACTTGTTTCTTAAAGTTCTATTTTGCAAGTAATTATTGTTAAGTAGGAAATAGCTTTTGAGTTCTGAATTATTACTTTTTAAATTATGAAGATTGTTGCTTTTCTAAAGACAAAATATGGTCTCATCTGAGAATGGTTGTAACTTTTTATTGGAAATTGGCAAATACCCTAGACGTTCCTCTGTCATTCAACTGGCCATTTTGAGGAGGCAATTTCACACTACATTGAATCAAAGTGCTGTTCAGAGATCTACTATATCCAGATTTTTTGATGGCTAGTAAGACTACATAGTTTTGTTAAGGTGGCTAGACAATAGCTAAAATTGCTTGCTAGATGCTGTGAAATTGAACAGAAATTTCAGGGAATTTTTTCCAGCTACAACAGAATATGTGTATAGTTAATGCCTTGAGGAAAAGCTGAAAGTATGGTAATAACTGCCCTGCATGCTGTGTGATTGCCTTGCAATTGTAAGTAGTCCTTGTATGTGCTAGGTGCTGTCTGAGGTGAACACCTCAGAAGAAGCAGAAAATGCTTCTTAATTGAGAAAGCAAACAAAGTTTGAAGATGAAAGATTTAAATTCTAAAATCATGCCAACCAGCAAAATACTAAAATGTCCAAACCAGTATTCAGCCTATTTCTACATTATTGTTGGAACAACTTTTCCTTGTGCCAGTGACTTTGTTTAATGAATTTCATATTGTACGATATTAAACAGTAAGATTTATAATGAAGCATTTTAGAATTTTATATACTTCTTTCTTTAATGGTGTGTACCAGCAGTAACACTCATGGCATTGGAAAGCCATGAGTACTTGAACGTTTGATGACTTCTTAGTGCCTGCTGCTTTGTTCTGAGTGTCTGTGAAGCAGTAGGCACTCAGAAGTCATCAAGCAGTTCAGTCATTTAATCTGTAATTAACATTAGGAATACACATGAAAGTTAGTGACTGCTGCTTAAGCTGAAAATAGGAAGAGTGGAAGTGCAAGGATTTTACTACCAATTTATACCAAGAGGTGTAAATTAAGAAAGTCATGAATGGAGACTTGTGAATTAATTAGGAAGAGAAAACTTTCTAGAAGAAATTCAATTGAGAAGATTCCTGTGTATTATACAGAATTGGGAAAGTTAAACAGTGATACAGAAAAATCGCAGATAGAAATCAAACAAAAAACCAATATTTTCATGTTCCGCTTGTCAAGGATAGATAAGAGGGAGACTTTTTAACTTATAAGGAAGGATTTATTCTTAAAAAAAAAAACCAAAAAACAAAAAAAAACATTTTAAGTGCTTCAAGATTTAAAAAATAATTTTTTAATTTTAAAAGAAATTGAACTTTTACCAAACTCTTGTTTTTTGAGTAATATAAAAATTTACATATGCATATGTAAAAAAAACACAGGTTTCGATGTCAAATTTTGCAGTAAGATGTTTATCAGGATTGTAGTCACGCTAAGCCTATTTTATGCTTACATCACTTAAACTTAATTTTAAATTGTTTTAATCAAATCTTTTTGTCATCAAAGTTAGGATATCACCTGATAAATTGTGTGTAAGTGAATATAAAACTAGATTCTGTCATGTTAGCCAATTATTTATTCAACTAAACTGATAGGATTTCTGTGAGCTTTTAATAATATGATGCTTAGGACTATCAGCTTTAAAAAAAAAATAATACATTTTCTTGTTATTGTATAGCAAGTAATTATCAGAATAGATACATTAGTTGTCAGGTATCAGCTTTCGCTGTTTCTAGTAGTAACCTGCAAATTGAAGCTCCTATTTTCCTTCAGATAGGAGCACTCAGTCTCAGACAGCAAAGCACCTGAATGCAGCGTCCCACCGAGCCCCCACACGCACACCAGGCTAATACATGCAATACACACATGGCCGACTGCAAATAGATCAACACAGATAAGAAAACAACACCTTTACAGGCACCCACATGACCCCAAAGTGCTCAAATACAAATATGAGTCGCTCTAATGGGCTTACGTTCCCTTTCAGTCAGGCCTAAAGTCTGCTGGCGGGCCTCACACCCAGCCACCTGCATGCACACACTTACGTGGGTCTGTCCTGGCCCCCAGACCCATGGTCTCTGGTATCCAGCTCAGAGGCCTGTTGCCCAACTTGCTGTCTTGTCCAGCCTGAAGTTTGTAGGGGGTTACACAACTACTTACATAGATCTGTCCAGTGTCTGAGTCCAGATCCTTGGTAGATGGCCTAGAGACCCACAGTCTCCCTGGTATTCAGCTGCCAGGTCTCTTGTGCCATTTACTAGCTTATCTGTCTCAAGTTCACTGGCAGATCCAAAATATGTTCATTCAGAGAGCTCAGTTACACAGGAGATTGTTAGAATTTATTAAGGAGATTAGACAGGTTACAGTGATGAGGTGCAGGAGTTGGCCCTGTGAGCATATTGACCAGGAGCCTGCTTATACTTAAAACTGTCCAGTTTTATCTCATGCCTTTCTCATACGTGTTCCTCTTAGATTCGTCTTGATCTACCCCTTCCTTTGACTCTTCCCTTAAATGTCTCAAAAAGTTCCTCATTTGCCCCCCCCCCCCAAAAAAAAAAAAAAACTTCACAGAGCTCCATGATCTTTTTGTCCTGCTCACCTCCCTCCTGCCCTCCCAACATCCAGTGAAAAGTTTGCTCTTTCTCATAAGGTCCATGATAATTATGTTTTCATTATCATCAGTTAGAGTTCTGGCTGACTCTCTTGAAGGTAACACTTGAGCGGTTCCTGCTATGGCTCATTGATCAGGGTTGTCACAGTTCTGGACTTTGTTACTATTCCCATTATCTCTAGGTTGTCTGCTGCGTGCATTCCATCACTTCTATTTCTTGCCTTTAATGCTGAATAGCTGTTAACAAGTTATTTTTACAGAAAATTTCAATTCAGATGACAAGTATTTCTTTTTTTTTTCCCCCCTCATTTTCCTTCCTTTTCCTTTCTTTGCCTTGGAATTCTATTTTTCCTTTCTGAAGTGGTTGTTACTCATTTAATAATAACTCGCACACTTGTCTTGGCAGTACTTATGTCTTCCAGTAACAAAAAATTAACAGTTCAAATGTCTGCTGAATTTGTCTGTACAATTCCATTTCTGTGTCACAAAGTTAAATACTGCTTACTTTCCTAAATACTACTGCTGATTTATCAGTTAGGGTCTAAAATTACACTAACGTGAAACATATTAATAATTAAAATATTTTTTTTCTTTATAGAACCAAAATTGCAATTTCAGCCACCACATCAAATACAGCCCAAAGTTATGAATACAGAACAGAATGGCATCAGAGAAAATCATTCAAGACATATTCCTCGCAATGATATGAGACAGCCAAGGAATGAGAAGCCCCCTCGTTTTCAAAGAGATTTTCAAAATTCAAGGCAGGCTTTGGAAAGTGGGGGGTTACCCAGAAACAGAGGTCCTGAAAGGCACAGCTCTTTAGAGCATTGGACAGATGAAAAAATTAAAAGTGACAGACATTATCCTAGAAATGATAGGCCAAAGGATTTGGGTTATCCCATAGCCACTCAACAGAGTGATATCCCTTTTAAAAAAAGGGATAACAACATGCAAAACAGAATAGGAAAAGGGGTGTCCTTCACAGAACTCAAGGAGAACTCTGCTGTTCAAGATACTACAGACAACAATAACCAGAAACGTGGGAAAAGGGAAAACCAAATACACAATTCTGAAAACTTTTGCGATAGGAAGGCACGAACAATAAATAATGAAACCTTTATGGTAAAAAGCGAGCAACATTTTGCTGTGAATAATGATTACCAACCCCCTGGTAGAACTGATAATTTTAATGCTGTACCAAATGGAGATACAGAACATCATCAGAAAGGAAGACGAGTAGGTCCTATCAAATCATCAGGACCCACTACGATTCCATCTTATGATGATAAAATTTTGTATTACAACACTGGACCCAAAAGGAGATCTGGGCCTATCAAACCAGAGAAAATAATAGAACCATCGATTCACATGGAGTATGGAAAAAGCTGGAGACCTGGGGATGAATGTTTCGCTCTTTATTGGGAAGACAACAAGGTATGCTTTTACGAAATAACTACTTCAAGTTGTACATTCAATGTTTTCTTAGATACTTGAGGGGAGACTTAGCACACCAGCACAAAGACATGGGGTTTTGTTCATAGGTGTGTATTGTGCTTTGTGGCTAGCTTCCTGTTCTGTTTTTTGTTGTTGTTGTTTTATTTTAATGAAATAGGTGGCCTGCATTCATTTCCTGAAAGTGCTTAAATTAAGTCATCTCCAAGGTGACTGTTTCTGTCATATGTGGTGACTGAGCTTGTAACTAACACATTTCACCCAAGTGCCTAAAATTTGAAGGAATGAATATGGATCTAGGAGTCCATGTTATTTTCCAAGGAACAAAAACCAAGATGCTCTGCTATCCAGAACAGTCTGTAATGGTAGATGTGTGGTAAACTTGTTGTAGAATAAGTCAGTGTGCAGCCCTCACTACTGCAAGGGAAAACCAGAGTCTGCAGGAACTGTTAAGAAACAACAACAAAAAACCTCTTTCTTTTGTGTCAGTCATTTTAGAAAGAAGACAGCAAAAAGGATTGCTTTTTATTATCACTAGTAGACCGAAGAATTTAGCTGAAGAATTTGTAGAACAAATTAATTATGTTGCATAACAGTTCTGTTTTACTAATTTTTAAAAGCTTAAATACTTCCTCTTCAGCTGTTTTTCCAGTTAATAAGCTTTCTTTTATGGCAAAAGACTTTCCTTTCATCATCTTCTCCTTTTAATTCTTTTTTTTTAAAAAAAAAAAAAAAAGAAAAAAAAAAAGCTTTTCTTTGATTTGTTATCACCTGTTCAGGAATTCCCTGTCGCTCCTTGGTTGTTTCTTCAGTTTTTGACACTTTCTGGTAATCCAACAACTACCTTAAATATTGCTGTTCTTGCGATAGGTTTTATTCCCACCATTTTAAGTCTTTTGTGGTATTCAAGTTTAATTTCTGTTTTACAGGAAGTACATACTGTTAGTTCAGCAACATGACTTTATTTTTCTCTCTTTTGTTTGTATGACTAAGATAAAACACGCAACAATTTTTTGTAGTGGTAAAATATAGTGAATTAACTCTATCAGATAAGAATGTATATCTTGGATGGATGGATTAGTGTGAAATATAATGGTATATTAAGGAATGGTTTCCTGTTTTGAGAAGTACTTTGTATTGCTGAGAGATGAGTTGTTGAAATTTTGGAAAGCATGAAACTTGCAAAATAAGTAGGTACGAAACTGTTGCCTGAAAAGTATTCAGTGCATTAGAGTATTTTGTTGTTAGGTATAATAAATGCTGCTGCTCGCATCTAGGACAGTTTTGAACTAGTGTGATAAAATACAGTACTGAGTTTAACCATGTTAGGAGATAATGATTTCTTTGTGTCCAGTAAGTTATAAAGTGACTGAATATCTTCATATATTTATATAAATCAGTGTGCAGATGTCACAAAAACGAAATAGTGTGCTGGAAAATGAAGACTTTTTGAAGGACTGACTTTATCATATTTTAGTATGTGGTAAAATTGATATTAGTATGTACAGTGCATATATGTAAGTAGGTGCACATCAGGCATTTAAAAAAAACAGTAAAAAAAAGTAAAAACAAACAAACAGTAGCACTTCACATATACAACATCATTTTTATTAATGATTAATTTGTCCTTTAAAACAAGTCTTTTAAATGTTCAATCTAATGTCATAAGCAGCATATATTTTCGATGAGTATTCTAAATACACGGCCCCCATCCTTGCAGGCATGGGCCATGTAGAAGTTTAATATACAAGTATCTGGTACAAATATTACTCAAAACTTAATGCTGACCAAGGTGGGGAGTAGAGGAGAGAGTAAAAGTGAAAAGGCTGTTTTCAGGCTATTTATGGTACTTCAGGTAGTATTTTATGACCTTTGAAAATTTCTCTTTTAAGTTCTACCGGGCAGAAATTGAAGCTCTCCATTCTTCTGGGACAACTGCAGTTGTTAAGTTCTGTGATTATGGAAATTATGAAGAGGTGCTTCTCAGCAACATCAGGCCTGTTCATGCAGACACATGGGTATGTGATAACAGATCGTATACAAAGATATAAACTTCATAGTCTGTACAAAATATGTAACCCTGCACAAATGAATGCCTACTTATGCAGAGTGCTAATTGCACGTGTAGAAAAATAGTTGAGGCGAGTACACAAACAAAATCTCAACTCTTAGTTGTCTATATGAATCTTCTATCTGATCAGTGTATTATCACTTAGTATTCTTCGTGTATAATAAATTTAAGTTGTATTGTTTTAAAATGACTATCTTAATCGACCTGTCAGCTAAACAGTTTTATGCATATTTTCTCTCTAAAAGTTGTGCTTACTCTATTAAACAAAGATTATTATTGTTTCATTTCATGTACATTGTATTTTCTTCTGTAAAGGTTAGGAAACAGTCTTTTAAAAGGTTTTTACTATGTGTGAATGTATGGCTAAAAATACACATCTGTTTGTACAATTTTATTTTGTATTGTGATTCTATTTGCTTCAACAATTTCTTTGCTGAATATTATGGTGGAGGTGTACGCCTCCAATCTGTTTTATAAGGTTTAGAATGTATTAGCCTTATGGAAGTTGAATTTCAAAAGGCTTTATTTGTGAATGACATGGAAATAGACGTACATCTTGGTTTAAAAAAAAGAAAAGAAACAGGAGTGGATAGTTATTTGCTGATTACTGTTATAAAAAGCTGCACAGAAAGTATTCATATTTTGTGTGTTGAATCCTTGATGAGGAGCTGACAGTGCCTGTTTTCGCTCTTATCTCTGGTTATATAGCCATGTTAGTACTGCTGCAGAGGCTGAGCAGTCAACTCCTGTCTTCTGCCAGTGGTGTTTTAACTTGTGTTGTTGCCTGTAGCTCTCAGATGCCCATGTGGCCTCTGAGATGGCCTTTTTCTACTTAAATAGGTATCTGAAGCTCTTCCCAGCTTATGTGTTTGCTGTCTCTATGGAAATGAATGTTTTTATTTCTTTATATCCCACTAGTTGAGTTACAATCATACAGTGCTTCCTACTATATGACTGTACGTATTTTGACCCTGTTTCTAGGTTGTTAGTAAGCTTTTGCTCATGCACACAGAATGGTTGAGGTTGGAAGAGACCTCTGTAGGTCATCTGGTCCAAACCCCCTGCTCAAGCAGGGACACCTACAGCAGGTTGCCCGGGACTGTGCCCACCTGTCTTTTGAATATTTCCAAGGAGAAGACTCCACAACCTTTCTGGGGCAACCTGTGCCAGCGCTCAGACATGCACAGTAAAGACTTGCTGCCTAACGTTCAGAGGGAACCTCCTATGTGCCAGTTTGTGATGGATGCCTCTTGTCCTGGCACTGGGCACCACTGAAAAGAGCCCGGCTCTGTTCTCTTTCCAGCCTCCCTTCAGGTATTTATATATTGATGAGCTTCCCCCTGGAGTCTTTTCTTCTCCAGGCTGAACAGTCCCAGCTCTTTCTGCCTTTCCTTACAAGAGAGATGCTCCAGTCCCTTCACCACTGAGGTGGTCCTGAGCTGGACTCTGTAATACATCCAGGTCTCTCTTGTACTGAGGAGCCCAGAACTGGACATAACATTCCAGATAGGGGCTCACCAGTGCAAAATTGAGGGGAAGGATCGTCTCCCTTGACCTGTTGGCAATATTTTGCCTAATGCAGCCCTGGATACTTGTTAGCCTTTTTTCATCATATTTGATGGTAATCCTAAGGAATAGTTTTTATTTTACTTTAACCCTCTGAAAATTAGCTCTGTCTGAGAACATGGCCTTGTGTTAAGTAGAACTAAGAGTGGAGTGCCAACCCGAAGCAGTGATCCTTCTTTCTGTTTCTGCTGATAGCTAATTACCTGTTCTTCCAATTCCATCTCTTCCCATATTTTATCATCAGTCACGTAGCCACAGGATGAGTTGAATCAGATGGAGTGCTTTTTCCCCAACTTTGTTTTATTTTAGAGTTTGTTAAAGCTGACACAAGATGGTGGGAGAATGCATGGAGAGAGGATTCTGCAACTGAAATAGCATGGTTTTAATGTAATGCTGCATCCTGTTCTCGTTAGAGGCTTCCTCGGTTGTTGCTGGGAAAAAATAAAGCCTTTTAGTTCATCAGAAATAAAAGGTACTATTCTCAAGGGGCTTCTACTCTCAAGGGAGGTTAGATTAAAAGCTTAAATTCAAACAACTAAATGTAGGTCATTGAAGTTATGCAACATAAATGCCAACCAACATCCTCACAGTAAACAAAAGTTTTATGGTTTCTTTCTGGCATCTTTTTGCTAAAAGTTCCTTTCAGCTGTAGGATTTTTCTAGGAGAAAGTTAATTAGCATCTTGCTTTCTCACTTTCCTGTGTTCAGGTGCTACCTCTAGTTCTCGTTCTGCACTTGCGGTTTTTAGTTACCCGTTGGAGTTGAGCTCTGATACTCAGGGTTGTCTTCTAAGCTGAACGCTGTTGGTTAATTTTCCATGTCTCAGTGT
Source organism: Anser anser (assembly GCF_964211835.1). Taxonomy (NCBI): domain Eukaryota; kingdom Metazoa; phylum Chordata; class Aves; order Anseriformes; family Anatidae; genus Anser; species Anser anser. The sequence continues at coordinate 176,108,210 of NC_139720.1, read as the reverse complement.
TCATGTTAATATATAAGTCTAGATAGCATGCACAAGTGCAAAATGAGGTTCTTGTGCTGCTCAATACTTAACTCTTTGTCATAAGATTTAAGTAACATTGACGCTTCCTCTTTACAAGAGAACAAAACAGATTTTAAACCGAATTCAGTACTTACTCTTCTTTGATCAGCGTTACCAGCAATAATGACCTTGTTCTGATTATTTACCCCTCCTATTTAAGAGTTGTTATGCTGAGTTTTATTTCAGTACTTCCAGGTAACTTCCAGAGGGCTAAGTCCTTCTTAGCCATGTGTACTGAAGCCTTGTTGTTACTAACATAGAAATATAATGCATGTGAGTACTAATGTTGTAATTTTCAGTGTTTTTTTTTGAAAGAGTTGTTAAAGAAAAGCTTTAGTGGGTTGGCCTAAAGGCATAAATTTAGACTTTGTGTTAGATGATTCTTTTCTGCTTTTCCCAGCACACTTTTTGGTACTCAAATATAGAATTTAATTTTTGACCATCAAAAATAAAGTGTTGAAAGTTTATCAGTGGGATAAGAGGAAAAAAAAAACCAACGCTCAACTAGTCACTTGAAAGAACCACCAAAATACCACAACCCCCCTTTTTTTGTGACATGATGTATTATTTAAGCAATAATCCTGAGCTTCTAGTACACTTTTGGCAACCTTTATAACTATCAAAAATAAGGAATTAATGAAAATTCTTTACATTTTTAATAACTTCCTCTTCACCTCTAGCTGGTTAACATTCTGCTCTCTACTCACATTGACTCTATGATATGGAACTGGACTGCATTAGTACAAAGTTTGTTTTTTTTGTTTTCCCCTTCTTGAATGTAGGTCCTGTTTGCCTGACATTGTCAGCGTAACACTGAGCTTTCCACTTTAATGGAAAAAGTGTTACTAGGTGATCTTAAGACTCTTAGATAATTGACTGTATACCGTCCATCACACAAGTTTGCCCTGACTCCTTGCCTCAGTCCCTCTGACAACTAGTGTGCTGCTATTTATCTTTCTGACTGCTGGAAGTATAGAAAATAAAGCTTTATTTTACATAAGTTAAACCAAAAAGTGGGGATTTTTTTCAATAATCACGTTCAATAGCCATATTGATGATTGTATATAAAAACACTAAAACTGTTTTTTCTTAGTGCTTGCAAAATATGTCTAAGGAATGCAATTCATAGTATTTTTAGTAACAAAATTACATTAGGATTCCACTGTTCTTTAGTATCTTTAGTATCTTGTGTGTAACGCTACAGTACTGTAACCTTCTATTTCCCTCGATGTAGCAAGGGTCACTTAATGAAAATATTATAATCCCAACAAAAATATCACCAGAAAACATTGTAGAAGTAAGAACTGCTTGCTTTTTCTTGTAAAAGATGTAAGATTATACCAACAACTGAAAAGCATGAAGCATTAAGGGCCTTTCTGACTTAATTGTCTGTTCTGTGGAAAAAATTAAATAAAGTCAAGATAATACTTTAAACCTTAAGTCTTAATTTTATTCTCTAATATGTAGGATTTTTTTCCTTAGTAAGTAAAGTATATAGCCTAAGAACTAATCTTGTGACACTTTTCCCCCAAACCACATCCTTGCTTTCCCTTTCATATTCTGTATTTCCTTAATAATTTGATAGGCCTTGTACCTCCATTTGCACTGATGGCACTTTTTTTTTGTTTTCTATTGTTGTATGAAGGAAATAAAGATTGTAGTTTTTCCTCCTACATATGTTATGGCCTTATTCTGGTTCTTCTCAAAACAAGCTAGAGTTGAATTCATAGGAGCCTTTTCTGTACAGCACTTCGCTTAAAAATGTTAATTATAAATTGAAATCTGTAGTTTAGCTTAGTTTCCTCTTCCTGTATCTTGCATTGTATTTCTACCTAAAGAGATAAGGCAAAAAATATTATTAAGGTATGTAAAATCCTAGTTCTTCTGTAATCTGTTTTTTGTGGAGACTGAAAAAACACTTCTCAGCTCATCTGTTTTAGGCTCTCCAATGAGGAAAGTGTTGAAAGAAAATAGGGAGTCTTGAACTATGGATAATTCATGCTGGCAGACATTTTATTTTACTTTGTGTTGATTTGTTTTATCTCGTTCTGTTTTGTTTTATTTGAGAGCTCAAATTTGGTAATGTTGTGTCTTGTACCTCACAGAGCTCTAAATATTTCTAACAGTGTTTAAATTCTCTTAAATTTAAAATCCTTTAAAAAAGTGAACCTAAATCTTAAAAGAACTGTAATTCAAGACCACCTTATACCCATCCCCCATTTCAGGTAAGTAAAGAAGTAAGCTTATATGAGCATTATGAAGGTGTTGGACCACCCACCCTCTAGTCACTAAATGGTAAAGGGTGGCTTAATGGTAGCTGTGTCCTTAGCTGGAAATGACTTTTGCTGGCTGCTGTTGCCTATCTGTTTTATGAAGATTTTGAATCTAGTGTTGTTCATGACCGTTGCAGTATCACAAATAACAACTGACTTGAAGTATTGGCTGCCGTCTGTTATGGCAGCTCTGGCTCTTCGGCATGGATGATCTTAAAATCACACCATGATCTTTATTGTGTTTTGTGTCAAGCAGGAAGTATTTCTATTTAAGTAATAAAGTAGGTGCAATAAATAAATGTGTCTTGGTTGGATCTCTTACCTTGCTTCTATCCTCATTGTCTGTAGTAGAAACCAGACTGTTCGGAGAACTGTGCAGTCTACTTAACCAAGTCTAATATCACTGTAGAAAAGCTGTCCATAAATAGTTGCATCAAAACAATTCTGTATTTATAGTTGTTTGACTTCTGTGCTGTAAGAAAGTGTCTAGAATCATTTTACAGTTCTAATTACTTATAGAAGTAATGTAAGTAAATGAAGACTGTTTTTGAGGATTTGGGACTGTTCTTTGTTCTGAGTGGTGAAACATATTTATCAATTCATTTTAATCTAAAAAGTTACTACTGTGGATTTAGTTTCCACAAAGGGTTGTCTTTCCCCTTTACTGAAGCATTTTTAGATTTAGGCTGTTATTTTGTAGTGATGGGTCTCATTTTCCATATATGTAATATATAATGATTTCAGTTGCCTTCGTCCTCTGAGTATGAAACATTACTTAGTCGATCTTCTTCTTTAAAAAATTATTTTTTTTTTTTTTTTTACTTATTGAGAATATTGCCTTAAATTCGGAGACAAGCATTTTGGAAAGCACTTATTGTAATAAATCGATCACATTTTTCTTTAGCACCTCTGTCCTCTGAGAAAGCGCATAGTTCTTCAGACTTCAGTTTCATGTATCTGTGCTGAATTCAGACAGGTGATTACAGCTGAAGTTAACTACTCCTCTGAAAGTTACTGGCCCTTGGCTGAAATGTAATAACTGACACTTAAACGTAACCACCTCTAAGGAAGCAAATTTTAGTTTTTAATAAACTAAAAGCAGGCAAACTTCATTTGAGTGGAGGTAATTTACACTAAGTGGTCATAAAACAATGGCTTTCAATTTTCCATCTGTATCATTAGGCAAATGCGTATCAGGCATTGCAGAATATGTCTTAGTCACCCACTCAAGCATTTCATATTCATTATGACCTATCCTCGTGAATAGCCAGCTGTACAAATCAGATTAAAGATGCAATCTTTTTGGAGTTTGTTACTGTAAACATTTGTGATAGTTTCAATAGGATACTTTAAGCATCACGCTGTTCTGCTGTTTTTTCCTTTTGTTATTGAATGTGGCTTCATACAGTGATGATTACTTGGAGACCACACCACATGGGCTCATTAGGTTGTTTGTTCTGTTCCTCACTAAACACCTTCCTTCAAAGTGACTTGTGGTTTTGTTGCGGGATAGCATGGCTTAACCTGTTTTAAGTATTACGTTTGATCCTGTTACCATGTGATTAAAAACTCATTCTCATTTTGAGACTTTCTCTGTATTGAATTTGTTGAAGTTGAACACAAGTTCTTCCCGTTAAAGTGCCGTTCTGCGTCTTGAAGCGTGTTCAAGAGGTTGGATGTGTAAAAATGTCTGGACGGGACTTGTCATCTGTTTCTCTTCTGATTTCCCTGCTTCGTTCATGTTTCAGTGTACTGAGTTTGTCCACCTTTAATACTTAATACAAAGGATATGAATTAAAGAGGAAACTGGAGAAATTGGCATAGTATTTCTCACTGATTGTTCTCTAGGGAAGAGAGACATGGTACTGCAGGCTTGATATTGCAGAAGAGAAGCTATGACAACCCTAATTAGTAGTGGAGTATGTGTATATGATTCCACATCATATTCCCTCATACTGTGTACAGTACATGTTGAATTGAAGCATTATGTTTGCACTGGCTTCGTTGTACAGACATGGCTAACGTCGAAGACTTATTTTTTTCTCCTTGTTTGACTTGCAAGCATTACCCATAATAATATCTGTAAACAAGAAGTCTTCCATAATGTAACAACACATGGAGTGTGAAAGCAGTTGTTTGCAGAAGAGTGATTTATTTATTTTTTTCTGCATAACTTTAAAAAGAATACGGAATTACTCTTCTGCTTTTCTGTTTCTGTTGGTTTATTCTGGTAGGGGAAATTTTTGTAAGGTTTGTAACAACAACAGGGACTCTAGTGGTACTTTCTTTTCTTCATGTTAATAGTGTCATTTGCAAGCTTCTTTCATGCCAAACAGAGACATTTTAAATATTATTGAGTGTATACCTGAGCTGGATATTATTGTTCATGTTGTTGAAGAATAGCAGAAGTTAATCAGATTTTCTTGAAACATCTCTGAAGAGCATAAGCAGATGAGGAAATGGTTTTGTCTAACAACTTTCCTTAAAAAAAAAAAAAAAAGTGTTCTCAGAACTTGGTTGGTATATCTAAATTTTCAAAGTTTTAAAGAAGTTATATTTGCTTAAACTTACACAAAATAATGTCTTTGCTAAATTAGTCAAGTTGTCTTTTTGTAAGTGTAAAACTGACTAATTGTGCATATATATATATGCATTTCCCTCTTGTTTTTATTATTTTATTTTTTTTTTTACAAAAAGCCTGAGTCAGGAGGAGATAGAAGTCATTTTAGTCTTATTCCCTTAGATGCTAGCTTCAGTTTAAGTTACGTGTATTTATGTATGTATTAGTAGTGCAAATGTAGCTTTCTCCTTTCTGTGTTTGAGGCAACTCTGTTGTCCGCAGTTTGAGCATGGGAAAGGCTTACCTTGTTTTATCATTGAACCTCTTGTGTGGTAACTGTAGTTGGGGGATTTTTAAAGGAAACTCTCAAATCAAACAAGGCGTAGGAGTCTTGAAGTCATGCTAAGAAGACTAGTGATTCAGAGAATGAAGCTTTTGTAATTAAATTACCTTTCTCAATTCTGTGCCTTCCTTATCTTTCTAACATTTCCATTCTTTCAGATTTAAAAAAAAATAGACTAAAAAGAAATGTGTAAAAACTGATTTGATTTTTCACCTGATACTTTATAAAACAGGATGTAGAATTCTGCTGAATTTAATTTCTATTTGATATAGAAAGCTTTCCTTAAAAATGTATAATTTAATTTTAAAAATGTATAATTTGAAAGTTACAGGAATGAAGAATTCATCACATATCTTGGTAAGTGGTTACAGTCACTCATAATCTTCACTATTTCAAATTAATTCATTGTTTCTAGTTTACCTAATGTAACTTTTTTGGCCATCAGAGTTCAGCTGTTAGACTTGAGAGCGTTATGTCAAAGCCTTTTCTCTAGACTGTGATCAGGACAGCCTTTAACTTTTTCAATAAACTGAATGGAAGGAGCTTTTCAAGTCTTTTACTACAAAGCTACTGCTTTTATACTACTACAGTTGTTAGCAATTCATTACATTGTTTTATAGCTGTTTTGAACTCTAATTGAGAAGTATACACTTAAATTTTGATACTTGAACTAGGTTATGGCATTGCAGGTACAGAGCTATCATCTTCCCTAATAGTAGCACCGGAGAGAAGGCCTTTGTTATTACATTGTAGGTTTCTTTTTTTATGAATAATTCCTGGCATCTAAGAGGCGTGGACTTCCAACATTTATACTACATAATCCTTGAAATACTTAGCACGCTCCATGAAAACTGTTTTTAAATTCATATGCAGAAGAATACATAATGCAGTGTAAAAAAAGTAGTATAAATACATAATGCAGTATAAAATAGTAATGCAACTAGTGTCTGTTACCTGTAGCATCTGCTGAAAATCGAAAAGGTTCGCATAAAAGGTCACTGAAACTCACTGATCTCCTTCTGGTCAGGTTTTGATAGTGGTTTTGTGCCCCAACAGAAAAGCATAGATAATCTCTCATACTACCATTTAGCATTTTCTTCCTAAATTTTATTGGCAGAATTTTCTGCTTACATACCAAAATAGGTTTAGCAGTACAGCAAATGCTTCGTTTTCCCTCCAGAAGTATGTGGTTTTGTTTAAGAGTGCACTTAGTGCAAGGAAACTGAATGCTGAAAGTCTATGCAAGTACTCTTTTTGGCAATATGTTTAGGTCTGTTTCTGTGTAACCAGCATAAAATAGACCTTTCCAGAGCACAATTCAACTTGATGTTCTGAAAAACTGGATGTATAATTTATTAAAAAAAAAAAAAGAAAGGGAAAGGAGGAGGGAAGGGCTAGGCATTGTATGTAGGAGAAGCAGGGGAAATGGACGCTTTATTTGCTGTTGTAGCCCCAAAATTAGCATAGTTACTCGTTGTAGTAACACAGCTCCATATAGTAGTTACTCTAACTGATTTCATGTTGTTTTTTTAAAACACTTTCAGTTTGTCAGTTTGTGGCTTTTCTTGCTGAATTGCTAAAAATTTGATATGTCTGCTGGGTGAATGCTCTTCCTATAGTAGAGATCACTTCAGTGTATCTGCTTTTCTTTTAGAAACTATTAAAAATAAACTGAACATTCATAGTTTTATATTGATACCACTCAATGTGAAGGAGCTATTACTGATAGAAGTTAGTATTGCTATTTTGCTTTTAGGATATGTCATGAATGGCTTAAATATGTATTTCTAAAGAACTTTTAAAATTCATTAATGTTTTGTTTACAGAGAACATAATGCCAGTCTGCAGAAAAGAATGTTTGCATCATAAGCCCAAACTTCACAACAAGTTACAGATTTATTTTTATATGCCATAGGGAATGAAGGCAAGTTTGAATAACCTGCATGATACCCTTAAAGGGAACAGATAAGCTAGGGAATTATCTGTAGGATAATCATGCCCCAGGTTTACTCAATCCTAGCTTTATGGAAATGTAATGGGAATGTAGTCTGTTTAGAAACTAAATGAGTGCTTTGTCTTCAGAGTTGAAGAAAAGCAATGAAGTACCAAGAAGTTCTGATGTCTGAGTCCAAGTTAACTGTTGTGTTGCGGTTAGCAGTCTCAGATCCAAGTATGTAAATTCTCCTCCTTGTCCATCCATCTGTTTTGCATTTCTTTTTTTTTTTTCTGAAGAATCTACGATTTTTTTTTTCATTTGGTTATCACATGTTTCTTGTCTTATTCAAGACTCAGGATGTATATTGTCCTACCACAATCTATTGAAAATCAGCTGTGTTTAAAGCTCAGCTGGTTTTGTCACAATTTATATTTTCAGCAGCAGAAAAAAAGAAAAAAATGTTTTATGTAGTTTTAGTTTTGTGTACCAAAGCTAGAACTTACTTATTTTACGGCTTATGTGTGTTAAGTGGAGACTGAGGCATACCCTCATAAAGATCCTTTCCCTAAATGTAAGTAAGGGAAACAAATGGCTTGTATGTTGTTATTATTGATTAATGGTATTATGTCAACCTCCTTTTAATGAATTTGTCAGTAACTTGAATTTGACCATTCTCACACTAGGAATACTCTTAACCGAATTTGTTGTATAAAAGGTTTTATACAGAGCTTGAAAGTAGATAGTAGTGTTTTATTTGTATAGTAAATCAAAATCTCACATAATTTGAGAAGCAGATGAGAGAAAGATAGCCCTAGTATAGTAGGTTAAATGTGTATGTAAATGGGCAGGAATTATTTTGGCTGTGTATAGAATGACAACAAACAATAATTATAAAATTACAGTTTAAATGGGGAAGAGGATTTTATTAAATCATACAGTAACATATAGCACTTCAATTTTATTCCTTTAAGGAAAACCAAAGTTATTGTAATATTTTGTAGTAAATCTCTCAGTAATTTTTGTAATACATTTAACATTGCTATTTCTGTTACCACTGTCTTATATTGTATAATTTTACTGTAGTGTAACTAAATCTAAAAGTTTCAGAAAACCTATTGATGGTTTTGCTTATAAAAGCACTTGAGTCATAAAAAGTTGAGTCAGAGTTACTTACAGAATTCTACAATCTGTATATGTATATATATATATGTGTTTATGGACACGTATGTCATCTGTACTAGTTACCTAATACATGTAATGTCCCATATGTAGCTAGGTGTTTATGGGGTTGTTGAGCTAGATGCTTAAGGGCTCGTGGCTTTCAGTGCAAGAAGGATTTGTATACTATATATATACTTTACAATTGTGTATCCTGCATGTCCTTTACAGACAGAAAATAATGCCACTGTAACACTGCAGATGCTAAGAAATACCTTTGAAGCCCTGTGTAGTCCCTACTGCTGATGAAGTCGCACTTCATTATCAGAAGTGGCCAAAGTCAAATTTCCTGGGGCATCTACTAATAGAAAAAAAAATATATAGATAGATATAATTAACAGGTTAATTTAATTACAGATTCCTACCAGTTCAGGATAAGTCTATGGCTTTAAAAAAAAAAAAAAATCCATTTGTACCGTAAGGCCATACACATCCAATATACGTGATCCTTCCATTTTGTTACAATTTTTCTGTTCTGTGTTGGTTCTTGATGCTGCTTTTAGTATAATGCAGCTGTTTCCATGCATTACAATAGGTCTTGGCTAGTCTACTGATTAAATATCCTGCAGTTCACCAGCTCTGTGGGTCTATCCAGAAGTCAATACTGTACCAGTACTTTCTTCATGGGAGAGAGGAAAAATGTGGAAAAGCACAGATTTTTGTTTTGCGCTTTTTTGAATAATTTAAAGTCTTTTTCTGTATGTTCTGCAGGGTTTTTTCTCCTTACGCTTTTCTATGAATATTCTAGATATCAGATTCAGAAAAAACTTCTCATCCAAAACTGAAGAAAAAGAGCTTGCTTTAGCTCTCTCTTCATCAGTTCCGCAAAATATATCTGGACATCTATCTATATGTACCTATGGAGAAAGATAGCGATGGAGGCAGTGGGGAAGGATGAGAGAGTGTATTTAGCTCACGTGTCATTGCTCTGGTTTTGTGAGTTTGGAAATGTGTATTGCCTTTCATGTGTCTTTTTATTTTTTTTTTCCACATTCATTCTTGATTCAAGAATGAAGAAGTATCAGATTTGATATTGTTCTAATTATCTCTGCCTTCCTCTCACTTTATTTTCACAGATGCCATATAAAGGTACCTGTTTTAGTAAGAGTTAATGGTTTTGGTCTTAAAAAATAATTTAAAATTAATTAGAAACCTGGACAACCTATTTTGACTTCTAAATTTGCTTGCAATCCATTGCAATTCCTTTAAATTTAAAAACTATAATATTGTTTAATTTTTAAGAAATCAGAGCAGCTTATGTTTGCTAAGAGAGGTAAAATCCTGAAACGTAGAACCAATGGATTCTGTACAATAAAAATGATTATGTTAGAAGGATATGAATTATAGTGGGGGCTAATTTAAGAATGCTAAAGTCCTCCAGGGAGGAGCTAAATAAAAATAATAGTTGTGCAACTTCGTGTTAATATTCTAAATTAAAAGGTTAATTTAAAAAATCTTTGTCAGGTAATTACTACATACAACATTTTAAAAAGATATGGATGTATTTAAATCAAATAATATCCTTACAGTTAGTTACATGTAGTTTCAGTCATCAGTGATACACTACTGTAATGTCTTACACCATGTGTGTAAGCATACTAAAAGTATGTTTTTCCAGAAATGTGATGCTACCCTGCCTCATTTAAAGACACTTTAACAGGGCTGTGTGTTGAGCATCTGACAGCAATGAAGGGGGTTATTGCTATGCAGGTTTGGCAGTGTAACCTTGAATCCCAATTGTCCTTCTTATTTATAATTTAACTGAGAAATCAGTATGGTTATAGGCTCAGTCTAATATAGATATGTTGCTATGGAAAAAAAATTGTGAACATCTGCAGGCTGACAAAGATTATCCCTCTCAAAGATTACTCTGCAAAAGGAAGTGTTATTTTAAGTAATAAGCATAACTTGCAAAGAAAATTGATTATGAGCAAATATGTTGGATTATTCTGTAATAGACACTTCAAAAATGCTTGTCACAATTTCAGTACTTGGTTAAAATCTTTGAAAAATGTACAGTAGTGGTAATTTCTTTTATTTGTACTTTTCACACCTCACTAGATAGCAATTTTTGGAATTGTCCTACCCCTGTTCTAAGAAGATATAACTTCAAGTGTTTGTTAAATGACAATTTTTTTTTCACAAAATTCTGATTTCATTCTTAGTTCTGGAATTCGAAGAATCCATTTAAATATTCAGATAGAACGTTATTAGACGTTTATGGGAATACTATAGGCACTTCAAACAATGCTTTTTCTTCCAAATATCAGATACGTAATAAACTGCAATTTTAAAGATTAAATTTAGCTTTTTGTAGGAAATTTGTGAATTTTTCATTATTGTTCTAGTGTGGCTTTTTTGTTTGTTTGTTTAATATATTTGGAAAACCCTACAGTCTATTTTTGACTGATTTGAAACTGCAAAGTCAATACTTAAAATACTCAAGGAGATCAACACTCTGTGATTAGGCAAAAGAAACAGGTTTTTAAGAAACGGATTTAACTAACAAAACAAGAGATCACTTGGTGTGTTAACAGCAGTAGGAAGCTGTTGCCAGCAAAGTGAGCAGTGCAGAGAAGCGTAAAATCTGGGCCAGGAAACGGGAGTTGAAATGCAGATGAAAGAGTAGTTCATTTTTCAAAGAAACTAACACTGTTCTACTGAGTCCTACAAGTTTTCCATGCTCTGACTATGTGGATGAAGTTAAAATCGTAGCTTAAACTGAAACAGTGGTTTGACATTACTGAAAGAGAAAATGTCGTATGCTTTCTTTGGCTCCTGTCTCTTCTCTCTCTTGTGATTCCTGGCCTCATGCTGCTCCTTCATTCAGCCTTGCACAGGCTCTGCTGCTCATCTGTAGTATCCCACAGAGAGCTGTACACCAATTTGTTGTTGGAAGATTTCTCCATCAGTTAACAAATAGAAATGCTTTAGCAGAAGAGCCCAGTGAACAGAACAGAATTTTCTGTTGGTAAGCAGGAATAGATGGAGGAAACATGTTTGTAGGTAGCAAACTGATGGAGCTGCTCAGCTGTTACTTGTAACTGCAGTCCTAAATATACACGGGCAGAGCATGCAGCAGTCAAAGTCTGTGACTTCTGTCATGCTCTTTGCCATCATCCATATATTCATTGTTTTCAGAAGTTATGCAAGCTGTAATAAAACTTAAAATATAACTGCTCTGGTTATGATTTTCCACGCCTAAGTGCAGACTTGCTATATTTGTATCGCTATAAATTCATCTTTCTCAAAAATGTTCAGAACAAGTTGTTCAAGACAAGTCATTCAAGCACTGAACTCTTATTAAAATAGATGGAATGTTCAGTGCCAAAATATTTTTTGGATCTGACTTGGAATAAGTATTCACTTCACATTATATATGTTTCTAAACTGTTATTTTTAATGTAGGGAAGTCTTTCAATGGAAATCCATTGAGAAAGCCTTTTATGAAATGCAAGCTTACTTTGCTCTAATAGTGTTATTTTAAAAGTAAATTAGCTGTTAAAAATATTTTAAATATTGGATTTATTTCGTTATGCATCTGTGAAATCCATTGAAGTCTATGTAAAAGCATGCAGCTAGTCACTTGGCTTGACTGAAGTTACTTGTTGATTCATTAAGCTCAGCTGATAAAGTATGGTGGTGGTACAAGGTCTTTGGAATACATGGGTCCAATGTAAAAGCACTGAGCATGCTATTCCTGTTTTACACTTACTAAGTTCTTGTCTGTCTTACCAGAGGTAATTAAAATAGCAATGGTAACAGTAGATTCTTATGGCAAAACTTTGAATAGATGCTGAAACTCCCAATGACTTAGGCTTCCTTGTTCACTATCTTATTTTAAATCCCTAAAAATTGCTGAAATCCACCACTCATGTTATTTTTACCAGTTGCTGCAGTAATTTTTCTGCATTTGATTGTTTGTTTGTACTGTAAACCTTTATTTGCTTTTTCCTATGAATCTGCCAGTTTCCATATTTTTGCCATTAAGCAAAAAGAAAGGGAAGTGGTTGAGTCACCATCCCTGGAGGTCCTTAAAAGACATTTAGATTTAGAGCTTAGTGATATGGTTTAGTGTAGGACTTGTTAGTGTTAGGGCTGAGGTTGGACTAGGTGATCTTGGAGGTCTCTTCCAACCTAGATGATTCTGTGATTCTGTAAGCTTAGTGACAGTTCAGGGTATGTAGCCCTAGGTAGCCATTGTGCAAGTACTAGAAAACTCCGTCTCTGATCCTAGAACATTAGACAAATAATGTAAGCTGAAGGATGGAGATAATCAAATACAAGTTTTTGGATAAAGCCAGTTGTATAAAACATTTGCTGGTAATTGGAGAATGAAAATGCGCTGACAGAAGAGATGGCCCGTATCAGAGGTTTGTGACCACCTTTGCTTTATAAAATGTAATCCAGATATTACATGTATAAGGAGGTAGGAAATTGTATAATTTATAATGAGTCACAAACAATTTATAAACTGAACACAAACAGCTAAGGCTGGAAAAATAGAGTTGATAACTAGATGTATGACTTAAGTGACTACAGATTTGTAACAGAAGATATGTAGAAGGTTGAAATTGTTAGGTAGGAGAACAGAAGGAACATAGAAGTAAACGTTAGTGATCTTTAAGCTTTGCCTAGATTGGATGCTATTCCAGCATAGCGAAGACAGTTTTGAGCATGAGTTAGAGAGATTTCGCATTAAATTGAGATAAAGGACATAGACCCAGAAAAAAATTGCAAGGTGGAAATAAACTAAAATGGCAATAAAAAGAGATAAAACATCAGTGGTGGATGAGGGTCAGTGAACGAGAAATGGTGGAAGAGAAGAGATGCAATTACTTGTAAAACAAGAAGCAGTATTTAATAAAGTTACAGTTTGGCCAAATACTATTTTGGAGGATTTTAGATCCAGTAGGGTTCAAATGAATAGGTAAAACAAAAGCAACATCAGATTATCATCTGATAGGAAGATGGCAGACTTCAACAAGACTCGGTAACTTTGTGGAGAGCAACAGTACATAAGAAGGAAGGAATAATAGAAAGGCATTCAGTTGCTAGCTCGTACGATTTGCTGCAATGCTTGTTTTCATTTTATTCAGAGTCTCAAGGAAGTGAATGTGATTTCACACATTGCTCTTGCCTTTTTTAATGAAGATACATGAATTGGAATGCATCTGAAGCTTTTCATTCTGTATGTAAAGACAACTACACCAAAATAGACATGTTTAAGACAAATTCTAGTTTTAATCTGATTTTACTGAGTTCAGTGGGTCAACAACATTGTCTGAAGTTTGATGAAGATTTGCTGATGTAGAAATTTACTGTGCTATACTTACCCTCAGAAAGAGGCTGTTTGTTACAGGTGAGACCCTCTGCACTAAACTGTTTAATTTCTGATCTTTTTGAGCTAAGACTAACAAGGTTACAAAGGATCAATTTACGTCTGGTTCACTGCAGTCTCTTGAAAATACCAGTATGCATTGCTAATTTTTCTGTAGTGTGTATATGTCTATTTGTCTTCCAGTTCTGGAGAATCCAGATATCAAGCAGTTGATGGTTTACAATTTTACTCTCGAGGAGTAAGCTCTTTTATTTTAGATTGAAGCTTTTGGAAAGAATCTTTAAGAAAACTTGCAATTGCTGTTTGCTTTGGGCAAATAATATGAAAACTGTTCTCAACTCTTGAAGTTTCTTGAGTGTACTGAAGGAGCTAGACGTATTGACATTGCTTCAGGCACCTAGTTTACCTTTTAAAGTGTTGATGCTAGTATTGTTTGCCTTGTCAATGATGAGAGATTACTTCATATACTCAGGGTTTGTACTAGGGCTAACTATTGCAAAATGTGTGGATTTTTTGGTTAGACCTCTGCTTTCCTATTTCCTTTGGATAAGTAGTGTCTGAACCTCTTCGTATGAGGGAACAGTGCTGCAAGCACTAAAAGAGGTACACTGAGAAAAGTAAGTTTTATTGCAGAATTCCATCGTTCTCAGCCTTTGGCTACAGTGAAACAAAAAGATTTAAATCTATTATGCCCCATTTGATTGTGCCGAAATTCTCTTTTCTTCTACAGTTATTGCAGACTCTCCCTAGTAGGGCCTAATCTGTTCTGGAAATCTAGCTGTTACCACAGATAAGCCCTTTAAATAGCGAACCTTATCACGAAGAATATCGTTGTGTGAACCTGTCAGTTTCAAAATGCACGTTTATCAACATTTAAACTGATTCAGAATGAGCTGTTGTTTCTTGAGTAAGATTTCATTTTTCACAAAAGAAAGAAACCTAGGCTGTAGATGTCTTTTTTTTTTCTTGCCTCTTGTAATGAAATATCTTACTGCTGTGATTTGCTTGTTCTTCATTATATGCATGTTGCACTCTATGACAGTTCCTAAGTGTTGAGATTGTTTCAGAATTTATAATCAATCATTAAATATTCTTGGTTTGTGTTCCTGTGCATTCTTACATTGTGAGTAAAGGGAAATTAAGAGTTGTATGCTCAGTACTTTTCCCAGAAATTGATTTCTTGCACCATGTTCTAGAGGGAACCTGGTGTCTGCTAGAAGCTAGTTTTAAGAAATTTAGAAAAAAAAAAAAAAGTAATTGTGACTGAGAAACCATTTGATAATCATACTCCTTCCTGTTCAATAACACTTTTTCTACTTTCAGTGTATAATTTTGCTTTTGCATTTCTCTTTGTTAGAAATTGTGATTCTCTTAAAAATCTTCTTTACTCTGTACCACCTTCAAATACTCCATCAGAGGAATGCTTTTCCTGTCAGTATCTCTTGGCTAAAGTAAAAAATGTGGCTGTTTTAGTCTTTCTTTGCAACTTGTTCTTCGGTCTCTTAATTATTTCTATTGTTTTTGAACTCCCTGTAATTTGTCAGTATCTTTCTGGCACTGAGATAACCAGGAGTGAATGCAATATTGCAAACATGTAATTACCTCTTGTCTCATTATTCAGAGGTTATTTTTATTATTGCTGCATGTAGAAAATTCATGGCTAAATTGCTGTCCAGTATACTTGTAGGCTTTTTGATTATTACTGCATCACAGATTTGTATCTGCTGTTTCAGATCTGTGTTTCTAGAATGCATATTGCCTGATTTTTGTTCCTTGCATTTCCATTCCCTTATTCTTTTCTTTCATTTCACACACATTTCTAAACTCCTGAAAGCTGGTATTTCTCTTGCTCTGGCAGGTTACCGATGTTATTTTGCTTCTTGAGTTTGTTGCCTGTATAACTCCTGGAGAATAACTTTGTTTTAATATATATGCTGTTTTTCTGCAAATATTTAAAACTTCTGTGGCTGCCTTGAGGACTGGGTTTTGAGATTACTCACTTTGTTTTTGTTAGCTTTCTTAGGTTTATAAAAAGGGACTATTCACTTCCTTTATTAAGTGATCATCCATACAGAAGCAGCAGTTTCTATGCATGTATGCATTCATTCATATGTGTGTGTATATATATATATGTCTACTCATGTATAATGCATTTAACTACTCTTCTATTTAAAATAATGCTGTTTACCTGCAGGAGGATGAAGAAGAAACTTATGAGCAAACTCTAGAATTCCGCAGAGGAGGTGATGGTCAGCCAAGGCGGTCCACACGACCTACTCAACAATTTTATCAACCCCCAAGAGCTAGAAACTGATTAATAAGAATTAAAAGGTAAATATATGCTAATGACATTTTATTTATGGATTTTGATTTCAAGAAAAGTAGATCTGAATTTTTGTATACTTAATTCTTCAGTCTCTGAAGTTTGTGAGAGAACTTTCTACAACTTTGCTAGTAGTTGGTTTGTATAACAGCCCTTGGCACTGGGTAGTAGACCATGAGTGTTCTTGAACAAATAAATTATTGTAATTACCATTATACAAACAGATATAGATCTCAATTACTGTAAAAAGTTTTTTTCTCATTAAAAAAAAAAATCAAATATGCTGTACTGCATTCGTTTTATTTCTGGATTTTCTAATATCTTAATTCTCAAGAGTTCATTGACTATTCTTTATAAATCATTGCAAAGATGCATGTTACTTGGTTTACATCTTCAGTGTCTTTGTTTTGCGTCTGATTTTTTAGGTACTAGCTGGTTTATTTTTTATAAGGCTCTTTTTAGTTTCTTTCATTTCTCCATTCCTTCGCTTCCAACTGGTTTAATGGGTGCTGCTGATCTCTGCAGCTTTTGATATTTCTGACATGAAATAATATAAGACTTTACTTTTTTGATCATATGTTCACCTAACTTTTTCATTTGAGGGAGCACTACCAATATACGGAGAAAAATTTACTCTTGACTCTTGTCAAGGTGATAATATTCTGATTTTTGTACATATCCTTAAATTTTCTATTTTAATAAGTGTATCAGTCACTATCAATAAACGTGTCATGAGATAATTATAAAGTGTGCCGAAATAATTCAGGTGCATGCACTGAGCTGAGTTCTAAACTAGTTATGTCAGCGCAGGGAGGTGTCAGTGTGATCAGCCTAATGAAATGTGCTCAGTGTAGAGGGCAGTCAAAACCTTTGTTGTTTTTGTCTTCAGATAATAATTTTTATGTTTTCAAATTGTACAGCGTAAATCTGGAAAACTGTTTGGCTTTGCTCAGGTTGGGAGAGAGGGAAAAAAAGACATCCAGAGAGAATAATAGTAACTCCTGTACCTCAAGAAGAGTGAATAAATGGTTGACAAGTAGGGAACAACTTTTATAAGGCACAGGTTGCTCTGTGTGGGTTTTCTTGCACCTTGCTTTGAAAGTTCCAGTGGGATCCTGATTTAAACTGACAGCAGATTAAGGATCAAAATCTACCAGCTGTGTAAAAACAGCAACAACAACAACAGAAAAACATTTTAGTCTTCCACCCCATTCAAATGCTATTGTTTTCTGTCAGACATCTCTAAATAAAGGGGTTTGATTCAGATGGTAAATACTGTCAGTTAAATGAAAAAGTTTGTTAACAAGTAGCAGCTATCATAAAGCTAAATAAAAATTTTCAGCAACTACTTATTTTCTTTACAAAGTACATCTGTTACTGAGAATACTTCAAAATATATTCTTTTTTTTTTTTTTAATCCTAATTTAAAACACTCTTCCTCAGGTGATTAAATAAGGCATTTCATTTGTCTTCTTTTGGCCCAGGACTGTTTACTTCTTCAACCTCTACTCAAGATACAGTTAGTACCAATGTGTCATCCAAAAACCGAGCTTATTAGCCCAATACAATATGCAGTCACTGGCAGCTTAACCTTTGCTTAAGTTTTGACTAATTTTGTAAGCCTTACTTTATTGGAATATTATGCACTTTATCTTCTGCAAACATGAAAGAGTTGTATGTACCTTAAATAGTCATCGCTGTAAACAGCAATTCATTATGGAAAAAATGCAATTTACTTCTTGATTGAAATTTCATTCCATCTGAATCAAAATACTAAATGCAGCTTTCCTAGGCTGAAATAACTGAATTGTCTTTCATTTTAACTAAGTTGAAACTATCTCTAAATGGGTAAAAGTTATTCAATTAGAATATTTGTGTATTTTATATTAAAATGATTTGATATATCTAGCTATTTTAAGTATCTGCTGTATCAGACATAAATTTGTATTTAGGAAATTTCCAGTATTAAGCTCAATTGCGGTTCAACATGAGATAATATAACAGCTATGGGATGTTGACACCAAAAAGAAGTTGACAAGATGAAATTAAATATATTGGTCTTAGATTCTTGATGCTAGGATCACTCAGAAGAAGAAAATGGAGAGGCAAAACATGCTTTCTGTAAAAGGGTTGGGTGGTGACAGGGGTGGGGGTCTCTACTTAAGGTTAGTTAGCTCCTATATTAGTTCTAGTCAAGGCAAACCTTAATTTTATAAAGGATTTGTAGTGTGTTGTTTTTTCTACCCCAACCCTCTGCCACAGTGCTGTAGTGAATATATGAACAATATATGAACAGCTAAATATCCTGTTCCCTTCTCTTAGTGCAGCATTTGGGGTTATTGCTCAATAGCATCAAAAAGTGGAAATTCTCCCTCAGTTTAAGAATGCACCAGTCTTTTTGATGGTAAAAATATTGCAACGTTATTTTTAAAAGCTTTTTCTGTGTGATACTGAGCAGCTTTCACCTGCTAGGTTTAATTCCTGAAGTTTGTGTAGAGTCCAGTATAGCTGATGTTATTTGCCTTGTTTGATAGGTAAGGTGGTGTGAGGAAATGTTCATCCTGACACTGTGGTGATTATATTTATCAGATATGTCTTACAGTTCCCCATAGTACATCTCATGCTGCTATAGATTTTATACTAAGTTGAACTTAGAAATGTATTTATTACGTGACCTAATGAGGTGGCTGAAGACAGCCGAACTAGAGAGAAACCAGGAATTAAAATCTATTAAACTTTACCAAAAGTAAGTGGAGGATGTAGTCAGTTTCTCTCTGATTGTAAGTGTAGGCAGAAAATCGAACATAGTCCTTTTCTAATTTGTTTTCAGCTTACCTAGACTTGTATGACAGTGTCATGATATGTGAAAGCTCAAAAATATTGAATGTCAGTTCCTGGAAGTGGATTTCTATATGGTTTCTTCCTTTGTATTTCCAAGAGCTTCTGAGAACATGGCATCTATATATATATATTTTTTTTATTTCAAGTTTTCAATAACCTGTTAGATGACATGATTTATCATGGGAAGTTTTTAAGGAATTTAGTGAGAAATAATCTTACCACAGCTTTCCACTGAAGGATGCTTCACCAGATCATTGACCTGCTGCTTGAGAGAAGAGGTTTTATATCCCTTATACCTCTCCATCATGTAAAGTAACTTAAATGATTTTTCCTGAAAAGAGATGAAGCGCTCTTGTTGGTGACTATATTATAAATCATTTGTTGCAAATTATCATATTGCAATATTTAACATTTAAAAATGCCAAGGTGCCCTGTCTTCAAAAGCAAATAAGGCTGTTCTAAAAACAATGTCTGATGGCCATGTTTGTATTGAGTATGATAGGGACATATCAAAGATGAAGCATGAAGTTCATACAGTAGTTCATATCCCATACCCCAAAACTGTATACGTACCTGTACAGTGTTGCACCACTTGACAGGAAGGGCGTTATTAGCACTGGTACAATAATGCAGAAATAAAGCCTTACTGCTTCCTGGATTAGTTTTCGGCATACTTGTTTAGCTGTTGAAGTTGCCCTTGCAAATCTGGAATTATTATTGACAAATACTAAATTCCTGAGTGTTTTGGTTTTTTATTATTATTATTTTTAATATAATTTGTGTCCTTCTGAAAAGCTCACCGTGCTGTTCTATACTTCAGGTATAAAGAACAATTGCTGCAGACTTACGGGAAGTCCTGACTTGGTGATTACTATGAAGGCAGAGCAATAGAGTAATCATGTTAAGGTCAATACCTCGCTGTAGATGCAATTGGCCTAGAAACGGTTTATTAATATCCAGCAGTGTGAGGTAGAGGACACTTACTCAGAATTTTATCAGAGCACTGCATCAGAGACCCTTTGAACTCAGTCTAGGTTGTTTCGGGTCAAACTAGTCAAACACTAGTTTTAACAGGTCTGTAAGTTAAGATATTCTCTCTAGAGAATAAAGATACAAGAATTAGAGTCTAACAGCAATAAAAATATGTCCTGAGCTTATATTTGCTGGGTAGAATGTCATGATAGTATGAAAAAGAAGGGGAACAGTAATCAGAAATGTGGTTTTTGAAGGGTCAAGGCTTTTGGAGGAGCTTGAAAGAACCTGAGTGTGAACCTATAAGTACTTGGTCATTATCTGTTTCTTGGTTTTCTTTTGTGCAGTAACAGGATTAATCTACACCTTTTCAAACCTACTATGAAATTTGTATTAAAGTCCTTACCAATGGAGAAATTGAATTTTTGTAAGAAGTCATTGCCAGAAAGTGTTCTTTTCTTGTATTATAGCGATCATATATGTATTGCATTGAAGTGCAATTTTATGACTTATTCTTTTAAATACATATCTCTGTAAGTACAGAAAAGCAGATGTATACTCTTTTGGAGGAGAAAAAAAGTAGTAGCAGTAAAATGTATGTTGCACAAAGAGCAGAGTTTTTGTACTTACTGGTTGTGTTTCTTTTTTTCTTTCCCCTGTTCAGCAATCTTCTCCTGGTGAGGGGAAATTCACTGGCAGCTCCAACTTGCTGAAGACTTCTAGAAGAACTTCTGGCTTTTTCCAGGCAACAGGGTGGAACAAAGAAAGCTGGTGTGAGCAGAAAGAATTTGGACCTGATACCACAGGAGACTTTTTTAAAGTTCTTAGTTATATGAAGCTGAATACTTTTTACATATGAACGAAGCAAATTGTCATTGCTGCCATCAATAAAACCACAGTGCACTATTCTATTCTTTGCCTTGTATTCTTTTTACTGAGCCTCCATTGTTAGTAAAGGTAATACCAGTGTATTATTATTTTTATTCATTTTGAATTTATTTTGGTTCTAATCCTGTTTCTAGTAAAGTAGAAGTAAAATTCCTATTTCCTCAAAAGCAGACAGGATTGGGCCTTGAATTTAGATTTTAGGCTAGCATTAGTGAAACGCTAAAATTTTTCAGTTAATTATTGTACAGTGAAATTCTGAATGTTTTGATTGTTTTCTATGGTTTTTTTTTCAAATTTGCTAAAGGCCAAAATTAACAAATTTGCCTCTTATGTTTTTTTGAAGTGTAACTAAAAGTTTGAAAGGGAGATAAACTCAGTGCTTTCAAAAGACGTTTTCTAAATAATTTTAGATAAATATTTTCTTTTTAGGAATATTTATGTTATGGGGATAGAAACAATTCTAGAAGGTACAGGAAAGTAGTTTAAACAAAAAATACTGAAAGATGCATATAAATATTTCATACATAAATATGTATATACATACACATGCAACCTGTAGAATAGTAGGTTCTGACTTTCCTGTAGCTTTAAACTGCTTTTATTGCTTCATGTTACTAGATTGTTCTCAATTATTGTTGATGCTTGAAAAAAAAAAAGTCAAATTGTACTTTTCCTTCTAAGCTATATCTTTGAATCTTATGTGATTATGACAGTTGAAATTTCACTATTTCTTTAACTGAGAAACACCAGAAGATCTATATACCTTGCAAGTCCCTTTTAAGCTTTATTTTGATGGCTTAATTAAGATTGAAATGGCACATGTTTTGAAATGGACAAAAAAATCCACCTGTCTTCTCTAAAGACAGAGTTTTACCTGAGACGTGTTGGTGGTATAAATTGTACAATAAATTCTAGTGAATTTCTGAGTGCTCATACAAAACTCTGGACAAAACCTTGTTTGTGTGGATGAAAAGAAGTTATGCGTTGATGATGTAATTAATTGTATTTTCAGTACGTAATATGGATTGCTGTCTGAACACAGTCAGATGTAGCAAGCACATTAATATTTGCAGAATAGTAAGGAAGGAAATGTTTTGCTGCCTTAATGCAGCTTCTTGAGAATTGTAATGCAACTCATTAACAATTTAAAAGAAACTTGGAAGCTTAGAACATGAGCTGCACAATGTTGAAGTTCTTCGCTACCAGTTGACGTACAACAAATTTTATAAAGTTTGTTACATTTAAGCTAGAGACCATTTCCCAAACACTATGAATCATCCTGGTCAGTTCTGCACAATTGTACCAGCAAATAAATAAATTGTAGATCTAATACATTGGATGTTGGATGCTTTACTTCCAGAATTATTGGTAAGACCACTTAAAACAGCTATTCAAGTTTCATAAACTATGCAGTCATAGCACTGTTTTAGAAATCAGTTTTGATTTTTTTTTTTTATAAATGGACTTACATTAAATGAGAATGCTACAGCCAGTGTACTAAAGCAGTCTCTGAAATTAAAAATCACTTTTGGTGTTCTGATCTTTCTTTCCTCCTGTGAACTAAATCATAAAATTCAGAAAATTGCAGCCTGATTTGGTGAACTGTTTAAAAAAGAAAAAAAAAAAAAGGGAAAGAAAAAAAAAAGAAAAGACTGTAGAAATATGATGTAGCATTCCTCTGTAGTAGTTGCGGCATTCTGAAATTACCAAATGTGCGTGCAGCTCTTTGTAGGCAAATGAAATATATTTGAGAACATTCTTTGGAAAACAGTAAAGCCAACATTCATGTCATGGTCTTTTCTTCAGTGGTGCTGAGTAACTGGAAAGGCAGAGCAAGCAAGCAGCTGGAGAGTCTCTTTGACAAGATGTGTTGTCTTCATGCGTTTTATGGTCCTTTTCTATTTTGGTT
The DNA here is from genome assembly GCF_964211835.1 of Anser anser. Lineage (NCBI taxonomy): Eukaryota > Metazoa > Chordata > Aves > Anseriformes > Anatidae > Anser > Anser anser. The sequence continues at coordinate 176,085,546 of NC_139720.1, read as the reverse complement.
TCAACTGAAATAACTATCAAAGTTCTGCCTGTTCTTTAGGTTCTGGAAAATCAGTAGTAGAGTAAAAGTATTTGCCTCAACCTGTTCTGAAAAGCAAGAATTGATTGTAAACTCGTTGATTCCCATATCTAGAAACAACATGATTATAAACCTACCTAGTTTATCAATTATTCCTTAATTTGCATAATACATCAAATCCACAAATACAATAATTTCCAGTCATAATGTAGTAAGGATTGCATACATGCAAGAACATTAATGTATCCAGTTTTTATGTTCAGAAGTTGTTACCATTACTAGATATATCTTCAGAAGTGATGTAAGCTATCTTCTTATCTGCAAAATGCAACAGCAAAAGCAAGGTCGTGAACTTTGTGGGGCTGATCCGTGTTGCTAAATGAAGGCAGAGAAAGAGAACTGCATCCTGATACTCCACACTACTTACTTGATGGCTTAATTTCCGATGCTGTTTTGGACTACTCTTGATTAGCTGTTTTCAAGACAAACCTGTCACGAATTTCACACTTTGCAAGCAGAACATGAGGTAATCTGAGTTTCTTGACCAGTGGGTCCCTCCTGGACTTCCTTTGCTAGAAATACAGTTTATGAGAATTTCTGTCTGAATTTTAGGAATGCAATTCTAATGAAAAGATTTTTCTTGTTATGGACTTGTATAGAAAATTTTTACATGATGGGAAGTAATAAAAAAAAAAAATTCAGTTGTTCTAAAAGTTATGTTCCAAGTTGGTAACTATATAATTGAATAAAATTGTTTTACATTTTTTCCCATTTAAGTTATTGAGATATGAAATCATTTTGAAACAAAGAATGGAAATGTTCTGTTTTTATCTTAAATGTTTCCAGAATCTTATGACAAAACTGGATTGAAGTTGTCATATTTTCATTCAAAATTCTGGGTTGGACTAACATCTACTGACACATTCATATATTTAATATTTTTATGTTAATATAGCTTTTATTTTCTCACTAACGGGTTCTTTCTTAATAAGTCTGTTGAGGTTTAATCTGGCAGGCACCACAGCCATTCACTCACTCCTCCCAGTTGGATGGGGGAGAAAATCAAGGGGGAAAAAAAAGATAAAGCTTGTGGATTGGATAAAGGCACTTTAATAGGACAGAAAAGGAAGGGAAAATAATAAAAACAGTGATACAGGAATACACAAGTGGATGCAGCTGACCAATGCCCAGCCACTCACTGAGCAGTTGCAGTCCCCGTGGCCAGCTCCCCCCAGTTTTATTGCCCCATATGATGCCACATGGTGTGGGATATCCCTTTGACCAGTTTGGGTCAGCTGTCCTGGTTCTGACCCCTCTCAGCTCCTGCTGCACCCCCAGCCTCCTCCCTGGCAGGGCAGCATGAGCAACTTAAAAGTCCTTGGCTTAGTGTAAGCACTGCTCTGCAACAACAAAACATCAATGTGTTATCAGTGTTATTCTCGTCTTAAATCCAAAATACAGTGTCGTATGAGCATCTAAGAAGAAAATTAACTCTGTCCCAGCTGAAGGCAGGACAAAGTCTTTGGAAACAACTGTACAAAGCACCTGTCCGCTTTTCCAAGAAATATTCCTGGAGTAGTCTTCACAGAATCTCTGTAACGGCTTGAGCTTTATGGAAGATGAAGTATTAACAACCGATATTTCCACTGGGTAGTGAAAAGTTAATATCACAGGAGATATTAATGTTATCCTTGAATTGCATTTGAGAATAGATACAGGATGAGTAAAAGCTTAATGGTAGAAAAAAATTTAGCTTGAGGTAAAGCTGGAGAGACATTTGCAAGAGAACTCCTCAGTAGCCAAACTAGCTCATGAAGGGTTGGTCTAATCATAACCAGGTAGTTGAATGAATCTAGAAGCATAAGGTAAACAATCCCTTTCTAGCACTATGGTTAAAGGGGACTTGATGCAGAAATATCTCCTGTACTTTTGTGCAAACACATAATCATTTTTGGATAATTGCCTATAGATGCCTTCAAGAAGGAGAATTGCAGTTCAACTGCTTTTTTATCAGGTGACTTGATCCAGCTCCAACAATTTTTTATTAACTTTCTTGAGAACTGTATGAGCCTTAGGAATGACTAATTGCACAATTTAGCTAGCTCAGTTCAGTTTTCTACTTGTCATATAGCTATTGAGCTGTTCTCTTGCTTTTTGTTTCTGAAATGTCTTGGAGCAACCTATTGCAGGAGAGCAGCTAAACCAGGGAAGGTATTCCAAACATGTAAGAACTGACCCAGTCCTGACATTACATGTATATGAAAAGTTTGTGTATTACTGGTATCCTTCAAAGCAATGGTAAAGGCTCATAATACCTTTCTGTTTATTTTTTAATATATTCATTTTGTACCAATTGCTTATATTGGCCCATTCTGGCTTTAAATTACAATCTTGTTTTGAGGTTTTGAGAATGATTCCAAATAATAAAATAAAGACAAATTACATCAATACTTCATTTTCCTGCAAGATTGAGAGACCATAAAAAAGGCAGTTTCCATAGCAACATGTGGGCTGTTGATGGATATAATTGCATTCTGGATACTATGACAGTATAAATGAAACCAGAATCTAGTATTTATTGAAAATAAATCTTACCTGTTTTCAAATAACTAAAAATTGTGGGAAGGCAAACAAGTGGCTAAATAATAGCAGCAGGATGCTGTAGGTGGTCTACGAAAATTCTGCAGCTGTTTTTAAGGAAAACGTTTGCAATCTCAGTGACTTAATATTTCATATAACTTGACTATTCCTATTTTAAAATGGATACATAGGTAAGTATTGTGCAGACAATATGCAATTGGTTGGATTAAAACATGTTCAAACTTGAGATTTGGCATCGTACCCAGCAAAGTTCAGATATGTCATGCTGACATTACTCAGGAGCAGGAGATATAGCTAGGTTTCAGCGTACTGCAGCTGCAGAACTGATACCAGAATTCAGGCTCCCTTTTCAGCAGAATACCCATTCCGCTCCCTTTTACTCATATGCTTTAATTTTGAACTCATTTTCAAATGGAAAAATAATAAATTCTTACAGCTGCACATAAAGCACTGAAAATGTGACGGAAATTGAAGCAAGAATCCGATGCCTAATACATCTTTAGAAAGGAAGGAAAAGTTGCAAGAGTTGTGAAACATGAAAACATGCATATATTTATGTTTTCATGTTTGAGAACAACTAATCCTAGCACTTCATTCAGTCTCTGTTCCTCGCGAGGAACCTGGCTTTAGTTGCCTATGACACTCTGGCTTTCTCACAGCACTTGGCAAGAAGACAGATAACAGCTGGAGCCCGTGGTGAAAGCTGATATCAAGGTTAAGATGCTGAAGTTGGTTTACAAGTCCCTCCTAACTTAATGGGAGAGGCCATGCACTGTATTTAGGAACCATGGAATAAGCTGTCATATTGTGGTTAGTAGTTTTTAACAATGAACTCTGTATCAGTAACATTTTGCAAATTACAATTGTGCATACCAGAACAAGGAGAAGAAGGTGGGAAAAATGACGATTTAAATGATGATAAGGTAACTTAATTTTGTTCAATAAAGTCTGACATCTACAAAGCACTTAAGTTCCTGAAAAGCAGCTTCATTAGGGTACGACGCACAATATTATAGAAAGAATCTCAAAATTAAGTTCCTTTGGATGTGTTATCCAGAATGGCATCATTTGTTTGATTTTCTGGTCTGCAAATAACATGCTATCTTGTTGTGAATGATCAGAAGGCTTTTAATACTGTTTACCTCAGGTGTCAATGAGATGCTGTTATTTTCCAGTAGGTCAGGAAAAGTAGCCTGGCACAGACTATTTCTGTCCTTTCTTCTGATTTGTGGTCAGAAGTTATGATAGTTATGTGTTGTTGTACTTCCGTGATACTAATGGAGGTCACTCTATTACCAGGCCACATAGCCTCACGTAGAGGAATTGTGTGTCGTGTGCTGAAGCTCAAACAATTTGTATAACTAAATTCGTGTCCTCATCTGACCAAAACAGTGATGTCTTGTCCCATTGTTTTTGTACTGCCTGCTGTAGGAAAAGCATTTACGAGTGATGAGTATCATTTGTTTGTTACGTACAATTATATTTTGATAGGGCAACGAGTGCCCAAGGGATAATTTGTATTTCTCTCAAGAAAATGTGTCCGGGGTGTTTGTCTAGACCACACTGTTCGTTCAGTTGGGCCATCTCTGACCTGCGGGCTGTAAACTCTTCACCACTTCATTTATCAGTCATTTTTTTGTGATTTTTTTTTTTTTTTACTAGCAACCTAACAACTACAATTCAGAACCAGTGGAATACAGAATAATATTGATTCTTGTTTTGGTATGTTATCTTTTTTTCTGGCAAAAGTCTATTGTAAAACAGGGAAAAGTGTTTTATTTTAGGATTGCCTAGGCAGGAGTGTACTTTTGACTTGGATCTTTTTGTTAAAAGCCATTGGTGCTAGTTTACATTTTAATATCACGTATTTTAAGGCAATTAAGACTTCCATCACATAGGCTGTAGACTTTTATCCAGATATTTCTTCAGCATAGTGAACGGTAGTCTCCTGAGTTCTTACATGTGAGAACTTTGTTATTTTTTTTTTTTTGACATTGATTAACTTATCTCTTTGATAAAGTTCCTTGGCTCTTGAAACCACTTAGCTCTCTTATTCCCAATTACTCCTATTACCAGCTTGTTCCAGAACTTAATTCCTCAGAAGGCTACAAATCTTCTAATTACAGCCTAAACGTACTTCATTATACACATTTGTTCTTCTGTCACCATTGACCTTCAGTATAAACAGTTCTCATCTGACCCTGAGGTATTTGTAGGCGATTTTTAAGCTGTGCTGAATGAGGGCAGGGAAGATTGATATTCTGCAGATCCTTTTCAATAACCATTTGCTGTGTGGCAGGGGGCTATTGCAGGGGGGTTCTATGGCTGGTGGTCCTTCACGCTTATCCTGTATGCAGTGATTTCTGTTCACTTGTAAATGCCTTCATTGGTTTGATGAATTCATTGAACTTGTAGTTTCGTATGCCTTTCCTTCAGTGTTCAGGGAAAAAATATAAATGTAATATTACAGAAAATTTCAGGTTAGAAGGGTCCTTAGGAACTCTCTCTCTCGGACAGCTTCCTACTCAAAACAGGGTCAGCTGGGAGATCAAACAGGATTGCTGAGGGCTTTATCCAGTCAGGTCCTGAAAACATCCAGGGATGTAAGTGCATAATCTCTCTGCAGCCTGCCCCACTGTTTGACTGTCCTCATGGGGAAGTCTGTCCTTTACAACTGTCTGAACCTCTCCTGTTCCAGTATATGCTTGTATTTTGTCCTTGTGCCGTGCAACAGTTAAGAGATTGACTTTGTCTTGATAGTCTCCCTGTGGGCATGGGGAGGCTGCTGCGAAGTCCTTCCCTAGCTGTTTAGCCGTTTCCTTGTTTTTTTTTTTTTTTTGTTTGTTTGTTTGTTTGTTTTGTTTTGTTTTTTAAAGCAGTTTCCTTGTACCAGTTTCCTTGGTCTCCCCTCACAAGGCAAGTGTTCCTGTTTGTATAGCCCAGGATACTGCCTGAGCATACTGCCGGCTCACGTTCAGCTTGAGGTCTACCAAGGCCCTTGGGTCTTTCTCCACAGAGCTGTTCCCCAGCCACTCAGTCCCTAGCCTGTAGCACTGCAAGGAGTTCTTCCCATGTGCTGGACTTTGCATTTGGCCTTTGAAGTTCGCGAGATTCCTGTCAGCTCATTCCTCCAGCCTGTCTAGGACCATCTGAACGGTAGCCCTACCACCAAGCATACCGTTTTGTTCTCCCTCAAGTTTGGTGTCATCTGCAAACCTCTAGTAAGCACTCCATTACCTCCTTCAGGAAACTGATAGAGATGTTAAGCAGGACAGACCCCAGGTGAGAACCCTGTGATACTTCAGCTGTAGCTGGCCTGCAGGCAGAGTACAACCCATCAACCACAACCCTCTGAGCCTGACCTTCCCACAGGCTTTTTAATTAATCACCCATCCAGACAATAATGTTCTAACTTGGAGACAGAAATGTGTTGGGAGAGAATGTCAAAACGCTTGCTGAAGTCAAGGTTAATGACACCTGCTCTCCTTTCATCTGCAGCTCCAGGCATTTTATCATGGAAGGCAATCTGTCTGGTCAGGCATGACTCACTCTTCATCCATCAATGGTGACTGTTCCCAGTCACTGCCTTCCTCATGTGCCCAGAAACACGTTCCAAGAGGCCTTGCTCCAGGACTTCCCCAGGGTCTTAGGTGAGCCTGACCATTACGGTTCTCTGGCTTATCCTTTTAACCTTTTTCAAAAATTATCGCAACATTCACCTTTTTTTCCCCACCCTTTTCCCAGTTACTGAGGAGCTCTCCCAAACTCTATAAACTGTAAAACAAACAAACAACAAACAAATAAACAAAAAAAGCTCACAAATTTAGGCAGCCTTATAAGGGCATCAATCAGTTCTCAGCATCCTAAGGCACAGCCTTTTGGGTCTCACGGACTCTTAAGGGTCTCGTTCTCTCAAGCAATCCCTGTCTCAGTCTTTATCCACCATTGCTGGTTTGTTTTCTGTTTAGAGTCTTTCTCTCAGCACAGAAACCTCGGAGGTGTTTCTGGCAAAGACAAAAACCGAAAGCACTAAGTACCTTATCTGTGTATCTAGTTATTAAATTGTCTGCTCCATCCAGCATTGTTCCCACATTTTCCTTGTTCAGTCCTTTTAATATGAGTGCATTAACTTTTTTTTGTCCCTTAATCAACCTCATAACCTCTAATTAAATTGAAGCATATCATTTAGAAAGATATTCAAACTTGGTGTCCTTTTCCCTTCAGATTCTAAAGAAATACTCAACTAGAGATGTAGTGAATGTTACTGATTTTAATGTTGGAAAGATTTTTCTCTGTCTTGCATAATCCTGTTGTGTGTCTAGTGAAGCGGAGGCGTTATGGTCTTACAACTTCTTTTGTACAATTTAACTTGTGGGTAAATGTTCAGAAAGACTTCATTAAAAATCTTCACTTAGTAACACAAGTTAGATCTTAAATGTTCTTACTTGGGTCAAAATCTACAAAAAGAATCTATATGTGCCTATTCCATAACAAGACAGAGAGAATGAAGGGTTTAGTCTGACGTAGATTGAAGCTAGACTTTCCCAAATAAATCAATCCTTGGTCTAGTTTAAAGAAGGAATCAAATCCTACCCAGTTATGAGGAATCGGGAAATAGAGATATGTAACCAACTGAACAACAGTTTTAAAGAGAAGAAAAAAAATAAACAACAACAACAAAAAAACTTTGTAGCAGAACTGGCAGAGTTGTAGCGAAATATTAAGTGAAGATCCTAAATTGCCTCATCTTTTGTTGTAAAGAGAAGTGTGTAGCTTGAAGGTTTTGATGAATCTAAGAGTCTCCAAAAATATGATTCAGTTCTTCTAAACTAGTGATGAAAAGTTATAAACTGCTCTTAAATTAATATTTAACCCAAGAAAGTTAGAGCTCACTAGCACAGGCAGTAAAAATAACAACAGTGACTACGTTTCTCAGATGGTGGACAAATACCTGGGAGAAATGAAAAACTGTGTGTCAGCTGTGGAGCCCAGCTAACAGAGTCAGCCATCACCTGCAGCAGTTTCTGGGCTCTGTTTCTTCAACATCTTTTTGAGGTACTGGGATCTGGAAACTCTTGGGAACCGTCAGAGGAACTGGAGGGTGCCAGCTGCTGCCAGGTAAGGATAAGGAAAAGGGAAGGGTAACTCCGGCAGTCAGCTGCCCTTGATCAGAGGGTGACTGTAGCCTTTGTTATAACAAATGCTTGATTAGGGAGAGTCAAGTACTGGTTTTTGGTTGGTCCTAGGGAGAGGCAAATATAAATGTGCCTAGAGCACAATGCTCAGAGACAGCCAACAGATGCAGCAGTACATAAAGAATGGGGCCCTCATTTTGGAACAAAAGCTTTCTCAGGTATAGCGATGAAGTGCCACAGGGCACATTCCCCAGCAGTTGCCCTGACAGGGCAGAGGCTTTGACCCAGACAGAGATTCAGGCACAGGACATAGACAAGCGTACTGACCCACCAGCTATTTACACCAACCAGGTCTTTTAGTCCCCTTACTACTCCATTTTCTCACTCTTGTTCCTCCCCAAAATCTCCAAAACCTCTCCCTTGATTCCTCCCCTAAACATCCCTTAAAAGTCCTGTGCAATCTCCAAATGCACTTCCTTTGCAGCCCCTAATATGTCCCACCCTTAGGCGGCAGCAAGACAGACTCCTTTCACTGGTGGCCAGTGCCAGGGCAAGAGGCAGTGGTCACAAACTGGAACACGGGAGGCTCTGAGCATGAGGAAAGACATTTTTATTTTTATTTATTTTTATATTTTTATTTTTTTTTACTATGAGGGTATAACTGAACATTGGCACAGGTAGCCCAGAGAGGTTGTGGAATCTCCCTCATTGGAGATGCTCAAAAGGTGGTCCTGCTAGAGCAGGAGTGTTGTGACCCCCAGAGGTCCCTTCCAACCTCAACCATTCTGTGATTCTGTGATGTGACAACTGAAAATATAGAAGAGAGAGTTCTTTGTATTCCTGGCTTTTCAATTTTAGGTTTCAAACAACTATACACAATGAAATTGATCCGTCTTGAAGCAAAAATAGAATTTCAAGTATCACTTTTAATGGGTTAAGTCACAAGTTTTATGTGTGTGATTTAAAAAAAAATATAATTCTTTCCCTGTGAGGTTTGTCCCATGGATATCACCTCCTAATTTAGAATCTTCTATTTGAAGGTGTCTACCTTTCTGCAATTTAATAATAGCTGGGATAGGCAACTAAATAGAAGGTCTAGCAAAAATGAAGCTAATGGTAGAAGTAGATTTGATGTTCTTCTGTGAAGGCATAGCATATCAGCACTCAGAAGGAGAGCTATGGACCAGAACAGTTGCTGTCATCTCCTTAATTGCCATAGATCACAAAGGAACATTGGTAGGACAATGCTTTGTAGGTAATGAGGTAATGAGGTAAATATTCCAGTGGCCAGGGGCTCATTAGATAGTAATCTGTGCTTCACATCAGAAATGAAACTTTTTTTTTCAGTAAGAGGGATTTTCAGTAAGACTGTATGGCAGCAGGTACCTGGTTCTACAGAATACTGTGTGATATTTGTTATTCTAACTGCTATTTATACTTTTTTTTTTCATCTTAGTGTCTCATGCCCTTGTAAAATATTGAGAAGATCCAAAAATAGACTATATAAAATATTTTAAAGAAACCAAAGATAAGGTTATAACTGAGATAGAAAGAATGTGACTTTGATCATACATCCACTAAACCTGGCTGACCTGATGCTGTTACTATGAATTTTCTCTAATATTTTTCTAAAATAGTTTGACTTTTACTCCACATATGCAGGATGACTGTCACTCAAGAGAATATAACCATGCTCTGCTAGCAGATATTGGAGTTTCGTGTCAACCTGCTGATGTTTCTTGACAAGTTATTGACCTGACTGGTTGTTAAACCCCATCCTGAATATAAAGACAGGTGAGCAGTTGAGCACACCTGACACACAAACTCAGACAGTAAATTACCAAAACTGGGGAAGAAGAGGCTGCTTGTTATGTTGTTGTTATTACCAGTTTGAAGCATTTTTTAAATCTTAAAAATGCTGCTTAGAGTGTTTTAAAATAGGGCAGGGAAGCCATCTGCTGACAGTGATGTTACATGATATAGTAGGACCCAGAAGCAAAATAGTCTAATACTCAGTAAAATCTTTATGCTAGCTACTTGTGTTTCCAGTGTAGAATAGAAATGAATGTTTTGGACAATGCCAGGAGCAGGGCTTGCCTTAAGCAAAAGATCAACAAAGTCTGATGATCATTGACTTGGCAACAGAGAAGTTGGACTGATATCTCTATTCCTGGCAGCAGAACCTGAGGAACAGGCAGCTCCTGGCATGGTCTCCAAACTGCCTCCAAAGAAACTTGGAACTGTACAAATCATAAGGCTAGGCATATCCTGAAGTGCCCATTTAATGAAAAATAAATGTTCTTTTCCTCCAGGACTTGCTCTCAATGAACATGCTTTATTGCTAGCAGTTACTAGCAGGAACAGTACCATATATCTGTTTATCCCATAAAACTTGGAATAGACTGTGCTGGTCACACAGTAATCAGAAAGACTGGAATATCCTATTTTCTATTAGATTCCCACATCAATTTAAGTACACCTCTTCCTCTCTATTTGCCTGTGGGCTGCACAATTACAGTGTCACCCGAGGATTTATGCAAGACTAAATTCTAAAAGTCTACATTTATTAGCTTTTTTTGGTCCAGTTCCTCCAGATGCTTTGTTGAATGTACTAAATATGAAAGTTGTTAGCATATTTAAAACTTTCCTTTGCATGCAAATTTACACTGTGAGTTCATTTATTATGAGCTATGATACACAGTAAGATAAATAAGTCAAAATATGATATAAAAGTCAACATCTCTATGTGATTAATTGAAGGAGTTATGGAGGAGAAACCTCAACTGTGCTTGGTGAATTCAAAAAGTACTCCCAATTTATCTAATCCCAAGTAATATGTAATGAACAAGATCAAATTATAATGCTGTGGTTCATTGAGTATGGTTGATTAAGATCACTACTCATTCACCTAAGGCCTGTCATTTAATATTTATGTTGCTAGAGAAATGCATGACTTAGAGCCTAGCAGTGCTTACCTTTTCAAAGAAGATATTTATAGAACATAGTTTGTTATATATATCTTAGCACTGGTAAATCTGGCCTTAGAATACACTGAAATGTGTCATCTGCATAATAACTAGATCACATAAGGGTATACTTTTGCATTCCTTAGCTAATTATACTGGGAGAAACCCGCCTGTTGCAAAGGTTTGTGGTGGTTTATGACCTACATACAGTCATTCCTTTTCCCTTATGGAAACAGATTACAGTACACTATGGCTGTACAGTATAGCCAAAACAGAATGATTTTTATTCATGTCCCTGTGTCATGTGTCTATGTTCTCTGTCATATAAAGAGAGTAAGGACCTGCTCTTGAGAGCTTGTTAGGCAATGCTGGAAATGAGCTGTCTCATCAGCTACAGGAGGTGTTAGAAAATACCCTGTCCTGAGACTGTGTGTATGGCTGCCTCTGTCATGTGGAAAAATAAGTGTCCGTGCTACTCTGCAACACAGGGGCTGTGAATAATAATCATAATCTCTCCCTTTTTCTTCATTACTTTATAGACAAAATAATTCATGCAACATTTTTTCAGTGAAAGCTCTGCCCATTCTTCACTCCATATTTCTTTGGCTATAGGGTAACAGCAGTCTAATAATAGCAGACCTCTCTGTCTTGTTCCACCCACACTGCATTTCCTAGTGTGGATTGTACTAACCTATTTTTTTTCATGCTTCTCCAGGGGCAAAAAGGAGCCCAGAGGACATTGTGTTCAATCAGCCTTTTACCTGATAATTCTTATGATTTTCCATTGCAATTAGGGTATAACTTGGCAACCGGTAGGAGTAAATGTTGGCTGTATTTCACTCATTTTCTAATTTAAAAAGAAGATTTTTTAAAAAAAGCTGCTGCTTTTACTCCAGCAATTAATGGTAAATCTAGAGCTGCCAAACCTGAAATGTCATTCATCCCTATGTGCTCTGTATATATTTGATTTGTTACACTGCTTCTGTACATTTGCCTACTTTCTGCATTTTTCTCGGGCATGTTCCAGGAATCCAGATTTGCATTAATGGATTTAAATGCTTTTTTGAAAACATGAAGAACTCCATTTTTTTTAACTGAAGCTCAAGATTAACTTTTGCACTTGAAAAATATTTTTGAGTTCTACAAACAACACAGAGTTTTGAATACCTAGAACACTGTGTCAAGATACTAAAGATTTTTTGTAGTGCAGCTAACCTTTACTGTATGTAAATTGGGAGAATATACAGGATGATATAAAAATGCTAACAATGAATATCACATTTTCAAATATGCATCTGTCTCAAAAACAGTTTAAAAATTCAACAAATGTACTGTTGAAATCATCACTTCTGCCACGAGAATAAAAATTTTCAGAAATAATATTTGTCTAATTTTTATCATCAGTTTTAACATTATTTTCCCTGTTTTGATACCTTTGCTTTGAATTGACTTCTTTGTTACAGTAACTCTGACATTCACTATGGTTTATGCTTCTCTTTTTCCAGGGAATAAGTTTTCTCTGCATGTTGATATTTCCAAGCTTCAGGCTTAAACCCACTGAAAATAACACAAATTTCTGGGATATGTAGAAACATTAACTGGAAATTTTCTTATTCCCACAGCAAAATTGGGCTTGATTTTTGAAAGAAAATCTAAATGGCTTTTGTACTGCTCAACTTAGAAGAGGTTGGCTTGAATGATATGAGTGGTGGAATGTGTATGTTGAACTAGGTTAGCTCAAAGTTCACACTTCTGTGATGCAATAGCAAGTAAATAACTTTCTTTTTCCTAAATAAATCCTGTATTTTACCTGTCTGAACATCCATGCTGTTTTGGATTTTAAAAATGTATGTTCTAATAAAACATTTGAAATGAGCTTGCTGTTTGTGTTGTGCTCAAAACACTGAAAAAGAGCCACTGATTATAAATGTTGACAGATTCAATAAATAAACTTACAGAACACAAAAATATTTTACCTCTAATCTTTTTCTTACAAAACAACATTCAAAATTACCATTAATAGGAGAAACACTATGACAATTTCTTTTTGAACAGTTAATTAAGGAGGGTTTAATCTAAACACACACACATATATATATATATATTTTTTTTTTCCTTGAGATGCATGGGAATTTGAGAAAATCAAGAAAATGGTGTTTGTCCTAGTCCACCATTCTCTGTTAGTATGTATAAAAGGCTGGAATAAACAAAAAGATCTAAGAAGACCATATATATGCATTTATGTGTGTATTGCCTACTGCTAAAAAAATAGTTTCCAGGAACTGGAAAGGAACCTTACATGTTCTTTTAATTGCCCCCTGAAACAGCCGTGTTAAGCTAACAGCAAAGTCTTCTGCTGATTGCATGAATTATTTTCTTCACATGGTTAAGATTTCATTCTTTGGAAGCTTCTTCAGCAAAGTTCTGGTTTTAAATGCTTATTCATTCCCTATGACACTGGGAGATTTCATAACACAAAGAAATAGTAATCCTGGATCTCTTTGAGAGATCCAGACCTAAAATTCCTTGCTATATGGCTACTATGTAACTACTTTGATTGAAATATAATAAATACCATTGAACATGTATGTAATGAGAAAAATCCCTTTGCCCTTTACAGATGAAACATGTTAATGTGGGAGCTTAGGGTAGCCCATGTTTTCAGGGATAAAAGGAAGGAGTAATCATGTTTATTTGGGCAGAAACTGCATGTATACTGGCAAATACATAGTTTTTATCTCAATCTCATCAACACAGCATGCCTCACTTTTCCATCTGTGAGGTTGGAATCTATCCATCTGTGGGGAATTAATGAACTTTCTGGAGTCAGTAAAAAACGGATCTTAATTCTTCAGTGTTATTCACATTAAAAATATCTAAGCTTCTGTAAGGGTCTCTGATGTGTGTTCTTCAAAGTGCTTATGTTTATTACTTGGATTTTTAGCACCTCTTGACAGAATTTTATGATTACTTGGAGAAACATCCGGGCACTCTTTCAAACTGAATCCCTCAAGTTCTAAGTGAAAATGTCTAAATCAAAGATTTACAGATTACACAGGAATTTAAGAATATATCTTGTTCATCAGGGATAATTTCAAGCAGATGCTACATACAACTACTAAGATGAACTTTTCTGACAACTACAATTTCTTTTTCACCTCAGATGTTATGCTTTTGTAATGGCTTTCTGTAAAAGCATCTGATTTCTAGAGTATACTTCTTTGAAATGAAAGGTATAAAACCATGAAATAAATACTACTGGATTTATTGTTTCTGTCCATCCTGGTTAAAATTGCCCTGCTTTAACAGTTGACGGTCACAATTCAAATTGTAACATTATTATGCTCATGTCTGTTGCTCCTTCATAAAGCTCCTTCCAAACCTCTGTACTCTATGATTGTGCTTTATCTTAACAAAGTGCCTGTGCCCACTCCATCAGTGAAAATACAGTAGTTGTCTTTTTAATTACTTTTGATTTCAACCTGTTATTTTCATGAAAATTTTGTGTTCTTTGTTATAATTAGTAAATAGATTGCTGTTGACTAACAGACCTACATTTAGTAAGCAAATTTAAGAGTTTGATTGCAAAGATGCATTTAGTAAGTAAATTTAAGAGTTTGCTTGAAAAGGTGAGTAGGAATTACTGGGCTATGGAGTATGACTGCTTGGCTACCCTGAGGGCCACCCCTTTTCTCTTCCCTGCCTTCTACACAGGCTTAGTGAGAATTAGAGTTCCAGCCAGTGTTTTAGATCTTCCTGATGACAAAGAAACAATCCTCACAGCATCCACATAGCCACAACTCAAAGGCGAGTGGCATTTGGAGGTTAGAGGTTCCCTGGCTGTGTGTTGTAGTGCAGAATGTCCTGATGGGTGTCTATGGAAGGCTCTCATGAGAGATTTTTTGAATTTTCTGCTTCTCTCTCCCCGTGTTCGGAAGGGCATCACTAGACTTGTTAGTCTGAAAGCTAAGATGAAGCTCTGGATGCTAATTGACTTTCTACTGTGGTTTAACCTCTTGATATGATGTACGTTACTATAAAAGGCAAGACTGTAGCTGCAGGCAATAAGGGAGAAAATGGTGAATAAATACTTGTGATGGAACATCTTTATGTCCAACTGAGGTGTATAATACTGTCTTAGTGTCTCAATTTAACTGGCCATTATGTATTTTCACAGATTTATTATGTTTTACTGGATTCTATTCGGGAAGTGAAGTAGAGGAAGTGTAACCCAATGTAGTTGCTAGTTCCTTTATCAATCCTGTATTTAAGATCTTTGTCTTTTCTAGTAATAGAGCAGTAGCTCTTACTCCAAGAGGATGTTTATCTTTCTTTGGTATTATTAGTTCTAGGAAACCATGTATAATTTGGATAACTTGCTGGTTTTCTGCTACACAAAATTTTGCCTTTCTGAATTCCTTCAGTCCTCAGAGAGAAGGCACATCTAGCAAAACAGAGCAGAAATTTCTGTTTAAATGACTAGCAAGGAGGAAATATATCTATCTTATTTCCATTTTTATTGCACAAAGAATCTATTAATCTGTATCTTATTGATTTATAAAATAGAGTGGACTTCAACAGGATAGAACTGCTTTTCCCATTGTCTCTTTCATTGTAATCAAAAACTTGTTTCTCTTCAAATTTTCTTTTATACTGGGAGAAACCCTACCATCTATTTAATCTGTCGCGTGTGTGTCTGCATTCAAGGGGAGATAATTTTTTAGGTTTTAGAGTTAGAACTAAGTCATAAAAATTTGAGTAATTCCAAGAGAAGATTTGCTAAGTTGATTCTGTTATGTGACTATCACAAATTGCTGAGTTTACAGGCATTTAATTAGTGTTTCTAGCAGCATATTCTTTTCAGCTCCAAGCACAATCTTTTGCTCTTCAAAGTAGCTGTAGCAGTTCCACTGCCACGAGATGGGACTCGACTTCAGCTCCTCTATTTCTCACCAAGATTCACCCCTAGTGGTCTAGATAATTTGGGTTCTTTTCAGAAACTCAACCATCTTGGGAGCAAGGCAACCAACAGGCGTATAAATCTGCACATAGCAGTATTTGTTACTCTGTGGAACACAGTATATGGAGTTCTGAGGTTCAAAAATAAAAAGCAAGATGTAGAGGTGCATTTTGATCACAGTGCTTCTTAATTTACTACAGATGTACGTGATTTTTTTTCCTTTGCCAGAGGCATCACTATTCCTATCACAGCTAATGCTTACTTTCACTCTTTGGCTCAAAATGTCAGTGAGTTCACGGGAATGACTCTTGTGCTCTCTTCTCGAGAACAGGAGAGGACCCGCAGAAAGTTTTATTTTTTATTTTTATTTTTTGTTTATTTGTTTTTCCAGTTCATTAGTATACCTACGTCTTTATGGACCTCTTGCATCTCCAAAGTAGCTCCTTGCACACACATTGTTTTCTTGATAAAGACAACTGCAGAAAGAACTAGGCTGGGCCTCACAGCTATGTTGTTCCCCCTGCTACTATGGTAGGTAATAATGATAATACAATTAGGAAAAACGAATAATGTATAAATTTCATAAAAAATACTTCAGTAATTACATTTTCTCCACAAACTATGCTAGTTGGAAACTACTCAGATTTGCACAGTGCTAGTGGCTTCAGTAGTGCTTTGTTTTGTTATATGTAGTGCCTTTTTGTATGATCGTGAGACACATGTACACTCAGAGAGACTGAAAAAGTGAAACAGATTTGTGGAAATTATTTCAAATGGTGCTGAGGCATTTGAGATCTCCATGGCTGAAGGTGGCAAGCAAGATCCAAATTCCCAATGGAACACACAAAGATATCACAATTTTCATAAATTTAGAGTCTAATTTGACAGGAAATAAATTGCATGAACGTGAATGTACAAATAATTTCATCAGATAAAAGCTATATCCCCAGGAGTTCCTTTGACAATTGGGTCCCCCAGAATATGGGAGATGATCCAATTACAATTTAAAGAAACTCACAGCAATGATGACTGACTAAAGACAGAAGTCTCTGAGAGCATTAGAAAAGAGAAAGATCCTGTGTGTGTGTGTGAGAGAGAGAGAGAGAGAGAGAGAAAGAGAAAGTTTCACTCTCTCCTGTGAGTAAAGTGAAAGATACACCTGTCCTTGAATTCTGTGGTGAGTCAAGGTCTCTAGTGCTGGGTTCAGACCTTAGGTTTGGCTGGCTTTCTATCCTTTCTTCTAATTCTTTCTTCCTTTCTAAGTGCAAACTCCATGTTCATATGAAATAAAAAAAAAATCACCTTACACTGATTCTGATGGATTCTTAATAGACTTACTTGTGCTCACAAAAATAGGTTCAACTTGAAAGCTGTTTGGGACAGTAGGCAGGGATTATAAAATTGTTGTTAATACTGGGTTTAATCAGAAGTTATCTTCTCCTGGGGTAAGGAGGAGGTTCCAGAGAGCCATTACCTTGGTAATCATTACCAGAACATCTAATCATTCTCAGGATCATTTAAAGCTACCAGCTCTTTCTTGGGAGCTGCCCACAGAAAGAGATCATAGTATCATGCCTGGAAGGAGAATTGCATGATCCAAGTCCATCACAGGTATTGCTATTCCTGAGCTAGCATGAAAAGCATCCAATTGATTCAGAAGCATTTGAGGTTGACTGCTGATCAAGCCCATCTACTCTTCTTTATTGTTAACAGCTGCAGGCCCTTAGGCATGGCTGGGCAAACATTGCTGTTTAACCTTTGTAGATTCAGAATTCTTGGGGGGGGGGGTTGGGTGGAATTTTTTGTTTGTTTGTTTGTTTTCAATTTGGATGTACACCAGGTCTTCTATTTTTTTTTCCCTAGTTTGTCAAGTTTTCCAGCTCTAATGGAGAGACGAGGACCAGTTTAGTATAACTATGGCAAATGGTAATGAGTGGAATATTGAAGAATAGGGTGCATTCTTGTTGAATTACCTAGAAGACCTAGATGTTCCGTAAGAATGAGGTGATGGTGGGGAGCAGACTGTTACAGATCTCATCACAGGTATGACAGAAAGGAATTAAGGTTATGGAATAGAGTACATGAACCTTTAAAAGTCTCAGAAAGGTGTACCTCATAAATAGGTACAGTTGATGGCAATCAGCCCAGAGAAGCTTATTTTCAATTTAGAAGTTTCAGACTTCTCCAGGTTAGGTGAGGAAAATTTAGGTTAAGTGATTCTTTTGATAAAGGAGGCTGTCAGCTGTAGAAGGTGGATCTGATGTACATTGTCATGTCATTTGAAGTGAAGTAGTTATTTTCTCTTAAAAAATTAAATTGGTTAAATTAAATTAGTAGAAATAACATCCTCTTGTTCTTCTTTTTTTTTTTTCTTTTTTTTTTTCTTTTTTTTTTCTTGTTGAGTGGAAAAAGAATGGCATTTTGGAGATGTACTGATTGAGGTCGTTAACAGGAAATGGAACCAATTTATGCAGAATCAAATACGGTCAAAATTACCAGAGAGTAGTGAATAATGAAGGTCTGGTGACAGGAATAGTAACAGCTCTTGACCAATATAATGGCTACAGTAGGAGTTTTTGCTCTGCTTAACAGCTCCTGGGAAAGAGAGACCTTAAGTGAGTGCAAGGACATAGGGATCTGCAATAGATGGGGAAATCTTCATTGCAGTGGGTAATTTAAAAAACTTTCTGACATGGTACCTATAACTAGAGCTGGAATGGATCCCCAGCTGGGAATACATCACTAACTAATGAGAAGCATGAGACTCTAAAGACTATATAACTACACTAGTTTGGCTTGAATTAAGGTAAGGAGCTTTGGTAGAAACAAGGGATATATATATCTGAGAATTCAGGCCTACAGGAGTGGCTGATAAGACTGAGCATTTCTGTACCATGTGACTATAAGCAGAGATGACTTTTACTTTAAGAAACAGCAAAGCAAGTGACTCTAGAAAAATTCTTTTGGGTCTTCCCAAGAGAAGTCTGGAAATGGGATTGCTACAACTGGACAGTGTCACTAGAAAGGGCAGCAGCACTGGTAGACATTCAGCTGAAAGTATAGCTTGGCAGCAGACCACCAGAAGATTCCAGACTCTAAGGCATTTCGCTTGTAGAAAAGGGGACTTATACACTGAGACTTTCTTGACTTTCTCTTCTACTTTTTTTTTCTTCTTTCCCATCCCCACAGCTGAGTTGAAGCTTTTATTTCCTTTTCTTTGTGGTGTAGTTTTTGGAGGTTGGTTCAGAGATATCTTCTCACCAGGAAGTCAAGATTTACTTGATAGAAAGGGAAGGGACCATAACTTGCTCTATCTTTGGCAATGAGCTAAAATTTAGAAGCCATCCCAGTCCTAACATGGTCATGCTTTTGTTCCTAGCTCAGAAACCAGATGAGGAGTGGTGAACCTGCAGGGTGGTGTGGCCCAGTGAATCAGGAGGAATGTAGGTGCTATAGCTGGTGAACTCAGAGCTGGTGTTTCTTCAAGGACAGCTTAATCTTTGAGGTCTGTGAGAACAATAACTTGTAGTTATGGATCGAGGTCTGGCAGATTAAATCCTGAGGCAAGCTAAGAGACATTGATTCAGACAATTTGTACACGGGCATCTGTATGCAAATAAAACTTGTGAGAGCAGCCTTTATTTTGTTTGGAACATGCATGGAACATTTTCTCTTTTGTTAAAAATGACTGTTGGTGAACCCTAAACCCACTTGTGGGATGTTAAGTTTCTTTTCAATTAGTAAATAACCTTTCTGAATAGGTCACAATAGAGAAAGAGAAAAGGTCATATTCATATATGAAATCCTAGATAGCTTGTGAAGTGTGTTGTGGCCAGCTGGTACCATTATATCAGGCAATTAGTCCTTCAGCTATTATTGACTAAAGTGAACCTGGAAGTGTATGTTTGCATTTGTCAGCTTTTAATCAATATCATGATGAAAAATTCCTGATCTGAGAAGCTGCTTATCCTACTTGGGTGTTGCAAGCCAACTTTAAATATCCCCAAGATACTCCCTGTTAAGCAAAACTGCTTGTTTAAGCATAAAGAGGAAGTGTTTATGCTTCAATTCTATTTGAAGAGAGCTACAGAAGCCTCTGGGAGGTATATTACAGAGTATGCGGCCCTTTAAATAGCCAGGAAAATATTCAGAGCTTCTGGGTAGCATAAACAGGCACAGCTGATAATAGGTGATAGAATATACATAGGTGAATATTTACAAGTTTTTTTTTTTTTTTCCATTTAGGAAACAACAACAAAAAAGTTTTCAACAAGAAATCAGTCTCATATACAGACTCTAGTTCGATCTCTCATGTTGGGGCAAGAACAGTATTTTCCAGCTGTTTTGGTCTGTTTCATAGTTCTTGGGTTGCAGTCTTCACTTTCTCTCAGTCTTACACCACCTCAAAGTTATTTTTATATATTTCCTTTCCCCAGAGGAGACTTCATTATCTCTGAACAGTCCCAGAAACATTTCTTGCTTGCATTTTTTTTTTTTTTTCCCCCTGTTAGACCCTCTTAGCTGTCTGATGTCTAAGTTTGCTGTTAGCTCTTGGGCTAGGAGAAGGTTCAGATCTTTTTCTCTTTGCCTGTTGGTTGGAAGTGAAAGGCAATTCAGTATGCTTTGCTTGGCTCTACAGAGTCAGGTCCTTTTGTATTCTTGCTGTGTTAGGTATGCAAAGACAAGGATGAGAGAAAGCAAGGCAGAAAATGTTCTGCTGGATTTGGACTCTTGCCTGCAATCTTTTGACAGCAACCAATGAATGGTAGTCTTGTGTAGGGACTCTCTGTGGCTCAGCTGCAAAATAACCTGTCCGGACTGTAAAACCTAGGCAGACCCTTCATCTGTTTTGAAGAGTTCAACAGGGTTATTTGAATGAGAATCTGTTTTTAATCACATAATAATTTGTATATAGGCATAATGATCTGTCATTGGATAATTAACAGAATGCATCATCAAATTTACATAAACAGGCCATGAATATGTATAGGCCAGAAATCAGAAGTTACCAAAACTAGGTTTGAAACAGACCAGCAATATACTGTTTTGAAGTTCATCTTGACCCTTGAGAAATTCACTGAGAACTACCATAAACCCCCAAATATCTTGAAGGTTAAGAATACACTTAATCTTCACTCCAGGGCTTATTAACACTAGGGTCTACTGTGTTTTGGCAACACAGGCAACAACTGGCAACAACTTTCAGCTTCTAGGTCTGCTCGATTCAGTAAAAAAATGTTCGGTCTCTATCTCTCATCTTTATTCAGTTGAGCCTCTAGACTAATCACACTTGAAATAACTGCTAACATAGGATGAGGACCTTGTTTCTGCCACCCCTCCTTTCATCCTACTCATGTTGGTCTTGGAGGATCCAATATTATTATTAATGGTGACACAATTCCTAATCCCAATTTTGCTTAATTCTAGTAATCTCTGGCTAGAATTAAGTATGCAAACAATTCTGATATTTACATTACCTCCATTCTATCTGGGTTATCCCTGAAGGTTATACAGATTCATAACTGTTCCTTGAGTACAACTACTGTGACCAAGCAGGCTGATCTATCCCACAGTTTGTTGTCCATGTTGGTGCTGTAAATCGTTTTAGCTCTGTGTGCTGCAGATGATTCACTAATAAATTTAATCTGTTCTGACCTTATAAAAACCTAAACTCATAGACTAACAATCAGATTTTCTGGCTAGGATTAAAGCAAAAACTATCAGTATGCTTTTCATGTCTTTTCTATCCTCTGATATATATATCCCACAAACCATAGATGTCCTCTTCTTATTATTCCAAAACATTACTGAATTTATAGATTTAACTCTAACTTTAGGCAGAGTCCTGCAAACATGGTCTGTCTCAAAAATAACTAAAAATCATTACTTTTTACAAGTTCTGACCCTTAGACTACTTTTACAGACAGCATAGAACGCTACAACAAAGAGGTAACAGTAAAGCTAGTTTTCCAGACTCTGTTTTAAAGCTTGTATATACCCAACCCCAATACTTACCTAGGCATTCTTATCTGCCCCAGGATTGACCACAAGAAAACATTTCTATGATAGCAGGTCTTGTGTTATTCTATATAAATCAGTAGGAAATTAAAGTCATTAGCCTCCACTGTTATGAAGCCTAATTCCAGTCCAACCCTTAACAAAAACTATCCAAACCTCAAATTCTGAATCAAAATTAGCTTTCTCTTGAAAACTTTTTTTTTTTTATGATCACCTGTTCTAGATTTCTAGATTACTTTGCAGACTTGAAGGATAAAATAGGTCTCCATGCTACTGAGTTCTGGATTTCAATTTATATTTGCTTCATTGTATTTTAAGGGAGCATGGTGGGGTGGAACTTTAGTCTACTCAAAATATTATTATAGGGAACAAGCCACCTCTGACTAGACCTGGGATGGACAGGTGTCACTGTAATAATTTAGCAGTCAGGGTTGGGCTTCAGTTTAGAGGTATCAGAATCTGAAGGGCTTGATTTATTGGTGGAATCTGTGGAATCTGGAACCTTTGCAGGGTTAAGATGGATTCTGGTTCTGGTAAGGCGGAGTCAGCTCTAGGATGTTGTTTTAAGATGGGGGTTAGGTTTGGGATGGGGAAAATATGGCATAATATCTCATGTCTACTAAAATACTGAGATATCCTGAGGGAGAGGAGAACATTAAAGAGACAGATGAGATGAAATCAAATAGTAAAACAAAGTTATATTTTTTAGGTTTGCATGTGTCACTTCAATGCTTTTTATCTATTTCCTGAAAGCCAGATTGCCACCATAATTTAAGGATACTTTCCAATTAAGATTCTTGGTGCATTTATCCCATCATCTGTGAATATAGACATAGAGGTGAAATTCAAGCCACCCAAAAAACAAATATTGAATCTGGTTAGTCTTTGAACAGTGCAAGCTCAAGAAAAATACTTTTCCTGAAAAGAATATGTTTTTTTCCTGCATCATTTGAGCAAGAGAAAAATGAAGAAACATTTGAAAGAAAGAAATAGGAGGCTTAATAAAATACATCTGGATCCTGAGGAAAGTCTCAGGGAGCTCACTCCAGGAATGAACTATACCTGTTCTGCAATACATGATGATTCTTCTACCTGTACTTTGTTCATTCTGAGATAAAGAAGTGCATTTTTTTAGATCCCATGCTGTAGGCTAGTATATAGGATATAGTGTATATAGGATGATTCAATTTTTTCATATGATGACATTCCACATTGTTGTAATTTGATTCATTTGTAGTTTATTTTTAATCACATCCCTTTACCTTTTCTAAATCAATAGCTAATCACTGTTCTTTCAGGGGAAAAATTTACAATTCATTAAAGCTTGCCTGAAAGAAGAGTATGAGTTTTATCTTAATAATGTGCATGCTGAATCTTTTTTTTTTTTCCTCGTTCTCCACTTCTCATGTGATGGCAATATCACTTTGGAGCTGGCAGAGAGCAAGATAACAGGACTGAAGCAGAAAATCCATTTATTAAACACATTTTGTTGAAATAGGAAGCCTTGTAAAATATTTTCCTGTTCTTGAGAAGGTTAATTTAACTGGTGTTAATTTAGCAATCACCCACAGATGCTTTTATTTGTGGGTTGAACCTGTTTTTCTCAGTTCTTGTATAACAGGATTTTTCAGTATTCTGAAGTGTCACAATAAAATAGTATTGTTTACCTTTCTCCCCACCTGCTTCCTGTGTATAAACTGATGTCCTCAGCTATCTAATGGGAGAACATTTTTTTTCTTCTATAGAGAAGATGGAACCAGGCTCTTTTCAAATGTACATAGGGAAATGATAGGGGGCAATGGACACGAGCTACCTCAGGGAAAATCCTAATTAGACATTAGGAAGTCACATAGTGAAGTCAATCAGATATTGGAACACATTGCTGCAAATGGTGTGGAAGATGCTTGAAAATACTCAGAACTTAGCTGGATAAAGCCCTGAGCTACCTGATCTAATGGCAATGCTGCCCTTGTGTCACAGTTGGACCAGATGACCTCTTGAGGTCTCATTCATCTTAAATAAGTATACAGTTCTGAAATACTCACCATGAAATAACCAAGTTGCCCGTGCTGACTGAAAGCTTCATTTAGCCACCAAAGGACTTTAACTACAAAAATATGCAAAATTTTTCCAAGTCTAGGGCTGTTACCTGTTGCATAGTAAAGCTAAGTTGATATGAGCAGTCCTTATCTCCTTACCAATTGCCACTGATGTGTCAATTAATGTTTTTGTGCTACTGTGTCTGTTTTTTACAACAATGTGGTCAGGGAATTGATTATTTATTTATTTTTTATTTTTTTTCCAACTGTATGAATCCAGGTTGTAAAGTTATATGGTGGTAGGAAGAAATAGAAAAGACCCAGGGTGAGACTTATTAAAATCTGAGTCATTTGGTCTACGAAAATACTAAAGAATTCACTTCATGCCACATTTTTGCCACTGCTGTCAGAACTGCTCATGCGGCAAATTTTGATCTAACAGTGTAACCTGTGTTAGCAACAGAGCTGATTCAGCTCTTGTTGGCATTTTCTGCAAAATTTAGTTCAGTCTTCTAAAGACAAGGAAAACATGATCTGAGACTAACTGTGACATTTGAGGTTGCTTATCACCTGTTTCCACGTATAAAAGAACACAAAATTATGAGAATACATTTCCATTTAAATCTAAGAATAATCCAAAGAATGAAAAAGGTAGGCTGAAATAATGTAATAAGGAGTTTATCACTCTACACTGTAAATTCTTGAAGCATAAGCTGTTGTATAAGCAATTATAACCTTTAGGAAGAGGAAATAGAGTACCCTAGGCTGTAGATACAGTTATTGCCCTTGCCTGGTTTTTGTGGTCTGGCAGAGTGGAGAAGCTGTAGAAAGCAAATCTTGAAGGCTGAGTCTATGCTTTTATTTTTAGTTTTGTGTGAGGCATTCGCTAATGGCAAAATGTCCTTGAGGTTAGGGAGAGTTTTTGGCACAGCTGAGTTTCTGCATTCCAATTTTATTATGATTTGCTCTTTGCAATTAATAATAAAGCAGTTTGTGAGGAAACAAAAGAAAGCCTCGAGTCTAGAAAGGCCAAGTTATTAACCCAATATTATTTCCCTCCCTTATAACCAACAACTATATTCTAGGGCACACAAGTATCATTAAGTCTTTCCTGTAGAACATAATCTATTTCTTTCTATTACAGATCTACTCTTACATAACTTCACTGACATTAAATGATTTCAAAATGCAAAATCTGCAAAAAAGTGGTACTTGGATGATTAAGGAATGGAGAGCCAATCTTTATAAAATGAGTTAAAAGAAACAGGCTTTTCTAGTCTAGCAAGAGAAGGTCTGATTGCATAGTGGCAACACATCCAGGGTAAATGCTAGGAAATGAGTTAAAGGGGAATGGTAAAAGAGGAACCAAATGTGTTCATTTTGCTATGGGTAAAGTTAGGTTAGAAACTAGAATAAGGTCACTAACTTTCAAAAGCCTTAGGTTTTTCATGCATTTACCAAAGGTGAAAAAACTTGATTGCCTAACCTAGGAGCTACTGGCCTTGATTCAGGAGCTCCTTCTAATCCATACCCAGGGAATTATGGAAGAGTATAAAGCAGGATGTAATTTTTCTTACCTCTCTCCACAATCTTTTGCAGTTTAAAGACTTTTCAGTCTGTATTAGGGATTTTTCCTGTCTTTGATACACTGATAATTATTTGTTTTATGGGAAATGGAGGATGTGATTTCAACAGTCAAATGCTATTCATCATGGGTGATACAAAATGCAAAATTGTATTTTGTTTTGGCAGAAACCTTTTCAGTATGTTCATTTGCCTAAATCATTCATTATCTCTAGGCCTAAGATAACTTCACATTTTTTCTGAAAGTTATAAATGACTTAAAATTTATGTTGTAGTTTTGTGGTGCAACCCAGCAGGCAGCTCAGCACTACACAGCTGCTCTCTTACTCTCCTCAGGTGTGATGGGGAGAGGATCAGAAAGGTGAAAGTGTGAGAACTCAATGGGTTGAGATAAACATATTTTACTAGGGAAAGCAGAAACCATGTGCATAAGTAAAGCAAAGCAAGGAATCCATTCACTGCTTCCCATTGGCAGGCAGGTGTTCAGCCACTTCCTGCAAAGCAGGGCTCATCATGCATCATGGTCTCTTGGGAAGACAAACACCATCACTCCAAATGCACCCCTTCCTCCTTATTTCCCCCAGCTTTTATTGCTGAGCATGATGCTGCATGGTATAGGATGTCACTTTGGCCAGCTGGGGTCAGCTGTCCTGGTTCTGTCCCCTCCCAGCTCCTGCTGCACCCCCAGCCTCCTCACTGGCAGGGCAGAACAATAAGCTGGAAAGTCCTTGGCTTTGTGTAAGCACTGATCTGCAACAACTAAAACACTAGTGTGTTATCACCACTATTTTCATCAAAAATCCAAAAGACAGCACTGTGTGAGCCTCTGCAAAGAAAGTTAACTATTTCAGCCAAAACCACGAGAATGTATTTTTACCTTTATAATAGAGTCGGTTATTTTTCAGTCTCACTGAGAGTGAGCTTATAAAAGCTCACTTATTTTTTATTACCGTCTTTTCCATTTTACCTCTGTCCTTCAAAAGGAAGATGTTTTCCATTGATGTAGGATTACTTACTATTTTTAAGCTGGTTTTGCATGGATCACAACACTATTTGTCTTGTGACAATTTTTTTTTAATTTATTTTTTTTTGTTTAGTGGCTTGCTATCTTTTGATTAATTTCTTTGTCTGCTGGGATGCAACCATTGATTTGTGGTCCTTGGGTTGAAAACATTCTATGAACATGAGCTTTCATCTGCTTTCTAGTCCTTAATTAAGCATATTGACATACCATTAATGAGGATAATAGCTTCCTGTGGAATGGCTGGCAGCAGCACTGATTCTGCTGCTGTATTTATGAGATAACACAGTAGATGGAATCATCACTATGTTCACTGAAATCTCTGTAAATTAGAAAGAAGTGCTTTCCATGCAGAGAAACTGCAGAGAACAGATTCATAAAGTTCAGAAGTAGTTTGGTGACTGATTTCAAAAGTCTGGGGAAAATTACCAGGTGAACTTGCTCTGTTTTTTAAAGGACTACATGAGTAAGTGAAACACATTGGGCAGATTCTCAGCTGGTGTAAATTAGCATAACTACACTGAAGTGAGTGTGGCAAAAGCAACCTAACCAACTGACAGTCCCTCAGGTTATGCATTTATTTATTGTTTTGTTGCTTATTTTGCAATGAGAGGACTCTGAACTTTTTGACCAAATTATCCTCTTGGGGGTCAGAGCAGGTTGTGAACAAAGTAAGAGTACAAATCAACTTCGAGCTCTTTCCACATGAGTTATATCCTAATCATGGCATCATGCGCTCCCAGAACTTGATTCTCTGCAGCCTCTCCTTTCTCTGCAGCCTGACCCTGATCTGGAACTAAATTGTTATCAGAATCACTGTACTGTATATTGTATCACTGCACATAGCAAAAAAAAAAAAAAAAAAAAAAAGTTGGAAAGTTGGCATATTCAGTACTAGGAACCCTCTCACCTACCCTAAAGCACGTGCAGAAATTCACCCAGTGAAAACATCAACTTATCCAAAATGCTCTTACTTAACAGACTTAACAGGACTGTAATTTAATATTAATAAATTGATATAGTATTAAGACAATATATAGTCTAAGCAGTTTGAAAGTGGAGTTACTTCATGCAAATGGTCTGATCAGACTCTTTAATCAGTAAGTCCATGCTTTGTCAGATGACTGTCACAATCAGAGTTCAACTCAACAGTTGTGTTTTTTGTGGCATAGTTATGTTTAAAACATAGAGATGTTAACAAAAGAAAAAAAAAAGGATTTTTTTTTCCTGTTTGCTGTCTGAAAAACATTAAAAAATGGTGCTGTAAGCTTCTTCCATTTGAATTTAAGTCTCAGTCATACAAGGTCTGGCAAAACTGTTCTGCTTGCAAAAAGAGTGGTGGTTTTTGGATACATAAAAGTAGCTTCTAGATATATTATTTTCAAAGCTTTAATAATTATTTTCCTCTGAGTAGGTTATAAAACTCAAATACCTACCTGAACCAGGCCTGTGTTTCCTCCTCTTAGTGTCTAGAAATGTCTCTCTGTAGATGGTTTCTTACATTCATTGCAGGGAGGCAGTTAGAGAATCTGAACGTTTAGTTACATGTGTTGAAATACCTTCTTCTGGTAATTTTGTAGGGGAAGAACTTCTCTGTGTACAGACTCCACAGTAAGTAATGACAAAATATCATTTAGGGATATGACACAACATGATTTCACCAGGTGCTGATGAATTTTGGAAGGGAAGGTGTTGAAAAGGCAGATTGGTCCTTAAGGGTCTGAACTAGTCTATGCTACCCCTCCCTCTCTTAATCTCTGCTGTGATGATAGGTGCATTCAGTAGTTTAATGAAGTTCAACATTCTGGGTATTTCTTTTTTGGTTCAATTACAGTTTTCACCCCAGGGTTACAGAGTCTACGTGTGTATGTATGCTCATTTCCTGCTAGCTCTGATAGCATAACAGGACTGATGGTGTCCTCCTCCTCCTCCTTAAAGAGAGGTCACTCTTTAAAACTAATCATACACTTCCCATCGTGAGATTAATTTAAAAAATAACAAGTCAGTTGTATGAGTTCATATCTGTCCTTTAAACAATACATATTTTTCCTATAATTTCCGTTTTAAATACTATTCTCTTAAAATAACAGTGGGAGGCTATGCAACATAACCATCCATTAATAGATAATAATTATTCTGTAAATTAAAGCTGTGGACAGGAGTGCTGTTCCATGCATGTGGTGAGGATGTAATAAGAAATATAAAGTTCACGTCTTACAGTCAAATAAATTTTTTCCTCTATGAATTATATTTTTTCTATTGCCTTGGGATTTGGTCTAGTTTGGAAGAGATTAAATGTATAAATAAGTTTTTTCATGTATTCTAATTTAATATTAATAAATTGATACAGTGTTAAGACATCATATGATGCAACCATTCATTTTGTACATTAGTTGGAATCTGTTTGGCATCAGTGAAAGTAAAGCTTATTTTTTCCTCTGTAATTATACTGATTATACTTACTTCTTATTCTTCCTGTATTGTGAGCATTTAAACACTGAACAGCTTGTTTCAACCTTTGAAAATTCAAGGCTTAATGAAATATTTTAATACAATCAACTCTTGTTCTTGCTGAATGGAAGAAAATGAAAGTGTAGAACAAAACCACATTTTTCCTTTGACTCCTTAGTAATTAGTCTTTGCCTTTTTTTTGAAATGCCAATGTTCTGTCATTTTGTTCTTAGAATGTAATAACACTTCCAGTGCTTTACCAACCAAAAAAAAAAAAAAAGAAAAGAAAAGAAAAAAAGGCACATAATTGAGCAAGGCCTAATTTCTTCATTATTTGTGCATTTTAGAAATACAGCATATACAGCATTCAGGAATAACCTCATCTGTTTTTCTGCTTTGTAAAATGTGCATTTTGAAGTGCAACAACAGAGGGTCACTTCTGAATATACTGAATATACTTGTACTTTCCCTTGAAATCAAGAAGACTTCTACAAGAGGACTGAAATTCATGTGACATGCACAAGGTGGAAGGGCTGGTATTCTGAAGTGACTGAAGAACTCAGACATGAAATTGAAATGAGTGGAATTACAAAAGAGGGGAAGCATGTAAAACTAGCTTAATGTTCGGACTGTTTTATGAAAATAGCTTGCCTCCAAGCTCACAAAAGCAAAGAATTTCAAACTCTTCTTTCTTTTACCTAGTTTGTCCTTGGATGTTTAGATACATCCTTCACAAAAGTTACTAAGACGAAAAGGTGAAGTGGAGTGGGAAAAAACCGAGCAAGTAAAAGTGCCACATTTGCTTTGTGATGAAATATTGCCATATGAACACTCTTCCCTTGGTCTGTAAATACCATCATCGTACCTGGTTATGCCAACTGACTGAGATGGTCTCTTGGTATCTCCTGTGGATATCTCCCTTTCTTTTGTGTCTTAGGACCTCAACTTAAGCTTCATAAAGCTGCCTAACACAAGAGGGGTAACCACTGATCAATGTTTTTGACGTTGGCATTAATCCACCGGCGATTCTGACTTTTTTTTTTTTTTTTTAATCTGTGACACTGTTCTGGGTCATTAGAGATAATGGCCTTTCCTGAGACCTGTGGCTGCCGTAACTGGGAAATGGGGCAAGGACTCACAGTGAGAAAAATGACCCAGAGAAGAGGTGTCTTTAGTCTTAGAAAATTCCGTGGTATTTATGTAGTTATACATGTATGCAATCTGACAATACAGTACTATTATACAGTAATTTACATCTGCCTGGAATGTGTCTGCTTTAAACACTCCTGTACAGCTAGATCACCATCCTTCAACAGAGCGGGGGGGGGGGGGGTTCTGGCATGATTTGTCTAGCGGACTTTGGCCTTGAACTTTGCTGTCATGAATGCAAAGACATCTTCTAACCAAAGGGCTCACATTCTTTGTGGACAGGCTCACAGCTTTTCAGTAAACAAGTGTATCTCTTTCATTTTTTTTCAGTGCTTTTATTTTTATTTATTTATTTATTTTTACGTGTGCTGGACGATTCCCTGTGTGATTTGGAACAACGTGTTTACTGTTCCAGATGTGACTGACTCCCCAGGGAGTTCACCTGCACAGCGAACATCGAAGTACACCGCTGCAAGTTGGAGCCAGAGGCAGTTTATAGCAATCGCTATAATAACTCTGTCCCACTGGAGGGCTCCCCTGCACCGAAGTAATCTTCCTTTTTAATGGCTATCTCAGTTTTAGGGCTGCCTCTTGCCTGCAGTGCAATGCAGAGCAGTTCCCTTGCAGCAGAATAAATGGGCTTAGAGATGCGGGGGGTGCAAGATTCATTCCTGCAGTCCACTTTATGTATTTTTATCACAACTGTCAGTGTTGCTATCAAGCAAATTACGTGCTAAATAGGATTCAGAATTTAGTGCTAATTTTATTTTAATTTTTGTGATAATTTCTAAGTAAGAAATATATACAACTAAATATATTCACTAAAATAAATATATTCACAGCAACTAAATATATTCGCTGCTTCTTAACCAAATACAGCTTTAGAAAGGTAATAGAAATTGTTCTGAAATTGTTCCCTTTATTGTACTTCAATTTTTAGTGGATACCTTCAGTACAATCAAGCTACCTAAGATTGCTTTAAAGGGAAAGTGAATAAACTTGGTTGGCTACTTTGCTCTTTTTCAGCTGTGTTGCTTTTAATTTCATTTAGTCTTAAAATAATTGCTCAATTTAATTCATGAACAGTTTTAAGTTTCTGTTGAGATTTCAGGTGGCTCTTTTCAAACTTGAAGAAAAAAATGCTTTAGAAAGATGCTCTGACTAGAAAGCTCAAGTGATTTTGTAGCAAGGTGTCTGAAAGCAAGTCAGTGATGTGCTTTGTGCACAGCTTTCTACAGTCCTCCTTTTCATCTGGAATGAGTTAGATGTGGCATGACACGCTGGAAAAATCCAGGAATTATAAATGAGCTTTTGTGACTACTGCAACTTTTGAGCTGCTCTTAAAAATGTTCATTCTTGGCAATTTCTACATTTTATTTACAAATACTTGTTTTTATTTTCAGGATGGATTTTAATTAGCTGATATACCTAGTTATTTTTAAATTCTTCTCCCCTACCCCCCACTGATTGCATAGTATCTCAAATCTCATACTTGAAGTTGAATGCAAATTTCAGCTTCTCCAGGAGAGTCCCTTTACGTGGTATAACATGGTAGGTAGCCTTTGGTTTTCTAAGATAGCTCTACCTGAGCCCACTACATTTTTACTTACTGTTAGCTGGTGGAAAAGTACTTCTCCTGTGGCCACTGACTTTAAATCATGATTCCTTCCAGTAGGAATTCACTATCATTTGCCTATAGATATCCAAAAATAAGCATCCAAATACATCTTTTTATTCACTCTGACAATTATTTTTAAACCATCAGTGGTACCTCTTTCTTTTTGCTTCACAAAGCAACTTTCTGCAGCCTTCACATCTCCCCACCCACTGCAAATGCTGAGGCTTATTCTGGGATTTAAAAAGAATTATCATTTTTAAATTCCATGTATGTTACTAGAAAGGGGCTTCAAACCATGGTTTTAAAATCTCCTCTTGTACCCGAACTGGAGGTATTCAGCTGCAAGGAAAACTGTTATCAGTGAAACTTTCCCATTCAGCCCAGTTCTCAGTCAAAGGATATTTTGTGCTTGTGAATGATTTTTTCTTCATCCTTCTTAATGCTCTACTAATATTTCCTTCCAATTTGCCCTGAAAAATGAAAATATGCAAAGTGAGGTACCATAAAGCTATCAAGATGTGCAATATTCTTCACTTAGAGAGAGCAGTATAGAGAACGTTTCCTAATTATCCTGATCATGGAGATATGAAGATTACGTATTAAATGGAAGGAGATCTTAGCACAGTGGCTTGTCTGATGAGTATAATCTCAGGAGGTTGGAGTACTCTTTTTGGTTTATACACCCTATGTGCTTTATAATTTCTATTTCGTCCTAATAGCCCACTAGAAATGCAGCAGCTCATGCTGACCCTCTAGAGGGTTGAAGAATACCTGCATGGTCTGGAAACCCTGCTAAAATTCATGTCGCACCAGAAGTACCAGGATTCCTTTACATTACAGACACTGTAATGCCAGTGAAGTGAAACGCACAAAACAGTAATGAACAGACTATACAGTTTATAGTTTCTGAGTTGCACAAAATGTTAGCTCTATAAATGTATTTTAAAAGACCCACCAGCAGATATTTAAAAATAATTGCAAATTCTTCAGTGATGTACACACATAAATGAAGGAATTCAGCTGAGGCAATTATAGTGTCTCCCGCTGCTGTGCCAAAAGTATTAACATGATACATGAGACCTCCCACTGTTTGCAGATCTCTGTGGAAACTAGGTTGAAACCTGGAGATTTAAGGTTTAGAACTTGGAGGTGAGCTGAAAAGATGTTGTAAATAATTGCACAGGTTTCAAATCTAACAGGGTGACTGTGGTGCTCTAATACCAAGAGGTCCAAGAGGATTTGTCACTCTATAAAAGCTGTGGGATGGTTTATCTTTGTAAGTGTTGCAGGAATGGACTATAATCAAAACATTCAGGCAAATGGTTGTTAATGTGTTGCTTATAAACTAAAGACTTGGGAAAAGCATATATTTTCTAGAGCTTGAATGGTTCTATGTATTCCCCCGAGTTGATAATGTCATTTTATTATAAATATTATATATTTATATATATAATATATAATAATATATATATTATATATAATATATAATAATATATACATCTCTATATTTATATATAAATATATATAATATATAATAATATATTATTATAAATATTATTTTATTATAAATATTTATTTTATTATTTATAAGTGGGGAAAAAAAAGTGTTTTCTTGTTAGAATTTGGCCATGCTTAACTTTTTTTTTTTTCCCTTTTCTTTTCTAATGTGATGAATTTTCTGCCTCTTTTCTCTGAACATCTCATTACACCTTGAGGCAGAAAAAATTGTTATGACACCATTTTATAGGATAGCAGAGGACCTTGTCTGGGGTCACAAAGGAAATAAACAGCACATTCAGAAACTGAAATGGGTGTCCTCACTCCCAGCCCTGTGTTATGTTCTTTTCCCTGCTGGCACCATGAGAAAGTAAATAAAAAGGAGAGCACCATGAGACATGAGTAAATAAAAAAGAAATCTTGGAAACCTATTTAAATCCAAGTATCTGTGACTTTTAAGTTATATGCTTCTCTGAACCTAAGAAGCTATTCAGAAACATGCACTGTTTTTAAAACCATTTTTCCTAAATTGCTCTCTCTCTCTCTCTCTCTTTCTCTCTCTCAATAAACTTATATGTGAATTAACATTTTTTTATTTTCTAGATACCGATCAGGTGATGAAAATGTTGGAATAGTTTCTCTGAAAAAGTGAAGCTCTAAATTTTTTTTCAGCATTTATGTTTATCACCATTAAAAATGAAACAAAACATACAGCTATCTTTACCAGATTGTTTAATACATATCTTTTAATAAGAATTACTTTTATAACAATGTAGAGAATCATTATCTGCAGGTATACGTAGGTGATGCTTAAATTTTACCTCTTTTTTTTTTTTTTTGTCAGAGGTGCTTTGTAGATATTTCTGATTTCATGCATACCAGTGATGGCATGTGAACTGAAGTGTGACTGTATCCAAAGTTTGTGGATATTTGGATCTCTGTTTACAGCTTAGGACCATCCATTTTATCTAGATTGTTGCGGCTTTTGAAGACCTGTGAACATTTTTTTTTTCTTTTGAAGTGATTTTATTGTACTTTTAGGTATGTAACTGAATCCAATTTGTATGTGCAGGCATACACATTGAATCTATGGGTGAAGATGTTAAAGTACTCTTGCTCCTACCCTGTAATCCTGATTTGGGGATACGTGCGACAATGCATGTGGCCATACCGAAAAGCTCTACCTAGAATATTTATCTTGTTCACCAGCATTTTAATGCTTAATATGTTCTGATACAGTAAAAAACCAACAACAAAAACTGAAAAAAAAAAAGGCTTTGGTTCTTAGTGTTTCATTTTATAGGAAGACATGCTTACTCCTCCATTTATTTATGACATTGTTAAAGCAGAGAGTTGGTCCAGCTGTGAATTTATAAGCTGTAAGCAATATTCTCTGCCTTTGGCCAAATTTTAGTCTCCCAAGATTCACACTCTGCCTGGAGTGAATCTCTGACCAACAAATTCCCTAAAATAAGAACGAATAATGGAAAAAGCTGTCAGGACCCTTAACAGCAGCAGAGCCACGGGCTTCAGTGTAAACAACATAATAACAGAGTGGGTTTGAATGTCGTCCTGGAATTTCAGCCTTTTTCTGCTTTTCTTGCCCAATTGCTGGTGTGACTGTTTCACAGCAATACTTACTGGGATGTTCCAAAATCTATAGTTATTCATCTACAGGCTCCCGCTATAACCCAGCAATAAAAAGTACATAGGGATATTAACTGCTCTAGCTTTTATAGCACAATAAACATGGCAAAACCAAGCTGGCTACGGATGAGGTAGTAGTTAAATTAAGCCTAACCAGGTAGTTCTCTGGCTATGACATACTGAGATATTGGGACTTGTCAGCATAAGGTGCTGTGACAGTGTCTTGCTGTGTGCTGAGTCATAGTATGAAGCCTAGAGAAAGGCACAATCCTCTTTCTTCTCATCCTCCTCAACCCCATTCCTTTTCTGACGTGGAAGCGCCTTGGACTACATGCACACTTCCACACTTCACTACCAAAAGACAGCATTAGTCCTGAAAGAGGTAGCGGGGCTTCCCTGTGAAACGCACTGAACAACCAACCACATAAGAATAAAGGTCTCAAAACTAAGGAAGCATTTTAGAAAGCAACAAAGAGAGGGATTTTTTTATTTTTATTTTTTTATTTTTTTCCCCATTCAGCTGTTATGTCCCAGTGTACAAAAAGATTATCCCTATAACTGTTCTCCCCCCATCACCACTACCAAGGGCTCTTTTCTGGTCTCAGCTGCTTGAGGTTAGGGGAGGACAGTGCTGCAAATGTGGCCTTTTCAAGTATTTGTACTACTAATAGTTCCACTGGTTTTGCCTTTCTCTAAATTGAGAACTCATTAGTTAAAGTGCTCAGGGAAAGTTCAGTCCTATGTAATTAGCTCATATGACTATTATTACTAAAATCAGCGTTCCCATGAAATAGTACAGAAGTTTCTATTGCCCTCCAAAGGACAGTAGATCTCTGTTTTGCCCCAGCCCTAAAGCAGGGTAGGAACACTCAGAATAAAGATCTAAGATTTAACTCATGGGTTGTATTTAGGATATTGTACTCAGCCAGAAAGCTGAGAAGGCTTCACAAATAATTTGACTGACAAGCTTGTAGGGTAAACTTCAGGTAATATTTAGGTGTTTTGCTTTGTACTACTAATCCAACAAATCTGCAAAAGCCAGGTTGCAGCCTGAAGTGTTAACATAGTTCCTAATTTTTATTTATGTGTGAAAGCTAAAAGACTGTGGGTATTTTTTTTTTTTTTTTTTTTTTTGTTATCTGACAACTAATGAGCTCTTTAGTCCTTAGCAGAATGCATAGAAGGAAAAAATCCCATTTCTGGAGGTAGGGATGGAGGAGTAGGAAAAGAGGACTATTCCTAGACTGCATCCTCTCTCATTAATTATTTTCCTTTGTTCATATAGTTAAAGCTACTCTGCTAATACATTGAAAAGGAAAGATTAAGATTTCAGACAAGGAGATTCAAGTCATACTGAAAAGTATGAAACATACATATTAATAAAATTTCCTGTTTTCAATAACATGCCATCATACTTTACCTGTCCTTTACTGAGTAAGATAGAAGCCACAGCTGCAGTTGTTCTCAGGTTACAATTCAATAGATAATCCAATTATATGCCTTTCTGAAGCTATATCAAGATTGCATACAGAACTGTATTGATTACATTTTAATGCCAACACTGCCATGGCAGCAGAAACAAAACATTTTTGTTGTTGTTGTTGTTGTTGCTTTGTTTATACCCTAAATTTCAAAAATGCCCAGAAATGTCTTAAACTTTGTTCTTATGCTAGCACCTACCACTTGCCAAACTTTCCAGAGAAAAACAGAACTTTTCTTCTGTTTATGTTCTCATATTA
The DNA here is from genome assembly GCF_964211835.1 of Anser anser. Lineage (NCBI taxonomy): Eukaryota > Metazoa > Chordata > Aves > Anseriformes > Anatidae > Anser > Anser anser. The sequence goes on along the minus strand of NC_139720.1, from coordinate 176,049,103 downwards.
AAACATAACAGAACATTAACAGAAGAAGGTAGTAATGATGTGAGAGCATTCACAGCTAATGTGAAAGTCCATCCTCCATTTATGGGAATCATATTTGCATCTCCCACAGATTGCTTTAGGTATTAGGCAATAGTCCATCTGAACAGACAATATTTCCTCTTCTACTGTTGAAAGCTTGCTGATGTAGAGGGAAAAAAAAATCAGGGCTCTTCTAATAAGTCTGTTCTTCTTACTTCATCCTCCCACCTCAAAGTCACATTTCCTCTTTATTTCTAATTCATTTTGTCACTCAGTTTTGTGCCCTACCCTCCAAGCAACACAGTGTACTTCAGAACATTATGAAAGCAGATTGCCAAAGAGAGAACCATGGCTGAAGTAATGATTTTCAAACTGTAAGTCTGGAAGTATCAAAGGTCTTTAAAGGCTTTCCGGGCATTATGTGAACATGATGTCTTAAGAAATGAAAAAGAATAAATATAGTGACTGAGAGTGCTAGGAGGGAATTTTATGATTTTTCTCTAACAAAGTCATCTGTAGAATGAACCATTGGGAGATTTGCTGAGCTGAAAAAAAAGCTGTCTCTTCCCTTGTGTGTTCCATTCTGGATCTACTGAGCCATGGTGTATGTTGCTGGAAGCTATCATCTATGGGTGTAACAACAGCTCTTCCATGGATGTAATTTTCTATCCACAATATCTAGAAAAGAATATTAAAACAATGAATACTCTTGCTGAGTTTTGTTAGCTATCTTTGGATAAAACAGTATTTAGCATTGGTTTATTGCATATTCATAGAAAACCATAATATATTAAAACATGCAGTGTGGTGATGAATGTCATTTAAAAATTTTACTAGGAAACACTAAGAGATTTATTGTTTTAATAGTCAAGGGTTCACTTGTTTGCTCTAAAAAAAGGCTGTCATAATTCAGGTTCATGGAGTTTTTGATAGATTCTTTCCATAAAAAAGAGGAAATTATGAATGATATGAACTAGAGAGACTCTTGTGTGTGTGTGTGTGTGTGTATATATACATACATATGTATGTGTATATATATATGCACTTAGAGAATGTATGTAATTCCTCTTTCATATTATGGCCAAATATGTTGTTCTGAAAAAAATATTTTGTAAATCTTTTAAAGAGATAAAATTAGATCTTTTAAAGTTAAAACTATACAAATTTAAAAGAGAAATGAATTTATTTGCTATTTGAGAAGCAGTATTACTTGAAAAATACTTGAGGCTTGACATTTATCGCATCAAAATAATCTGAGATATTTTTACAGTTATTACTGTACATATACAATAACACAGAATCCAGTAAGCTTACATTTGAGGACTGTATGTAAAATGTTACAATTTATTCTTAAAATTGTACTATATTTTCCTTAATGCTGACTCCTAATAATATTTTTTAAATCTTATTCTCTATTATTGCTGTATGTACCTGTAGTAGATGTTGAAAGGCCTCTTGGAATTGTAAGCTCCTCAGGATCAAGAGTCTAGTATGTGTTTGATGCATTTCACTTGACAGACTTGAAGGATGATTTCCTAGGGGGGCTCAGATGACAGACTAAGGAAGCTTTATCTCTCCTTCCTCTTTAGCTTTATGAAGTATGATGTATGCTCAGAAAAATCAGCCTTTTTTTTTTTTTTTCTTTAATGTTTGAGCACTGATCATTTCTGCTCACAGTGCACCTCTCTCTTTCCATTCAAAGCAAAATGGCCTCATTTTTCTGAGTACCCAGCACGAACAGTTCAGATAGCCATGTGTATGAAACCTCCCCCTGCCTGGCTGCTTTGCAACATGAAGCTTAGTTATTATTTATCTAATATATTCAATCTCATGGGTTAAGAAGAGAGAAAAGCAGGGGCTGTGAAGTTAATCATTTCAGTCTGCTCTTGAGAAATAGCCTGAAAAGTAGTTGGGTGTGCTGCATATCTGAAAACCTAAACAAATTTGTGCTCTGGGGAAAGGAAGAGATTAAAGGCAAACAAGTTGCAAGAAACTAAGGTTGTCTTCCAGAGAAAGTCCTGCCACCAGCAACAGGGGTTCAGATCAAGCCCTTTTGTTACTATCTGCTGTAGCTATAAACAGTCTTTCATATCATCATTTGAAGGTAATCACTTAGAGTCTTACAGGTTAAAGTCAAAGTCTTATATCAAAATGCAGCAAGTTTACTGAAAAACTTGCTGTTTACTGGAAAGTCAGAAAGCAGAGCTCTTCACCAGAGAGTTCCATGAAAGCAAACTGCAGTAATCTGTACTACCTGCAGGTTCAGAAATGCCTCGTGCTTTGAAGGAAACCAAATTCGGTATGTTTGGGAACACCTGGATACTCTTTCAAGAAGAAATACACGGTCCATTCCACCATTTCAGTGTAAAAAAATAGCTTTAGATATAACAACCTATTTTGCATCTGCTTTAGTGCAGTTAAACATCATGTTCACAAGAGGATGCTTAATGATTATTCCAAAATTTCCAGACACCTTTTGCATAAAGGTAGGAAGATTATGGTCCGGTACAGACAGTTTCTCTGCTAATTTCTCTGTGGCTAATGCAAACATTTAGTCCTCTTAGCTGCATGGTGAAGTGTCTGTAATTAACCCTCAGTAGGGAAATGCTTTCATTGTTTAACACTTTGCATTAAATAGTTTAATAAATATATGCTTTGCAGCCACTGTCTCATCCACCCCACAGAGTAAAGAATTGCTAATATGAATATAATGATTTGTGTATGAGCAAATCCTTTTTTTTTTCTTTCTTTCTTTTTTCTTCTTACTACATTCTGCTCAGTTTCAGATTTCTTTAAAAATGTAATTGATTATATGCCAGCTATATAAGAGCTGGAAAAGGCTTAGGAAATGTAGTCGTTCACTTCTTTAATTGTATGTTACTGCCTACAGGGCTAATAGGATGTATTGTGAGATACAGGCAGAAGAGTATTTTGACAATTGTGTAAAACTTATTATGGGATGTTTTAAGGGCACTGTGTCAAAATGTGGGACATATTATGTTATGTGGGGGACAGACAGAGGTAGGGAAAGGTGGATGGACTGGGGAGGAACTAGTATGGGAAAACAGGAGAAGGGGTTAAAGGACCTGGTCAAATGTATTCAGGTTGCTGGTCAATATGGTTGTATGACTGAACCCTGTGCTTGATTACCATAGTTTACCATATCTTTTTATTAAATCCTATTTTTACTGTCTGTGTGAGTGAGCTCTCCATCCTGAGTGTGTGTGTTTGTATGTTTGCATGTGAATACCAATGAATTTAAAACCAGACTAGCCATTGAGCGGAGAAGAGGGCTTAGTACCAGCAACTGAAGTGGGACCATGAAACTCTCGGGGCTCATAAGTCTGTATGCCAAGAGCAGGGATGACCAAAGTATCTGGGACTAGCTACTGGATAGACTGAGTATCAAAGTCGAGCTGCTGGAGTGATCCATACTGTACACACACATACACAAGTATATGTATTTATAACTATGTATATGGACATAACAGTATGCTATATTCTACTGACAGTTTCAAATCCTGATATCTGGAGAGAAGGATCAGGGATCGGGCTGCTTGTGCTGTTCATATTTGTTGTGAGTGCTGTGTATTTTTGTCGGTGCTTATCTGTGTGGCTAGCTTTATGTGAGTGGATAGATATTCATCTATATATGTACACTATACAGTGTACTTGTGTTTATTGGGAATGAATGTTCAGCCTCACTACTGGCTGGAGATGGGGTCACAGAGCTGCAGAACCTTTATGCATACCAGCCATGCAGTTCAGCAGCTTCTAAAAGAGAACTCTAGTCTAAGCAAGTGAAGCACTTTGTTTAAAAAAACAAAAACAACAACAAAAAAACCAACATGTTTAAGAATATTTTTGGAGATGGATCCATTACTGCCAAGCATTTTTAAACCTCCTGCTTGTAGAGGGTGGTTCATTCATATATCTGCTAACATTGCTCTGTAATCCTTAGAGACTTTCCTTTCTTATGATTGTGTCACCAGTTATTTTCATAGAATAAAGAGACTCGAAAATGAACTGACAAGCAGAAGAATCACAAGTCATAAAGTGTAAAGAATAGGGGAACTCACTTTATTAAGCTGCCTTTTTTGAACAACAGTACAAGCCAAACTCCTTCTTCTTTAAATGTGATGTTATAACAATGATCACTTTGCTTTCACAAATTAGTGCTGCAGTTGGAGAAATGACTTTATTGAAACTGAGGGTTTTTTTGGCGATTGGGGAGCTGCATGCTAGATCACAGAATCCAGTTTATTTATTTCCTGCATTCTCCTCTTGGGGCTAAAGGCAGAGTATGTTTCAGTGAAACAGAAAAAAATAAATGACTTCTATATAAGGTGCACATATATATCCCTTTCTCCCAGACACTGATATTACCAGATAAGGAGAACAGGGAGTTGATCCAAGGACTGCTGAAGACACTGTCTCATGCTTCACAGGCATGTTGATCTGGCCCTTGCGGAGAGGTAAAAGAAACTTGCTGTGTTCACAACACAGAGGATTCTATTAGCTGTGTATATTTTTTTTTAGTGTAGTGAGCCAGAAATGCATTAAAGTTTTTATGAATTCATATTATTTTAAAGAGCTTCTAAATCTCATATCCAACTATTCTATACATGATATCTGCTCTGTGTAGTGCTTGTTAGATGATGTAAGCAATTGAACTAGGTTATTAAGCAAACTCATATGAATCAAGAAAAATGGGATGTTAGAGAAACCTTTGCCAAATGGTTCAAGTGGGAACATTTCCTATTAGGGTTTTGAGCTCCCGATCTTGTTGTCCTTTCAGTGCTGCCCTGCCCAGCTTTCTCAAATGTCCTGCCTTAGTCACCTCCTGAATGCCATTGTTGTGTACCATGATTTTTCCTTTTGGCTGGCTCCTTGTGGCAAATGCACTGGGCCAAAACAACTCACCTCTTGCTTAGAGTTGGTTAGCTCTGCAAGCATGGTGCTGTGCTCCTGGCTTCATGTGTGTGCTTATCTAGCTCCACTGAGATAGTTTCTTCTTTCCTCAGCCTTGTATTTTTGTAGTTTTACTTCTCTAGCCTCTTCTTTCCAAATAAAATTATGAAACAGGCAGTCATGGTCCTCTCATTAAGCTCTCAGTTTCTGCCCTACCAGATTCTGCAGGTTTTTTTTTTTCTTTTCCTGCACTGAGGGGAAGCTGGTTGTCTCTTATACAAGAAGTGGGTCAGGTTCATTGTTTTTGCTATCTGTCCAAGCAAATGCCATAAACTATCCAAGAAGGAGCTGTCTTGGTCTCCAATAGCTCCTAGCTGGAGGGAGTTAGTGATTCCACATGGATGGAAAATTGTTACAAAGTTTTCTCAGTGGTTATTGAGTATTTGATGGGTTTTACAATAAAAATGAAATCATGGCACATAGAACATTTTGGCCAAAATAGTTCAATTTGTTAAAGTCATAAAAACCAAAAATCATTTCTATAATAGGATGTGCTGCAAACCTTTGTCCTCTGTGCTGTTACAGTTGCACAGGAGCTGTAATTCCAAGTCTATTTATGACAGTTGGATTCCAAATTTTTTAACTAATGAGCTAAATTCTCTGAGGGGCAGGTACCTGTTATTCAGTTAAACTGTCATGGGAAGACAGGTTGTAACAAACGTAAAATTGCACTGACAGTTACCACAAAGGACATCTGTCTTTGAATAAGAGAAAAAGTTGCTAATTTGAGACAAACTTACAGTGAGCATTTAGGTAATTATATTAAATTATGGTTAATGTAAGTAATTATAATTATTTAATTATGCCATAATTCAGCACAGTTGGATTCAGTCATGAGACATGTTTGGTGTCTTGCCTGCAGAGAGGGAATACTCTCAGACATAGTGTATCTATATCTTGTGTAAGCCACTGCATCCAAAACTGGCTCAGAGTCTCTAGTGCTATTTACACAGCTGGAAGTTCATGGAATAACAAAAAATGTAAATACAGAAAAGAAGCTACTTACCTTGTTTTCCAGCCCACAAAGACTTGTCCTGGGAGTATGTGTTCTAACAGTATATCCAGTGGAGTTTGAAATTCCTAAGTGCTGCTGGGCTTTTCTATGCTTTTCTGCAAGTAATTATGCCATAGCTTAATAGTTCCCCTTATCAGAATATCTTTTTCTTTTCTTTTCTTTTTTCTTTTTTTTTTCCAAATAATTATTCAAACTTTTCATTTGCAATAATGTAATTATATGTATTTTTGCCCTAAATATAGCTATTATTTTCCTTATCTGACCAAAACAGAGTGGATTATTTTCTTCCTACTTCTGTGATGAGATGCCTTAATAAGAATTGCAGTGCATTTTTGTTTTCCTGTCATATTACGTAGTAATATAATTCATTTCCAATTAAAATCTTCAGATCTCTTTTGGGATTGATGCCTTTCACATTCTTCTCGCCCAGAGGCTAATAGTTAAATTCTTTTACCCAGATGTATTGAACTCCCATCCTACATGGAGACATGCTCAGTTTTATGCTTTGTGATTATTATTACTGAAGTGGATAGGACTACTCACAGTACAAGCAATGAAGCACACATATAAATATTTGTGATATCAGACTTTTATTAAAATAAGCCAATTAGAAGTAAAAACAGTGCTATCATGTCAACTTTTAGCTCTCTTTAGCCTTTGACTAACTGGTGTGTACAGTTAGTCTCACTTAAATATGGTGCATCAATTATTACTGAATAAAACCAGAATGAATTGTTTAAATTAATATATATGCTTTAGTTTAAGAATATTTTATGTCTCTCAAGACATTTTTATTTTTTCTGAAATAGTCCTGTAAAGTTTATAATTCTAACAAAAAAGCTGCTTGTTTTTCTAAGGAAGTTTAAATAATTTTTTCCTCTTTATGTATTATTCAAAACAGCCAGATGCTTTGGGGATTCTGTTTGCCTTTGGAAGGAAACTAACGTTTCCAATTTAGGGTTATAATTTAAACTGAAATATCTAGGTCTAGCATAGTTAGAGTACTTTATTGCTTTCTGTCTCATTGAACACATAAGACTGAATTATCTTTACAACTCTCCAGTTTCAGTTTCACTCATGTTTTAGATTTCTTTGTTGGGATATATTTTCTTCTTTCTCTAGGAACTGTCATTTCCCTGCAGCTTTGAAAAGTTTAGTATCTTGGCCCTGTTTCCTTTTTAATTATTTCTTGCCAAACCCTTTTGATATGCTCTGGCTCAATCATGGTTACTGAACCCAAAGCGGGACTTAAAACACGGGGCCTACATTACATGACAAAATAGACTGTGATATAGCAATGGACTGTGTTATAGCTCAGAGCTTAAGTAGCACTCTAATTTACAAAGAAGTGTGTCTGTTTGAACCTTGATTCATCCAATCTTCCTTAATTGTGAATCTTTAAAGCATGTGTGTGCAGTAGAATGCTTGCTGAATAGAGAAGGAGGAAAGCATATGCTTATGTTTTATTGAGTTACTGTCTAAGAAAGGTTAGATTTGGCTCCTGGTGTTTAATGCAGCAGAAAGTATGACACAGCATTTTTGTATTTTTTTTTATGATGTCTATGATCTTCTGTTCTGTGTTTGTGTTAAGTGTTGCTATTGCATTGGATTTATGAGGTAATGGTTTGTTAGCGGGGTACTGCAGGGATGGCCTCTGTTAGAACTGCCCAGAAGCTGCCTCATGATCCAGCCAGCTCCAAAAGGGACCTGCTGCTGGCCAGAACCAAGCTATTGAGTGATGTTGGTTATGACTCTGTTTTTAGTTTCCTTTTAGTTTCTCACTGTTCTAGTTTGCTCGTGATAGGCAATAAATTATATTAATTTCACAAAATCACAGAATGGCCGAGATTGGAAGGGACCTCTGAAGATCACCTAGTCCAAACCTTCTGCCAAGCAGGATCACCTAGAGCACATTGTGCAGGACGGCATCCAGACGGGTTTTGAATATCTCTGCAGAAGGAGACTCCACAACATCTCTGGGCAACCTGTTCCAGTGCTCTGTCACCCTCACAGCAAAGAAGAGCCCTCTCATATTGAACCAGAACCTCCTGTGCTTCAGTTTGTGCCATTTGTCTACGTTAAGTCTGTTTTACCCATGATGGTAATTGTTGAGTCATCTCCCTGTCCTTATCTCAACCTTTGAGTCCTTTTCAATTGTATTTTTTCCTATTTTTCCTTTGAGGAGGGGGAGGGAGAGAGTTGTTGTGGTAGAGTTTAGCTGCCCAACAGGGTAAAACCACCACAGCTATACAGGAAAACTTTATGGTGAGTTAATCTTAGCCATCAGCCACTTACCCTCCCAGATGCTCACTCAGTACTTCAATAGGACCGATGAAAATAGGATGAAAAATCTCATAGGTTGAATGAGGGGCTGTGGTCAGACCATAGCAGTTCCCCTCTGTCACTCCTTCCTTCTCACACTTTTCTTGTGCCCTAGTATGGGCTCTTCCATGGGCTGCTGCAGGGAAATGCAGGAGACCACATGCTCCACTGTGGTCTTCAAGGGCTGCAGAGGGTTCTCTGCTCTGGCACCTGGAGCACCTCCTCCCCTCTTTCTTCTCTGACCTTGGTGTTCACAGGGCTGTATCATTCACTTTTCCCTTACTCCTCATGGCCATGCAATATCTTGCCATTTCTTAAGCACGTTCTCCCCAGAGCACCACCACCTTGGCTGCTTGGCCCAGCCATACCCTGTGCTATTGAAGTGGGCTATTGAAGTGGGCTGCAACCAGCTGTGTCCGCAATGGGGCAGCCCCAGCCTCTTCTCACAGAAGCCACCCTGCAGCTCTTGTGCTAGGAATGCCTTGGCACCTACATCCAATTCAACTTTCAATTATTTTAGAGCTGCCTAGTATGAATAAAGGAGAAAAATAAAATGAAATAAAATGACTTTCACTGGTAATCTCTATGCAGCCATCAGAGTTTAATCTGGCGGACAGCTAGCTGACTGCTCTAGAGTAGACAGAAATATTTTCAACAGAGTACTACATGTACCAGAATTTATATATACCAAAATATTTTCATGTTACCACAGCCATTTTCCCAGACTGTTAGAAAAATTCCAGGAAATGTAGTTTCAGTATTTCAGAGAAATACCATACTTGGACCCTGATTCAGTAAAGCACTTCACTATTTACTTAGGTCTGAGTGAAAGAAATGGAACTGCGACATAGCTTAAAGGTAAGTATTTTATTGAAGTGCACCTTTGGGCTGACCAAGCATTTGTTTCTTTCACAATGCTTTCAGTCAAATATCTAGATGAGTTGCGGAACGTTAACAGATACAGGAATCTCTTGATGTTTTAGTAGTTCTTTGGAGTGTCTGAATGTTGACTTAAAATATTTTAGATGACAGGATGAAGATCAGAAAATCAGATCAAGTTAGGTAGCCGGTCCCGAATCCAGAGATTTGCATTTATACTCAAAGTATAAAAGTCAGTGTAGGAGAGAGAGACTAAATCTCTTCCCACTGAGCTGTTTGCTTTCTGTGTGGAGTATCTTCTTTCCATCTCCTTTGTGTCTATGAAAAACAAGTACTTCATCTTTTCTTGTCTTTGGAGCACCTTGATGAAGGGAGACTTTTTTCCAGACATTCCTGTGTTCCCACTGTCCTTAACTGGCTTCATTCTAGAGGAAGACAGTGATAAAAGATTTTCTAGGAAGTGAGAAAGAACCCCCAGTCTGATAAGAGTATTTAAGAATATGACAAGGAACATAATGTTTATACTGTGTCAGAGCGAATATCTGTTATCTAACAGTAGTCAAAGGAAGAGTATATGAATAAAGTTAATATTTGTTATTTTCAAGAATAACTCTTCCAAATTCCTGTTTATAACTGGTAGACTTTGGAGCTAGGTGTGTCTGCATTTTACAGCCTTTGGTGTTCATTTATTTATTTATTTATTTTTCCCCTTCTCCATATATTGTCCTGTCACTTTTGAACCTACCTAAACTTCTAGCATTAATAGCCCTCTGTAGCAAGGAATTCTACTCTATGGGGTCACACAAAGAGGTTATGGAAGGTGGTTTATTGATTCTCATATTTCCGTTTTAAAGTAACTCCTTTAATTCTTGGCAGACACCTTGGGTTGCTCTTGAGGAGGTTAGCACATCATCTTTTTGCACAATTTTAACTCTATTCTACTGCTGCAATCTTTGTATAAACACACACACACATACACACACAAGCATGAACCTCTTCCCCATGGATGGTTCATGCAACACTTGCCATGCGTTGGTGGCCAGCAATCAATTTCAATCATCTCTGTCTGTCCAAATATATTCACATCAACTTGCTAGCCTTGGTCTATCAGCTGCCTGATGAATTCTCCTGGGCTGCTGAAGGAAAAATGAGCCAGCTGCTGGTCTTGCCCTGTTACAGACCTGGTTATTTCACTGCGATTCAAGGCCTGTTACTTCCTTCCCAGTGCAAAACTGGCTCCATGAGCAGAAAGCTGAAAGTGGATTTTTTTTATTTTTTTTTAATTTTTTTTTTCAAAAATAGGCAATGTACAGGTGTGTTAGGCCAGACTGACTTGAATTAAGCTACCTAGTATTAGGTACTTAAGCTAGGAGCACTGGGGCTCTCCTCATCTGCACAGCAAGGTAATCTGCTCAAGGGAAATTTAGACTTAACTACTACTAACTACTATCTACTAACTTGAACATTTAAGTCTGTTACCTAAAATTAGGCATTAAAAAGTGGGTGCAAGGGAGGACATGGGATATTGACTATAAGTAGGAAACTATTAAATGCATTAATTATCTGAGTCAGGTGGCTAGTTATGGAATGTGAGCCTACTAGAACATTCATGGCCAAAGTTGTTTTTTGGCTTTTTAGTATAAACTTATGATTTTATGTCTGAAGTCCTGATTCTAGTTCTGCTATGCTGTATAGAAGGGGATCTGTCTTGTTAGTATACATTTGAAATACTTTAATCGTATAACTTTCTTCTCTGCTCCCAGCAAAACATCACGTGCCCTTTTTTACTGCAGTTGTAGGATAAAAATTTCTTTGAAAGCTGAGCTGTTTGAAAGCAGCTACTTGTTTACTGCTGTGGTACTTCGATATTCTAATCTCAATACTCTCTCCTTTATCCTCTTAATAATAAATACAGTAGAGTCTAATTTATAGGTGGTAGTAATCCCCATTCCCCTCCCCAAACCCCCCCCCCCAAAAAAAAAAAGAAAAAGAAAAAGAGATCATAGTACAAATGACAATTTAGAAATTTAAGGTTTTTACTATCCATTCAGTTTATATTAAGTCTACTTAAAGACTTATTTCATTATTCTCTATTAATCTGTGTAGGGGAAAAAGTTTAGGCAAGTACTGTTGAGCTTTGTCCTGACTTTCAACATCATGCCATATATCAGCTATGCTGTGCAATGCTGCTGATGGTATATGTGCTATATGCATTGTCACATTTTTACTCTTTAGCTTTAATTTTCTTACTGTCGTTTATAATCACTGCCCATTTGGTAGAAAACCATAAAGAACCCTCAATGTCACAGAGAGGTGGCTTTTTTTAAATTGTTATATTTTTATTAGGTTGAGCTGAACAAAGGCACTGAGGAATAAGACTTTGAAATGAGGTGCATACCTCAAATCAAGAAGGCAATAATTCTGCAGTTGCTTGGTGATGTTGTCAGGAAAAAATATATGCAACTTATTTCTTGGGTAATTATACCTTTTCCCTAAATGGCTAGAAACTTTATTCTGTTCATCTATGAGTGTCCCACTGAAAAAAAGCCTCCTGTCAAGAGAAAGCACAGTTGGAAAACAGACGATAATAAGAATGCCTTGTTCTAATTTTGTTATATACAAAATATAGTAGATGAAAAATACAACTCAAAAGTTACCAGAAGCAAACTGTAGACTATTTCAGTGTCTTTATTAAGTTATGCAAACCATTATCTTTGTGCTACTAAGTCCTTTGCATGTTCTGTTCATTGCTGTACAATGTACTATCATTGCTGTACAATGTTCTGTCAGTGCTGTACAGTGTCCTGCTGTACTTAATGTCAGTAATTGATAACAATACTTTGTATTTTCTGTGTCTGAAGAAACAGACAAGTGCTCACAAGTGTTGCTCATCAATATTAATAAATAAAGCAATCTGTTAAACATAACTGCATTGATACCATGGATATTTCAATGCTCCTTCATCACTAATTGAGTGTTAGCAGCATTTTCAGAAAGTAGCTCAAGACTTGTCACTTCACTTCTACACATGCAGTCTATTGTTATATTTTCCTTAATCTGGACTTGGTGTTCTGACCATTCTTAAAGCTGTTGCTGAAACTATGTAAGCAGAAGCTGAAAAAACTTCAGACAAATGGGTGTCTGTCATCCTGTCCTCTTTTTATGAATATGCATTTGAGGGTGTGACTGTGAAAAACGAGTAACTATAAAAGTGATTCTTTGTCAGAAATAGTTTGATAATTTTGATGATACAAATACAAGAAGGTTATCTATGGGCCTCAGTGGAGAGACAGCAAGACGGTATTACAACAGCTCTAGTCTGTTTAGCTGTATGACTTCTAACTCTGTCCTTGTCTTACTAAATCCAAATTGATTGTTGCAGAGCTATATGAGCTAGGTTTACACCGGTAAGTTAAGAAATACCATGCAACATCCCCAAGAACTGGGGGCCCATTAGAAACTGTTCTAACAATTTAACTGTATAGATGGCATGTTTTTTCCTTGTGCCAACTAGCACTGTCTGAACTAATCTGAGAGCTAGTATAGGCCAATGTCCATTACCAATAAACCGTTTGTATATAACCACTGGATTTTTGAGGCCAAGGAATTTAAAAATGAGTTTATGGGTTGTTCCTTGCTATATTGCCTTAGTACTAGAGAACTGCTACAGACATGATTGATTTACTTGTATGGATATAACCTTTGTGTCTTTATATCTAATTCATCAAAATTCTGGGTTGCAGAATACCTCTTGTTTTGGGCATAGAACTTGTTTTGTCTAAGGATGTGTGGAAAGAGTAGCTGCTCTTTTAGGGGTATCAGGTCAAGGACTTTTGTCAGTGGAAAAAAAAAAAAGGATAATAAGAACAGGAGGAAACCATTAACAAGAACATACAAGGACACAAACCTGATCAACAAATGATAAGGGAGGCAGTGATGACTAGAGGGAAGGGAGAACAGGAAGAAATAAGGAGGGGAGCAGCCAGACAGGAGTATAAAAGGGGTTAGAAGCCCTGCACCTGATCACTGCAGTTTGTCCCATCTTTTAAAATCTTATTGAATCTTTTCTTAACCCTCTCTCTTTGTAATCTTGCTCCCTATTCCTAGTGTCAGTGCCACAAGGGCTCAGTGCCAGCTCCTGGTGGGACCTGCGTGTGTGAGAGAGGACTGGGTGCTGGCTGCTGGAGTCAGGCTGGAGTGTGAGCATCCCAGCCTGCGGTGGCAGCTTTTGTAGCCAGTGGGGTGTTAGCATCAGCTCCTGGAGTTGGTGGAGATCTTGATCCTCCAGCCCCTGGGACAGGAGCACTGTGTGTCCCCAGACCTCCTGCCGGGGGATGGGGGTGAGTGAGGTGAGTGCGGGGCTCTGTGCTGGCAGCTGGAGCAGGGCTGTGGGTCACAGCTCATGTGCCTGGTGTTGGCTGCTGGGGACAGTGTCTGTCTGCCCCAAACTGGGTGTGCACAGGAGCAGCCAGAGAGCAGGGGACCAGTGGGGCAGGTGAGAGAGGCTGGGATGCAGGCGGGGGTGCTGGATTGGCAGAGAGGCTGGGCTGGTGCCTGGGGCACCCAGGAATGTGCATGCGCTGGTGAGCCTGGACGGGTCTGTGTGTGCCTGCACCAGGGAGCTGCTGCCTGTGCCAGCCCGCGAGGAGGAGGGGACTGGGCTGTCTGTGTTGGTGTGGTGTGTGAGCCTTGTGTGTGGGTGCTGTTGCCTTGTCTTTGGCAGTCTGCGTGACAGGTCTTGTCAGTGTTGTGTGTCTGGCTGTGTGTCTCTTGAATACATGGTTGAACCTTCAAAGGGGAAAGCAGCAGCTGCATCCCTCAGCCTGTGCAGAGACCCTGGGTCCCCAGGCACCAGGCTGGGCTCCATCTGCACATCCCTTTACAGTTCGGGATGTTTTTTTTTTTTTTTCTTTTTTTTTTTTTTTTCTCTGATACTTCAGGTTTTGACTGGGAGTCAAACTGAGATCTGGTCTTTCTCAACCAGGTGTCCCCTTCTGGGTCAACAAGAATGTGAGCCAAGGCTTGGGCCCACATCTGTTCCTATCTCATCATTTGCCTTATTATTAGCTCTTTTGTTTCACATAGGAGCTCACAGACAATCTGTAGAAGCAGAAAAAAAAATACTCTTATTTTCTAACACAGATGATTTGCAATCTGTCAGGGAATTACTGAAATTCATAAGCTTTGTCTCTGGGGTGGTCAACAGATGTGAGCTGAGTGGTTGGCCACCAGCATTCACCGAGACTATAAACTGCTTTATGGGCTAGTTTGATCCACAATTTAGTCACCCTTGCTCTGCATACCCCTAGCTCTAGGCATACCAGACTGTTACGTGTTAACTATGACTATCATGAGGACTGAATCTGTTAGAATATTATCTTCCCTAAGCTCCATATTTGTTCTGAATCTTTGAACTTCTAGTTGCTACTTCAGACACATTTCTGTTGTGCTTGTCTTCACATAATCCAGCTGGTTTAATCCCTTTTTTTTTGCACTCTGTAGGAAGGGGTAAGAATTAGCCTGACCAATGTGAATGACAAACTAGAACACAAGACATCTTGCAAAGAAATGACAGGAAGAACTGTACTTTTCAAAGTTTTGTTTTGGACTAATTTAAGTTCCTGTCTTGGGTTTACATGGCAAAGGCTTGGTAACAGTGCAGCTTCAGGGGTGGCCTCTGTGAGAAGAATCTAGAAGCTGCCCCGTGTTATGTAAGGGCCAGTTTCAGCTGGTTCCAAAGGGACACACAACTTGCTAGAACTTAGTTGCGCAACATTGGTTGGGCCTCTGTGAAAACAGATTTAAGAAAAGGGGAAAAAAAACAAACTGCTGTGCAACAGCAGCTGGGAGAGCGAGGAGCGAGAACCAGCCCTGCAGACCCCAAGGTCAGTGCAGCAGGAGGGCAGGAGATGCTCCAGGCACACAGCAGCAGTTCCCCTGCGGCCTGTGGAGAGGCCCCTGGTGGAGCAGGCTGTCCCCCTGCAGCCCATGGGTCCCACACGGAGCAGATCTCCACGCTGCAGCCCGTGGAGGAGCCCCCGGTGGAGCAGGTGGATGTGGCCTGGAGGAGGCTGCGGCCCATGGAGAGCCCCCGCAGGAGCAGGCCCCGGGCCGGAGCTGCAGCCCGTGGAGAGGAGCCCACGCAGGAGCAGGGGGTCTGGGGGGAGCTGCCGCCCGTGGGGGACCCGTGCTGGAGCAGTTTGCTCCTGACGGATGGACCCCGTGGTACGGAGCCGTGTGGGAGCAGTTCTTGAAGGGCTGCTGCCTGTGGGCAGCCCCCGCAGGCTCAGTTCGGGAAGGACGGCATCCCGTGGGGGGGACCCCACGTGGAGCAGGGGCAGAGAGTGACCGAGAAGGAGCGGTGGAGACGAAGCATCAGGGACTGACCACAGCCCCCATTCCTTGTTCCCCTGTTCCGCTAGGAGGGAGGAGGTAGAAAAGGGTGGATGGAGGGAAGGTGTATTTAGGTTGTTTTTAGTTTCTCACTGTTCTAGTCTGCTAGTGATAGGTAATAAATTACATTAATCTCCCTATGCTGACTCTGTTTTGTCTGTGACGATAACAGGTGAGTGATCTCCCTGTCCTTATCTCAGCCCTTGAGCCCCTTTGCATCATGTTTTCTCCCATTTTTTCTTTGAGGAGGGGAAGTGAGAGAGCGGTTGTGGTGGAGTTCAGCTGCATAGCAAGGTAAAACTACTAACTGCAGTTCCATCTCTTTAAACTCCTTTATATCCAGTGACTGAGTGAGAATGTGCTGCTGTTGGGGGGTGGGTAGAAGGGGATGATTCAAGGTATCTTATTTCTTCAAAACAACACCTGTAATTCTCCCATATGTGACACAGGTTTAGATTATGCTGAACTGTGCTCTGTAAAGACAAGAAAGGAGGAAAAAGAAAATAATTATAATGGTTGTGCAAGCAACTTGCATCGAGGAATTAACATGTTGATGTGACATCATGTAGCTGAACACTAAAGTATATACTAATAGCACAGAAAAAAACAGCACCCTGTTACAATTCCAAGTGATCTGCATGATTAAGGCAACAACATTTTTGTCATTTCTCCTGTGCTGGTGGTGAATGCTGCATCAGTTGCTTCATTAGTATGCATTGTTGTATGAACTGATTTGCTATTGTAGCTGTAGACTGTTACTGGTGGCCACAGGAGGTCTAGGAAATTGTACAAGTATGGATCTGAGAATGATTTTTAATTAAATGTGGCAAATAACAAGAAATCTGTGATTTGTTTTGATTGATTTACACTATGGTGATATCATCTAATTGGTAATACAATGACATTTTAATTCAAATTTCAAACCATTTTTATGTAGTAATCCAGATTTACACTCTACTGAAATATCTATTAAAGCAATTTGTTATATATTTAGTTTTACCTGTCTTTTACTTTGTTAGGGGTTCATTTTCTTACAGATCAAAAAGCCTTCAATTTCTCTGTCTTTATTATATTCCTACATGGAGTGTTATTGAGAACTGCATGTTCTGTGCTTGCCTGAATCTATTTTGCCTCTAAAATTATAATTCGTGCGATACTTCTTTGTTTCATTCCTGTGGCATTTGTTTCTGAGAATTTGTTGACAAATATGATAATGTGTTATCTAGAAAAGAAAAAAAAAGATCTATGTGACATATAAAATATGTATAGAGAGTAACAATTCTTACAGGCATATTTTAGTACTTTTTACTGTCATGCTGCCTGTTGATGTTACTTTTAATCTAACATTTCTGACTTTCATCTTATGTTTTGGTGTCCACACTAATGCAAGCCATAGTTAAGTTTGTGTTGTAAACATACTCTCAGGACATTTTGTGCAGGTATGCATAGATGCATGCATACATATATATTCATACATATGTATGAGTGTATATACATATCTTATAACAAAGGAAAATAATTTCAAGGGACTATCTTGTTTCTATTCAAATTCCTAATGAAACTTTTATTTTGTCATTAAGCTTCAGTAGGAGGAGCTGTAGGGCCTCAGAGTGACTTCTTTGCAATTTAAAATGAACCACTTTTAAGATCTGAAGTATAAATACACGTTTGACTTTTCTGCTTCCATCCCATTGATTTTCCAGATACAAATTGATTATGTAAATCAAACATTTAAGTTTATTAGTTCATATCAGTATTTTTCTTTTAACTACTCCTTGCAACATTTTATGAAATGATAGAGAAAACTGTCACACTGTCTTCATCATCCTTAATTTTCTACGCAGTCAGCATTACTGAAACATCGTAATGCACCACTTCCTATGACTGCTCATTCATATGGAAATGTGTCCTGCTGTGAATATGCATCTCTACTCCATAATAGAAAACAGCAATGTCAAGAATTCCACTACAGTTTATTGTCAATTGGCATCCATCAATCTGTCAATTGAAACTCAAAACATGACTGAATGTGTTCCCTGGTATGTGTCTGTGAGACACATTAGCAGTAGTTTATATGCAGTATTTGTAACATTCTCAATCATTGCAGTGTGTTGTGAATGCATATTAAGAATAATGTGTTGTGCTCAGCTAATTTTTAATGTACTGATTGACGTTCCCCACTCCCAAACACCTTTTAAAGACTGCTGTCTTATCTGTCTCCATCACAACATAAGATACAAAATGCCATGACCCTGTTAGTGTTGGGGAGAATCGAATGGATGTTCTATTAATGTTTCTCAGGTGATGGATCATACGGTATAATTAAATATTATTAAATGTACTTACATTATCAAGTAATCTATGTATACTGGAAACCTAGGGAGTACATTGAACATTTAAAGGAATCGTTGAAGGGGAACCCTGGGAGGGAATAGGTACAACCTGACCTTGGATAAGGGCCTGGAGATGATGAAATGAGTTGAAGCAGAACCAAGGAGCGGAGGGAGCATGCGTCGAGTGAGAAAGGTGAAAGAGTTTAGCGGAGAGGAAGACTCCTTACTTCATCTGGACGACCACCTGGACGACCACCAGAGTGCGCCACGCATGTGCAAAGGGGAGGGGAGCTAATTAGAATGAAAAGCGAGGCTGATGTTGCAACCTGTAATGAATATGTATACCTGACGCAATATTGTATGTATAAATAACGGCTGGGAAGTAACGGGACTTGAAGCCAGATTTGGGCACCTGCCCCGGCTTCCAGCGCTGAATAAAGCACCTTCATATAATCACTTGGTGGTTATGTGGTTGCTACGCTAACATTTTGGCGACCCAGATGGGACAGCGTGGGCACTGCTGAGGCGGATCGTGTCTCGGTTTCGCTCCAGCCGGCACCGAGGGATTCTCGGGGAGCAGTCGACCACGACTGACCTCCGCTGCTCACGACGTACCACTGGAGTGGTAAGCAAAGGTGCTTTCAACTTTGGGTATTCGGTACCGATTTGGTTGGGAAAGCCTGCCGGTCAGACGCGGCGAAAGCCACGCTCGGTTGGGCAGGGAGCTCCCGGGGTAAGCCTAGGCGCCGTCCGTTAGACAGAGCGAAAGCTCTGCAGGTTCGGCATTGGTAACTGTATTGGTTTGTGCTGAAGGGTCAGCACCAGGTATTATTGGTATGTAGAAAGCGTGCTGCTGCTGCTCCGGCAGCTTTTGCGAAAGCACGCTGCTGCTCCGGCAGCTTTTGGGAAAGCACACTGCTGCTCCGGCAGCTTCTGGAAAGTGTGCTGTTGCTGCTCCGGCAGCTTTCGGGAGAGTGTGTTGCTGCTCCGGCAGCTTTCGGGAGAGTGTGTTGCTGCAGCTTTCGGGAGAGTGTGTTGCTGCAGCTTTCGGGAGAGTGTGTTGTTGCTCCAGCAGCTTTCGGGAGAGTGTGTTGTTGCTCCGGCAGCTTTCGGGAGAGTGTGTTGCTGCAGCTTTCGGGAGAGTGTGTTGCTGCAGCTTTCGGGAGAGTGTGTTGTTGCTCCGGCAGCTTTCGGGAGAGTGTGTTGTTGCTCCAGCAGCTTTCGGGAGAGTGTGTTGTTGCTCCGGCAGCTTTCGGGAGAGTGTGTTGCTGCTCCGGCAGCTTCCGGGAGAGTGTATTGCTGCTCCGGCAGCTTTTGGGTCCGTATTATAAGCTCAAAATGAAAAAGATTAAAGAAATTCTGGGAAAAGATGTACCTATCCCGCGGACATCCCCGCTGGGGTGTTTGCTAGCACACTGGAAAGAGGGAGGTTTTGGTCAAGAAATGCGGAAAGGAAAGCTGATTGATTATTGTAACATTTGGTGGCCACAGTATAAACTAGAGGACCAAGAAACTTGGCCTGAGAATGGGACATTGCAATATAATACAATTTTACAATTAATGCTATTTTGTAAGTGGGAAGGAGAATATGATGAACTGCCGTATGTGGAATTATTCTTTTATTTGCGCCGAAAGCCTGAATGGCAGCATGCTTGTGGAATAATGGTGCTTGAAGTTTCAACTGAGGAACGTTGTTGTGCATGTACTAAGGAGGGACGCTGTATACAGCATCAGGCAATAGAGAATAATAAGTATTATGGGAAATAATATAATATAATAATATAATAATCTATATAATAATATAATAATATAATATAATAATATAATAATGGAAATATTGATCTGGAAGTTGCGCCGTCGGCTCCGCCGGAAGAGCCAGGACAGGGAGGGAAAAGAGAAAAGGAAGATAGCAGTAGTGATGGAGAATCCCCGATTTTAGTCTCCCCGTGTCACATAGGACCCGGCAACAGCGAAGGGCAGGAGAAACTATAAATGAACAGGGAGGGAAAATAATCGCTCCCCTCAGGCAAGGAGTGGGGACAGAAGGACCGGTATATGTCAAGGTGCCTTTTTCAGCTGGGGATTTAATGATATGGAAGCAAGCAGCCGGCACCTACAGGGAAAACCCAGATAAAGTAGCTAGGATAATGAAAATGATAATTAAAACCCAAAATCCCGATTGGGATGATCTCCAGGTGATCCTGGATACTTTGATGGACTCGACAGAAAAGACATGGTATTGCGGGCAGCCAGAGAGAGAGCCCGAGAAGATATATGAAATGGATTAGTGCTTGGAAATCTAGATCAAAACTTCCCCACTGAGGATCCCCAATGGGATTATAACACAGGGGATGGAATAAGGAGGCTGAAGAGATATCAAGATTGGGTACAAATCGGGGTACAGAATGCCATGCCCCGGACCATAAATTGGTCAAAATTGTATAATGTCAGGCAAGAAAAAGCGGAATCACCTTCCGCCTTTTTAGAGAGATTGAAAGAAACTAAAGAGCCCTTGGTAAAAAAATTCAAATAGGAAATAAGGAAGTAAAATTTTTAATTGATACAGGGGCCACATATTCAGTACTCAATAGATTAAGTGGTAAGATAAGGGAAAGGAAAACTACTATTGTAGGTGCCACCGGGAAGGAGGAAATACGGCCGTTCTTACAACCCCTTGATTTACAGTTTGGAGGTAAAGAAATTACGCATGAATTTTTATATGTACCAGAATGCCCTATTCCTCTTTTGGGACGGGATTTGCTAACTAAACTATAATGTTTGAAGATGGAGAATTGATTATGAGAATCCCGGAATCAAAAGTGGGACAAATATTAATGATTAAAGAGAAGGCTGTTCCTCATATCCCAAAAGAGGTAGAAAATGCAGTAATGCCTGCAATCTGGGAAACGGACGTGCCTGGAAAATCAAAAGTAGCCCAGCCAGTAAAAATTGAACTTAAGGAAGGGGCCCGACCGGTACGGATTAAACAGTACCCATTGAAGCTAGAAGCTAGGCTAGGAATAGTAAAGATTATAGATAAATTTCTTAGCTACCACATTCTGGAGGAATGCAAATCTGAATATAATACCCCAATTTTCCCAGTAAAGAAACCTAATGGGGAATACAGGCTAGTGCAGGACCTTAGGGCAATAAACGAAATAACAAAAGATATTCACCCAGTGGTGGCTAATCCTTATACATTGTTAACATCTGTAAAAGAAAAATATAAGTGGTTTACTGTAATTGATTTAAAAGATGCCTTCTTCTGCATACCCATTGACAAGGAAAGTAGAAAGCTTTTTGCTTTTGAATGGGAAAATCCACGGAACGGACGAAAGATGCAACTAACCTGGACAAGGTTGCCTCAAGGATTCAAGAATAGCCCGACCCTCTTCGGCAGTCAACTAGCTAAAGAAATAGAAGACTGGATTAACCAAGAACAGATTCAGGTACCAAAGGACCGATACTTGCTGCTACAATATGCGGACGATATATTAATAGCTACCGAAGGAGAGTCAGAATGTATTCAGGTAACTATTGATATTTTGAATCAATTGGGACTAAATGGGTACAAGGTTTCTAAACAAAAGGCACAAATCGCGTGCACAACAGTAATTTATTTGGGATGTGAAATTTCTCAAGGACAAAGAAAATTGGGAGTTAACCGAATACAAGCTATTTGTGAAATCCCCGAGCCGCGAAATCTGCACGAACTACGGGCTTTCTTAGGTATGGCCGGGTGGTGTAGACTGTGGGTAATGGACTATGGACTCATAGCAAAGCCCCTCTATGAAACCCAAAAGGCCTGTACATTTACCTGGGGAAAGCCACAACAAGAGGCCTTTAAGAAATTAAAAGAAGCCCTGATGAAGGCGCCTGCCTTGGGCTTGCCGGACTTATCAAAGGACTTTCAGCTGTTTGTGCATGAGAGACAACGATTGGCATTAGGAGTACTGACCCAGCGACTTGGGAGCTGGAAAAGACCTGTGGGGTATTTTTCTAAACAATTGGATGCGGTAAGCGCCGGATGGCCCTCGTGTTTAAGGGCCGTGGCAGCCACAGTCCTTTTAATACAGGCAAAAGGGGGGCCATTGGCTATCGCCCAGCCGAATGAATCTTAAGAACTACTAACCTATTGAACCCAGCAGTGTTTCTAGGAACAACTGCGGAGGAAGGAGACCTCAGTCATGATTGCGTGGAGATCATCGAACATACCTATGCCAGCAGAACAGACTTAAAAGATCAGCCTCTGGAGAGACCGGATTGGGAACTTTTCACGGATGGAAGCAGCTTTGTGGAAAATGGGACTCGTTATGCAGGATACACGGTAACTACATCAAAGGTAGTGATTGAGGCAAATTCCCTACCTCCGGGGACTTCAGCCCAACGAGCAGAAATAGTCGCCCTGACGTGGGCCCTGGAACTAAGCGAGGGTAAGAATGTGAATATTTGGACAGATTCAAAATATGCATTCGGGGTAGTCCACGTACATGGGGCATTATGGAAAGAAAGGGGAATGCTATCCTCACAAGGGACTAATATAAAATATCAGGAAGAAATATTGAAATTAATAACAGCTGTACAGAAACCCCAACAGGTGGCCATAATGCATTGTAAAGCTCATCAAGGAGGGATGTCAGAGATTGCAGAAGGTAACAGATTGGCGGATTTGACGGCCCGGAAGGTTGCGCGTGAAGTATGGAAAGCAATGGCTCTAATTCCATCGAAGGTAGGCCTCTCTTGTTTTAAATTACCTAAAGACCCAAAGTATTCAGCAGAAGACGAAAGACTTGCAAATTTGATGAAGGCCCAGAAGAATCCTGACGGATGGTATGTGACTGCGACAGGACAACTTATAGTGCCTCCTATAGTAATGCAAGAAATCTTACAAATATAACATAATGAATGTCACTGGGGTGCAGAAGCAATGGTGACCTATTTGAAACGAGGTGTCATCTCGGTACACATGTTAACAATGGCAAAGTCAGTAATGTCAAAATGTGAGCTTTGCTTAAAGAATAACCCGGTAGCAAGGAAACATGCTGAGATGGGGAGAACTAGAGCTGGAATAGAGCCTGGAGATTACTGGCAAATAGATTTCGTGGAACTGCCTAAAGCAAGAGGTTATAAATACCTATTGGTAGGGGTTGATACTTTTTCAGGATGGCCAGAGGCCCTTCCCTGTCGAACCAACCAAGCTAAAGAAACGGTAAAATGGTTACTACGGGAAATAGTCCCTAGATTTGGTGTACCATTGGGTATTTCTTCAGACAGGGGACCACATTTCATTGCCAATGTGGTTAAAGAGGTTAGTAGGTTACTAGGAATTACCTGGAACTTACATACCCCATGGAGGCCTCAATCTAGTGGTCAAGTAGAGAGGATGAACCAAACTTTAAAAGGACAATTAAGCAAAATCTGTCAGGAGGCTAAGATACAGTGGCCACAGGCCTTACCGATAGCTTTGCTAAGAATTAGAATAAAGCCAAGAAGTGGGATGTCAGTAAGTCCCTATGAAATCATGTATGGAAAACCTTATGAGTCTCCTGAACCGAACCCGAATATGCATGTTACCGGTAAACAGGATGTATATAATTATGTTTTAATAGTAATGAAAATACTTGCTCTTGGTATGAGTGAAGTATTTTCAAAGGGGGGAAATGTTAGTGTTGGGGAGAATCGAATGGATGTTCTATTAATGTTTCTCAGGTGATGGATCATACGGTATAATTAAATATTATTAAATGTACTTACATTATCAAGTAATCTATGTATACTGGAAACCTAGGGAGTACATTGAACATTTAAAGGAATCGTTGAAGGGGAACCCTGGGAGGGAATAGGTACAACCTGACCTTGGATAAGGGCCTGGAGATGATGAAATGAGTTGAAGCAGAACCAAGGAGCGGAGGGAGCATGCGTCGAGTGAGAAAGGTGAAAGAGTTTAGCGGAGAGGAAGACTCCTTACTTCATCTGGACGACCACCTGGATGACCACCAGAGTGCGCCACGCATGTGCAAAGGGGAGGGGAGCTAATTAGAATGAAAAGCGAGGCTGATGTTGCAACCTGTAATGAATATGTATACCTGACGCAATATTGTATGTATAAATAACGGCTGGGAAGTAACGGGACTTGAAGCCAGATTTGGGCACCTGCCCCGGCTTCCAGCGCTGAATAAAGCACCTTCATATAATCACTTGGTGGTTATGTGGTTGCTACGCTAACAACCCATGTTAACAAAATATGTCTGATTTACAGTCTCAAAATCTATATACTGTCTGTTTTGCTCAGGGGTTTTATAAGAGTACCAAGACTTTAGCTGGCAGTAGTCACTTTAATTTATTACTGTCTGAAGACTGCATGGCTGTCCATGCAGATTGGTTTGGTAGGTTCAATTCTGTTCCCAGGAGACAGATATCCACACCGTAAAACTTCCTCCACAGTTGTTATTGGATGTGTTGGTTGAAGTTCTTGTATGTACAGTTAGCAGCCATTGGAGAAAAGACAGATTCTTCAAGCAGTTCTGAAAGTGAATTGCTTCAGCTTCATCCTTTGTCCTTTTGTAATGTATGTGAGGCACATTGAAGCATGGAAAACATTCACTCCCCTGTACCTGTCTAGCCCCCTTAGGGGATGGATAGGTATTTTATTTCTGCAGCTGCTAATCCACACATAATTACATCCATATTGGTAATAAAAGAGATGCTGGAAATGTGTTCAAGCACTTGTATCCTGATAGTCTCTGCTGCTCATTCCCTCACTCTGCTGTGGCCTGCCTTGGCTACCTCTGTCTAGATGAGCTCTGCTTTTGGGAAGGTGAAGAGATGGGCCAGCCCTGAGCAAAAGGCATGTGAGTTTCCTTGTGGCATATAGGTTTGTGACCAGCGAACAGGCCCTGGCTTTCTGTCATTTAGTAGCATTTACACTGCTTTTCTTGCCACCCATATCCTGCCCCAGTACCTACTGCTATTAAGCAAAGGCCGGGAGGCAGGAAGTCCAAATCTGATGCTCTAAAATCTAATCATCTGACCCTGTATAGGCTTGTGGTAGTGATGAATACTGTTGGTTAAAAACAAACAAAAAGGCACTGACACTGCAGTGATACTCCTGATAAATGCAGCTTTCCAGTTTCTCTGTAAGCTTTTATGGGGGATGCAGTTGTTTTTGCATCGGTATGGTCTTCTGTGAGCTCCAGAGAAGTCCTAAGATCTCTCCATCTTCTTTGTGCTGGTGAAGGTGGTTGTCAGTCAGTACAAGAGGATGAAGCTAGTACGGCAGTTGTGCTTTGGGAACTTTTCCCTGTATCTCCCACTCATGCACCGAGGTGTTTGCTGTAGGTCACTGCAGAGCTGGATGTAAGTGAGTTCATTGCTGAGTGCTGATCTAGCTTGATACCTTGTTTTGAACCTGCATTTTCACTGTTCTGCTTGGCTCATTTTAATTTTTCAATTCCTCACCTCCTGTCGTCCATTTGTTTCTGGGCCCTCTAAGTCCAGTCTTCCCCTCACCATGGAACTCCATAATGTTTTTCTGCTGAGCTTGACCCAGTAGTAATACGTATCTCACTTGTAGCAGCCTTTTGTCTGTATTAAGTTCTCATAATATCTCATTAGGTCTTATTGATAGGCAACCTTTTCTCTGTGAAATGAGATGACGTGCATGACTGTCAATTGTGCCCTGGGAACCTGGAAGGAACAGAGACGGAATAATAACAGACCGTTCTAGAGCATAAAGGTGATTACAACATCTGCTATTGCTATTTCTAGCCTTCCAGGAAAAGCCAGTCTATTTACCCATTCTTAAAGCTTAGTTTCTAGGTATAGTGCAATAAGGACAAAAGAAAGAGCTCATTCTCAGAAAAGGATTTCATTACTTGATAACTTGATGTTAAATTTCAATTATTTGTGTGTGTTTTTAACTCATTTAGTTCAGTGAAATCAGTTTTATGGAGGTCACGGTCATTGTGACTGCTGCTGTCTTTAATTGGATTTATGATGCAGCAGTCATTAATAATGGTGCTATCAGATGCTAGTGAAAGTCACAGTGTATTTTTACCTAAATGAGATGGTACTCATGCTGTTGATTTATATGAGCTGTAGACATTCTTATTAAAGGATGGAATAGAAAAAAGAAAGACATAATCCAAAGATAGATGATGAATATACTTAAAACTCTGTTCCTAGCAAACAAAGCATTGCTTGCTACTTTTTGCTATTTTTTTCTGCATTGATGATAGGGTATATCCAGAAAAGGAGTGGTGACTAAAGCAAGCTGTTAGAACCAAGGAGAACAGATGTAAAATTGTTTTCCAGAGAATCACCATTTCTATCTCTCTTCCACTATGTTGTCAGGTACTGCTTCACATTAAATGTATTTGAAATCATTAAAAGATATATATATTTTTAATTATTATTTCAGAGTTTGTTTTGTGTTATCATACTCTATTTATAGCATCTTGTTTTATAGTTCCTACCTTAGATCCAGAAACTAGATATTCCTGTTATGTTCCCCAAAGAGCCAAACCTAAGTGTCACGTTTTGAGGATGCTTAACACAAATTTTGTTCCTTGCCAAAACCAATCATGTCAACATTGTTTTGGAAAGAAAAGTCACCTAGCAGCCTAGTGATTGCCTCACTCATTCCAGAAATAGGAGAGCTGGCTTCAGTTGCTATCTCTGTCTGAAGAGCTTCTGTGTACAAATGTTTCTTTTCTTTGGGTTATATGTTCATTTGCATGGGGATTTTTTCCCCACTTTGCACTAGATCTGTGTGATTATTCAAAATTACATTCTCCACTGTGCTCCTCATGTGTGGATTTGCCTGACCTGCCAGCCACTGTCTTACGTTTTTTGGTTTACAGTAGAGGTAATTATGCAGTACTCACAAGACTTGAAATTAAGAATACAGTGTTCTTTGAAGCATAGTGACTAAACAACAGTAAAAAGTCTTCAATTCTCAATGAGATAAGTGCTATATCATCACTATATTAATGTATGAAACCAAGCCTAGAGTGCTGATTGGTTTTGTGGTACGGAACGTGTTATATTGACTACCCAAGTGCAAGTTAGATAGTTTGGTGAATTGTCTTCTGAAGGAGAAGTACAGATGAAAATAGTGTATCAATGCCCAAACACTGTTTTGTAGCACTTGATTGTTGTGAAATAAGTGAGTAATGACCGTAACCAAAATGCACCTTATATTTGTGAACTGTTTTTGAATATTATTTATTTCCAAGTTATAATGATGATTTTGAAAATTAAAATATGCTCTTTTATTTTGAACCAGTTTCATTTCCCCTACAGACCTATGAAATAACTAGTAGCATATAAAAGAAAACACATTTGGGGTGGTAATCAAATGCTGGTTGTGGTATCCCTGTTTTTGAAAATAATTTTTTGACTAATTTCATTGGCATCAAAATAAGAAGTGTCCTGTGAAGCCTAGATGAAGATGGGAATGAGTTGATTACTCTCTAGCTAGCTTATTAACAGCAAGAATGGATGTAGCAATGTCCTGCTTCTGGAAATCAGTCTGAAATCTGGTCATTAAAGAAATAATTATATGTACCATAGATAATTTCACTGGGATATTGAATAAAGTTAGATCTCATTGGAAAAATGGCCAGAAGCATGTAATGTGCTAGCAGTTTCTTCCTGTGACATCAGAATAGTTTTTTTTCCCCCCTTCTCTTAGTATTCTGTGATGAGCTATCATCTGTCGGGTTGTGCTTGGTGAGTTTCTCCTGAGTTTCTCAGCATGTAATGAAAATGAATGTATAGCTAACCTGGGAGGTACCTATCAAGCTCTAATACTTTTTTTTTTGGTTTACATAAGTTTATTGATATTGGCCTTGAGTCTTTTTGATTTATTTCCCTCATCGGACAGATTGTCCATTTGAGCGCATGGATTTCCTTTCCCCATTCACTCCAAAAATAACCTGATCGGTTGGGAAATCCAACCTGTAAATAGCATAGGGTGGAGAGTGAAAAGAACTCTGTAATTCACATGAAAAATGGTGACAAGGCTACATAAACATGGTCATGCAACCTTGAAAAGTACAACATGCTAAAGGAAGTTAGCAGCAATTTGTTTTCTGTAGGATAGCTTTATGTACAAAAGGAGGCTTACTAAATTTAGTAAGGTAGAGAAAAAAGATATGCACAGGTTTGCAGGGACTTTTATCAGGTTAGTCAACATATTAATGGAAATGTTATAGCTTGCTTATCAGTAGGCTTCATGTACCTTCTTCAGTTTTCTTGGGATATTGTATCCCTCATTTCATTGTTTGCTTTTTACCTTCTCTGAGTTTACTATCTGTAGTAAGTCTTCCTTTTTTACTACTTGCTAGACTGTACTCTGTGGTTAAGCTGTTTGGACTGTGGCTTTTTGGCTTCTTTGCAAAACCAAAGATCAGTCAGGGCAGGTATATGTATACACTACTCTCAATGAAAGAGAGAAATTACGGGAGTAAGAGATGATGCATATGGAGACATCAACCAGATGAAGTTTAAATGTGAAAAGTTTACATTTTAGAGGTACTCCTTAGGAAGGAGTTTTAAATAGAACATTCAAACCTTATCTGAACAATGTTTCCATATATACATGGAATCCATGAATTCATTAGATCAACCCTTTATCAAGTCACTCAGTTTCTTTGCCTAGTGTGGAAGATACCCTTCTCAACATCTTCATTTTTCTTCTCTTTCCATTTATCTTTGGCTACTGCAGTTTTCTTTTTTTCCTTTTTTTTTTTTTTTTATAGAAAAGTTGTGTTGTCTCTCACACTGTGGTTTTACCAAAGACTTATTTTTATCTCTACACAAATATCTCAGTTCCCACATTTTCAGCCGAGTAACATCTCTTCAGAGCTTTCTTAGCAGTAAGTGCTAGTGACATTGAATGCACATATCTTCAGGTGCTTTGCTTTTAATTAACAGCCCATTTCAAAATGTTCTGCATTTCTTATGGGTGAATTGTGCTGTAGCTTGCTGAGTCTATCAGTAAGGGGTTCTGGACCATTAAACACTTCTTTTTTTCTCACTTTATGGGTTGTTGGATTTTGTGGCTGGGAGAGCAGATGACGGATGGCTTTAACTCAGTTTAAACCATAACATTGCATATGTTACTATAGGGTATCTAGTATGTTATCTTTTCAGGTTATACCACTTTCCTGGCAGTCATTTGTGTTATCTCATGACTCTGTCTGATTTTCATATGACATTGTAGATTAGATTCTATTAAAAGAGGTCAATATATTGATTCATTCCATTAACTTGATTTAAGGGCTCACACTAAAACTTACAAACTTACCTACAGATACTGTGATTTTATTTTTTATTTTATTTTTTTTGTGCATGCAGCTTTAACTTTTGAGCAAGCTTAGAAACTGTGTAAAACAAATCAGCAAGTCGTATGCATGATGTGACTTCCCATTTTTAGTTTTTAAATAGTAAAAAATAACACACACTCAAGATATATATATATTTTGGTCATTTTAGACGTTTCATAAATGAAGTCAGTGTCTCTCTGCTTTCTTCACATCAGTAGATCCTCACATGCACCACTGTCAGCACTCTTATGCTGACAATGTCGAGTGTTGTCAATACTTATAACTCCACATATCACAGTGTTCACCTCTTCCAGACAAAATTAGATTGACTATTAGGACTAGCTCTTTCTTCTCTGGAAACCTTCCTTTATACTTGTTTGGAGTCTATCAACAAAAATAGATTAGATGGGTTGTAAATCTTGTTTAAGGTGCAAATACATCATTTATATATATCTCTGAACTGCACGTTCTCTTTATTAAACCCCAACTGTATTATTATTAAACCCCAATTGTATTATTATTATTATTAAACCCCAATTGTATTATTATTTTATTAAATCTCTCTCTTGGAGTTACTGAGATGGAATAAAAGAAAAAAAAAGTTATGAAAATAGAGGCTCTGAAAGTATGGTTGGCAGGATGTACACAAATATGTTATTCCTATTCTGCCATATAAGTATCTTCAGTCACTGGAGACACTGCAATTTTCAGAATAGTGCTCACACTTGGTAATGCCAGATTTTAATGATGCCAAATTTATGTAGTTGAAAAGTGAGAAATGTTGGTTAATGAGCTATATAATAGCGTGATAGGATTTGAGTTTGTTAAAAGGTGCTAGAAAAGCAGCTATCTTCTTTCAGACTCAGCCTGATGTGTAGTCAGCTGGGGTTTATTAGCAGTTGGAGTGTTACTGTGTATGTAGTAGAGGGAATTAGGGAGGAGAAAAAAGGTGTCCTTAAAAAAAAAAAAAAAAAGCAATAATGAATAACTAAGTTCAGGGAGCTTATATGGAGATTTATATTGCAGTCATTTAAGTTATCCATAAGGCAAAAAACAGGAACTCTGGGAAATTTCTGTTAGTTCCTATGTTAAAAACAGGGTTAAAGCAACATCTGCTTAGAGCTACACAATGCTTAGTAGGGAAGAAAGTTGTATTTTTGGCCTAAAGCATGTAAAAACAATCAAGTGCAATCAACATGGAACAGAGTATTGCCCGTGGACTAATATTTGAAGATCCACTTGCACAGAAATTTGTGTATTACATTTTGAGCATTTTGAGTTCAGTAGGCAGAAGAACAAGCAAGCAACCCTGTCCCTCACTCTAGAGATTTTCAGCATGTTAGGATTTTTTTTTTCCCCATCCAGTATTCAGACGAGGTGTTTATAAAATTCCCTTGGAAATGGAAAAAAAAAAAAACACACAAAAAACTAAAACAGAGAGAGAAAAGATAGTTATTAAAATGTATCTGACCTAAATAAATACATTAATGGCCTTTTTTTTCTGGGCTCATGCTCATTAACTCTTAAAGAACTAAAACACTATAGGGGGAGTGTAGTACTAAAATAGAAGCACATAGAGTTATCTTGTGTAAAGGGTGAATGGGATCATCTCTGAGCTAAAAGTCTAGCATTGTGTTTGGCTGAGGATCCCATTTAAAGTTTTCTTCCCATTTGGAGGGATCTGCAGAAGTATACTGCATTCAGCACTAGATGGAAGGAACATCTGTCTCAAACTGGATAGAATCAGTGGAAAAACTTAACTGAGTCAGAAAAAGAGCGGCATTTTTAACTTGAAAGTTTTGGCTTTGAGTTAGAGTTCGTTGTGCGCTGAAGTATCCTTGTCCTAGAGGATTTTGCAGATTTTTTTTTTTTCATCTGTTTGTAACTTGTGTATCTGCCAGCTATTGCAGAGATCAAAGTGTGCAACTGAGGGAGAGTATGTAGACTTGTCAATCTGGATTACTTGATTCTGTAATCTACAGTGTACTTCATAATGAGGCAGCAGATGCACAAGTCAAGTACCGTTTGAGCATTGTTTATTTTATAAAAATTTGTACCAATTTTCCACAGACCCAACAATACTAATTTCAGAAGAAAAATATTCCCTAAAATTCTTAGAATGATTAATTTGACATCTTAGTAAAGCTAATGTGTTTCGGATAAGCAGAAAGGGTAGTTAATTTTTTTCTTCTTTCTTTTAAGTGCTATGTCATGAGTGACTATCTAAAGAAGAAATTGCTTGATCAAAATATGTAGCTGAGCTGTAGTATTATCTGGAATATATATATATATTTATTTCTCTTAAAAATTGAGACTGTCAGAAACTTTTTGTGTTTTCATTTTATAGTGAATACCTAAAAATGTTTTTATGAAGAGCTCATTTAGGTGATACAGTCTAGGTAATTTATCATTGTCAAAGATCTATATAAACTATGCCTTTCAGAGTGAAAAAAAATTAATTTTCATAGTCAACACAGTGCTTCCACAGTATGAAGGAGAAATGTGCAGCAATAAGCAAGTCCTCACAGTTCAGTGATTTTTTCCAAAAGCAGGAAAAAATCAGTGATAATACTGATGAAGTTCACAAAGACTATTTTGAGTCTTTTTTTCAGTAGCGTCATTTGATCTTACTGGCACATCTGTTATGTATTTAAAAGCCTTTTTTAAGCAAAATTCCTGGATTTATTTGAGGGAAGGACTGAGGAAGATAGGTATTGTAGGAGTCAAGATTTCTACAAGTGGTTCTTCAAGATAGAGGAGGTCTACCAGAAGAAGTAGGATGTATCTGAATCTATGACTTTACAATTAAGATTTAAGTGCTTTGGAAAAGGACACATTAAATCTATGTTCTGTATTTAGCAAAGGAATTTGTAAGGTACGTGCCCTCTGGAGTAAAATCAAGTTTATAAAAGCATTATTAAAATACAGGTCACACAAACAAGATTGTTTGAGATTATTTTGTAGGGAGGTAAAGGTTTGCATGGATATGTAGTGTTTTTTTGTTTTGTTAGATCAACTCATGCACCTAGACAAATAGAGATGCTTTAGTGTAGAAATTTTTCACCTTGTGGCCTATTTTGCCATTCCTAATAAAATCTTACCTCTCCATTTGAATCTTACCTATTTTATCACAATTTCAAAAAAACAGTTACTAGAATGTTTTTCATTTCTTGTCACTGCAACACATTTTTGTGCCCCTTTTTTGAAATTAGTGTTGGATTGTTTCTTCCAGACCATAGATAAAGAACTAAATAGCAATAAGCCATGGAAATATCCATTTAGAACTGTATTAAAAACACAATTTATGGACACTGACTTTGCATTTTGCTTTCAACACACACAAAATGAGGATAGTGTCAGGTTAAATCCATTCTTTGGTGTAGCCACAAATTCAAGGGATCAGCTACTATGAGAAAACATTTGTTGTTTCCATACTCAACTATCCATATTTTTGATGAACTTTTCATTAAAAACAAAACAACAAAAAAGTACTGTAAAGTTTTTACTGTATATGCTGCTAGCTCTATGTGCTGATTTTTTCTAATCTTATGATGATGTTTCATCGAAGAACAGGTGTTGGTCACTATCCTTCACTGATGAAGCATGTAACTTGTTCTGCTGTTTCCTACTACTTTGATAGCTGAGGGGAAGGTTTTGATTAAATTTACATTACTCATCAGGTTTGTAACTATCACTGTGCTCATTGTTGTCTTACCAGGAAAGGATTCTGATGTATTTAGATATCTAGGGGCAAGGATTGAACAGGTTATATACTGACTTTAATGGATGAGTAATAATCACTTTTAATCTAATATGTGATGGACAGCTCTGTTACTATAAATATACAGTCTCCCCCTTTGCCACCAGTTCAGCCTGTTGGATACAATATGCTTGAACATGTGAGAATTACAAATCATTCCTTCTATTGTAGGTGCTGTTTTCCTGAACCTATCTTTGAGTGTCATAGTTGTATGGAAAAATTATTTAGCTATTTTTAGACTGAAGTAAAAGAAAGAAGAGGAAAGAAGAGGAGATGAAGAAGGACTCCATCAGTTAGTTTTTTGGAAAAAAAGGTAAGTGTTCTGTAAAACAAGTTACAATGAAAAGGTTGCTAAACCAAAAATTTAATCTTTCCTCCTGAGCAAATTTCACCAGAGAAAACAAAAGCACTTTAAATGACATGTTTCAATTCTGTAATCAAAGGGGGAGAATCAGATCAGATCCTTGCAAGTGTGTTGTAAGCAGCTGGTAAAGTAAAAGTTGGGGATGGTGCTGCCATGCTTGCTAAGTCACTCCACATTGTTCTGCAAAGAGTTTATGAAACAATAGCTCTTCAAAATTGTTTTGAAGGACAAATATTTTGACATTGTAATTGACAAGTTTTTACATTATGTATGAGGATTGTTATTTTGTTTTCTAAAATGTTCTTCTGGGCTAGCATTTCATCTTTTTTCTTCCTACAAGGTCTTTGTCTCAGCCCCTGGTGCAGTTTTTAGCTGTTGAAGTGGATGATAATCTATCCATGTTCTTGGACAGATAATCAGGAGCCTCAGAGTAACACATCCATCAAATGTGCATGTATATACATGTATTTTCCTAGTGATTTTTTCATCCTTGTTTATAATTATGAAAGAGTAGAGGTGGAAAAGAATAGTTAATTTTTGCACTAAGTCCTGCTGTAACATGAAACTTAACAGAAATTGGACAGAAATGGTTCTGGGAAGCTTTTATTGCTAACTATTTATTGCTAACTATTGGCAGCAACTCAGTGAGGAAAACAATAAAAGCTTTAAAACTTTTTCTTCAATTATCAAAGCTCTTTGTGGAATAGATTCAACACCTGATTTACACAGATTTCCCTAGGCAACATCTCTGAGAAGTTCTCTTTGGCTTTGGCTTTCTAACTTCAAAACTGAACACTTCGGCCTCCGGGGCCTGGTGTCTCCCTCTTTCAGTTTCTGGGAGGTGGATTTTACTTGCTGCCTTATCTTTTCTGTTCTGTTTCCCTTGTAGGTCTCTGTTGCCTTACATCTATTTTCTATTCCCTTAATGCCAGTGGTCACAGTCAACAGATACCTTTGCTTAATTACACTGATTCAGAAGCTATGTTGTATGAATTTGGTAGATAAGATGCCCTGTGGGACATAGTTCCTGATCTGAGGAATTCAGAGACGAAGATAGGTTTGTTGTGTATACCGAAGCTAGAGCAGAACAGATCTAAATTGCAGTGCAAACAAAAGATAATGCAGAGGGATGGGAGCCTTCTGGAAGTCTGTCAGGGCACACTTCCATCTGCCAAGGCATTTCTTTACCAAGTATAAGTAGGCTCTATTTCTCCAGCTTTTTTCTTCAAATCGACCTCAACCGCACACCGTCATCTTTTGTGTTTGGGCAGTACACTAAAAAAGTAAAGTATTATGCATTACTTATTCACGAATTTATTTATAGATCATCTGATCATGAGGCTGTTCTGTGCTACACTAAAGTTATAAGAATTCAGAAAAAAAAAGTCTATGAAAGGATTATAAGCCATTTTAGGTGAAAGAGTTACGACTGCTTTTTGTTTGTAGCTGAAAATGTTGGGGTGTTTTCAACTTTTACATGGAAATTGATTTTTTTTTTCCCTCTAAGGAGCTGAAAACATTAAAATCTATTTATTACTCATATGTACTGACATTTATTATTAATTTTATGTCCCACTGTATTGCTTTCTTCAGGGCAAAGCTAACATTCATTTGTTGAGCAGTGTTATACAGTCAACACAAGGTGCATGGCTGCTGATTAAATAACAAACACAGTAGGATCTCTTTTTTATGGGTGTTGGCAGTAGGTGCTGCTTGAGTCAGTTCAGGGCAGATTGCTTGCTGCCCTGGCTAGCACTGCTCAGTGCATACTTTCAGTCAACAGCCCAGATTTTTTTTTTTTTTAAATTATGAAGCATCTCCTCTTCCCTTCCTGAATGGAAGTTAACAGTTTGAAGGGGAGTTTTTCAGACTTCATAATGAAGTTTTAATAAATAAAATGTTGCATATTTATCCTGCAATACCTTTGTTTGCCCAGACCCTTGCTTTATACTTGTAAATGTTCATGTGCATTTGTAAGCCTTTGGAAATAAGGATATATCTGATGAGTGCAATAGATTCGTGGAAGGAAGGGAACAACTACAGGAGATGTAAGATAGGTGTCATTCCAGTGTACCATCTTATACACGAGATTGGTGTTCAGTTCAAGTTTTTACTAATTAACTGAGTAAATTAAGTGCAGGCAGTCATTGGAAATGTAGACTCTCTTTTGGTGGCCCATAAGGGCTCAATTGCCCATTTTAAATGAGGCCTAGTAGCTTCCTCTGCCCAGATGACATACATCATTTACTTAAAATGGACTTACTGCCATGAATGAATTGACTTCTGATAATCCATTTGGTAAAATGGGGACCTGTTCTTTTACAGGAGGCATATTTATACCCTAGAAGAGTAGTATTTCAGGGTTTACACCTATCTATCGAGTATTTTATTACTCCTGTTAGTCAAGAGGAATGATGAACTATGCATCTCTCATAATATATATTGATCATCTTGGAGATGATTTAAGCATCTATCAATATTCTCTTCTGGTCTCCACATAAGATAAAATACTGTATCTTCTCTCTATTTGCAATTATTATTGTGGCATGAAATCCTCTCACAATTAGTTTCATTCTCTTTAGCAATAGTTCAAAAATACCTATTTATTTTAACAGTTAATCAATTAATAGAAAATTACTGCATTGGATTTAGTTTGTTTTGGTGGTGTTAACGTCATTGCTATAATCCAAGTTCCCTTTTGTTGTCTACGGTTTCACAATAGTTGTTTTCTGGCTTTCAACAGTAGGACTCAGTCAGTCTCTTTGGTACTGTCAGTCTGATGATGAGACCAGAATAAAATGTTTGCAAATTTTACTTTCTGTGATTCCAGTATGGCCTATGATAGGTTAACTGTGATCTGGATTTTGAATGTAATGATGAGCTTTTATCACTCTGTTCCAAACACCTAGCATTTGATTAGCTCCCAGCTTTCTTTGCTGTTAATTCAAAAATCATGCATGGATGACTGCATCTGTAAGCATATTGTGTAAATAGTGTAAATACCCACAACAGCAGAGGAGTCCTGACCTTCAGATCTGCCCCAGCAGCTCCACAGATACTTAGTTTCCTTCATTGTTTTGTGTAGGATATTGTTCACTTGGGTACGTTTTCACTCTTTTGGAGCCTTTTTTGACATAATTGATGAAAGTGCCTCTATATAAATTGAATTTCCCATGTGGACTTTTTAAAACCTCTGGAACCTGATAAGCTTTTGTAACAGAAGAAGAAATGTTTCATGCAGCTTGAAATCCTCCTTGCATAAAGGACCATTTCATCAGCTAGTGTCTGGTCTGCTAAGCTGTGCTGGCACAGCGGCATCTGAATCCCATAGTCTTAACTACTTTTTTTGTCTTGCCTCAGGGTATGAGATTCAATAAAGCTTTTTTTTTTTTTTTTTAGCAATAGAAGCCAATGAGCCCAATGCATTAAAATAACATAAAAGTTACTGCAATCTTGGAGAGAACTTTGCATAAAATATAAAGGGGATGCCATTTTTTGTTTGTGGGACTTCAGATAGAGGTTTCTTTTAAGAGGTTTGAAGTAACTCTTAAACCATTGATAATCTAACTTGTGTATCTAACTTGTGTATAACAGAAGAGGAGGAGATGAAGTGTTAAACACATCTCAAGTTAAATAATAATAATAATAAAAAATAATCTCAGAAAAAAAAAATGTTATCTTAAACTTCAAACTCTGGGGCAAACAAGCTGTGATTGCCTGCTGAGTTTAGTGTTTTCAGTAACGGTGACAATATACAAGTAAGGATGAAAGCAAATGCGCATAGAAAGAGAACATTTTCCACTCCTGTCACTTTATAATATACTTGTTTCTGTGTCTGATCTGCAGTACTGAAGTGGAAGGTGTGCATTTTTTTTTTTTACAGTAGCAGAAAGGAACTGTAATTACATTCTTGAAGGAACTATGAATGTTATGTTTTTCTTTGCTTCCCAGGAGTCAGACTTTCCTGAATATTATCATCTGTCGTGGCAAAACACTATCAAAGAACAATCTTACCTTCTTCATTTTTTCTTTGAAGCCTGAGACAACTGAGAAACATAAATGGAAAAGTTTCAGGTGCAAGTTTATTTTATGTTTCCTTTATTTTGTGAATGTAAGACACACTTGATGATTCTCTAAATTCAGACTTGCAGTTCAAGGACTGAGAGGAACTGGTTAGTTCAGCAGATAGAACTGCGTGATATACAGGTGTCAGTGACAGATTATCTGGGAACTAAGCACACTTTAACCAGTATCAGAAGAGAGACTGTAGCTTGATACTGAGTGATAAAACTTCAAACTTTCCTAAACTTTTCTTGCTGTTTTTCCACATCTTGTTGTACTGGGTCTGGCTGGGATGTTAACTTTCCCTGCAGCAGCCCATACAGTGCTATGCTCTGCACTTGCAGCTAGAACAGCACTGGTATCACACCAGTGTTGTGTCTGCTGCTGAGCAGTGCTGGCACAGCATCAGGACTCTCTCTAGCCCTCCTAGGGCGTGGGCAAAAAAGTGAGAAAGGAAGGAACATCACCAGGGCAGCTGACTTAAACCAACCAAAGGGATATTCCATACCATATGATGTCACACTGAGAGAGCAGTTGTGGTGGAGTTCAGCTGCCTAGCATGGTTCAGCTGCCTAGCACTAAATAGACTTGAATCAGTTCAATACCTTCAATACCTGATAGGGAGTCACAAGGCTAAATTTTTTTTTTTTCATTTTTTTTTTCTCTTACCTAGTATAAGACATTGTGACAGCACAGTCTCTCTACAGTTCAGTTCCAGGGGTGTCAGAGATGGCACCATACATAACAAAAATAATGCTTTTCTTGCATTGGTAGGAAGTTTTTACCTCTTTTGTGTAGAAACTATTCTGCAGATGAGCACAATGAAGATGGTGAAACTCCTTGGAGAGAGAGTAATGTTATTTCAGATGAGAAGGTGTAGTCTGGCTGTGATGATCAAGAGACCAGTGACACAGGCAGAGGGTGTGACAGAGGAATATTACTGATTCCACCTCCTTTCCAAACACATAGGCTTCTTTGCAATCAGGAAGATACAAAGATATTTTCATTGGAAAGTAATGGTTCTTGCTTCTAGCTAGTATCAGAGAAAGCTTATGTTTGGATAAGAATGGGAATCTCAGGGAACTATCTTGTCTACTGAAATTTTTGGGGTATAAGTTTCTCAGAGCTATGCATCAGCATGTTTTTCTGTAAAATAGGAAAGGATATTGTCTGATTGTATTTCTGTCATTGAGGAACCCAGGATACTAAAACTCTCTCTAAGCCATGTAAACACATATTATCTCTGATGAGACAGTGTTGCCAAAAGCCCTGACCTGACTTGGACCTTTAATACCAGCCATCTGTTCTCAACATTTACTTTCTCTGCTTGTTTTTTTTTTTTTCCTTTCAGTTCTGTAGTTGTTTTTCCTCCCATCCTGGATGAAGCAAATAAGATAAAATATTGTTGCAGGATGTAAATTTTCTGTACAAGCAGATCTTATTTATCTATCTATTTATTTGGCTGCTCATAAATCCAGAGGATTTATAATGGAACCCCAATTTAAGTACTTTTAT
This sequence comes from Anser anser, assembly GCF_964211835.1. Lineage (NCBI taxonomy): Eukaryota > Metazoa > Chordata > Aves > Anseriformes > Anatidae > Anser > Anser anser. The sequence continues at coordinate 176,010,141 of NC_139720.1, read as the reverse complement.
ATCACTATTTGGAGAAGCTTCTTTCTTTAATCGGCTGATAAGGAATACTGAGTCACTAGCTTTCTAACTTCAGTGCAAATATTCTCCAATAGAAGTTCAGTGAAAAAGAAGAAAGTGAACAATGGAAGCTTGGCCTAAAGTAGAGGGAATATGGTGGTTTGAAGTGTTTCTGTATATGTTTCTAATTCTTCCACTTGAGAGGAGAACTGATGAGTTATCAAATTCCTAACATGGTGCATTTTCAAACTCAGGTAATTTGTAGATAATCTACACTACCTTATATCCAATTGGATGTAGGATCATAATAAGTCTATTAAAATTTGAAAGATGTATTTGTCTATATGTATGGTCACAGATTTATTCAGATTTATTGTGTACCTGAGATAGTAAGAAAACCTGAAGTAATTTTTTGTTGCAGATATTTTTGCACCTACAATTGTGCATAGCACTTGGTGTTATTGCTAAGTAAAAAATAAACAGCATTCCAATGGTGTTGTTTGTTCCAAAACCAGCCTAGGTGTTCCTCTGTCCAGCTCATTAAGCAGTTTGCCAAAGGTTGGTGAAAACACTTAAGCTGACTGTCAGCAGAGAGGTTTGTCTGCTTGTCCTTTGACAGGGGGGGAATGGTGAAAGATGCAGACCTAATGTGCAGCCAAGTATTTGTCTCATCCATTTTGGGATAGTACTCCGAAAGCTGTGGCTAAGTTTTTTCAAAAGCTTCACCATGTCAGCTTGAGTATTCATCCAGCTGCATAGTCATTGCTGCAAGGTTTTCTTGCAGAGTTGAAAAGTAGCCAAGCATATTTCTGTTGGGCAACTGGCTTAATATTGTAAACTGTAGTTTTTTAATAACTAATTTAACTACATTTGTGTACTGAAAAGAAATTAAAACTTCAGGACCTACCTTCTACTCATTTAGGCAACACATCCTTCCTTTGCCCAGAAAAATAGCATAGAGCACAACCCAAAATGAGAGCAAGTATGCTAGACATTGAAGGCATGGCATGCTTTTCAAAGCAGACAACATTTAGAGGCAAGGTCTCTGTGAAATACTGTGAGCTCACAAGAGAGTTCAGAGAATGTTTTCCCACCATTTTGCAGGCATCCTCAAAACACAGCAGCAGAGCATGTAGCTGTTTCTTCAGCTTAGAGGACTTGCCTTATTGATAATCATTTCTACTGAAACAGGCAAAAATGCCTAAGTTTGTTCTGGGAATCAAAGTGGATGCTGCAGGGTACCCATTTAGCTTCTATTACTATGCCCTAAATGCACGCTTCACACCATGAGTCCACTTTTTTTTTTTTTTCCTGTTATTGATTTTATCCCCTCAGTACAAATTCCTGTGCAGCAAGAATATTCGATGATATCCTCATTCATGAAGGTATCAGCAGTATTTTTTTTTAATTTTTTTTACAGCTGTTCTGAGAGGGAGGAGATGAGAAAAATAATAATAATAAAAAAAAATAGTCATGAGGAAAAATGAGCATAAACCAAAAGAAAAATAACATCAAGTGTGTTTATGGAGTGTCTGGACTCAGTGTAAGATGAAAAGAGTATTTTCTGCTGTGCCGTCCAGGTGGCATGACACTGTGAAGAAGTTCATTTTCCTGCTCTAGCCATCATTTTGCAACAGTGGTTTCATGGTTTCATTGCTTGGTTACTCGTCTGGTGACATGTCTTTCATGCAAGAAATTGATTCACATTTTTGTGCATTTTGTATATTGATTTATATATCTTTCATTTTTTTTTCTAAAACTAAATTGCCTTGCCTTTTAATTCACATGATTATTCTTAAGATGGCAGTGAGATAAAAACAGCTACCTGACAGAAGTTTATCATTCGGTACACAACTTGTGAACATATTCCTTGTTTCAGTTGATATAAATCAAAATTCGGAGTAACTTTCATCATAACTATGTTTCCATATGCATTTCCATAGTGAAATTCATCTCTAGCTGTGAATCTGGACTGTACTCACATGTCTCCAGCTAACTGATAAAACTGAAATCACCCGAAGACCTTCTGATACCTGTTAATTTCCATAGAAAGTACCAGTTTTAAAAAGACTATCTGCATTTTTTTCCCCACAGAGTTCAAGAATGAGCCTGGGTAAACCTGGCAGCTTGAAGTCTGAGGAAGAAGATTGGTTTCTGCATGAGTTTCACTGACATGGAAGCTTGTAAGGGTTTTCAAACTCTGGTAAGGAAACTCATCCAGAATAGTCCAACAGGCACACTGGAACAGGTTGATTTATGGGCTTTGAAACATCTGAAGGTGATTCTGTTAAAGCCAATTAAAAAGTTGGAGAAAATGTGAGATTAAGATCTACCCAAAAAAGGGCAGATATTAAGAAGAAATTCTTTACTTAAAGGGTGGTGAGGCACTGGCACAGGCTGCCCAGAAAAGTTGTGGATGTCCCATCCCTGGAAGTGTTCAAGGCCAGGTTGGATGGGGATTTGAACAACCTGGTCCAGTGGGAGGTGTCCCTGCCCATGGCAGGGGGGTTGGAACTAGATGATCTTTAAGGTCCCTTCCAACCCAAAGCATTCTGTGATTCTATGAAGATGGTGAAATGCAGAGAAGCCTACTGTTCTCCGTGTAAAATGAGAGAAACAGATACCTTAATCCGATGGCACAGCTTTGTAGTACATATGTGAGAATGCAAGAAGTTCAGTGAGTTTTTTTGAAAGATTTACTTAGGCTGGTTGTGCTCCCCCTTCACAGCTATACCACTCCTAAGAAACAAAATGATGTGAAGATGTGCATGTCATTTGGTTTAGCATGCCTGAGCAATGCACACAGCTAGTGGGGAAACTGACAGTGGGAAGGACTAGCACAGAACACAGTGAGCAGGATCTCACAGCAAGCCGAGATAGTGAGGAACTTCATGGCTAGTCCAAGTCACATCTGATATAGTAAGAATGTGGGATGAGTTAATCAACCTGGTCAGCATGAAGAACAGGGAGTGAAAACACATGATCAAATTGGGCAGACCCTACTGGGACCTCTTAACCCAATAGCATGAAGTCAGAGTAAGTTGTATTAAAAATCATTAACACACTGTCTGCCACTTGGGCTCTGCTGAGCTTAAGTTTCAGTAACAGCTCACTACTTGAGCAGTTACATACAGCTAAAGAAAAAGAGCTTATTATATTCCCTGTGTATAAACTAGATGGATATCCTGAAAGGTATTTTGCTTTTCAGAGAATATGTGCATTTTCCAAGATGTTATACTGTTGATTTTTTTCCCCTAATTATAAAATATATTTATGTAAATATTTTTATTCACTTATCTTTATTTTTTTAGCTTTAAAAAAAAATGGAAAAACTGTGTTCTGTCAGTAAGTGCCTGGCAGAAAAGTTACATTTCTAAGATATATTCAATTTGTGAAAAAAAAATAAAGAAAAGATATATCAGCATATGCATTTTTCTGATCTAGGGGGCAATAATATTTTCTTTTTTTGAGTGAGCCACCTGTCTTTTGAAATATAAATTAGTTTCCAGGTAGTAGGTGAAAAATTCTTTTATTGCAAGTATGTAATTCTCAGTATGTACATGAATGTTCAAATTTAATATGTTGATGGCCAAATTGCAATTCACTGTGACGCGGTAAAATAAATGCCCTCCATTATGGGATTCCTTTGACTATTGCTCACATATCCCAGGAGTGTTCACTTGATATTAAAATACTGTTACAAAATCTAATCAATGTTTCTAGGAAAAGAAGAATGAAAGAAAATTTTATTTTCTTTTTTTAAATAGATACATTTGTTGGAAGTAGTTGAGCTCTGTCATATATATATTTGTTCAACTGATGGTTTATTAAATCTGTTTTCTATATTTTTAGCCATATTGGCTGCTATATTATTGAATAGTAATATTTCAAAATTATTCTCTTCAAAGAATAATTGATATATAAAGCACTTTGCCAAAACTGTATATGTGCAGTGTGAGCAATGCAAGTTTTTTGTTATGGATAAGCACCATTTGTGCTGATAACATCCACAGGTAACCAGTCTGTAGTCATTCCCCTTTTAGATTTTTTTTTCCTTTCTCCATTGAATTTTCTTGAATCTTTTGAATTGCCAGTCACCAGCAAAGTTCCACATTTCTCTTTCATTCTCCTCTCTGCATTATATACCACCCATTTAATCAGGAACAATGTGTTGCATAAAGAGATTACAATAATTTCACTGGAAGATGCTACTGTTTTGTTTGTTTGTTTGTTTGTTTTGTCTAAATTTTCTAAGAAATAAAGCTTATACTTCAGTTGTGTGGTAGGCATGCATGCCTATTGTGTGAATCTGCTGATTGATTCATTACAGTTTGACATAGGTATCTTAAAATAATACACTTTTAAAATTTCAATCCTAAAATATTTGTTTCTTTTGATATCTTCTGCAGTCATACACAGTAACCAAGCTTCGTTATTTTAGTTCTTACAGAAATTTTTGTTTTAAGGGTGCTATGAACTTAGTTTTATTATCAAACTTAGCCATCCAGGAACTATTTTATCAACTACTTTCAACTAACTAATATTTTGAACTATTCCTCAAGACTGTTCCATGTTTTAAAAGTTGTCACTGGGTGATTCGGTGCCGCATAGCATGGCACAGTGTTTCAGGTGAGTAAACCTTTTCCTTCCGTTCCGATTCTTTATTACACTTCTGTGGAAACCTATGCTGGCTCTTGAGGTGTGACAGTCTGACTGCAGTGAGACTTTGAGTTAAGCAGGATATGCTGGTTTTAGGATATAAATATTTTGGTGATGTAAAGATCAGAATAATTGATGTAAATAACTTCAGTAATCATCAAATATTTTCCTTGGCTTTTTGGACTGGCAGGCTAGTGCACATTAAATAAGGCAATTAAATGTTTTCTGGAAAACCTCATGCATTACAATGCAGCAAGTGCAGATAACAAGAACAGAACTACAGATAGTAACCTCTGTGGAAGACATAGTTCCATTATCTTAAATAATGAAGTTCAGAGGCAGAAAGATAACGGCATTTTCCCTCGTTATTTTTAATCTTCTAAACTTCAAGATCAAAAATGGAAGATAGCTGTCTATATGGAATGAATAAAAAAATAGAAAGATGAATGAATGCTTTTTTTTTTTTTAATGCGTGCAAGTTTCTTGACATTAATTTTATCTGTCATTGCAGCAGCTTTTTCATCTACATTACTATATGCCTTCTGAAACTGCTGGAAGTCTTGACTGATGGGTCATGAATGTGATGGGATAGGGGAAAAATCACTGAATGAAAAAAAGTAAAGCTTCTGCAAAGTTTTTTTTTTTTTTTTTGGTTTATGTCAAAAAGGGTGTGATAAACAGGCAAATAGTGCTTTACAGCAGCTGATATGTGGAGATGGTAGTTCTGCTTTTTTTCTGTATGTCTTTTTGCATGGGGTGTTAAACCTATCAGTAGGTTTTAATTGGTTGTCCCAACACAGAAGCAACAAAACAAAGTAGCAGCATACTAACAGAAATGATGTGATTTATCATACCACAGAGGTCTCTAGAGGCATGAGGGATCTTGGTTAAGGCTGTAGTTCTGCAACACTCTGTGTAAGAATCTTTTAAAATATCAGAGAAATTGTAAGGGTCACTACTGTGATATCACATTGTTACACACAGAAAGCTGCAGAAATAACCATCTCTTGCTGGAAGCTCTCAGCTGCATGAACAACTACATACAAATGGCCAGATACCAAATTTCAAGTGGAAACTGACACTTGCAAATTAAAGTTATTTGAAAGTAAGATGTACTTAAGCACATTTGTATAAAGATACAGAAGTCATATTTGCAAATTTAGCCTCAATTATCACTGAAGGAGTCCATCATTACTTAAAGGCAGACTTTTGAGAAATGCTTAAAAATGAATCCTAAATGAGATTGTCTCCTTTGTGTTAAAGAGACTTTGGAGCAGACGTGTAGTTATAGCTATGATTTCTATTCAATTATATTCAGCAGAAGAAATACTTAGCTCTCTCTCCCATGCAAAATCTAAACCAATACTTTGAAAAACAGGCAGCAACTGACAGCAAATTTTAGTACAGGTGGCTTTATTTTTTTTAAACGTTTTCATTTTAAATGAATTTAATGGTATGAAAAGTTTAAAAAACTCATCAGAGAGAAAAAACAAATCTCTTTGCAACTTTCCAGCAATGGAATATATATTTGTCAGAAATAGTTCACTTAAATGAACAGAAAATAAATATACTTGGTGAGTACCTATGTCCTGTAGATACAGATGACAAAGGTACAGCCATGATATGATCACTGAGGTTTAGATTCATTTATAAGTCTTATCTACACAAGGTAAGACTCATCTACATAAGGTTCTTCGTATAGTATATGGGCAAGTAAGTGTCCATTTCAAAGATGAAGATCTCTCATTTTTTTCCCCATTGTCTAAATGATCACTTATACTAGACTCTTTGGCTTAGACTGCAAATGTCATGTGAGATAAATTCTCCCACAAGCAGTTTTAGAAAATAGTTAACAGATAATGAATTCTTCTGTAATATTGTAATAACACTTGTAATATTAAAGACATGTAGCCAATGTTTTTTAGAGAGAAGTGAACAAAATACAATACGAAGTAATTACACTAGTTTTGATTTTTTGAATCTAGAGAAAGTTTGCTAAGGGTGTGCTCACTCCAGCCACTTTTGTCTGCTTAGAAGCTAGATAGGAGGATCATTATTCTTTGATCCTCTGCCTCCAAAGGAAGAGGATAAACTGCCAGAGTGTGATTCGTCTCATGTTTTCTAAATGGTTAAAAAACCCAGCTATTTTCACAAGGAGTTAGTTAATGATGCAATGGTGATGCCTGTGAGGTTGATACATAATTCCTATACAAATAAGCATATTTTTTGCTTCCTCCTTCTTTGTAACACATTTTCCAAACCACTATTAAAATCACTGGTATAGACAATAAATAATAAACTGAATTCGGCTGGATAGTTCTCTGTAAATTGTCAAATGAAATGTCATCACTGAGATTTCATTTAAACCCAAGAAAGCTCTGAATTTTCTAGATGCAGAATTATCATGTGGCAGTTCTTGAGGGTAACTAGTTATGAAAGGGAAAATACATGGTGCAGAAGTATTTGAAAAACTGAATGCATTATGGTATTCTAAAGCTTTTCAAAGACTGCTCTCAGCTCCAGCAACTACATCAGTATACATCCATTCTGGGGGAAACTAGTCATCATTCTATGTTGATTAATGCCAAACATTATTGTCACAGGGTTGCTGTCCTCAAAAGGACATGGATGAAAAGACTTTTTTTGACATAACAATTATTTTATGGGGATGTTTTCTTAATGCCATGGCAGTGTAGGCACTGTTCTCCATTTACTGTATGTCCTGCCTCATTTTACTTGAATCACACTGGAATAAAGTACCCTCAGTTCAGTGGCTTGCAGATTGACACATGATATCAAGGCAGTGCTGATTTTCATACAGGAAGTCTGTTGGTGCAGTGAGTGCAGAAGCATGGTATGAGGTAACAGCAAGCTGTCATGGTCTTGCTATGAAATGAAGAGGGTGTAATGTGTACCTTGCTCCCAGACTTGTTGTGCTGACAAAAGGCTTAACTTCAATATTCCTTCTCACTATGATTTGGAAATGGCCTTTCTACCTCCCACATCTGGTGATTCTGTGTCCATGGGAAGTGGCACAGGGGCATTCAAGACCATCTCTGCAGCTTCCCTCTAGGGGAAGGGGTTGGTCCTATAGTAGAATCAAGAGACACAGCAACAGGAGGCAACAGCACAGGTCATTGTGCTTTGGTCCCACAGTCTAGAGGAAAAAGAGAGGCTGAATCTCTGGGCATAAATTTTCATTCTTCTGCTTCCTATGGGATCCTAAGCACAAATTCAGGCCAATGCTCGCAGAGCCTGGTGAGTGTTGTAAGGAGAGCTGCCAGCCCGCTGGTGGGTCACATATTCTGGCCCAGCACTCTTCCTTTTTTTGTAAAAAAAAAAAAAAAATAAATGATTTTTACTAAGTCATTGAAATATCATACTAATACAGGCATAATACTTGTTTTAAGCAACAGAAATTGAATGGTTTTACAAAGTGTGTAAGGTGCAGATGTGGTAGGGTGGTGTACATATAAAAAACAAAGCTTATAACAGTATTTCTTTATGGTTGTGAATAGAGGACATTGTTCTAGAATAGAACAGAAGATCCTGAAATAGGGTAATCAGAGAGAAAAGAAGGTGATAGCTGACCCCAAGAACAGAAGACAGCATCTGAGAGTTTGATGCGTGGGGTGGGGTGCACCTATACCATCTCACCTGCTATGAGATTCCCCATGCAGAGCAATAGTATATAGTATGAAATTATTTGCTCATTTTTGCCCTTTAATTAATATTATTGGAAGTATGCAAGTAGATTGCTGCATCTCTGCCCTGGGCTGGGTCCATTTCCAAGAGGAGTTCTACTTTGAATCAAAGTAGTAGCCACCAAGTGGCACCCAAAATGGAAGCAGTTCTCAAATCCTGGGATTCCTAGTCAAGTATTGTTCTCAGTGAGACCACAAGCATGTTCTCTGAATGTATCTTGATCAGGGACTTGTAATTTTGAATCTCTAAGTTCAGAAGAGAAACTTTACACGTTGGTAGTTAGGTATTTTTGTAACAGGGGTTTTGTACCATAGTATTAAAATTTCCTAGTCAACTCATTTGCTTGCCTTTGCAAAAGCTGCTGTTTTTGAGTGATTGAATTAGAAAGACAAACTCAAAAGCACTTATTAATCAATATGGAAGACAAAAGAATCAGCCAAGCCAATGCAGCATCCTGTTGCAACAAAGAATCAAACATCTGAGATAAACAGTGGCAATGAAGCAAATAAAACCACACACATGTGCCCAGTATTCTGATTAAGAAACAAGAGGAAATGAATCTTTCAGTTTTAAATGAGCATTTGAAATTGAAATGTTATTTTCCCTTTCCCTTTCCCTTTCCCTTTCCCTTTCCCTTTCCCTTTCCCTTTCCCTTTCCCTTTCCCTTTCCCTTTCCCTTTCCCTTTCCCTTTCCCTTTCCCTTTCCCTTTCCCTTTCCCTTTCCCTTTCCCTTTCCCTTTCCCTCTCTTTTTTTTTTTTCTTTAAGAAAAAACAGAAGTTCGAAACCAAATAATTCTTCAGGGCAAATTAATTGCTAGCCTGTAATGATTTTGTTTTCATATCAGTAGGGCCAACTTATTTGCTTTTATCTATGATAAAATGGAAATAAGATTTGTCAACAAGTCATAGAAAGAAGACCAAATTATTGTGTCATCATATGATACAAAAAGCTATGCCCTAGTATAACAGCTTACGCTGAGATAACAAAAACAAACAAACAAAAAAAAAAAAAAAAACAAAAAAAATGGTATGGAAGAGAACTGAATTTTGTGGCGTACCAGTAGAAAGGATTTTAATTAAAAGGTGCAGGGAACAGAACACTGAGTGGACTCAGTGACATGATGTCAAAAGTGATATCTGTAAGAAGAAACTGAATAAAAGAACTGAGATGTTTACTGAGTGTTAATAAAAAGAGTCAGGCATCCTAAAGACAGGAAAAATGCAATTTGTGCAGAAGAAAACTGTGACTAAATGAGAGTAAACAAGATGGAACAAGGAGGAAAGGTCTTTATATGAATTGCTTTGGTTTGCGAATATGTTCTGAACAAATGAGGTGGTTACATAAGACTGTCAATAGACTGCTTGGCTACCATATAATCAAAGTGTGTTAAAGGATTCTTTTTGATAGCACTGACATCAAAACATATCATCAGACTCAGCTATTTGTGTCTTTACCAGAACCATGAGTAACATAAGGTGAAATGTGCTCACCAAGATCAACTTGCTGCTCATCATCTCTGAGTTTTTTCTATAAAGTTGCTTTTAAACTGACTGTTTATTTCATTTAATAGTCATAAAGAAATATACCATATAATGAGAAACCATGATTTATCCCCCAGGTAGTTGGATAGATGACATGGAATTATGTTAGTCTTTCATCTCAGCACTTTATCATCTTTTTTGTTAATATGTCAATGAATGTAAAAAATAATCGTAATTCAAGTGTAGCTTCCAACAAAGTGCCTTAGCAAGCTGTCACTTACTTTCACAAAGCATATAAAGCCCTTCATCAAATTAGTTTCATTGCTTACAATCTGTAGAAGAAAGTTTAAGCAAAAAAAACCACCTCATTACAAAATCAGGTTTATATACATCTGTATTCTTTTGATTTTAGTACGAAAAGTGGATCCATAGTAATTAGTAATGAAGTACAGAATAAGAATTTCATCCAAACTACCTTTGCAAATAGGTACAAAGCTGTAGATCTTGAAACCAAAATACAACAATCTTTTAAGTGAATTGGTACAAAGAACATGATAATCTTGTATTTAGATGAAAGACTGTCAAGCACAGTGATTGATGAGTAGTTTATTTTTAGTTTTCAAATCAAAGAATTAATCTGATTGGAAGCAAAAGTTTTTTTTTTTTTCCTCTTTTTTTTTTTCTTTTAAAGAAAATGTAGATCTTAACAGATTCCAGGTAGAATAAGATGGTCTCTTTTATACCTATTTTATTATTCTGGGGATGTTATTTTAAAACATGGCAAAATAAAACAATTTGTCTACTTTAATTATCTCTGAACCGCTCTATAGGTTCCATTTTCTGTATTGGCTATAGTCTCCTTTGACATAACTGGTATCTTAAGATACTATGAGACTTAAGATACATACGTTGACATATATATTTACACAATGAAATGTTGGTGAACTGTATTCTGTATTTTCATCATACAGTTAAATCTATAAGGATAACCTGCATATTTTTCCTACTTTATGATGAGGTGAATTGCTTTCTAGAAGCTCCCTATTTACTTCTGTGGCAAGCTGCTACATGAAATCTCACACCAAGTGACCCTGTAAAGTAGACATTTACCTAATAGGTTGAGCATTATATTAATTTTCATGATCCATGCTACATGTAGTTGCTATTGATACAATTTCTTTTTGTACATGGGAGAAACTGAACATGACCCTTTGCAGAATGTTCCAAAAGGCAGGAATAAAAGTATTGGTCTGAACAGTGGGCCAAATGGAAAATTCTGAACCTTGATCTTGCACATACTGGAGGGACACTTTGTTTATTGGGTAACTGTGCAAGAGACTGGAACCATCAAATTAATATGTTTAAAAATATAATTTGGAAAAAAAACCACAATAGACTGTCATTTTAAAATTTTTCAATTCTCTACCCCCCCCCCCCAGCAATTTTTGGGTGATCAAAATGTTATTATGAAAATAGCTCATATTAATCAGAAATATTACAATACAAAATCAGTATAATCTACCTATTGACTCATTTTTCCCCTTATATAATCTTTTTTTAAAATTATTTTTATTTTCGGATTGTAATCTTCTTTATTCTATTACTTGTTAAAAGTGATTCCACTGCATTGCCATTCTTAGTTTTGCCTGATTTTGATTCATTCTGTCCTGTTGCACATCAAGTTTGATGAGAATTGATATGAAACTGATGTGAACTGAAGCTTGCCTGAAAAGTCATGCAAATTTACATAAGTAAAAATAATTCACAAAGTTGGTGCTAAGATAAGACTCTTGCACTGAACAAGTTCTCAGTAACCAAATTTTGCTTCACATACTGACAACAATTTGCAAGCAGTCACCCCTTTTATAACACTTCAATGCTTGCTCAGAGAAAAATGGCATCCCATAAATTGCTAATAGCGCTTCCCGCAGTAGCGATGGGTTCTTTGGAGGTCTTTTGGCCAAATACCAAAGTAGCTCATCTCTGCTTTGCTTGTGACATTTTGTTTGATCACATCATAAAGTGTTAAGGCCATGGAATGTACACTTAGCACTATACACTAATAAAGTGTTTATTCTTTAATGTCTCCCAGCTGCTTGCATATAGCTTTTTCCAATAGTAGAGAGAACATGCTGGTTTGATGTGATCTTCTATTTATATGGTCTGTTGGGCCTATGTGATACATCATGTTCTTTCCTCCTTTACTTTTGCAGAATCAGTAAAGCAAGTGTTGTCTTCAAGGTCTATTCCTCTCTGTGTAACACATGCTAGGTCCATTAAATAACTAGGAACAAATGGTAATAAAAATAGAGGTTAGAAGAACATCCTTGAGGCAAAAGCAGTCAGTAATTTCTGTGTTATGTAAAATCATAAACTTCTGTGGGACTGACAACGCTTAACTCCAGAGAGCTTTGGAGTGATAAGAATGAACAGAATATTTCCTAAATTTGGGAGAACATTCAAGGGTCAGCATGCTAATTCTGTTGTTCAGAAAGAAAGCGTGTGACACTTGGGGTCTGATTCTTTATTGCTCACCACTTGGTGCTGTTATTTATGATGGTTAAGGCAGGTATACACATTAAATGTTTTGAGTATTTTACTTACACTTTGCAAAGTTGTAAATCATCAGCTTAATCAGCATCAAGCGCTGCAGGCAGTAGATAAATGAAACCCTGGCTCTTTCATCCACATAGGACTGCCTGTTGAACTGAGGCTGAAAATCAATCAAGAAAAATCAATTGGAGTATTCCAGCTCACTATTAAAATTAAAATGTAATGTCCTCAGTTTTTCTTTGTTTATCCTGACATGAAGTGCCAGGTAAGAACTTCAAAAATGTTTAAATGCCTTTCAAGTCCAAGTCTCATTTCAATAGTGTTATAGACATTTAGGCCCAAACTGTTTGTGGTTGTCAAAGCACTTCACAGTGTAAGCAATTTATTCCATGTCTGCTACAAAAGCTTCTGCCAATATAGTGATTGTCATCAAGAACACAATTTTTGATTGATAGCAGAAGCTTCCATTACATGAACAGTAGTACTGCCAAAAATGAGCTTTTGCTGAATTAGCTAATTTTACTTGAAAGAGCTGGAAGATATGATGTTAGTGGAGACACTGCTTAAGAAATGGTTGTTAGGATGATAACACTGGGACTAAATTGCTCCTAATCCAAATATAGCTTTAGTTCTGCACATCCAGTTTTAATAGGGCAGAACTGCTAAGGCTCACCATGGAAGAGCCAATACAAGGCTGTAAACTTTCAAGTGTACCTCTGGCATGCCTAAGTTTTATTGACATGATCCTACAGAGCCCCACATCCCATAACAATATGGATCCATGTGCACAAACTTTGGGGCACTTGAGAAGGAAATCCACATAGCCAGCACTCTGAACAGTGGGTAGCCTGAAATCATCCTTTTGGGAGAGCTATCCTGATAGCCACTAAATGCCAAGCCCAGGTACAAGCCCCATATGCCACTTGCTGCACATCTTGATAACAATGCAGGAAAGTAACTGTCCTCTGCATAGCAACAGGTTGATAATGATGGTACAAAGCTCTTAAAAAAATCTCTTAAAAATAAAACCAACCATTTTGGTGGCAAGAACAGTAATATTTTACTGCTCTAAGAAATAGCTATAGTGAGCATACATACCAGGAATGAGAAACTGATTCATTTCTCTGTAGCACCTGAGGGGATAAAGTCAACCCCTTTCACCTGTCAGGATAAAGTCTATACATGCTCTCCACCCATCATATTGAAGCTATGCCTTGATACGAAGGATAATGGCCCTACAATAGAGAGCATAGCAATCATTCAATGGTCAGGATTGTCATGTACAAAGGAAGGAGAAAGAGTATGAGCTCTATTTTCATCTTAAATACCTTCACAAGACAGTTACTAGATAAAATATGTAATTGCTGAAACAATTGCTAAGACATTAAAGAAGGGAAATAGCTGTTAATGCTAGCCCATGTGAGAAATTAGGTCCTTTAATTTCATGCTCCAACAGATATATATATTTGATTGAAATTTGTAGCTACGTAGACAGAATGTAGTTAGAGTTGTGCAAAACTATTAACTTCATATTATTGACATGCTGATTAAATGAGCATCATTATCCAGAATGACCAAAATACACTCTATGTTGATTCTGTGTTTTAGGAAAGCTCTTATCAGTGAGGAAAAGATCGTTGAAAAGAACAGTTTTAATTACATTTCATTGATGTTAATGGTAGGACTAGTGTTTTCAAGATGTCCGTCAATAATTTGAAAGGAAATATAAAAGCCCTGCTGATAAATTTTGCAGAATCATGCAAACTGCTGGAGTAGAAAATAATGCACGGAACACAGAAATTTGACAGGTAGTTTGAGCTCTTATCTGTGGCCTCTCCAACAACATGTATCTCTGTGCAGCCAGATACAAATGTAGCCCTTTCAAAATGACAAATGAAGAGTTTAGCTAAAATCTGTGGACTGCACTTTGAAAAGGTTTCTAATGTAACCTTTTGAAAAGGTCTTCTAGTGATCATAATAAATAAAAAACTGAGTTTGAGCTCCCATTATGAAGCTGTGGAGAGAAAAGCCAATAATCCTGAAATGCTATGAATTAGAGATTTTTACTTCTGTCTGTGGCTTTAATTCCTCTGTCTGAGCAGATAAATAAAAGAGAGCTAGTGATGATATCAGTGCCCTGGGGTCAAGGTGGACTGACTAATTCACATCCATGCTATTTAAGGCCTTCTCTACAGCAGCTTTGTCCTGAAGGGGCAGGTTGGAGCATTCCAAAGCATATCCAGGGAAGGAATTAACAGTCAGGGTAGATGACTGGTGTTCAAGCTCATTCCTTGGCCCTCTTTTGTATAATGCAGTATATAAGTGCACCTACTGAGACCTTAATTAGAATAGTGAGATCATTTTAATGCACAGATTTTCAAAAAGATACAGAGTAATTCTGGAGAGTACAAAAAAAGTGTGAAGTAGTTGGAGAGCCAAAAATAATACAATTAGTGGAACACTTCAGAAAATTAGCCTATTTAGCTTTTTAAAACAGAGGGTGAGAAAACGGTGTGATTATAATGCATAAATACCCAGAGAGGGAAGTAGAGTGATATGAAAGACTTTGTAAACAAGTGAAAAAGATACAAGCAAAAAGACCTTTTATAGGAGATGAAGCCAAACAAACTCAGATTGTAAGTAAGATATAAATTATTAATCATAAGTTGATGAACGAAGGAGTGGATTGATATTCTACCAAAGCAACTAGTGGATTTTTCACCTTTTTGTAGCTTCAGATTAAGACTTCTTAAGAAGACATTCAGTAGTCACATGTGAGCTTTTTGTTCATTTATGGAAAGGACTGTCTGCAATTTAATCACCAGTCATATGCAGACAGTTTAGATAACCTAACAGATCCTTTTTGGTCTTTAATTTTATGGATCTATATGCCAAAACAGTAATATTAATCAGAAATTATTAGCTGAAGTGAATAAGTTCTGTGAGATCTTATTTGTATTGGTCTAGGTAACACATTACTGCAAATGAAACATTTATATACACAAAGGTCTAGAAAAAGAATTGTAAATTAAACAACATTTTATTTGTATTGTGACTGTTTCTCCTTAAAACATTAGGTGTGGACTTTCTCAAAAATATGCTTAATGGTTTTGGAAAACTGTGCCTTGACATCAATATGAAACAAACATTTTCCTACACCAAGGGTAAAGCAACAGCTATGATTGTCCAGGTTTCATTTAGCGTGTATTCTATTCCTGATCTAGAGATGGGAGACAGATGAATTAATTGCTTAGTTCTTGTCTGTCTGATGAGACTAGTAGAAGACGAACGCTTTGGAAGATTGTTTTATGGGATATAAATGTTCCTTTGCATGGAACTGGATTGGTAGCCCCAATCTAGTTTGGTTTTGGCTATTGTATTTTTTTTTTTTTAGTTTTATTATTATTATTATTTTAAATAACATACATGCAATCTTTTTTGGTCATTATTTCTCAAGACTATGTTTGGACCAATGAACTAGAATTCTAGTCAGTAGTCATTTTAAGATCTGTCAAACCATCACTAGCAGTCAGATGGTCTACTTGTTTTATTAAAATCAATAGCAACATTCTTAGCTTGGGCAGAAAGAGGGTTGGACTAGGTGCAAATATATCGTCAAATTGGTTTTCTTCTTGTTCTACTTCAGAAATAGAGCTCTGCCAATTATCTGCACAGTGCACTTGTTAATTCAGTCATGGATTCCAAGCAGAGAACTCAGTAGTAGTAGGAAACTGTATGGAAGAAAGAGTATTTTATTGAAGAGATTGCATTATATGAAACTGATATAAGCCAATACCCAAACTTGTTCTAGTAACCAGGGTTCAGTCATTACCATCAATAACAAGGTCAGTACAGATTGACTTCAGGCAGTTTTAAAATCAGTTAGCTGTATTTAGGGAATGTAGCTATTATGGTGAAACAGAATGTGGGACAAAACAATCACATCAATTTAATTAAAAAAAGAAAAGAAGACCATGAGCTTCATATATTTTAAGGTCAGAAATCACAGAAATCCTGGATACCACAGGTCATGGGACTCTCATGAATTAATTAGGACTGACTTCTGTGGGACAAAGACCTTTATTGTTTGGCTTACCCCTGTTACACGTAAGTACTGAAGCCACCAGATCGGAAATAAATTTAAGATGTTTTTCAGGTCATTCACTTTGAACTTTTCAATGTTATTTGCAGTCCACTGCATCGATGTCATACTGCTATAAAGGGAGCTCATGTGCCCATTCTCATCTAGGCTTTGCAAAAGTGTTATTCCTATTAGCTCTAGGTAACTATGTAACTATGTGAAAATAAAAATGATAGCAAGCTGATATTTCCATAGAGAAAGGAAAGGAGAGGAAACGGATTGAGACATGAGAATGGCATGAATGTGTTTGCTGTTGTTTGTGACTCAGCTTAAAGAGTAATGGGCTAAATAGGTGAGAAAGAAAACAGTGTCATGTTTTAAAAGGTCATTAAAATGAATACCTCACTACTTTTAAAACTATCCTTCTTTACTGTTTCTAAAGAAAACTAAGGTATCTGATCTTCAAAAGTGAGGAGAGTCCTGTATACAAAAATATCAAAAGTAGATACCTAGGTGACAATACATAAATTTGGAGAGTATGTGGGAATTCTTCTTCCCAGGTATATTTCCTTTACCTTCACAGATCTGCAAGTATAGGGAAATAAGTATCTGACCAAAATACCTTTACATTTACTAACTACTGTTGGATTTTTTTATCGTTCATGATTCTTTATAATTCTTCTGTGAATAAATGCAAACTCTGGGATTCACAACTGGTAGCTACAAATTCCAGTATTGTGTGAAACAATTCCTCCTTTACTTGTTTTGAGTCATCTACTTGATCATTAAACTTGATGCTCCTAAAGCTTGTGTTGTGACAGTAGACAATGACACTTCATTCACCTTTTCTCTTACTTCTCATAAATTCACAGGCCTTCACTCTATCCCTCTTAGTATTCGATCTTCCAGGTTGAAAATGTCTGGTTTATTTAGTCGTTTCTTATACAGAAGCCTTTTTTTACTTGATTGGATCTGGCTGGAATGGAGTTATTTGTCTTCAGAGCAGTACTATATAGTACTATATATACAGTACTATGTTCTGGATCTGTGTCTAAACCAGTGTTGATAACACACCAGTATTTCGGCTATTTTTGAGCAGAGTTTGCATAGCAATTAGTTCTTTTTTTTTTTTTTTTTTTTTTTTTTCCTTCTCGGCCCCTGCAGCAAGTAGGCTGGGGGTAGACAAGAAGTTGTGGGGGGTGCAGCCTGGACAGCTTACCCCAACTGACAAAAGAAATAGTCCATACCATATGATGTCATGCTCAGCAATAAAAACTGGGAGAAAGGAGGAGGAAGTGGGGATAACATTTGTCTTCTGAAGTAACTGTTACATGTGATGAGGTCTTACTTTCCAGGAAGTGGCTAAACGTCTGCCTGCTGACGGGAAGCAGTGAATGAATTCCCTATTTTGCTTTTTGTGTGCATGTAGCTTTGCTTAAATTATCTCTATCTCAACCTATGTGTGGAACTTTCACCCTTCTGATTCTCTCCCTCATCCCACTGTGGGGAGCATAAGGAGTGATGGGGTGGGTGCTTATGTGCTGGCTGGGGTCAACCCACCACACATCTCTGAAGAAGTTTACTGCCTTTCTTCATACATTTTCTAGGGTTATTGTAGTCTGTTCTGAGATGTGAGAACTAGACCTACACATGGTATGCAAGATCCAGATGCACCATAGAATTAAACACTGAAATAATTATGTTCCCTGTTTTGTTATCTGTTCCTTTTCCAATATATTTTTAGCATTTTGCTTGCCTGTTTGACAGCTGCTGATCATTTTCTTAGATTGTCCATTATAGCTCAAAGATTTTTTCCTCAGTGGTAATAACTATTTCAGAATCCATCAGTCTACATGCATTTTAAGATTGTTTTTTTCCCCATGGGCAACATTTTGCATTTATCAACATAGAATTTCGTCTGCTATTTACGGTATACTTCTATATTCTCTAAAGTGTCAGTGGAGCAAATGGTAACTTTAAGGTACTCTTGAGAATTACTACTCCATACCAACCAAGGTGATAAATACTAAAGAGAAAAAGTGCTCCAGGAGGTTGAACAAGATTTTTCCAGCTATGACAAGAATTTTTTTGTGCATAATTTGACTCAAACAAAACCTTATATGAGTCAAAGTGATTTGTACAGACAAAAGCAGTTGATGTTCCACTTTGTGACTTCAAACCATGACTATTATCTCGAGATATTAAAAAAGAAGCTCTTTATTAGCCAATCCTCTTTCTACTTTAATCATCTGAAAATGAGTGGACAGCCCTGTGACATTTATATGAAATGTTACATGCTTTTGGCTTGAGAGCTACGCTCACTTTGAGCTATATTTTTCTGACACTAATGGCATACCTAAATACAGATTAAAATGGAGATATAAAAGGGATCATGTATCTGATTCGTTAGCTTACGTAAAATAGAAAGAAGATGAATTTCTCTTTGAAGTAATTGGGAAATTTATTATTAAAATATCAGACCTAGAAACATTCTGCTATTAATGCATATGATATGATAATTATGTAAAAATATTTCCAATTTTAAGTCAAAATATATTTACTTTTTTAATTTTTTTTTTATTTGGTAAAAATGGTTTATTAACCATTTGTGATTGTTTTGCTGTTCTTGCAAAAACAGTTATTTATTTTTATTCCAGAATGAAGCAAATAATTTGGTCACAGTAAAAGAGTGAATTAATCAAGAACAAGACTGTAACTTGGTAAGTATGATGGCATTTGCTGAGAAGAACATGTATCTGTAAAATGGTAACCTAATAGTCTTTCAGATTTCTTTTTTTTTTTTTTCATTTTTTTTTATTTTTTGTTAAGAAAAGAAAAAGGTCAATCAATGAGCACTGGTAGAGGAGATAATATGTATGGAGTATGTCTTTATTTGAGAACCTAGAGTGACATATAAAGGATTCTTTTTCCTTCAAATTTTCATACATTATTTTTTTTTTTAGTCTATAGCCATTTATATTGTTTCAGGTCCTTGGAATCTAGTTGTCATGTTAAACAGCACATAACTCTCCTCAACAGTTAAAGTGGAGGCTCAAACTGTGGGTCAAAAAATAAGACTTATTCATGGATCTTCACATTTTATTCCCATAGATTCCTAGCCTGCTGATTTCTTTGACTACATTGCACAAGGCACTAAGTCTTTTAAAACAATATGTCAGACATGCTTTTCCTGTGACAAGAATCAGAGACATAAAAGACAAAGACATATCAAAGAAATAAAAGTAAAATTTATTCACATGCATACCGGGAGATATTTTGTTGCATCTTTTGAATAAGAACATTAAATGTTTATTTAATGCAATAACTGTCCACCATATGTCTTGAATTTTGGCAGTTTTTCTGTCATGCTTTCTCCATTTTCCATGACCACAAAAGCTCTGTCTGCAACCCAGACACTGCTAAACAAACCTATTCCTTTCTACAGTACTCAGTATTAGGTGCATACTGAAGATGGAGAAGAAAAAGTAACAAGAATGCTGTACATGCTGGCAGTACTCGGCTGGTGGCAGCCTGTTGGGATAATTTTCAACTTGTTGCAAGAATTGCCTCCAGGCTTCACTATGATCCACTTCTGGGGATTGGCCCAGGAACAGAGTCAGGATGCTGTGAAGTTTTCCTTTGATGTAAGATTGGCACAGCAGAAGTCAGTGTCCAACAGTTTTCCCTCTTCTAGGCAAGTACATGACCAGACTTCCAGAAGATATCTTTCTGGTCTTTCCCTGATGAAACTGTGCTTACCTGACACTTGTGTTTTAATCTGCACTGTAGTGTTCAAGGAGACATTTTTCTTTTTTCTCTACAATTGCCTGAAATAAAGTAGTTATGAGATTTGGAAGCAATATTGCTTTGCTTGTGATTTTTTTTTTTTTTTCCCCAGGACTAGCACATGTAGTTATATAATGCCCAGAGCTGACAGCAGTCAAGGTAACAACTCTCACAAAAGGGCACTTTATAGTAAGCTTCTGTAAGGCTCCTCAGCAACTTCATGGCGTTGAATTGCCTTTGTAAGGCTTGTTGACTGGGAGTTTGGTGTATCTTTCTTACTCTTTTTTCTAACTTTTTGTCCAGGAGAGTATTGTCTTTCCATAGTTATATTTGTGTTGCAGTACTTTAAAAAATAGGTTTTAGCTTCAAAGTGTTTGGCTACTGAACTAAAGGGTTATGGCTGAAAGCCATCACCGAAGACACAAAGCATGTCTAACCATGCCATACTTGATATTTCATAGTTCTGTTCCGTTTGGTCTGTGCTTAAGCAGTAGTAGGAAAATAAAGACTTGATCTCATTTTAAATTCTCAGAGGGCTGCACATTAGCTAATTTCCACTGTGAATCAGACAATGAAGCTACAATTAACTCATCTGTAGGTTTTGAAAAAGAAGACACAGGTAGCCTTGCTTTTAAAACTTCATTGCTTCTCAGAGAACAGAGCAAATGTTTACAGCACAGCTCTGCCATTTCATGTTTGTAATTGACAGACTGCTGTTATAGGTGTCCAGATTTGAGCTAGGTATCCTAAACTCTCTTACTGTTAATGTAGAGAAATAAATACTTCCAGGACACAGTTCTTCTTGTCGTAAAGTGGATGTCTAAAACAGATCAACTGAATGGTGCTGTAACGCTACCAAGAGAGCTTAGGGTGAATAGCTCATTTGTTAATATCTAAATTGTTTATGTTTAAATTTATGGGGCGAATCCTATTCTACTTTGTTGCTTCAATGTAGATTGGCTTCCCTACTATAGCATTTTTACATCAGAGAGCACCAACAAACCAGAGTTTGATCTTGTTTAAAAAACTGGATAGAGAAGGCAAAAGGTGGGTTTCAGTTCATGGTTCAGACTCCTTAATATAAAGTCTCTGCAGTTCAGATACCTATATGTAAGCTGTATATATAAGATCCCATATAGTCAAGAGAGATCTAATTAATACAGTTAGTTGGAGCTGAGGCAGCTCTTAGCTGAACAGATGTGCATGAGGTCTGAGATCTCTCTAGGCTCTGTTGACTCTTTTGACTAAAGCTGCACCATCTATAACGGAAGCCTAGACACCTTAGAAGTAGATGCATGCGATACATACAGATTTAAGTGTCTGAACACCTAGAGCAAAATTGTGGTGGTGGTTCCAAAGATAACAGGGATATTTTATTGTTTATAGTGATTTAATCCTAGTAGGTGGATGAATGATTGTGTCTTTTATGTTTTTGTTCCTGAGGATGTAGATATATATGTTTATCTGTTGTTAGTTTGGTAAATGACGACTTACTGTAGTTGAGTCATTGGGATGTAGTTGAGTCAGTATCCCTGGAGGTCTTCCAAAAATATGTAGATGTTGTGCTTAGTGACATGGTTACCTGTGGACTTGGCAGTGCTAAGATAAAGGTTGGACCAGATGATCTTAGACGTCTTTTCCAACCTCAATGATTCTATGATTCTATGAATTCAAATGACACCATCACATTTTAGGCAAAATCACTGAGTGAGTTGAAAAAGTTGAGTAGTGTAGATATAGGCTAGTGATTATGACAAGGGACAGAGGGGGAATGGAATTAGTTCTTAGCTGGAGACCTTCAAGAGTTTTTTACAATAAATACATATCAATGAGAGGAAAAAAAAATGCACAAAAACTTGGGCTGGTAGCACATTTATTTTTATTTCCATTAAGCTTCTGGTTCAGAAGTTGCAGTGGCTCATGCTGACTCCTCATAGAAAAACTACTTATGGCTCATAAGTACACAACCTTTGTGAATTTATAACCCAGTCAAAATTTATTGATCTTTACAGTGTCAGGGCTGTGTGACCTTAGAAATAGATAAAAGCTTATAGCTTAAGGAGCCTTCAGAGTACCTTCTGAAATGAGCGTTTGGCTTCTAAAATTTCTAAGTTTGTGTTCATATTTTTTGAAATATTCTACTGTGTGTAGTTGGTTATTGCGCTTGCAGGATTTTGTGTGTCTCTATGTGCCGTTTCCTTCATTCAAGTATCTCCTTACACAAAGCATAAATGCTTAACCATTTGTTTCCAAGGCCCATAATCTAGTTCATGCTATTCAGCACATATTAAATGGTTGTTGACATACATGATTTAGCTGTGGATACAACCATGCTTTCATCTGTGCCACAGACGTTGATTGGATCAAGCTCATACTTTCTAGGCCTTTTTTTTTTTTTCTCCAGCGTTAATATGCTATATAGATGTCAATTACAGTTTTTTTTTTTTTTTCCTCTGACCTACTCTTTTTTTTTTTTTTACTGTTTGAGACACTTTACTGTTCTGGAGACACTTAAAGCTATTGTTTTTCTTGAATTATATTTATACAGATAAAAAAAATCTTGGCAATGATGGTCTTTCTCCTGGCAGTGTAAAGTGATCTAATACTATCATTTATTATTTTTGATTCTTCATTTCTACATACAGTGCTAAAAAAAAAAAAAAAGATAATTAAACATACCCTTAAGCATACCTAAACCCCCCCTTTTTTTTTTTTTGAATACTACTAAATCTCACATTTTTTTCAGGACTTCTCCTGACATTTCAGTTTTCTCAACTAAATCCTCTGATCAGTTTTTTCCCGAATTATCATTCTGTGTTTA
This sequence comes from Anser anser, assembly GCF_964211835.1. Taxonomy (NCBI): domain Eukaryota; kingdom Metazoa; phylum Chordata; class Aves; order Anseriformes; family Anatidae; genus Anser; species Anser anser. The sequence goes on along the minus strand of NC_139720.1, from coordinate 175,987,057 downwards.
TTCTTTGTCTAGCTTAATCTGAAAGTGAGTTCTTTGCAGTAGACAGTGGACAGATTATGTTGAATATTACTGGATTTATGGGAAGCAAAAATCTTGTCCAATATATTTAAGCATGTGTTTGCAAAGCACCATGTAAATGCATAGCAATAGTTGTGATTAAGAGTAATAAAATTACTGTTTTCATGGTTAATAATAAATGTGATCAATAGCAGTATAAATATAATTTGTCACTAGTGTTGTAGTTGTTCAATGAAGGTAGTTTTGATAGTAATAAGCACTGTCAACAAGTAATATTAATCTTGATTATAGAGGAAGCATTCTAGTAATTTACCTTTCTCATAATTTACCTTCTGTAGGTACAATATGAAATGGATGAGTAATTATTAATGTACTTGAAACTACTCACTTAATGAGAGGAATAATTGCTGCTTGCTTCCATTATTCAATCATTTTGCATTGCATTGCAGCATGGAAATGTACATATTGGAATAGGAAAGAGGGGCTCACTGTTCTTTTTTTTTTTTTTTTTTTAAGAGGTCTAGATCCATTTCTTTTGTAATGTAAAAAAAAAAAAGTTGGTGCTGGGAAAGAATTTGAAGGTATTATTTCATGTTTTCATGTTTCATGTTGTTACTTTTTCCAGGGTATCAGTTTGTAGCTACTATGGAAAGCAGACACCTGAGATAGATGGGCTTTTATCTACCATATGGGGAACATGAGGTCATTTTGGGCAGAACCCCTAGGAATCAACCAACAGCTATGCGTGGAAAAAAGGTAGGAAGTTTTGAAGATACCCTAACTTAGAACAGCCTGAGCTTTCCTTTCGGTGGAACAGAGCTATGGATTTAGATCTTCTCAAAGAGAGCGGGGTTGAAGGTCCTCTAGGCAGCATACATATTCCTAGCACTTCTTTAAATGAAGTGATGGCCACTGTGTCCAGAGGGTGCAGGGGTACCTGATCTGCATTACCAGGCTGGAGGAAAAATGCAGTTTTTGAATCCTTCTAAAGTACAGGCCTGTGATAAATGTTCAGCAGCTCAGCTGTATCTAGATATCTATAAGAAATAAGACTTTGTTCACGTGGGAAACATTAATATTAACCATACAAGATACTGCCAGGAATAAATATGTAAATTCTGCTTTTGTCTCATGAGTTCCTTTTAACTGCTAGACTCAAGAATTTTATCTCAGCCACTGATGCTATTAATTATAACAAATAATTAATTAAATCAAAACAATTTACATATTGTTATATTTTATATGCATTAAATCAAAACTAATTTAGAAGAATAATTTATAAAATATTTGCTATGAGTTAAAATAACGAATTGCTGATTAATAAAGGAAATGAAATTTAATATTTTTTGAAATGGCCCGAGTTGCTTCAGGTATTGTTTCATAATGTTTGGTTTATTACCAAGTCCTAATTTTTGGAGTTTAAATGATTTCAGTTTAAACTGAATTTGTGGAATTTTTGGTATTCCTTATAGTTGCAGAGAAAATTCTAAAGTATAACCATACTGATATCTTAAGGATAATTATAAAGAAAGCAAATTTTTGACTTTTTAAGTCTTGGGGCTTTAAGTCTTTCTCCTTGGAGACCTGAATTCTGGGCTTTTGAAGTGGTAATTTTTAAATGATTGAGTTTGATTTTTTTTATTTCTGAGTTCTGAATTCTGAAATAGAATGACTACAAAATAACATAACATAAAAAAAATAACATTTCATTTCAGCAAAATGAAATATTATAATATAAAGTTGTTTGAATTAGTGTTGACAAATACATCATATTATACAAATAAATACAAAAGGTTAAAATCTAGTTTGAAATTCTTAGTGAAAGAACATAACAATCCTGTGGAAAAGGACTTAAAAATCTTAAAACTCCAAAGACAAGACAAGACCAAATAGCAGGGAAGTCCCTGAATTGTGAATTAGCAGAACAAAGAAAGTTTTCCTTTCAACCTAAGCATGACTTCCTTTGCATTCTTAAAAAATGTCTTTTGTAAAAGTTTGGAACTTTTATGCTTGGGCAAGAAAAAAGGGATGCTTATGTGTCCAGAGACTTGGGAATGATGGACGGTAACTGGCAGCTGCAATTAAATGTTAATTTGATATTCATCCTGTTTTATTTTGAATGTTTGTGCCAGCTCAGAAATCTCAATTTGCTATGGTAATTAGGAAGTCTTTCTGCATAAATAAGGCTATATTAAGGCCGTTTACATGGATAATAATTTGTTCATAGACTTGATGTTTCTTGTTCATGATCACTCCCATTTTAATTAATTACTTATTTTTATATGAGTGATAGGAAAGTCATACATCTACACTCCCACAGTATGTACCTGGGGGGCTTCAGCTGAAGTGTTTTTGAGTAGCAGAGATAAGTTAATGCTGGACAGACTGAATTTGCATACTAAGTGGCCTTTTTCTGTACATGTGCAAAAGGAACTCCTTTTTATTGTAATATGAATCATAAATGTTCCCAAAGGGAAGAAATCTGTGATTCCCTTGTATCCTCTTTCTTATACATGGTAATCGTTGTAGCTACAAATATATATACAAAAAAACCATTCTATCTCTTGGGTTAGAAGAAATTATCTGTGTTTAACATATCTGTCACAGTGTTAGTAGCCATCTGATAGAGAATGGCTGTGCTTTTTTTGTATTCATACAGGCTTTCAGTAACATTTTGAATACAGAAGAAAATTCAGTAAAGCTCAGTTGTGACTGAAATATTGGAAAGTGCGACAAAATCTGCCTATGTCAGTCAATACTGAATCAGAAATTTGCAATTTGCTCATTGAAAATGCTTAGTTCAAGTGTGCTCCCAAACTGAAAGAGATCATGTCTCTGGTCTTTTAAAAATGATTCAGTATTTTCATTTTTGTTTGTAGTCTGTAATAAGCATCACTTAATAAGAATCAAATAAGAATCTTTTTTTTTTTTCCTTTTTTTTTTTTTTCTTTTCTGAGAACACTTTTTATGAACTTGTTACTGCAAACCTGAGAAGAGGCATAGGATGGAACTTCTCTCCGAAGTCATGATTTGCCAGGCTGTCTGAGGGCAAGTTCTGCTGACATCCAGAGAGTCCGTTGAATGATGTAATGAAAGTGGTAGCTGCAGGCAGGATTAGGACATGAAAGTTAAGATCCCCAGAAGAATTTACGACAGCAAAGCCTAATTTTTACCTATGCTGCACCCTTGCCTGAAAAGTTCTCAGGAATTAGATGCGCAAGTATTTGAAACTTGCTTCACCCAAGTTCACTCATCATAACTAGCCACTAGAAAGCAGAGAGGAAATGGTTGTGATTGAAGTCATTTGACACATTTCCAAGAAACTAAGCACATTTTCTGAGACTGCCAGAGGAGCTGGTCTCCTGATAGGACTTACCACTCTGAACCCCTTTTAAAGCTTGTACAAAGGCACGTTCAAACAATGTCTGTCGGAGAGGTGTCCCTCCTCCTTTTATTCATGAGTTCGGTGATTGCTGTACTCACTTGACATGGGGAAGAATTTAGTTTAATACCTCTAAAGTTATAAACAGTTCTCAGACACCCCAAACCCAGCATTTAATCATCTGAGGAAATACAATGGCATGAGCTTTCAGCGTAGGCTGGTAAAACAGGGCTTTAAGGATCTACCAACTTTTTGAGAACGCTGACACCTCTGGTGCAAGATGAAAAAGAGTTAGTGCATTACATGAAAAGTATCAGGCACATTAGCCATGGAAGAACTTCTATAGGTGTAAGTTCTGGGCAGTTCCTGGATCTATGTTTTGTTATTTTTGTTGTTATCAGGTAGTATAAATCTCTTCTTAGTAGATTCACATTTTCACTGTCTTTTAGTTGGACTATTTTTTGACATACTGAGTTCAATAAATCTACAGGAGGTATTAGGAGAGGGAGGAAAAAGCAATTAGTCTCCTAATGGTTCTTACGTTCAGAAAGCACTTGGGGAGCAAGCATTTAAGATGAACTGGTACAAATATCCATTTCAAATTTACTCACCCCAGATATCTGAAAGTCTCTGGTTCACACTGTGCACACCTAGAAGCTGTAACACACCAAGCATTACAGTGCAGTGTCATTACATCATAATAGAAATTTGAAACCAACTTTTCAGTTTCAATAACCAATTTTCACTGGCTTTAAACAGATCTGAGATTCTTCAAATAAAAGTGCAAAACAAGGAATCTTTCTTATAATTGATGTTATTCCCTGCACATCTCTTAAGAGGGTCAAAACTGATGGGTTTATGTGTTATTTATATGAGCTAGACACCTGGAATATATGGGTTCATGACTTTTTATGAATGTGAAATGTGCAGGCTAGTGCTAAGTTCTCCCAGCCTCAGAATTTTTAAACTTTCTGGCATTATAAACTACAAACAATAGAAAGAGGGAAAACTATCTCTTCTGAAATAGCAACAAAACTTTATGCAGTCTAGGACCCAACACTCCTGCTCTAAGCCTTGGGCTGTTGTGTTACGGTCAATGAACACAGTTAGGTATCTATCTCCCGGAAGTAGTTCAATAGTACTTACTATAATTAACTGTATCAGTGAAGAAATGCCAGGTAATGTTCCTGTACGTTTCAATCTCTATTGCTTATACTGTTGAATGTGCCAGTTATCACCATTCAAACAACTAGGAGTCATTTGAAATAGGTGGTTTACAGAGGCCACATTATTTTGGAGTGTGTAGAAATTTAATAGTTTTATTTGAGCTGTTCTGTGTAAGTAAGTTAGATGCCAGAGAATAGTCCTGGACATTTGCATATGTAAACAGTAGTTATTCTAAATGGATGGAGTTGTTTAATTCAGGTGTTTAAATCAGAGAAATTGGGGAATAGAGATACTGCTCTGGATTTCTTCCCAGTTGGCCAGCTCTAAGGATACTCCCTGTTCAGTAAGTGATCCACCATTTGTCATATTTGTTGACTCTTGGTTTCCTTACAGCTTAATTACACTTGCTATATTGTATGTGAGACAGTTGAATTAGGGATAATTCCCATGGTGAGAAGCCAGTAGAAGTTGCAGGTTAATAAGAGTCTTTTCTTCTTACCTTATATTTTAATCTCTTGTATAAATGTCACAAGAAGGATGCACTTAAATTACCAGAAAGACAGGTGATGTGATATACCATTTCTGCTTAGGAGCAGCAGTTACAGATATTGATTGATCTTAGTATGACCCTCATCATGGAGAACCAGCATGATAGCTGTAACAGAAGGAAAGGGGAACAATGACATTGTGCTTCTTTTGATGAAATTTGACAAAAAGGATATGGTGAAAGAAACCAAAGCTGATGTCTTTGCCTGTTACTGCTAGTAGCAGTAGTCATGTAATATTTCATTAAACACAAGAATTAATTCAGAGTCCCAATGCTTTTCTTTGACAGAAACCACAACAAGTATTCTGAACATTGGTTGGCTTTACCCAGGGTGAAACTGACTGACAGAGTCAGAAATTGCTTCTGCATTACTGTTGATTTTATTTGCAGAAGTTTTATCGACAACACTCCAACATTGTACAACCAGATTAGTTTCTCTGTCTCAAATGTTATACCTGTATTTTCCACTGCAGCTGATATTATTTCAATGATAGTATAAGCAGCACATTTTATATTTGTGTCATTGCATTTAAAAAGAGATGGGTCTTGGCCCACTTAACCCAGCAAAATGTTGCAATTCCTCCTTTGGCAGACAGATTTTTGATATTTTATTGCTGACTGATGCACCATAGTTTAGGTTCAGCGTCATAGTTTAGATTACACAGCACTACATTTCCTCTACATGCCTTTCTTTGTATGTGTTTTGTTCATTTCTATGTACACAGAGAATAAAAAAACAACATATCAGTTTTGCTGCTGAATAGAAACAGTGAACTGTAATCAAAATACATGCATGAAGTATTAGAAAAAGCTCTGAGACTAATCAGTAATTCCCTGACTTTTATGTTCCTTGTTTACAGACGTATCTATTTGTGGAGTCATCAACACAATCAAAGGCTGACTAAATGGTGGCATTACTCTTTGAATTATAAACTGCCAATTACGATCAGTTCAGTTGAGCTTAGTAGTGGAACAATTCCAAACTGCTTATTTCTAGTATATATAAGTATTTTCAGCTCTTCCTTTGTCCTCATTGATGTTCTCTCTTATTTATGTGATGATCACTTTGAGGCTGATGCTAGATCACCCATTGACCAGAACTTATCTTTGAGAGCTCTTCATATTTAAGATTATCATGAGATTTTCAGCTGTAATTGCCATCCACTGATATCTGTGGTGCTACAAAACCCACTAGTTTTCTCAATAAATCTGAGTAAGAAATCTGATGGACACTTTTGACTTATATTCCATAGAATGCAAAAGTTTAAATCAAAATTGCTTCTCTTTCTGAAGCTTCAGAAATGTTTGCTTTATTTTTTTTTCATTCAGTGAGGTCTCTCAGTTCTTTCTGTAGGACTAACAAATTCTCATTTTCTCCTGTGTTTACTCTTTTACTCAGGATTTTATGGGATCTTTCAGTGTCATCCACCCTTTTGGCCAAAGGCCATAATCAGAGCAACTCAGAAGTACTTCATAATAATCTACTTTTTTTTTTTTTACTTTTTTTTTTCTGTTTTCTTTTTTTTTCCTTTTTTTCCAAACTAGGGTAGTATTACTGCTAGTAGAGAAAGTCAGCAACAAAACAAAACCAGTGAAATATAAATCGGAAAATAACATGTTTCATAACCATTAAACAAAATCAACAACAACAACAACAACAACAAACCAACCAACCACCACCACCAACAAAACAAAACAAAACAAAACAAAACAACCAGCCAACCAAAAAATAAAACCGAACAAAACAAATCCCCCAAAACCAAAAAAAACCCACAAGCACTCTGGAAGCTTACGCATGTACAACAGAAACCTTACAAAGCATGCTTCAGTTATTGCTGTAACCTGAGAATCACCATGATTGCTCTTGGTTTTGAGTAAGGGCATCCAGCTTCCTGAAACATCTTTACCAGCTTGTCAAATTGTGTTAGAGCTGTAACTGTCCATGTGACTGGGCTGACCTTCAACAAAATAAAATGTAACACTTTTTAAAGAAGATTTAATCATTCTATTGAAGTGAAGCAGTGATACATACCGTACCTGACAAAATGAACTATCCAATGGAAATTGTGTATGAATACGTTGCCTTGACACTGATTACCACACTATGTATGCAGTTTGGTATCAATTTGCAGTACTTTTTGAGTATTTTTTTTCTCTCTACAGAGAGAAAAGAAACACAAATCATATGCAAAGCCGTCAATTTATTGTTAGTGTATTTGAAATCTTAACAGTTTCAACAATAAATTATTATAAGTTCAGATGTAATTCTTAAAAAAAAAAAAGTAAAAAGAAAAGAGAGTAATATTGAAGGAAAAACTATAACAATAAAGTTAACACTTTTATACATACTGCATCATAGATCCACACTGAATTATAGGAAACGTCTCTGAAGATCATCTAGTCCAATCACCCTGCTCAAAGGAGGTGTGAACTACAGCAGGTTGCTGAGGGCCATGTTCAGTTAAGTTTTGAATATCTTCAGGATTGGTGCTTCTCTGTTATGGTGTTTCCCCTCCCTCATTTTTCTCATGCTTAAGTACAATTTTCTATATTTCAGTTTGTGCCTATTGCCTCCTGTCATGTAAGTGGACACCACTGAGAAGGGCCTGGCTATCCCACTGTCAGGTAATTATACATATCAAAAATACCACCTTGAGTCTTCTTATCCCCAGATAGAACAGTCCCAGCTCTCTCAACCTTTCCTCATATGAGATTTTCCAGTCCCTTTGCTGGACTGTCCTGTCTTTTGGTCCATGTCTGTCTCATACTGAGTGCTCAGACATGGAGCCAGCAATTCACAGGTGGTTTTGTGAGTGCAATAAACCCACAAAAATGGTGTTATGGTTACCTTACCAATGTTCTTCTGGATCCTAAGATGAATGATTTTATTCTGATGTGCTGTCAGCATCCCAAAACCTTTGTTGGGAGTATGATCATGACAACGATTTCTTCTTCCCTACTCTAGGATCCATTCGGGATATTTTTATCTATTTCCTAACAATCACTACACTTTGCTTTTTCTTCCTTGGTGTGCAAGGTCACATTATATCTGAAATTTCTACATATTTTTTTTGTTATTGTTTGTTTGTTTATTTGATTTGCTTAAGTTAGATATCTGTTTTTCTTCTTTTTGTTACTCCTAAAACTGTTTTTGCTTAGCTCCATGCCTGTGCTTCTTCAAATGACCATTGCTGAATTGTTTCTAGTCTTCTGGTGCCAGTTTGTGCTCATTTTCTTGTCACCCCATGCCTGTAATCCCTCTACTGCCTATCTTGTGTCCCCAGTTCAAGACCCTTGCTGCCATATCAGGCCCATATTCCTTTGCACTGCATCATTATGCTAGTATCACAAATATGTCATTTTGTACAGAATAACTAGTTGTTCTTACTGTCTATATAAAATGATGGCTGTACCATAGATACATTGACAAAAGCAAAACAAATTAAGTTTAGCCACCTGTTCATTAGGAAAAAGTCTGCCACAGCTAAACAAACTAAAACAAAGCAGCAGATAGATCAAAACAAGTTAGACAAGCCTCAGTCCTAAGAAACCGCAACCTCAGTATAAAGCCTGTGAAACTGTTGCTAGATATGGCAATGCTTTACTAACTCTATTTCCTTCTGGATCATGGGATAAAGTTCCTAATGGAACTTTCAAAAAGCAGAAAAGTGAAGAAGAAATATGACATACATAAAGTTTATGATTTTTGCTGGTTTCAAAATAAAAGTTGTAGTGTGTTCTAAAGTGCTGGCTGTTGAGAGTGTGAAGTTGCTGTTGCTGTGACATTTCGAAAGCAAGCATCCATAACTGAAAGATTAAACTTGATGAATATTTTCAAGGCAAAACTTGAAGGACTAAAAATCAGCAAGACTTGATTAATCAAGTTGGCAATGTCAACAGAAAAGCCTTTTAGACATTTTATTTGATGTATGTATGAATCACTAGCAGCAAAAAATACATATATTTGCAGAAAATGTACGAAAGTCATTGTTTTGAAAGTTGTACAGCCTGAAGCAGCTTTCTCAATAGGGTCTTTGACAAATAACAGTGTTCTGCAGTGAATTAATTATATGGCTCAATATGTCAATATATTTATAGGGGTGACCCTTCTAGCATACCGGATGGAAAACTTAATGGAAACATCTCCAGAAGCAATCCAAGGTTTATGTGCCTAGTGGTACTGATTTCTGTCCAACTGTTCCAATAGTGCTAAGGCAGGACAAGAGCATCTTAGCCCTGCAGATAAAGAAAATTAAACACAGTGACTGTTGGGCTTACTCTCTTGCAGTTTACAGAAGTCTTGCCACTACTATCATACTTGGAAAGATGTATTAAGGATGGAAGCATGAAAGGTAAGGCCTTTTGTAAGGCCATCAGATAATTTTTGACTTATTGGCATTGCTTCTTCTTTAGGCTATCTTGTTTAGCCTTCAACTAGGCTATAGGCTTTTCTAGTGATTAACATCTGTCCTTAGCTGGTGATGCCTTCAAAAATTATTTTTGTGTGGTGTACCTAATCTACCTTCTTGATGGCTCCAAGCACCTAAAAGAGCAGCACTTCTCTTTCTGAGGCTGAAATTGAAGCTTTGTGTACATGTAACATGATGAAAGCATTCATCAGAAAACTTAGAGGCAGTTATTTCCTAGGCTTATGGACCAAGTTTATGCCATTGCAGATCTCGTTGGCAGAAACGAAAACCAAAATCTGAGAACTCTTACGGACCTTTCATATCCAGTGGTAGAATCGTTTTCCTAGCAGTATGGGAAAGAGTGCTTACCTGTTGATTTATCTAAGCTGCTATTGGCTCTGTTTTAGTGGGTGTGTTGTTTCAAAGTGAATAGTAAATGCCTCTTGAGACTCTGCTTTCTGGGTGACTTTTCATATCCCAGAAGCTCAGAAATGTTTAATCTCTCTGAAGATAAGTCCAGGGAATTCTTTTTCTTTTTTTGATGTAGGTCAAGTTTATGAAGATTGTGATGACAGTAAAGTGAGAGAATATTGTGATTATTCTTAAATATGCTTTTCACAGAGGCGAGGGGTGGAGTGTAGTGGGTTTACGTGGCAAGGTTTTGGTAGCAGGGGGCCATAGGGGTGGCTTCTGTGAGAAGAATCTAGAAGCTGCCCCATGTTTGGTAAGGGCCCCACTGCTGACCAGAGCTGAGACAATAGGCGATGTTGTTTTGTACCTCTGTGAGAGCAGATTTAAGACAGGGAAAAAAAAAAAGAAAAAAAAACACGCTGCAACACACAGCAGCTGGGAGAGTGAGAGGAGTGAGGAACAGCCTTGCAGGCGCCAAGGTCAGTGAAGAAGGAGGCGGAGAGGTGCTCCAGGCGCCGGAGCAGAAGTCCCCTGCGGCCTGTGGTGAGGACCATGGTGAAGCAGGCTGTCCCCCTGCGGCCCATGGAGTACCACGGTAGAGCAGGGTTCCACGCTGCAGCCCGTGGAGGAGACCCCGGTGGAGCAGGTGGATCTGCAGTGACGGAGACTGCGGCCTGTGGAAGACCCCTGCCGGAGCAGATTCCGGGCCAGACCTGTAGCCCGTGGAGAGGAGACCACGCAGGAGCAGGTGACCTGGCAGGAGCTGCTGCCCGTGGGGGATCCAGGTTGGAGCAGTTTGCTCCTGAGGGATGGACCCCGTGGTACGGACCCATATCTGGAGCAGTTCTTGAAGAGCTGCTGCCTGTGGGCAGCCCACGCCGGATCAGTTCAGCAAGGACTGCATCCCATGGGAAGGACCCCACAGCACAGGAGATGAGAGTGACCGAGAAGGAGCGGCAGAGAAGAAGCGCTATAGACTGACCATAACCCCCGTTCCCCCGTTCCCCTGTGCCGCTCGGGGGGAGGAGGTGGAAGAGGGTGGATGGGGGGGAAGGTGCTTTTGGTTTCTTTCCTCTGTTTCTCACTTCTCTAGTTTGTTAGTAATAAGTAATAAATCTTACTGTCTCCCTATGCTGAATGTGTTTTGCCCGTCATGATAATTACTGTGCAATCTCCTCATCCTTATCTCAACCCTTGAGCCCTTTTCATCATATTTTCTCCCCGTTCCTCTTTGAGGAGGGGGAGTGAGAGAGCGGTTGTGGTGGAGCTTGGCCGCCCACCCAAGTAAAACCACGACAGTTTCTTTGTAAAAGACCTGTCAATTCTCATTCTCTTTCTATCTTCTGAAACAGGCTTCTTTTCCATTACAGTGTCAAAGAAACTATCTTGTTTATATATATAAACAAGATATATATATATAAACAAGATATATAAACAATATATATATGTATATATATATATGGTCAAAAGTGACTAAAGATTAAGTATTACACAGATTTTGTCTAATCTTTGTGTAGAATATCTTTCACTGTCTGGAAAGATTTATCCATTGGATAAATCTTGTTCCTATGGTATTGTGGTAAGATGACCTCGGCTGGCTTCCAGACCCCTCACCCAGTCAGTCTCTACTTTTCCTCCTCAACTGGACAGAGGGAGTAAGTAAGATGGACAAGCTTGTAGGTTGGAATAAAAAGAAAAGCAAAGGCCATGCATGGAAGCTAAGCAAAGGAAAAAAAATATTCTCTACTTCCCATCAGCAGGCAGCCTTTTTATTCTCTACTTCCCATCAGCAGGTGTCCAGCCACTTCCTGGGAACCAGGTCCTTAGTGTGCATAGTGGTTTATTTGGAAGACAAATACCTTAGCCATGAATTTGCATCCCCTCCCGTGCTCCTTCCTCTTTTCCTTCAGCTTTTATTGCTGAGCATGATGTTATATGGTATGGAACATCCCTTTGGTCATTTTGGGCTCCCCTGTACTGGCTATGTCCCCTCCCAACCTCTTGCCTACCCTCAGCCTACTGACCTTTGCCAGTCAGCTTTGTCTTCAACTAGAGATAATTTAACATTTAGAAAACAATCTCTCAGTCTGTACAAGTACACAGAAAGAACATCTGACAAGGAGTGAAACTCCAGACTCTGACACAGCTGTACTGAATGCCCCTTCTGTTCTGGCAGACCAGTTTAGCTATCTTGCTTTTTCTTCTGTGCAGGCTGAGAAGCCCAAATCTAATTAAATAAGAGAAAAATGAGACATGCAATTGATCTGTGAAAGGAGAGAGGGGAATAAATTAGCATTGAAAAGTTTAAGCTAGAAAGTAATTTGAGTATATTTATCAGATAGGAATTTGAAACAATCAATTTATTTTGGAAGGCATTTTTACAGTTAGCCAAGAGATAATACACCCTCCCCTCCACACCATGCTTCTTGCTTTTCAAAAGCAGAAATCAAACACTCTTGATATTCCTTCAGAATTTATTCTACAAAGGAAAACCAAAAACGCTTTCCTAACATCCCATTTTCTTGTCCTTGCCATGTATCTAGTATTCTCCCACAAGACACATATACTTGTCAAGACCTTTCTTATTCAGCTGAATTTATGTCATTTCTCTTCATGAAGTGATATCTGGCCTCTTAAATCTGGCTTTGGCAGAGTGTTTTCAGTATTCAAATAAGGTGTACTATTGTGGTTTAATTGGGCAGGCAGGCAGCTCTCAGCACCACACAATTGTTTGCTCCTTCATCCTCCCCCCCCCCCCCCCAAGTGGGATGGGGGTGAAAATTAGGAGAAAAAAAAAAAAAAGCTCTTGCATTGAGATAAAGATCGTTTAATTGGAAGAGAAATAATAATAACAATAATAATAATAATAATAATAATAATAAATAAAAGAAGAAGAAGAAGAATGTACAAAACAAGTGATGCACAATGCAATTGCTCACTACCCGCTGACACAGCGGTCTCCCCCACACAGCCAGCCACCCCACAGTAATTGTTGATCATGATGCCACATGGTATGGAATATCTCTTTATCCAGTTTGGGTCAGCTGTTCTGGTTGTGTCCCCTTCCAGCTTCTGGTGCATCCACACCCTCCTTGCTGGCAGGGCAGCATGAGGAGCTGAAGAGTCCTTGGCTCTGTATAAGCACTGCTCTGCAACAACTAAAACATCAGGGTGTTATCAACGTAATTCTCATCCTAAATCCAAAACACAGCACCATACCAGCTGCTAGGAGGAAAATTAACTCTATCCTAGCCAAAATCATGACATGTACGTAACCCATTGAAGGGTCAAGTCTACAATTTATGATTCTTACTGAGAAGGGAAGAATGAGATTAGAAAGAAACCCGTCATATTAATCACATTGTCATGTTCAAAGAATATTTAATGTACAAATACTTTCAATATTATTCTGAGCATAGTCAGCAGCATTGTCTTTATAGATTATAGAAGCAGGTGTACAATGCAGTTCATAGTTTCATTTTAAAGGGACTATAATTCCAGATCTGCTTAGTGTGTACTGCTCTGATTCAAAGCATATCAACATGCAAATAAGGACATAAATCTTGAGCAGAAAGAAATGTATAAGAAACTTGGCTGTAAATGAACAAATTTTCACAATCAGTCAAAAATGCAATATTACTCAGTATTTGTACATCACAGATGTTTATAGTCTCTCTAATCTCAACAAGTTCAATGTCTCCAGAGCTTCTATTTGCCTCACTCATGACTTATGATCAGAGATGTCATCAGATGGAGTTAAGAAGTGTAAATGAGTTGTGGGTGGGAATACTGTTAGGGCTGCAGTAAATCGCATTCCTCCAAATGTTTGATAATATCCCCTTGTAGTGTCATAATCTCAGTGTCAAATAATGTCAGCTCTTCAAAGCTCTGGGGCATGATGGATAGTGTCTGCCTTCTTCTGTAGCTTTCATAATAGGATAATTTGTAGATCCATCATTTTGTAGGTCCATCATTCTCCTGTGAAGAAAGGCTAAGAGAACTGGGGATGTTCAGCCTGGAGAAGAGAAGGCTTTGGGGAGACCTCATTGCAGCCTTTCAATACTTACAAAAAGGATGGAGAAGGTCTCTTTACTTGGGTAGATAATAATAGGACAAGGGAGAATGGTCTTAAACTAAAAGAGGATAGATTTAGATTAGACATTAAGAGGAAAATCTTCAATGTAAGGGTAGTGAGGCACTGCAACAGGTTGCCCAGAGAATTTGTGGATGCCCCACCCCTGGAGGTGTTCAAGGCCAGGCTGGATGGATCCTTGGCCAACGTGATCTAGTGGGTTGCACGGCATGGGGGGTGGAGTTAGACTATCTTTAATGTCCCTTCTAACCCAAGACATTCTATGATTCTTTGATCAGGCTTTCTTCAGCTGTTGATGTTATGGACACTGAGGAGCACAAACATGTACTGTTAAATAAAAGTTCAAAATATTTAGGTGGGTGCATACAGAATAGTAGAACACTATAGTCCTACTGTCCTATAGTTCAGCTTTCCACTTTAAGTAATGAATTGTTATTTTTGCTAATGTGAATCTCCACTGGAAATCATAGAATAAAAATAGCTTAGAGTAATCCAACATGAACTACAGATGTTTAATTAGACCCATGACAATACACTTTTCAAAGGAAAGGTATAACATTATTCAGCCTATACTTCACAATTCATGAACACTTTTTGATGTCTGGATGTTTGCTATTTTATTATTAATTAATAATAATAATAATTATTATTATTATTATTAGGACAAGCTCTTCAGCTACTCATTCAACTGTGGAATTATTGAAACTGTGTCCTACTATGCTTCCCTTGCTTAATGAAAACTCTAATACTGGCTCTTGACTTCTTCACAATGTTTCTATAATGAATTCTCTCTGATATGTCTTCCTATAAATAGGAAATCAAGGCACGCTGATCTTAGTCCTATAGATCAAGCACACTACAGATTTTCTAATAAATTAAAGAAGTATGGACTTTTCTTGTGAGCTTATGTACACTGACAATGTTGGTGTTGTCTGGGTATGTGGAAAGTAGAATTTTGCCTTGTAGTTTAGTATCTGTTCCACATAAAGTTTAAAAAATAGCAAACCCACAATCCTCTAAATAAAACAGGTGGTGTACTTTCATGATATCATTTTACTTATGTATGAGCACGTATAGGTGTAAGAATTTGGGATTTCCCAAAAGTGACTACAAAGAAATAGTTTTCAAGAGTTTTTAAGTTTGGCCAAAATTGGAGTTCATAAGGATGGAAAGGTAATTTTGTACTACATTGAAAATGGATAAAGTAATATGTAAACCAAAATGATTTTTTTCCCAAAATTGTGTCTTTTGCTTATTAAATTTCCAAGTGGGTTTTCTTGCATTTTTATATATTAAAGAGGTAATGACTTGTATTAACCCGCTCATCAAACAGAATACAACAATAACAACAAAAGCAAAAGCCTCTAAAATACTACTTTGAGTACTTGTCACTTAATGAGTAACTTGAATGAAATTAAATGTTTTCATTATTAATATTTTACAGTGCCAGGATCATTTTCTTTATCTTATGTAAGACTTACTTGGACCAACTAAATGTGATGTGTGTTGTTGTAAATATGAGCCCTTTTTGCTTGCTCTGGCTCTCGTTGAGTCAATTCCTTTCTTAGGTTATGATTCAGCAGTGGGAAGGAAAATGTGGTGGAAATGTTAGGCATCCAAGGATTCTTCACCAATAACAGAAATGATTTTTTTGTGAACTCGTTGCTGTTGCCAGCATGTTGTTTCATTATCTAATTAATAATTTCATTGCTGTAGGTAGTCAGGAATTTGTTTTGATGGAAAACTTTCTGCTTATAAACATACACAAGTGGTAAGAAAATTGCTACTTTCCACTGAGAAAGTTGCTACAAAAAAGTTTCAGTCAATTTGATGTCAGCCTGAAAAATATGACTTGTGAAGTGATGCAAAACGTTTTGTTTCAAATCACTTAATCAAAACATCAACCTGCATTTTCTCTGTCACTATTTATCTCAATCAGATTGTAGTTTGGTCACAAAATCTGTTTGAGACACTGGAGCCCCTGAAAAAGAGTATGCCTCCATAATAAAAGCATACTTTCCTGTCACTGGCAGGGAGGTCATGAAATCCACAAAGCTATCGGTACATTTTGAAACCCATAGTCCTGTTACTTGTCTTTTAGAATAGTATGGAGAAATTATTTTCTTGTTCTGTAGCTCTCAGACCAGAATGTCTAAACAACATTTTTTTGTCGAGTTGTCTAGAAAAGAAGTAAAGAAGAAACATTTTCATTCAGGGATGAGACTTATTTTTACCAAAAATGTCAATAATGTATCTCTTCCACATTTCATCAAATTGTTCAGGATATGCATAAGAAATTTCAAAATTTTTTAGTATGGATAAAAAAAAGCACCACCACCACCACCACCAACAAAAAAGTCAAAATGTCTCTCAGACATAACTGAATTTCCTCAGAAGAGAAAAGTAGGATAAAAAATATGAAAGGAAGGAATGTAGGACACAGAAACATAATGAAGGCAAAGGTTTAATGATCTGTATTATGATGAGGCACTACACAGTCCTTTTAAGAGTGAACAACTAATGAGGGATACAATAATATCATCCCTTAATTAAATAGACTGTGTTTGAAATTTGGAGGTCAGACATTCAGAGTAAATGGCATCTAATTATGCATATGCAATTTGCATACCTATTTCTTTCACCCAATACAATTGTACCTCCTACCTGGTTGAGGGATCATTATACTCTCTCTCTCACTTTCTCTCTCTTTGTCTCTCTCTCTCTTCTTTTCTCTCTTTTTTTTTTTTGTTTGTTTGTTTGAAAATATTATCTTTCTCTTTATATTGATTTATTTATTTAATTATTTTTTAAAGTAACGCTTAATAACTCCAAAGGAAATCAGGGTGTCTTTTTAGTATATAGTTTAAAATCATAATGCAATTCTGATAAGGAACCTTCTCACAGATCTGAGAGGAAAAGAATCAGAAGATTCTTACATAAAGGCAGTCATAGCATTTCCAATGTAAAAACATTTATTTGCCTTACTCTTGCTATTGTTGACATTACTTCTGAGTTGAATATTGAACAGAGGCATAAGTCATTGCACGATTACAGTTCAGAAAGCTGGTTGAAAAATGTGCTTATATATAAAAAAATTATAAATGCATACAACACTTCCATAACTAAATAATGACCTGCTTTGAGATGTGATCAATCTTTACCCAGTGTTTCATTTTGTTTTGGGAAATATAATATCCTTTAATAGAGCAGCTGATGTAAGTGGAAAAACCAGGCATGCTTTCAAGCATGTAAATTTTCAGGACCTGAGGAAGAGCTTGTGTATCTGTTTTCTCTAATTGTGTTTGTTGGTCTCATAGAAGAGGTTATTTCTTCCTACAAACCTGGCTTTACTTATATCCTTAAACATTGTTAAGATGGATTGTTTCTTATTGGATTGTTTATTATCATGGTAATAATTTTCTTCAAATAGCCTAGGTTTCACAGAATCACAGAATCGTCTAGGTTGGAAGAGACCTCCAAGATCATCTAGTCCAACCTCTGTCCTAACACTAACAAGTCCTACACTAAACCATATCACTAAGGACTACATCTAAACATCTTTTAAAGACCTCCAGGGATGGTGACTCAACCACCTCCCTGGGCAGTCCATTCCAATGCCTAACAACCCTTTCAGTAAAGAAGTTCTTCCAAACATCCAACCTAAACCTCCCCTGGCACAACTTTAGCCCATTCCCCCTCGTCCTGTCACCAGGCACATGGGAGGCACGTTGGAGGCACCAACCCCCACCTCTCTACAGCCTCCTTTAAGGTACCTATAGAGAGCAATGAGGTCTCCCCTGAGCCTCCTCTTCTCCAGGCTAAACAACCCCAGCTCCCTCAGCCGCTCCTCGTAAGACTTGTTCTCCAGACCCCTCACCAGCTTTGTTGCCCTTCTCTTTACTCTCTCGAGCACCTCCATGTCCTTCTTGTAGCGAGGGGCCCAAAACTGAACACAGTACTCGAGGTGTGGCCTCACCAGAGCCAAGTACAGGGGGACAATCACTTCCCTAGACCTGCTGGCCAGACTGCTTCTTATACAGGCCAGGATGCTGTTGGCCTTCTTGGCCACCTGAGCACACTGCTGGCTCATATTCAGCTGCCTATCAACCAGTACTCCCAGGTCCTTCTCCACCAGGCAGCTTTCCAACCACTCATCTCCCAAAGAGTTTGTGTAGGTGTAGTACCAAATCTCAAAATCATAGCTACATTTCTTTTGCAAACTGTGGATTCAGTTTAACAAGCCTGGTAACAAGTGTCCCATCATTGACTGAAACTATCAGATGAGAATATCAGATAAGGATCGTAGTCCATCTTGAACTTCTTTGCTGTAAAGAAAATATTTCATATCCTGTTCTCAAGTGGTTGAACATGTCCATCCCTTGGACGGTAACATTTGGCAAGACATTTGGTGTTCCCCTGCCTGTTACAAAAGGAAGTGACTATATACATATCCATATATTTATTTCAAGACATAATTTTGATAAATCCTACCATTTAATCTATTTAATTTTATTCGGTCTTTGTAAGGAGTCATATTGTACTAAGAGAGAGTATATGTTCTTGGCAGATGATACGGATGTGAAAATAAAAGGGTTTTAAGAAATAAAACAGAAAGAGGGAACATTAGAAAACCAGCAAGCTGTTGAAAGAACAGTCAGCCAGACACTATCATAAAGATTTGAAATGCTGCAGTGTTTTCTTTTATGGCAGTCCTCATTCAGAAAGGTCATGATGGTATGGAGGATGAAAGCTTATCTTTATGATCTCTAGCAATTTAAAATAGTGTAAACAAATAAATCCTGAGAAAGAGAAAATGTGTATTAGTCTTCAGAGACTTTGCAAGAGTTCAGTTTAGTTACTGAAGTGCTGTGTGTGTTATAGATGATGAGAAGGTCAGTACCTATAACCATAACCTGTAGATTTTAATGCCTTAGAAATATTGATGTAAATTCCGCATGATAATAAAAGTGCAAATCTAAAATCAAGGTATCATTACATAAGATATTTTCTAAATTAATGGGCAGAATGAAAAGAGGTTAGTGTGTAGAAAACATTTGACAAACCTATGTAGAAAAGGAAGGAAGAAAGAGAAACTTGAAGAGATGGTGTCAGACAATCTGAAGCGGTTGTGATAATGTTCTATTTATTTAATTTTCCAAAGCCTTTCTCTAAAACATCACCATGGGTTGTATCAGTGGCAGCTTCCCACTTCTGGCTATCAGTTCAAAAAGAAGTTGGTCATACTTCACAGCAGTCAATGTGGTTGGAGGTAAAAGGCCCCTGTTTTGAGCAAGTGTATAAATTTGGGGAGTTGAGCTGTAAACACTTCTTTTCTCAAATAATAGGATTTGCACTTGCAGATCACCTTTCCACAAGGACGTAAATATTATTTAATCCCCAATTCAATTAACTTCATAAGCAAAATCCCAAGGTCCTGATTTCTCTATATGGAGCCAGTGATTGTGCTTGCATTTAACATTATCAATTTGTTTAAGCTTCTGTTGAATGTTCTGACATCTGCCTGAACAAATGCGGTAGTCAAAACTACTTTTGCAAGACTACCTGCAGAGAAATAGAGAAATTATATTGCACCTCTTCTATTCCCTCACATGTCTGCTGCCAAGCACTCTTCCTTAATTTGGGCAAATTTTAACATGATTCATAATGTGAAATGGCTAAATTCTTATGTTTATAGATGGTTGATGCTAATCTTTAAAATTTTGTTCTGGAAACATTTTTGAACCAGGGAGGAATTTAATCTTCTATGGAAACCAAGCTAGTTTGGACTAGGCACAACATATATGTTATGATACTGTGACCATAACAAACAAGAAAAACAGTCTGAGATACAGATTTCATAGCTTGATTAAGAATTTCTTTTAAGTGGCATTTTGAAAGATGATAAAATGTAGAGGTACTCATATATACTTTTGATGTAGAAAACATATTATTCACAAATGAATGGGTGATAAAAAAGATTAGGCCTATGAACAATATTATTTTGTGTTGAACAATTAGAAACCAGAGCCTATAAGGTATTACACACCTTAATTCTCTGGCTGTAACCAGAGTTCAATATGAACAATATTGTTTTGACTTCATATAAATATTTTAAAAAAGAAAGGAAAAATTTCAATGGATTTTTAATAGTGAATTTTGTATTTTATGAGCTTCCATTTTTTATGGACATCAAAATGGCTTTTAAGACTATCTATGTTTGAAGTTTATTCCTTCATGAAACAATGTTTATGATATCACTCCTCATTTCAGCAGAGAAGATTATGCTGTTATACCTAGAAGATTATGGCTTAAAGTGAGGAATGAACACATGAAATCTCTGAAACAAAGCTCCTGTTATCATGCAAATATCTCTAGTAACAAAAATGTTTAGAAAAAGAAAATTGCAGAAAGCCTGTGATATACATGTAGTTTTATAGGAAGAAATTATTTTTTTTTGAAAGTTTCGTCAGGCTTCTAGGAAGAACTTGTCTGAGTATATAGCTTTCGAATATCATATATGTCAGCAGAATAATAGTATTATGTGAGAAAAAATATATTCTGTGAATTTTGCAATAGCCAAGCAGGAAGTAGCCAGAGAAATGTTGGTTTGATGTTTTCATCATTTGAAAAAATGTAAGGGCTTGTTAACAAAATAAAATGCTAAAGGATGATCATAAGAAAGACCTCTTTACTGGACAGTCTTAGGAGGCAGTAGCATGTTATAAGGAACCTGATTTGTATTTAGTTGAGCCTTGACAGTTTTCTTTCTGAGTTCACCTCATATCATTTCCACTGAAAATCTTGGCTTCCTTCTTCAGTTATATTGATCCTTGTTATACCCAAGATAAAAAAAAAACAAAACAAAACAAAACTTTTTTGGGGGGAGGGGGGGAGGAGGAGGTAGAGCGGGGATGGAGTACTGCTTGTATTTTCAGCTTACTTGGAGGAGATATAATCATCATGACAATGGAACACTTTTGAAGATTTTTGACATTAAACTCTTGAACTTATGTTTAATTTTCATGAGAAGTAGCTTAACATCTGAAGAAGAAGGAAATTTTATATATATATTAAGTCAATCAAGGTATGTGATAATAATTAGCCCTGAGTAGTCTTTTATGCACCCTCAAAGGTGCATATACTCCTGATGAGTATAATAATGCTGAATGCAGCGTTTGTATAATTAATTTGAAATTGATGGAGACACCAATAGGCCATTATCTTTCCTTCTTGTGTGCTTTTGGAGACAATATACAGAAATCCACTTAGAACCCTTTCACTGTCTATGCTACTTGCCTGTTTTTAATTTGGTCAACATTTCATAGAATCATAGAATATCCTGAGTTGGAAGGGACCCATAAGGATCATCAAGTCCAACTCCTGGCACCGCACAGGTCTGCCCAAAAGTTTAGACCATGTGACTAAGTGCACAGTCCAATCGCTTCTTAAATTCAAACAGGCTTGGTGCAGTGACTACTTCACTGGGGAGACTGTTCCAGTGTGCAACCACCCTCTCGGTGAAGAACCTCTTCCTGATGTCCAGCCTAAACTTCCCCCGCCTCAGCTTAACACCGTTCCCGCGGGTCCTGTCACTGGTGATAACAGAGAATAGGTCACCTGCCTCTCCACTCCCCTTCGTGAGGAAGTTGTAGACTGCGATGAGGTCCCCCCTCAGCCTCCTCTTCTCCAGGCTGAACAGGCCAAGTGACCTCAGCCGCTCCTCATACGTCTTCCCCTCTAGGCCCTTCACCATCTTCGTCGCCCTCCTCTGGACACTGTCCAATAGTTTAATGTCTTTTTTGTACTGTGGTGCCCAGAATTGCACACAGTACTCGAGCTGAGGCCGCACCAACGCAAAGTAGAGGGGGACAATCACTTCCCTTGACCGACTAGCAATGCCGTGCTTGATGCATCTCAGGATGCAGTTGGCCCTCCTGGCTGCCAGGGCACACTGCTGGCTCATATTCAACTTCCTGTCAACCACAACCCCCAGATCCCTCTCTGCGGGGCTGCTCTCCAACATCTCATCGCCCAGTCTGTACGTATAGCCAGGGTTGCCCCTTCCCAGGTGCAGGACCCGGCACTTGCCTTTGTTAAACTTCATGTGGTTGGTGATCGCCCAGCTCTCCAATCTGTCCAGATCTCTCTGCAAGGCCTTTCCACCCTCATCCGAGTCCACAGATCCTCCAAGTTTGGTGTCGTCAGCAAATTTGCTTAGAACACCTTCTAGTCCTACATCCAAATCATTTATAAAAACATTGAAGAGTACTGGCCCTAAAATGGAGCCTTGAGGGACCCCACTAGTGACCGTCCGCCAGCCAGATGTGGCTCCATTAACCACAACCCTTTGAGCCCTGCCCGTCAGCCAATTGCTCACCCATCGTATGATGGTTTTGTTAAGTTGTATGCTGGACATTTTGTCCAGTAGGATCCTATGGGAAACCGTGTCAAAAGCCTTGCTGAAATCCAAAAAGATCACATCGGCTGGTTTCCCTTGATCAACTAGATGGGTGATCTTATCATAAAAGGAAATCAAATTTGTTAGGCAGGACCTACCCTTCATGAACCCATGTTGGCTGGGACCAATGACTGCATTGTCCTCCAGGTGCGCCTCAATAACTTCAAGGATGATCCTGTCCATAATTTTACCAGGCACTGACATGAGACTGACAGGCCTGTAATTGCTAGGGTCTTCTTTCTTACCCTTCTTGAAAATTGGCACAACATTTGCCAGCTTCCAGGCCAATGGGACCTCTCCAGATTCCCAAGATCGTTGAAAAATAATTGAGAGAGGTCCCTAGATGATATCAGCCAGCTCTTTAAGCACCCTGGGATGGATCCCATCAGGACCCATGGACTTGTATGGATCCAGGTGGAGCAGCAAATCCCGCACACATTCAGGGTCGGTAGGGAGTTTGTCATTCCCACCATCATGGTCCTCCAGCTCAGGGTACCCTGGGTCCCGAAGCCCATCATCAGCATTGAAGACAGAGGTGAAGAAGGTGTTAAACGTCTCTGCTTTGCCTATGTCATTGTCTGTGAGGAGACCCTCCCCATCTAGTAGCAGACCTATGTTTTCTTTGGTTCTCCTTTTTCTGTTCACATATCTAAAAAAACTTTTTTATTGTCTCTCACAGACATGGCCAGCTTCAACTCTAGTTGGGCATTGGCCACACAAATTTTCTCCCTACAAACACGAACAACATCCCTGTATTCCTTCCTCATCGCCTGACCCTCCTTCCAGTAGCCGTACACTTTCTTTTTCTGCCTAAGCTCCAGTAGAAGATCCCTGGTCAGCCAGGCCGGCCTTCTGCCCCACCTGCCTGCCTTCCGATATTTTGGAATCGCCTGATCTTGTGCTTATAGGAGGCAGTGCTTAAAGATTGACCAGCACTGATGGATGCCTATGCCTTCAAAAGCAGCTTCCCAGGGGACCTTGCTGACCAGTTCCCTGAGCAGCCTGAAGTCTGCTTTCCCCATAACCAGGGCTGGAGTTTTGGTGACAGTTTTCCTCCTGTCACCATAAATTCTAAACTCAACCACTTAATGGTCACCATGACCGAGACGGCCGCCAATTGCCACGTCTCCCACAAGACCCTCTCTGTTCTCCAGCAACAGATCAAGGAGGGCATCGTTCCTACTTGGCTCCCTTAGCACCTGCACCAAGAAGTTATCATCTAGGTGCTTTATGAACTGCCTGGACTTGCTCGTGTCAGCCGTGTGGTGATCCCAGTTGACGTCTGGCAAGTTGAAATCCCCCATTAGGACTAGGGGAGTTGATCTTGAGGCATCTCTTAGTTCCGCACAGAGTAATTCAACGGTGTTGTCGTCCTGGCCAGGTGGTCTGTAATAGACTACCACAACGACATCCCCTTTATTTGTTCGTCCCTTAATCCTTACCCAGAGGCTCTCAAATTTGCCATCCCCAACTTGAAGTTCCATGCAGTCCAGCCCATGCTTCATATACTGCCACCCCGCCACCTTACCTACCCTGCCTGTCCCTCCTGAAGAACCTGTAACCATCTATTGCCACACACCAGCCACAGGACTCATCCCACCAGGTTTCGCTTATGCCGATGATGTCGTAGCTGTGGGACTGGGCCAAGACTTCTAGTTCGTCCACTTTATTCCTCATACTGTGTGCGTTTGTGTAGAAGCGCTTCAAATGCGCTTCCCTACACACAGCACCTTGTGGAGCCGACTGAAGGACCTCACTAGCACACAGTCCCTCACTAGCACAAAGTCTCCCTTTCAAAAGGGAGTCCCCCATGACAATCACCCTTCTGTCTTTCTTGACAGATGATGTAGCAATGTGGGGGGTAGGTTGCCTTGCCTTAGGCACCCTCTCCAACTGGGATGGGCTTTCGTCTACTTCGTTGTTCTGACTATGGTGTTCTAGAGCCTCGTACCTGTTACATAAGGGTAGATGGGAAGGTGAGGTGGGCAGGGACGGGGCTCACCTACCACCCTGAACAGGAACCTGCCTCCATTCCCCCCTGTGGCCTAGGTCCCCTCTTACTGCCTGGTGGGATGAGGGGACTTTTGTCTTCTGTGTAGCAGAAGGCACCTGTGCTGCGGCAGGCTCCTGAGTCTGTCTCAGAGAGGGCAGAGTACACCTCCACCAGTCAATTTCCCTCTCTGACTCCCTGATGCTCTTGAGCCTGCTCACCTCCTCCTGAAGCTCTGCTACCTGTTTGAGCATCTCTTCAACCTCGGCACACCTCCCACAGGCATACCCCTCGCTGCTGCTGTTGGATACCGACAGAAGACTCGGGCACACCCTGCAGCCCAAGACCTGGATGGCTGTGTGTTTCCCTGAGCCCTCCGTCTGAGTAGCCACATCGGTGACTGTGGCTGGAGAGGCCACAAGAGATGCGAAGAGATGCGAAGGCCATGGTTTTCTGCCTGGTTGATACCATGGTCAGGTTCCTCGCAGGCAGGTTACAAGTACCGAAGGGAAAGACCGCTGAAAAAGAGCGGTGAGGGACCCTCCCTCGCCCTGCCTGCGTGACCTACCATGTGAACTGCCGCGCTAACTGCCGCACCACTCCCTTCTGATCCGCCACGCCCTGTTTGCCCGCCCTGTTCGCCGCGCTCCTGGTCTCTCGCGCTCCCCAGGGGCTGCTTTTGAACAGCCGGGGAGGGGGCGCTGCTGGTTCTGCGTACGCCTCATCAGCCTCCCTCGCGAGGGCTGCCGGGTCCTTGCGGCTCCCTCGGCTGCTTCGAGTGGCCTCGATGCCGGAAAAAAAAACCCTGCCTGTCTCGATCCCCCGCTCCGCTGCAGAACGCGTCTGCCCCAGAGCCGATCGCCTCAGCAAGTCCAATTTAGTCCAATGCTCCTACCAATTCCACACCCATGCCTTGCTGATTTCTGTCCATTTGTCTGTCGATATAGTTCTCTGACTTGCATTTACAGTCAGAAATTGACTGACTGTGGTCCATTGAAATGGTGATGGGGCACATGTGTTCTGCAGCGGAGTAGTGCAGGGGTTTCCCTTCACTGAGGCCACTCGAGGCAGCGGAGGGAGCTGCCAGGACCCAGCAGCCCTCACGAGGGGAGCTCACAAGGCTTGGGCGGGGCCAGAAGCCCCCTTGCTGCACAAAGGCAGCCCCTGGGGAGCCTGAGTGACCAGGGCGTGGTGTGGCAACCAGGATGTGGGGCATCAGCCAGGTGTGGCGTGGCAGTTTGCACAGCAGTGCGTGCAGGGAGGACGGAGTATCCCTCCCTGCCCAGGAGACCAGCTCACCTATCTTCTGCCTCCCAGACAGCAAATCCAGCTATGGTCTTCACCAGGCAGAAAGCTCTTGCCAAAAAGACTGTGGCAACCCAGACCAACTGCCTGTCCCAAAATGCGGCTCTACAGGTCTCCGGCTGCAGGGAGTGCCTGATCCTGTTGATGTCAATGGAAGGTGGCAGAGATACCACCTCCATGAGGTGCGAGCAGGTGGAGGATCTGATCAGCCTGGTGGCAGATCTCAAGGAGGAGGTGGAGAGATTAAGGACTATCGGGGAGTGTGAGCAGGAGTTAGACCGGTGGAGTAACTCGCTACCATGCCTGAGAGAAAGGCACTGGGGTGATACACCCCAAATAGTGATGGACCCCTTGCCCTTTTGCTGTCGGCTGAGGGATGGGACCTGAGAGTTGGAGAAGAATGGAAACAGGTCCCTGCTCGGCATTGCAGGTGAGCCCCCTGCCTATCTGTCTTGCCTCCCCAGGTGCCCTTACACAATAGATTTGAGGCTCTGGAGCTTGAGGGACAGGGTGATGAGGGTGTGGGAGATGGTCCACCCAGGAGGTTGTCTAGGGCAAGGAAGTCGACTCCATGCCTCAATACTTCCTCCACCAAGAAGGAAAGAAGGGTAATAGTCATAGGCAACTCCCTTCTGAGGGGAACAGAGGTCCCCATATGCTGGCCAGACCCTACCTGGAGGGAAGTCTGCTGCCTACCTGGGGCCTGGGTCAGGGACATTACAAGGGAACTTCCTGGCCTGGTTCACCTGTGTGATTGTTATCCGTTAGTGATAATTCAGGCTGGCAGTGATGAAATTGCAGAGAGAAGCCTGAAGGCTATCAAAACGGTCTTCATGGGCTTGGGGTTGTTACTGGATGGAGTGGGAGCACAGGTGGTGTTTTCCTCTATCACTTCAGTGGCAGGGAGTGATACTGAGCGGACCTGGAAGGCCCAACTGATCAATACATGCCCGAGAGGCTAGTGTTGTCACAGGAATTTTGCTTTTTTTTGACCATGGGGAGGTTTACTTGGCACCTGGCCTGATGGCTGCAGATGAGTCCCATCTGTCTCAAAGGGGGAAATGGATCCTAGCCCAGGAGCTGGCAGGGCTCATCGAGAGGGCTTTAAACTAGGTACGAAGGGAGATGGAGCTGAAATGAGACTCTATGGAGATGAGCCTGGGGCAGCAATGTCAGGGTTGGGGGTGAGGGCAATGACACAACTGAAGTGCATCTACACCAAAGCATACAGCATGCGCAACAAACAGGAGGAGCTGGAAACCATTGTGTGTCAGGCAAACTATGACCTAGTTGCCATCACTGAAATGTGGTGGGACCACTCCCACGACTGGAGTGCTGCAATGGATGGCTACAAGCTCTTCGGAAGGGACAGACAACAAAGGAGGGGTGGTGGCATGGCTCTCCATATGAGAGAGTGTTTTGATGTTGTTGAGCTCGGGGTTGGGAGTGATAAGGTAGAGTCCCTGTGGATAAGGATCAGGGGGTTGGACAACAAGGCAGGCATCCTGGTGGGGGTCTGTTATAGACCTCCAAACTAGGATGCAGAGGCAGATGAGGCATCCTACAAGCAGCTGGCAGAAGTCGCGCAATCATCAGTGCTTGTTTTCATGGGGGACTTTAACTTCCCGGACATATGCTGGAAATACAATACAGTCCTGAGGAAGCAGTCTAGGAGGTTCCTGGAGTGCATGGAAGACAGCTTCCTGACTCAGCTGGTTAGTGAGCCTACCAGAGAGGGTGCCCCACTAGACCTGCTGTTCACAAGCAGAGAAGGACTGGTGGAAGATGTGGTAGCAGGGAGTTGTCTTTGGCAGAGTGACCACGACATGGTAGAGTTTTCTATTCTTGGTGAAGTCAGGAGGGGCATCAGTAAAACTGCTGCCTTGGATTTCTGGAGAGCAGACTTTGAATTGTTCAGGACATTGGTAGGGAGGGTCCCTTGGGAGTCAGTCCTGAAAGGCAGAGGGGTCCAGGAAGGCTGGACACTCCTAAAGAAGGAAGTCTTAAAGGCGCAGGAGCAGGCTGTCTCCATGTGCCATAAGATGAACTAGCAGGGAAGAAGACAAGCATGGCTGAACAGGGAACTTTTGCTGAGTGTCCAGGAGAAAAAGAGAGTTTATATCTATGGAAGAAGGGACAGGCAGCTTGGGGAGAGCACAAGGAACTTTCCAGCATATGCTGAGAAAAAATCAGGAAGGCTAAAGCCCAGCATGAGCTCAACCTGGCCACTATGGGTAAGGATAATAAAAAATGTTTTTACAAATATTTAACTTTTTTACAAAGGTTTTTAAATATTTTTACAAATTTAACGGTAAGAGGAGGGCCAAGGAGAACCTCCATCCTTTACTCGACACAGGGGAATATAACTACTGAGGATAAAGAAAAGCATAGGTTCTTAATCAGGTTCTTGTCAGCTCTTGTTATAGCTATCACTAAGTTTAGAGAGAGAAAGAATTCTTAAAGTTAAAATTTATATGTTTACAGATATTAGCTCTGTTTTTAGCCACAATGCCTTATACACAAAAAGAAAATGGGTGCCTAAGAATAATACTTGCAACTAATGAAATCTGAAGAATTCTAAACATGATTCATAAAGAATTATATTTATGGTTTGCAGGCACTTTTAAATAACTCATCTCCTGCACCTCATATATTCGTTCTGAAGACAGCTGTTAAGAAGACTTAATGCTGCTTTCTGCTGTTATCATATTTCTCATTGCAGACCCAAATTAGTTTAAGTTTTGCAAATAGGTAGTACAATAAGCTCTGGGGAGCTTCCAAGTGCAAGCACCATCTGAGGTATTATTCTTAAAAAAATAAGGGTGTATAATTAATATTCAGCTGTGCATGTTTTTGTTTGTTTGTTTGTTTTTTCACTTTGAGGATGAACAAAATTATATGGACAAAAAATGACATTTCTGTTCCTCATTAAAGTTTTCTGATATATTCAAAATACTCACCTGGGAGGTATAAGATGTCCAGATGAAGTCCTTCTGCCTCTTCTCTTCTGATGCAGATATGGGAGAAATCTAGCAATTCCATTTCTTCTTGTGAGTGCTTGCCTGAAGCAACCCTGAAAGTTGAATCTGCTTCAGGATGAGATGCTGCAGTGGGAAGAAGAGGTGAAAAAGAGGGAGAATTGACATAAAGAACTAGGAGTAAATAAGGAGGCAGAGGGGAGAGCAGAAGCCATGAATCACGTTGTAACAGCTTAATCTCCCTGGTGGCAAGCATGCTCTGATGGTCATCTCAGCAGAAGGATGCAGACTTTTTTTTGCAGGTCCTAGGCTACTAATACTTTAATGTTGCTGAAACTTGTGGTTAGGTGGCTGTACATAGCATATCTGTGTTCAGAAATAAAATTTCTGCCTAACAGTGATTGAAAACCACTCACCCATGGATGATGTGGTAGAAAAAGATACCAGGCAAATCTTCTTAGACAAGCAAAATAGTCTGCAGCAGAAAAGCAGATTCCTAAGTTTGCTGGAAGGCTGGGGGAAGAGAGAAACATAGACTCCGCTATGCCTGTACTAGCAAATAAATGAGGCCAGTCTCTTTTGCTAGCTCTGCAGCCAAATGCAAATAGCATGGCAAAGCATGGCATCTGCACATCAAAAGCCACACCAAAGCAAGGTGGCTACACCTAAAACTTCTAATATAGCTGTCTTTGTCTTTTACTGTCCTGGAACTCTGCCTGATATTGTCTGGGAAAGAGCTAGGTGGTGGGGATCAAAACTGTAAGAGTACAAGAGCGACGAGTTAAGCCGCATGGATGCCTACAGGCTACAGGCATGTGCCCAGCCTGTGCCTAAGTCTTTTCTGACACACTCATATAGAGATTTTCAGCAAGTCTCACAGCTGCTGGGGTCTTTTCTCTTTAGTGGTGGTATCAAATGGCTGTCGTCCGTGCCTTGATTACAGGCCTTAAAATACAGATTTGCCATAAAGAGTGTATTTAAATGCTTGCATTACTGAAATGCAGCATGCATTCTCCCCTGGATGGATGGATGTGATCAAGAGAAAATTTATTTTAATTATCATGCCTAGTTTCACCCGTTACACCTAGATTATTTACCATCTTTATTCAAAGTAAAAACAAACAAACAAAAAGAACTAGTTATATGCAGGTTGTTTGTAGAATAGTGCTAAATTTATTTATAGCTGTTTGTTTTGGTAGAAGTATTGTGCCTAATTAAAAGCAATTCCCATGCAATCTTAGCTAACGGAACAGCATGCAGATTTTTAGGAAGAATATACCCTCCTTGACAATAAATCTACACTTGCCACCTGTAGATCCAATTGCAGTTTCTAGAATATGTTTCTGCATCTGCTCTTTTGTTGAAAAAGTCTGTGCAATTTATTTCACTGGGTAGTAGAATTAAATATTTGAATACATACTAATTTTGAGCTCAGTATCCGAGAAGAACTTTTAAGTCTGAGTTATAG
Organism: Anser anser; assembly: GCF_964211835.1. Classification (NCBI taxonomy): domain Eukaryota; kingdom Metazoa; phylum Chordata; class Aves; order Anseriformes; family Anatidae; genus Anser; species Anser anser. The sequence continues at coordinate 175,956,831 of NC_139720.1, read as the reverse complement.
TGAAGCAACTGTTAACTGCTGCCTTTCAAGCTATTCACTTAAGAAGAAAATTTTAATGAGGATTTTATTACTATAGGGCCAGACAATGACATTATTTTAACAGGTTCTCAGAGAGGAGCAATATATATTGCACAGTTTTCTAAAACTACAGAAAACAGATACGAGGGCCAGTGGTATACTGGGGTGCATCAGGCACGGCCTGGTTAGTCAACCGAGGGAAGGGATTGTCCTGCTCTACTCTGAGTTGGTGTAGCCTCACCTCAAGTGCTGTGTGCAGTTATCGACACAACAATATAAGGGCATAAAACTATTAGAGAGTGTCCAAAGGAGGGCTAAAAAGGTGGTGAAGGGTCTAGAGGACAAGGAGTATGAGGAACAGCTGAGGTCCCTTGGTTTGTTCAGCCCAGAGCAGAGCAGGCTGAGGGGAGGCCTCATGGCGGCCTGCAGCTCCCTCACGAGGGGAGCGGAGGGGCAGGCGCTGAGCTCTGCTCTCTGGGGACAGCGACAGGACCCGAGGGAACGGCATGGAGCTGGGACAGGGGAGGGTCAGGCTGGGTGTGAGGGAAAGGTTCTGCACCCAGAGGGTGGTCTGGCACTGGGACAGGCTCCCCAGGGCAGTGGTCACGGCACCTAGCTGCCAGAGTTCAAGAAGCATTTGGACAGTGCTCCCAGACATAAGGTGGTCCTGTGGAGCCAGGAGTTGGACTCGATGGCCCTTGTAGGCCTCTTCCAGCTCAGGATATTCTATGATTCTAAGAAACTTCTTTCCCCTTTTTCTTTTTGTGTACCCTTCTTTGTTCCCAAAGAAAACTTCTGTTTTGGTTTGACATGGAAAATTTTAAGAATGTTCTTATTGTAAAAAAAAAATAAAAATCTTTTTTTACAAACTTCCCAGTGGTTATGGAATTTTCAGGAAAATGCTTTTTTTGAAATGTTTTTGTTATAAATATTTAGAGCTAAAAGAGCTTCTAGGGAATGTTTGTTTTCAATATTTTTAATTTAACAGACAGTTTCTATAAATAGTTCGACATTTAATTTAAAAGTAAAACCACCTGATAGCATTGATGTTTTCTAAAATGATAAAAAAACACTTAGTTGAGACTCTGTATTTAAATTGCGATATAACTAAATAGCAATGTAAAATGGTTTAGCTAACAAAAAGATGTGTCTCTCCAAAGGTTGAGAAGAGAAATTAATACTTTTTGCATTAAAAATAAACATTTTCATTTTTTTCTAAGTAAAAGTGAGCAATGTTTGCAAGTAGAAAACTTAGTTTCTTATCCTAAATCTATCTACCTAGGGCTTATCTCATAAAAGGAACTGAATATAAAAAATATTGCAGTTCTGAACAGCAAATACTGTGTGAACAAGTCACAACTTGTGTATAGATTTTATATTAAGAACCAAAAGTAGGTATCAGCTCTAACCCATGAAGGTCAGCACCACCTGGGGTTCCTTCTTGACTGCTTTCTTCATTAGTTACACAGTGGCCCAGTTTTAAGACAGAGTGCCTTCTTTTCCCTAGATTTTGTGGTTTTGGCCCTACTCTTGAGCATGGAATTTTGGAGCCTGAACCAAGGTTTGACTGTTCTTGAGCCAGTAACCTAGGCTATCATGCAAAATGTAGAGGATGCCGTTTGACCATGTTTTCAAAAAGTATGACTGCATGGACAGATAGGCATACATATAAATTCCTTATAAATCCCTATTCATACTCCACATTTTAATCGTGAAAAAGAGGGGTAGTCACCTAAAGCCATCAGGATTACCTGTGGAAGTGCTTAGTTTCCTGTAAAAGAATACTTAATACTTACCACTGGAACAGGCTCCCCAGGGATGTAGTCATGGCACCAAGCCTGTCGGAGTTTAAGAAGCGTTTGGACTGTGCTCTTAGTCATATGGTCTGAATTTTTGGGTAGACGTGTGGAGGCAAGAGTTGGACTTGATGATCCTTATTGGTCCCTTCCAACTCGGTATATTCTATGATTCTATGATTCTATGATTAATGCATTTGGCCTGAGTTGTCCTCTGTAGGTTTCAGAGAATCTAAACGATGTGATAGAGAAGCCCTTCCCAGCTGTCATCTTGAGATGTGTAATACAGTCATACCCTGCCTGTACCTTGGGACAAGACCTGGCAATATTCTCTTTCAGTCAGCTCATTGAAGAAAATCAGGCATGTAGGTAAGGTGAGCTCCAGCATGTCCCAGTAACTGCACTCTCCCTTCACCTTAGATGTAGGGAAGTGTCATTGACTATAGAGGGACCTTAGAGTGCTAAACTGAAAAGTAGCAGTTCCAGAAACAGCTATGTATCTTCTATGCCCCAACATTTAGGGTATCTCTAAATTATTACACATTAATCTGATGATTTTCAATTTCTTCTCTCTGTTCCAAGACATTTATTTATTTATTTCTGCATGACTCTGTATTCTGGATGCATCCCTGTCTATGGTCTGCAGAGCTATCCAGTTATATTAAGGTACAACCAGGCTTGAAGTTGGTGCTAATATTAATCTAATGTACAGTTTATATTTCATATTTTTATGAAAAAATATATAATTTAATGAAAATAGAATGACTATGACAGAGGTGGTCACCATCAATAGATATTGTGAATATCTCAGAGATGGTCTAACAATGCCTCCTTTGCCATGCAATCAACATGCTATGCAACCAAAGAATGTTTCTACCCTGAGATAATCACCCTACAGCAGATTATGCCAGTTTTATGGACAGAATCCCCTGGCAAGGTATATATATATGGATGATATATGTATGTATATATATATACATATATCATATATACATATATATTATATATATACATGTATATCTGGTGTTCATCATTTCCATAGCTGATACAACTTTCACGGCACTAGACCAAGCTCATGATAGGGTCAGTGTGGGTGGCATGGTTTTGCTATAAGCCAACAAATCTCTCTCCCCTTGTCCCTTCCCCTTCCCCCTTCAGTGGGCTTGAGATATATTAGTGACAGAAAGCAGTAAAGGAAAGAAAACTTTTTAATACACAAATGAAAAGTGACAAAATTCAATGATAAATCCCTCTTTTCACTTCTGAAGGCAGAAACACAATACTTTGCTCTGATTCCATTTTTATTTTATTGCTTAAATATGCAGTGTCAGTCCTTACATAATGTAATGTTTTTAACTTTTTATTTTCACAATGGGGATTTCATGCCTTGTGTATAATTGAAACGTGTAAAATTACTGTGAAATTTTACTGAAGCATATGCTGAATTGAATCTGTATAGTATTTTTGTTTTTCTACTGAGAAAGAAAAAACACTTAGTGCTAGTATGAAACATTTAGGTTTCATACTAAAAATAGTAACCTATGATCCTATGATATCTGTGTATATATATATATATATATATAAAACTTTGCAAGATATTTTGGTATTCAGGATAGCTGTTATCATGATTTATATCACTAGCAAATCTTAAGTTCTTAAGTACCAGTTTTGACTTTTTGACCTTAGCTCCAGGAGTTAACATACTTTTGGATGTGAATGCACAATGCCATAGCATGGATCATGAATGCCTTGGGTGGAAAGCTGGATGTACCTTCGGATATGGCTGCATCTCAGTCCATAATTTGGTTATGACTACACTCAAATGCTGTCAGCTCCTATTCCTTTTGCATGGCTGCTATGTCTGCAGCTCTTTTTGGATGCTGCATCTGCTGTTTGTTGTGTTCTAAGAAGGATGGCAGATTTCAGAGGGGACCTGAGGACAGTGGTAGTATCAGGAGGACAAGTTGCAAGTTATGGTATGTCAAAATAGTTCGGGGCACAGGCAGGAAGAACGTATTGCAAAGAAATGTCGGAGATAGATGACAGTGAAAACATCAAGTGTATCATCTGGGAAAGAGGTTACAAAACATAAGAAGGTAACGCTGAAAGTTAGCTGAATGAACAGATTAAAAGATCAGGTGTGAAAAAGGGAAATCAAATTTGTGTGCCTCCTGTCAACTGAGGATCTGCTGCAAGATGTTTTTCAGTTAATGAATGTTATTTAATTGGGTCTTTCAGAAGAAAATATAGAATCCAATTAAGCACTTGCCCTGGACTGCTTAGCCTTGGTTTCAGATGGCTAGCAAATACGAAGCCATATACATTACGGAATCACAGAACTACTGGTAGGGTGATAAAAGACATATGAGAAGCAATATGAAAGTTATCAGAAAATGCACTTGATTTGTGATGAGTTTTAATAGAGGAAAATAAATGGTGAACTAAGTTTTAGTTAGGAAAGGAGTGAGAGAAATACGAAGTCATTTTGGATATAAAAAGCCAAAGGGTGAAGCTTAGTCTAATTTCCTTTGATTTAAGGGTGAGACTATTTTCTCAAATAAACTCAAATGATTTTTTTTATGTTCCTGATTCTGGATTTATATAATTTATATTTCAGTAGTACACATTGTTTCCAAGTAAATTAGGTTATTTAACTTGGAGATTGCAGACATTTAAGTCATGTTTTATTTAGATTGCCTTATGCATACATAATAAGTTTTACATCTTTATTGTGCTAAAACGAGGGCTGGGCTGCTCACTGTAGGTTTGGGTTTAATGAAGTTCAGTGGCAGAGTCTGGAAAGCATTCAGATAATTATGGATAAGGATATAGAGTCATAATGTAAAAACAAGAAAATTCTCACATTCCGTTTATTGATCGTTGTGATGTGTGATTCCTCTGAGGTTTACCTAGTTTTTTTCTATCTATACAATATGCTGCCATTAAAGCTGGATGTAAGAAGATTTTGTGTAAGATTAATACAAATAAATCCTCTTTGATGCTTGTTTTATCAGAGGGGAAACATTTAATTCTGTGGTGATAACAGATGGGGCTATATTTATGCCATTTTCAATGCCATCTTTTTAACTGTCACTATATATTTGCAAAGAATATTCCATTGTACCCCTGGTGCACTAAGAAAATACAATCAATAATGTAGGAACAGTATTACCCCATTGACTTCTCTATCATAATGTGTGCAGACCATCTTATCCTTTTTTTTTTTTTTTTCCTGTGAAAGTACTTTGAATCTATTAGTATTAGAGTGACCTTTTAATTTCAAAACTATTTTTAACCGATCATGGGAAACAAATAGCATGAACTCAGGTCATTGGGATTTCTCCATATTTACTCATACTTTGCAGAGGGATCTAGATAGATTGGAGCAATGGAAGATCATCCATGACATACAGTTCAACAAAGGGAGAAAATGCCAGGTACTGCTCTTGGGACTGAATAATGCCAGACAGGTGCAGACTAGGAGATGAGTGGCTAGAGAGCAGCTCAGCAGAAAGGGATCTGCTGGGTCAACAGTAGGCAAAATGTGAGTCTTCCGTGTGCCCTGGCAGCTAAGAGTGCAAACTGCATTTGGGATGCATTAAACACAGCCCAGCTAACCGTTCAAAAGAGGTGATTCTCCAAGTATATTTAGCATTGGTGTGGCTTCACCTTGAATATTGCATGCAGTTCCAATCTCCACAATATAAAAAGGATGTTAAGGTATATGAAAATGTCCAGAGGAGGATAACAACGTTGTTAAAAGGGCTGGAGGGCAGGTCTTATAAGAAGAGTCTGAAGACACTTGGGTTGTCTCATTTGGAAAAAAGAAGGCTAAGAGGCAACAGAGTTGCTCTCTACAACTTCCTGAGGAGGGGAACTGGAGAGGGAGGAGTCTTCTTCCTGGTAACCGAAAGACACAGGGGAATAGCACAAAGCTGTGCCAGGGGAAGTTCAGACTTGACATTAGGAACAAAAAATTTACTGTGAGGGTGGTCAGACACTGGAACAGGCTTCCTAGAGAGGTGGTTGATGCCCCATGCTTGTCAGTGTGTAAGAGGCATTTGGATAATGCCCTCTAATTAGTCATTAATATGGTTTAATATGATTAAACTTTAGGTTAGCCTTGAAGAGGTCAAGCAGTTGGACTAAATGATCTTTGAAGGTCCCTTCCCTTCCCTTCCCTTCCCTTCCCTTCCCTTCCCTTCCCTTCCCTTCCCTTCCCTTCCCTTCCCTTCCCTTCCCTTCCCTTCCCTTCCCTTCCCTTCCCTTCCCTTCCCTTCCCTTCCCTTCCCTTCCCTTCCCTTCCCTTCCCTTCCCTTCCCTTCCCTTCCCTTCCCTTCCCTTCCCTTCCCTTCCCTTCCCTTCCCTTCCCTTCCCTTCCCTTCCCTTCCCTTCCCTTCCCTTCCCTTCCCTTCCCTTCCCTTCCCTGCCCTGCCCTGCCCTGCCCTGCCCTGCCCTGCCCTGCCCTGCCCTGCCCTGCCCTGCCCTGCCCTGCCCTGCCCTGCCCTGCCCTGCCCTGCCCCTCTTGTCTCTTTCCTTTTTTTTTTTTTTTATTTATTATTATTCTCTTCCTCTTCTCTTCTTCATCTCCTCTTCTCTCCTGTTTTAAATAAAACAGGAAAAGAAATCTGAGGACACTCCCCAGTATCAAACCAGGGGAAGCATGGGGTATAGAAATTTATAGAGGTAAAATTACTGCTGCCTACATGAAAAAATATTTAAGAGTTCATTTTGTAGGAAAATCTGGGACTTGGAGTCTGTTAAATTGTATAAGCAAGATCAGCTGGCAAATCACTATATAACATATTACAAAAATTTGTAACAAAATTTCTATTTAGCTATTAAGAGCTGAAGCAAGAAGTAAGACATAAGAAGAGCCCAATGCCCAACTGTAGTAGACTGACAACCAAATAAAAAATCTTACCAGATCTATATACAGCAATAAATACAGTACACAGGAATATTTGTTATTACAATTATTTATTTAGACCTGACAAAGCATATACTTAACAGAATACAATAACATATTACTCTCAGAACCCTACTTTTATGCAACATTTAAACCGTGATTTCACCTTAACTTGCTATCAGATATATTGATTAAGTGTAAGTAATTTATTATTTCAACAAAGCAGTTCTTCACTCTCTATGGACAGTGCACAGAATTTTAAAATACATGATAATGCCTTGTAAAAACAGATGCTAAAGGTCTCAGACAGGCCACATGGAATATTGTTCAGATAAAAGGAATAATCTCTTATTTTCTTTTTAAGTATTGATATTTAAACATCTAAACAAGAAACAGGAACATTTCACTTCTAAATGTCACCTCTTCAAGCTTCAGGTGAATGAAAGGTCAGTGAAAGAACTGAGGAGTTAGGGTGTTGATTAAGGTATTTGTTTTGATCAGAACTCAGAGCAAAGATGCAGGACTAAATTGGGGTTGTGAGAAAGATTGGATGACCATATGGTATTACCGAAGATACAAGCAATTCCTCCACCTTTGAATAGGTGCAGGCAGTACTGCAGTTATACTATCAAAAGGTGATTGAAAATTTTTTAATGAAACAGATATTTTTAGTGGAATCTGAAGCTTTGTTAGAACTGAGTATTTCAGTTGGAGTATGTCTATTTCAATAACAGAAGAGACTGAACAGGTAATAGTATTTATTTATTCACATTTTCTAACACTGAGTATATTAGTTTGCTTTCCATATTTTCCATTTATTTGTTTTTGGTTAGTATAATACATGATATATGTCATGTATGGGCTACTCTAGCCCTCTGACATGAGTATTATGTGCTTGTGTGTTTATTTTCATAGCTTTTTCCTTGTAGTCCATGATCTGCAAGCCATGTTCTGTTCTTGGTAAGTAAGGGATATAGTGTGTGGTTCTGTGATGCTGTGATATTGGCTACTTCTTATCTTTTTGTTATTCTGTTCCTATAAAGGATTCAATGATAAGGCTTTTGTCACAGTATTATGACAGTACTTTTTTATTTTTGGTAATGTTCACCAATAAACAGAAGATCAGACATCATAAAATTGATAAAAATCAGATAAATTGGTAAAATGAATAGTGGTTCAGCGTGTCTTTATGAAATACCTTTGCATTTCTGCAAAATTTACTTTCTTTTGTCTATGTCTTGGGCACAGACTGATCTTTATGAGACAAATCACAGTATGTACACTCATCATGGTTTTGGCTATGTCAACATAGGAATCCCACCAAAGTTAATGATGTAACTTTTGCATCTTGCCTCTAAATGCTTTTGCTTGCAAAACTGAATTTTACACCAGATTTCTCTGTAATATTCCTCTCACAAGAAGGAAGAAGATTAAATGTTTACTTCTTTCAACTATGATAAGCCTCTCACATTGTATTTGTAGAACTTTTTCTACATTTGTAGAACTCTGTCCCTCAAAGGAACAGGATTTGTTTTTTAAGAACCTCACCTGTCCTACTGCCTTTCTTGCTGATTTCCTGGGATCCACAGTAGTGGGATTTCTCCATGAGTTGAGATGAATTGGGAGCCAAGGGTGATCCCAGTGCAGGCAGTGCCCTCACCAAAAGGGGAATCAAGCAGCAGGGACTGAACGTGGTAGGCAGAGTGTAGGTGGTGATAGGAGGCTGCAACAACAGTCCTTATCATCGTGAGTGGTGCACCTCATCCAGGGTCCATCCAGGTGCTCCAGCTAGGAAAAAAGGGAGAGTGGGCAAGAGAAAAGCCTACAGTATAGGTCACGGAGTCTGTCTGGGAGAGCCAGAGAAAAATCTGGGGACTGGCAATCCTACAGGGTTGCTGGGGCAGAGACTGATGGCAATGGGCTGGGCTGAAATGTAATTCTTAGCCATGGGCAGTGTGGAAGCGTGGACACAGGGGAGGCTGGGAAGAGAAGGTAAGGCCTGTGAGTGTCCTCAGGTCCCTACAGCTGATAAATCATGAGTTCTTGTTTCAAGGACAGCATGTCTCTCAGGAGCTATATTCACGTTTCAGGATTCCCATTTCAGGCTTAGCTTCCACTACTGGAATCTGCATGAGTAAAGAATGAGGTTTGCTGGTAGAAAGATGAGATCTGATCTGGTAGGATATCAGATAATGAAATCTAAAGCTATCCTGAAATTTGCATTTATGAGATTTCACGCCAGACATTACATAGTCTCTTTTGGGAAGTAAGACTTTATCAAACTCTGGCAAAGAGTACTGCCATTGATTTTATTAATATAAGACTCAAAAATTATTTGTCTCAGAACTTTCTGTAGAAAGCTGAAGATGGTTTTTTTGTTTGTTTGTTTTTCCTTTTATTCATCTCTCTCCCCCTCCCCCGGCCTTTTTTCCTTTTTTTTTTTTCCCTTAACATCTATTTTCATCTATCTTACTTCAGCTAACATGTGTATCTGGACAGTTACCTGTAATAATGTTTCACTTCATATAGTTATAGTTATATAGTTATATAGTTATATAGTTATAGTTACAGCCTTTTAAGTTATTAATTTTAATTAATTCATTTTTAGTTCTCTTACGATTGTTTTTCTCTCGGTGATTCATTTTAGTGCAAGGCAAAATATGTTATTTAATATAACTTTATCTAAAAATTAAAAGACTAAATTAGTCACCTAGGCACTCTCTAGAGCTGGTAGAGGGGGATAAACATCTGAAAAGCGTTTTAGTGGTGTATTCTAGACATCAGAGCTATGATGGAATAAATCATTCTTGAGGTAACCTTTCACTACATTGATTGTGAATAGTCTAAGTAATAATTTACAGAAAAAAATAAAATCCACTTATAAATGGATAAACTTATATAAGATAAAAGTAATCCAAATCATTTTTCTTTAGATTGCAGTACAGGTATTTGAACTTTCTTTCTCTATATCTGCTTATATGCCTGAGAACCTTGTACCTTGTTGAAAAGGGAATATATTTTTCAATAGTGCACACTTTCCTTTTTTTCTTTTTTTCTCTTTTTTTTCTTTTTCTTTTTCTTTTTCTTTTTCTTTTTCTTTTTCTTTTTCTTTTTCTTTTTCTTTTTCTTTTTCTTTTTCTTTTTCTTTTTCTTTTTCTTTTTTTCTTTTTCTTTTTCTTTTTCTTTTTCTTTTTCTTTTTCTTTTTCTTTTTCTTTTTCTTTTTCTTTTTCTTTTTCTTTTTCTTTTTCTTTTTCTTTTTCTTTTTCTTTTTCTTTTTCTTTTTCTTTTTCTTTTTCTTTTTCTTTTTCTTTTTCTTTTTCTTTCTTTTTCTTTTTCTTTTTCTTTTTCTTTTTCTTTTTCTTTTTCTTTTTCTTTTTCTTTTTCTTTTTCTTTTTCTTTTTCTTTTTCTTTTTCTTTTTCTTTTTCTTTTTCTTTTTCTTTTTCTTTTTCTTTTTCTTTTTCTTTTTCTTTTTCTTTTTCTTTTTCTTTTTCTTTTTCTTTTTCTTCTTTTTCTTTTCTTTTTCTCTTTTTCTCTTTTTCTTTTTCTTTTCCTTTTCCTTTTTCTTTTCCTTTTTTTTTTTAAACAAAAGAAAACTACTATAATTTGTATGATTGTCTGAGGCATAAGAGAAAAAAATGAGTGCTTATGCTACTAGTATAACTGAGGTTTTAGATTAATTCTCTTAAATCTTTTAAAATTCTTTTCCCAAATAAATTTCCCAGTAGGATAACCTACAAAGTTGCCTAAGAGCACTCTGAAATCAAAACAAACAAGGTAAATGAAAAAATGCACTTTAGTAAAAATCGTGGGACAGTATACTATATTACAAAATATGATAAAATGATGTGTATTTTTAAAGAAAAATGCATTACATTCCTTTATATTCTTCTGCTGTGCTCTTTGTCAGTTTTAAACTAGAAATCACCTTTTCGTGGTTCTGATTCAAGTAGCATGATTTGGCTGTGCTTGGAATAAACTAGCTCTTAGCTGTCAAACCAGTGGGCCTAAGTGTACACATAAGTACCCAAATAATCATGTCTAAATGCAGAATTCTAATTTTAAGCATAAAATATGAAAATTGGTTTCCTTAAAATAAACTTAAAAAGACAGACTCAGAGATTATATGTTTCAGTTTTACTAAAAATGGTATTTTAAAATGCCATCCTCGGGGTGTAAATGTCTTACATGCACTTTTTGTGCATAAATTTGAATAAAAACAATATGTACAATAAGACTTCTGATAGGCTAGAATGTTTGTTATTCATGCATATAACAATCCATTCCTGTATTGCAAAGATTTTTGCTTACTTGATGGTTTAGTGTGATTTGTATCTTTTGCATTTAAAGAAAGCTGATGCGTGATTTTTCAGTCTGTTTGACATAATAAAGCATCAATAATTCAGTACTAGATAGTTAAGATACACTTTCCTTTCTATTTCTCCATGGTCCTAAGTATGATGATACTGAGCACGCACAATTTCAAATACACTGTTTTTGGGTCATCAGCAGTTGTATAGCGAAGAAAAGTCTGCAGAGCCAGTTTCTGTAGCTATTGCAGTTTAGTGATGTTGCACCAGATCTATAGAAGATTCCAGAAACCCAAACATATGATCGCTATTTTTCATAGTGCAGAAACAGATGTCCAAATTAGTATCCTTTGCAGTCTAGACACAGTCTTCTATTACATCTTGAGACTGTGAATCTAACATCGATCAGGAACATTTGTGGGATTCTGCATTGCTACTAGGTGTTCAGTGGTGGAACATTTTGACTCCCACATTATGTTCATCCTAGCATAACCTATCCCTAGTGATCTGAGTCAATAATGGAAAGCAACTGACATAGTATTATACAGTTGCTTTTGAAGGAGTTATTTTCAGGCGAATTTTTGGTTTAGTCCAGTTGGCAAAATGGCAACAAACTCTGAACACAGTTATGTCTATGTTTGTTTTCATTTTTTTAATGTTGTTTCAATTTTATATGCTCTTATTTACCTCCTTCAGGTAGCAAACCACGCCGTTCATATAGTACTTAGCTGCTTGACTGATGACAAGCTATTTACAAGCTCTTTACTTCACTTCCTGGCTAGCAAGGTAGTTCTGGGCCTCCCAGCTCCCTCCACATTTATCAGTGTGTCAGATAACCACTTGGTTCCTGCTTTTCAGTCTCTTCCTAAAACAACAATATCCTTATGGCTTTCACATCTGCTACTGTTACAACAGTTATATTTTTACAAAGGAGAAATAGATAGGATAGAGCCACAGAGAAAAGAAACCAGGAATGTACTTTGCTCTGTGTTTTGTTTTGTTTTGTTTGTTTGTTTTTCCCCCAAGATATTCAAAGTTTTTCTACTTTTCATAGAATCATATAATCATTAAGGTTGGAAAAGACCTTCAAGATCATCTGGTCCAACCATCCCCCTACCACCAATATCACCCACTAAACCATGTCCCTAAACACCACATCCAACCTTTCCTTAAATACCCCCAGGGATAGTGACTCTACCACCATCCTGGGCATCCTGTTCCAATGTCTGACTACTCTTTCTGAGAAGAAAGGTCTCCTAATTTCCAACCTAAATCTCCCCTGGCACAACTTGAGGCCATTCCCTCTAGTCATATCACTGGTTAACTGCGAGAAGAGGTCAACCCACAGCTCCCCACAACTTTCTTTCAGGTAGTTGTAGAGAGCAATAAGGTCTTCCCTAAGCCTCCTCTTCTTCAGACTAAACAACCCCAGTTCCCTCAGCTGCTTCTCATAAGACTTGTGTTCCAGACCCTTCACACCAATTGTTCTCAGACAATCGGTCTTCTGTAACATGTCAAATACTAAACAAAGTGCATGTTAAGCCATTGCATACATTAAGGTATAACATTCATTTTAATAACATTATTTATGTTTTACAGCACAGGAAATTGCTTTATCTCTGAAAATAAATAAAAAATAGTTCAGCAGAGACAATGAAGAATGTATTAGAGCCATTCTTACCGAATAGTCAGTCTGCCCAGATTTGTACACTACCTGGAATAAAAACAGGAAAATATTGTAACTCAGAAAATTGTCAAACCATTTTTTTTTACCTGAAATGGGTAATTTTTCTTTTTGTTTGTTTTGTTTTTAAAAAGTCAAATTCGTGTTGATATTTTATATTAAAATATAAAATGCTTAGTCTGTAGATACTAATTTTCAAGTGATAAGTTCTCTCTGATTATGAATTTCTGTCATTTTAATTATTCAATACATACACGTGTACAATATATCTACAACAAAGTCCTTCATTTTTAATTAGATGATAGCTTTTCTAAAACAATATTTTTTGTAAGATCTAATTTTATGTCCTATTGAGATTGCCCATGTCCGGATTCATTCTATCCAATTTTAGACACTTATTTGTGGTATGCTGCATATAATTAAACATTGTCTTCCTGTATCTCAAAAACAAGCATAGAAGAATGAGGAGTCAGATCTCACAGAATCACAGAATCACAGAATCATCTAGGTTGGAAGAGACCTCCAAGATCATCTAGTCCAACCTCTGTCCTAACACTAACAAGACCTACACTAAACCATATCACTAAGGGCTACATCTAAACGTCTTTTAAAGACCTCCAGGGATGGCGACTCAACCACGTCCCTGGGCAGCCCATTCCAATGCCTAACAACCCTTTCAGTAAAGAAGTTCTTCCAAACATCCAACCTAAACCTCCCCTGGCGCAACTTTAGCCCATTCCCCCTCGTCCTGTCACCAGGCACGTGGGAGAACAGACCAACCCCCACCTCTCTACAGCCTCCTTTAAGGTACCTATAGAGAGCGATGAGGTCTCCTCTGAGCCTCCTCTTCTCCAGGCTAAACAAGCCCAGCTCCCTCAGCCGCTCCTCATAAGACTTGTTCTCCAGACCCCTCACCAGCTTTGTTGCCCTTCTCTGGACTCTCTCGAGCACCTCGATGTCCTTCTTGTAGCGAGGGGCCCAAAACTGAACACAGTACTCGAGGTGTGGCCTCACCAGAGCCAAGTACAGGGGGACAATCACTTCCCTAGACCTGCTGGCCAGACTGCTTCTTATACAGGCCAGGATGCTGTTGGCCTTCTTGGCCACCTGAGCACACTGCTGGCTCATATTCAGCTGCCTATCAACCAGTATTCCCAGGTCCTTCTCGGCCAGGCAGCTTTCCAACCACTCATCTCCCAGCCTGTAGCTCTGCTTGGGGTTGTTGTGCCCCAGATGCAGGACCCGGCACTTGGCCTTGTTGAACTTCATGCAGTTGACCTCAGCCCATCGGTCCAGCCTATCCAGATTCTCCTGCAGAGCCTTCCTTCCCTCAAGCAGATCGACACATGCACCTAACTTGGTGTCATCTGCAAACTTACTGAGGGTGCACTCGATCCCCTCATCCAGGTCATCGATAAAGATACTAAAGAGGACTGGCCTCAGCACTGAGCCCTGGGGGACTCCACTAGTGACTGGCCTCCAACTGGATTTGGCTCCATTCACCACTACTCTCTGGGCCCGGCCATCCAGCCAGTTTTTAACCCAACAAAGTGTACGCCAGTCCAAGCCACGAGCAGCCAGTTTCTTGAGGAGAATGCTGTGGGAAATGGTGTCAAAAGCCTTACTGAAGTCAAGGTAGACCACATCCACAGCCTTTCCCTCATCCACCGAGCGCGTCACTTGCTCACAGAAGGAGATCAGGTTCATCAAGCAGGACCTACCTTTCATAAACCCATGCTGACTGGGCCTGATCGCCTGGTTGCCCTGCAAGTGCCGCGTGATGATATTCAAGATAATCTGCTCCATGAGCTTCCCTGGCACTGAGGTCAAACTAACAGGCCTATAGTTCCCCGGGTCTACCCTCCTACCCCTTCTTGTAGATGGGCGTCACGTTTGCTAGCCTCCAGTCAACTGGGACCTCCCCTGATAGCTGACTGCCGATAAATGATGGAAAGCGGCTTGGCCAGCTCCTCCGCCAGTTCGCTCAGTACCCTCGGGTGGATCCCATCTGGCCCCATCGACTTGTGTACATCCAAGTGCTGTAGCAGGTCGCCAACCATTTCCTCATGGATAGCGAGGGCTACATCCAGTTCCCCATCCCCTTCCACCAGCTCAGGGTACTGGGTATCCAGAGAACAACCGGTCTTGCTGCTAAAGACTGAGGCAAAGAAGGCATTGAGCACCTCAGCCTTTTCCTCATCTTTTGTAACTAAGTTTCCCCATGCATCCAGTAAAGGATGGAGATTCTCCTTAGTCCTCCTTTTTGTGTTCATGTATTTGTAAAAACGTTTTTTGTTATCTTTAACGGCAGCAGCCAGATTGAGCTCCAGATGAGCTTTGGCCTTTCTCATTTTGTCCCTGCACAGCCTCGCAACATCCTTAAAGACCTCTTGAGTAGCCCGCCCTCTTTTACAAAGATTATAAACCCTCCTTTTTCTCCTAAGCTCGAGCCACAACTCTCTGCTCAGCCAGGCCGGTCTAGTTCCGCGTCGGCTCGTCTTTGGGCACGTGGGGACAGACTGCTCCTGAGCCATTAAGATTTCCTTCTTGAAGAGTGCCCAGCCTTCCTGGACTCCTTTGCCCTTCAGAACCTCCTCCCAAAGGACTCTGTCAACCAGTGTCCTGAACAGCTCAAAGTCAGCCCTCCGGAAGTCCAAGACAGTGGTTTTACTGGTCCCCTTCCTGACTTTGCCAAGAATAGAGAACTGAACCATTTTGTGGTCACTCTGCCCAAGACAGCTCTCGACCACCACATCTCCCACCAGTCCGTCACTGTTTGTGAACAGAAGGTCTAGCAGGGCACCTCCCCTGGTAGGCTCTCTAACCAGCTGCGTCAGGAAGCTATCTTCCACGCTCCCCAGAAACCTCTTCGACTGCTTTCTCTGGGCTGTGTTGTGCTTCCAGGATATGTCTGGGAAGTTGAAGTCCCCCATGAGAACAAGGGGTGACGATTTTGCGGCTTCTGCCAGCTGCCTGTAGAACTCCTCATCAGTTCCCTCATCCTGGTTCGGTGGTCTATAACAGACCCCCACCAGGATGCTTGCCTTGTTGGCCTTCCCTCTGATCCTAACCCATAGGGACTCAACCTTATCATTCCCAGCCTCAAGTTCCTCAACATCAAAACACTCTCTAATATAGAGAGCCACATCACCACCCCTTCTGTGCTGCCTGTCCCTTCTGAAGAGCCTATAGCCAGACATTGCAGCACTCCAGTCATGAGAGTGGTCCCACCATGTTTCCGTGATGGCAACCAAGTCATAGCCTGCCTGCTGCACGATGGCTTCCAGTTCCTCTTGTTTGTTACCCATGCTGCGTGCATTAGTGTAGATGCACTTCAGTTGGGCCATTGCCTTCTTCCCCGGCTTTGCCATTGTTCCCTGTTACAGCTCCAACAAGCCTAATTTCAGCCCCATCCCCCTTCTTTCCTAGTCTGAAGCCCTCTCAACGAGCCCTGCCAGCTCCTGGGCTAGGATCCGTTTTCCCCTTAGAGATAGGGACCCATCTGCGGTCACCAGGCCGGGTGCCGAGTAAAGCACCCCATGGTCAAAAGAAACAAAATTTCTGTGTTGGCACCATCTTCTGAGCCACGTGTTAATCAGGTGGGCTTTCCATGTCCTCTCGGTACCTCTCCCTGCCACTGCAGGGATAGACGAAAACACCACCTGTACTCCCGCTCCATCCACTAACCGTCCCATTCCCCTAAAGTCCCGTTTGATAGCCTTCAGGCTTCTCTCTTCAGTATCATCACTGCCAGCCTGGACTATCAAAAGAGGGCAGTAGTCAGAGGGGCGAACCAGGTTGGGAAGCTTCCTGGCAACATCCCTGACCCTGGCCCCAGGGAGGCAGCAGACTTCCCTATGGGTAGGGTCAGGTCGACAAATAGGGCCCTCTGTTCCCCTGAGAAGGGAGTCACCTACTACGATCACCCTTCTGTCTTTCTTGGTGGAGGCAGTCTTGAGGCGTGGAGTCGGCTTCCTCGCCCTAGGCATCCTCCTGGGTAGACTTTCTACCTCGTCCTCACCCACCGGTCTCTCAAACTCCAGGGCCTCAAATCTGTTGTGTAAGGGCACTTGGGAAGGTGGGGCTGGTGGGGGGGGGGGGCGTTGCCTGCAAGGTCGAGCAGGGACCTGTCTCCATCCCTCCTCAACTCCTAGGTCGCCTCCCTCTGCCCGACAGGGCAGGGGTCCATCCCCATTTGGGGTGTCTCACCCCGGTACCTCTCCTTCAGGCCCTGCAGGGAGTCACTCCACCAGTCTATCTCCCACTCACACTCCCTAATAGCCCTCAACCTGTCCACCTCCTCTTTGAGTTCTGCCACCAGGCGGACCAGGTCATCCACCTGCTCGCACCTCAAGATCTCAGTGTAATGAAAAATTTCTTGTAAAAATTTCTTGTAATTGTCTGTTTTTCCATTTGTAAAAAAAAGTCAAGCTACTTGAGCTCCTAACTTTGAAACCTCAGCCTCTATATGAGACAAAAAAAAAAGTTAATTTATTTTTTATTTTTTAATTTTTGAGGGGGTCACTGTTTACAGCAAGAGAATGAAGGTGTCTGGGAGTAAAGAAAATAAATAACATTTAAAAGGTTTTTGATATTTCCGTAGTTAGGAACACTGTAAAGACTTGAGAGATTGCTTAATCTGATGAACTTTGTACATTTCAGCTTACTTAGAAAAATTTCAATCTTCATGTTTATTAAATATAATTTTCTGTCTTGAATTTTGGTGAATGAAAGTAAAGTTATGGCTTCAAGATATGTCTTCTAGACATGCACAAAAAAGAAAGTAGTTGTGGAGCATGGTTGGATTGGTTACACAAGTGAGCCATATTCCATCATTGAGATTCTGCTTTTTCTGTCCAAGCTTTTCAATTACATAGTGAAAGACTTGGAATCACATTGATTTTTATTTTTTTATTTTTTCCTAAATGAAGTACTGGTCTTTATATGTTTTAATACATCATAAAATGTATTAAAAATGAGAAAAAGAAAAAAGACATTATATAAGGTATGTAACAGTCATATTTCCATTTCTATCTTGGCAAACATATCTAGAGACTGAAAATGGAGAATTACCCATTCTCTTTGAGAAGACATATCATTGATCTTTCTTTCAAGGGGAAAAAAACAAGAGATAGTGACTTTATTTTCCTGACTCTAAAAAATGAAACATCTTGCAAAAACACTGTAAAAACTTCATTCCATGATATCATGATACAAATCTTTTTTAAGCTTTACCAGTTGCATTTATCAGCTCTGTATTCTTAGTTTCCCTATATCTTTTTCTTTCACAGTGTCTGTTATCAACTCAAGTCTGTGGATTGTCATTGAAGGCCCTGATTTTCTATCCTCAACCATTTTAAGTAAATCCAATACTGTTTTTCCTTTATTGGCTCTTTGTCAATTTCTGCAACAATGAATATATTTTATTTATTTATTTATTTTACTTTTTCTCCTGTTTTGCACCTGTTCTATTCCATTATTCTCAGATTCCTGAATTCATTACTGAAGTCATCCACATTCAGCTGACAAGTTTATTTCACTTGCTGTCACTCCAGTTTCTTGTAGCAATGATAATAACAAAAAATTCACAAATCAGTAATTGGTCAGAATCTCTTCTGTTGTAGTATAGTCAAAAGTCTCATAAAGGTAATAAAGCTCTTCGTCCACTGAAGAGAGCAAAGAGGTACCCTTTTACAGTACTTGAAGTTCTTCTGGCAAGGATATGAAACAATACAGGAGTCAACATTTATATAGTTTTGCTATATGAAATCTTTTTTTTTTTTTTAAACTAAATTTATTACTGTATTTAGATCCACAATTTACAGTTTTCACATCAACAGGCTCTAAAAATTAGCTTCATCTGTCCTTATTTGAACATGAGAGTGAGAGTTGTAGGATGCCATATGAAGATTTTAATAATTTATTCAATTGTATTACTCCATATCAAAGTGATTCTATTGCCTACCACTGTATCTATAGAAAAATCTTATACATACAGAGATTGGTGGGCCTCTGTGTTAATAACCTAATTTGCTTATTCCATCCTAATTGTTTAAAATAAGAAATCTTGTAATAGTAGAATAATTTTAGTTGTTTCATTAGTCTCTTTCCAAGGAATCGTTGATTTTTAATGCTATTACTTCCTAAACCTATTTTACCAAGACTTTATTTACCATTAGCTTTTAATCCTTGCATAATAATGCATTTATTAACCTCTGGAATCCTGTGAGAGTCAGTGTTAACAAAAGCAATGAACAAAACAAACTGTTTGGCTTGTATTTTACATGCTCCTTGCAAAGTACACTTTAAGAATATTCATTTTGAATATTTCTGAAATTAAAGAGCCTCTGTACTCCAGGAATACAGATATAAGTAGGCTGCAGAGCACTTCAGGGACAGATAATTTTTTTCTGTATTTTTTCCCAGCCCTTCCCATTTCTCTTCTTTGTCTTGACCTAGTCGTCAACCACAGAGAGCTGCTAACACATATTATTCTCTTTTCCACAATCAATTTTATGATAACGATTCCTGGTCTGGTGTGCAACCAAACTGAGGGGTAAAAGAGGATTGGTTAAGCAGTAAATCAGCCTTCCTCCAATTTTCACATTAATCGCCAGCCTATGCAATCACCTTGTAAGAGGTAAAGATATGGAATTAATAACTGTCTTTGAGATATCTGATCTGGTGGCTCTCAGAAGAGACAGACTCTCCTGCAGATTCTTACCGATCAATTATATTTTCATTAGATTTCATTTGATAACAAGTTCCATATATTTCTTAGCCAGTAAACATTTTTCACTCTATACTTAGCATTATTAGCGTGTCAGCTCAGTTTTATTTTGAACACTATTCTCATTCTCCTTGGAGCAGAGACTCTGCCTTTGTGCTTTGGGTGTAACCCACCAGGCCTTAACCCTGACCAAGGTATTTTGGAAGCTGTAGTATAATACATTAGTAATGGTTATTACTATTCACTTGGATTACTCATTTTCTCAATGGAGACATACTTCTCCAGAAGCCTATTTCCTTGCCTAAATCCTGCCATATATCAGTCATGGCCAGACTCTGAGCACAAGGCAAGAAATGAGGTATATTTGCCTGGACAAGCTGAAATGCTGGACAGTGGTATGTGTCTGTGATACTCATGTTCTTTGAAAATTGAAGTTTTTCCTGCAATGCTGATATAAATACACATCTGATATTAGGATTAACCAGATAATTTTTTTTGGTCATCCTTTTGAGAATAAAGAGTTAGTTAAAACCCCTTTTACATTTTAATCATGTGGGCTGAAAATATTCATCATTAAAACAGTAGTCAATATGTTTGCCTGGGCAGTAGGAGACTGGAAGATGTCCCTCACTTTCTCACTCTGCATATTTTATGCTGTGGCTCTACTTTAAAATGGACAAGTGGCCGTAGTAGTGGAGGTGAAAAGTTCACTGTCATGGAGGGTGCTCAAATGCAGAAATTTGGCCTTTCTTGAGCCTGCATCACAAACCTTTCATAAATAGTTGGCCCCAGTGCCTGCATCATAACAGAAGACACTGAGAGAATGGCTGATTGAGTTTTACTTTCAGCTATTGTTACACTGGATACGTAAAGTAGCTTCTTTAGTTGAAGCTAACATAGCACCTAATTTTCTCACATGATCAGGATAATGTTGCAATTGCAAATCTCTCATATAAAAGATGAGAATTGTTACCCCATCCTTTTGCATTTTTGAATAACAATGGCACGGGTGGAAGTGGTTTGTGCCGAATTCAGTGACTTGCTGTCTACTGGTGGGTATGACTGCCCAAAAAAGTTGGGTTCAGGAAATGTTGATATAGGGAGGTCTGTCTTCTGAACCTCAAATTTTCTTATTTGTAAGATAGTTGCTGTGATGATCAGCTTATCCAAGTTGGTAGCATATTGGACTTGCGTAGAACTTTGGATTCCTAAGCAAAAGCTGAAGTGATATAGAATCTTATCCTAATACAGATGCCTTAAGTTAGATAAACTATACCATAAAGGTGCTCATTTGTCTTCATTTCCTGTGAAAGGATCCCAGCTGACAGGTTTAGATAATGATATTCACTTGGTAGGATAAATACCACTCTTGGTATTTAAAAAGTGTCTTTTTGGATCACGTAAATCATAGAATCATAGAATCATAGAATATCCCGAGCTGGAAGGTACCCATAAGGATCATCAAGTCCAACTCCTGGCACTGCACAGGTCTGCCCAAAAGTTTAGACCATGTGACTAAGTACACAGTCCAATCTCTTCTTAAATTCAGACAGGCTTGGTGCAGTGACTACTTCACTGGGGAGACTGTTCCTGTGTGCAACCACCCTTTCGGTAAAGAACCTCTTCCTGATGTCCAGCCTAAACTTCCCCCGCCTCAGCTTCACACCGTTCCCGCGGGTCCTGTCACTGGTGATAACAGAGAATAGGTCACCTGCCTCTCCACTCCCCTTCGTGAGGAAGTTGTAGACTGCGATGAGGTCCCCCCTCAGCTTCCTCTTCTCCAGGCTGAACAGGCCAAGTGACCTCAGCCGCTCCTCATACGTCTTCCCCTCTAGGCCCTTCACCATCTTCGTCGCCCTCCTCTGGACACTGTCCAATAGTTTAATGTCTTTTTTGTACTGTGGTGCCCAGAACTGCACACAGTACTCGAGGCGAGGCCGCACCAGTGCAGAGTAGAGCGGGACAATCACTTCCCTTGACCGACTAGCAATGCCGTGCTTGATGCATCCCAGGATACGGCTGGCCCTCCTGGCTACCAGGGCACACTTCTGGCTCATATTCAACTTGCTGTCAACCACAACCCCCAGATCCCTCTCTGCGGGGCTGCTCTCCAACATCTCATCGCCCAGTCTGTACGTATAGCCAGGGTTGCCCCTTCCCAGGTGCAGGACCCGGCACTTGTCTTTGTTGAACTTCATGTGGTTGGTGATCGCCCAGTTCTCCAGTCTGTCCAGATCTCTCTGCAAGGCCTTTCCACCCTCATCTGAGTCCACAACTCCTCCAAGTTTGGTGTCGTCAGCAAATTTGCTCAGAACACCTTCTAGTCCTACATCCAAATCATTTATAAAAACATTGAAGAGGACTGGCCCTAAAATGGAGCCTTGAGGGACCCCACTAGTGACCGTCCGCCAGCCAGATGTGGCCCCATTTACCACAACCCTTTGAGCCCTGCCCGTCAGCCAATTGCTCACCCATCGTATGATGGTTTTGTTAAGTTGTATGGACATTTTGTCCAGTAGGATCCTATGGGAAACCGTGTCAAAAGCCTTGCTGAAGTCCAAAAAGATCACATCAGCTGGTTTCCCTTGATCGACTAGATGGGTGATCTTATCATAAAAGGAAATCAAATTTGTTAGGCAGGACCTACCCCTCATGAACTCATGTTGGCTGGGACCAATGACTGCATTGTCCTCCAGGTGCGCCTCAATAACTTCAAGGATGATCCTGTCCATAATTTACCAGGCACTGACATGAGACTGACAGGCCTGTAATTGCTAGGGTCTTCTTTCTTACCCTTCTTGAAAATTGGCACAACATTTGCCAGCTTCCAGGCCAATGGGACCTCTCCAGATTCCCGAGACTGTTGAAAAATAATGGAGAGAGGTCCCTAGATGACATCAGCCAGCTCTTTAAGCACCCTGGGATGGATCCCATCAGGACCCATGGACTTGTATGGATCCAATTGGAGCAGCAAATCCCGCACACGTTCAGGGTCGGTAGGGAGTTTGTCATTCCCACTGTCATGGTCCTCCAGCTCAGGGTACCCTGGGTCCCGAAGCCCATCATCAGCATTGAAGGCAGAGGTGAAGAAGGCATTAAACGTCTCTTCTTTGCCTATGTCATTGTCTGTGAGGAGACCCTCCCCATCTAGTAGCAGACCTATGTTTTCTTTGGTTCTCCTTTTTCTGTTCACATATCTAAAAAAACTTTTTTATTGTCTCCCACAGACATGGCCAGCTTCAACTCTAGCTGGGCTTTGGCCCCGCAAATTTTCTCCCTATAAACACGAACAGCATCCCTGTATTCCTTCCTCATCGCCTGACCCTCCTTCCAGTAGCCGTACACTTTCTTTTTTCGCCTAAGCTCCAGTGGAAGTTCTCTGGTCAGCCAGGCTGGCCTTCTGCCCCACCTGCCTGCCTTCCGATATTTTGGAATCGCCTGATCTTGTGCTTATAGGAGGCAGTGCTTAAAGATTGACCAGCACTGATGGATGCCTATGCCTTCAAAAGCAGTTTCCCAGGGGACCTTGCTGACTAGTTCCCTGAGCAGCCTGAAGTCTGCTTTCCCCATAACCAGGGCTGGAGTTTTGGTGACAGTTTTCCTCCTGTCACCATAAATTCTAAACTCAACCACTTAATGGTCACTATGACCGAGACGGCCGCCAATTGCCACGTCTCCCACAAGACCCTCTCTGTTCTCCAGCAACAGATCAAGGAGGGCACCTTTCCTAGTTGGCTCCCTTAGCACCTGCACCAAGAAGTTATCATCTAGGTGCTTTATGAACTGCCTGGACTTGCTCGTGTCAGCCATGTGGTGATCCCAGTTGACGTCTGGTAAGTTGAAATCCCCCATTAGGACTAGGGGAGTTGATCTTGAGGCATCTCTTAGTTCTGCAAAGAGTAATTCAACGGTGTTGTCGTCCTGGCCAGGTGGTCTGTAATAGACTCCCACAACGACATCCCCTTTATTTGTTCGTCCCTTAATCCTTACCCAGAGGCTCTCAAATTTGCCATCCCAAAATTGAAGTTCCACGCAGTCCAGCCCATCCTTCACATACATTGCCACCCCGCCTCCTTGCCTACCCTGCCTGTCCCTCCTGAAGAGCCTGTAACCATCTATTGCAACACACCAGCCACAGGACTCATCCCACCAGGTTTCACTTATGCCGATGATGTCGTAGCTGTGGGACTGGGCCAAGACTTCTAGTTCGTCCACTTTATTCCTCATACTGCGTGCGTTTGTGTAGAAGCGCTTCAAATGCGCTTCCCTACACACAGCACCTTGTGGAGCTGACTGAAGGACCTCACTAACACACAGTCCCTCTGATTCTAGCACGCCATCCCTTAGCTCATCACCGGCGTGCCTGGTTTTATCCCCTTCCCGCTTCAACTCTAGTTTAAAGCCCTATGTATCAGCCCTGCCAACTCCTGAGCAAAAATCCTTACCCCTCTCTGAGAGAGGCGCATCCCATCTGGTGCCAGCAGGCCCGGTGTCATGTAGACCTTCCCGTGATTGAAAAACCCGAAATTCTGCCGGTTGCACCAGTCCCGAAGCCACGTGTTAATGTGATGAGTCTGTTTGTCAGCAGCGATCCCCCCTATTGGAAGGACAGAGGCAAACACAACCTGTGCCCCTGATCCTTTAAGTAGTTGCCCCAAAGCCCTAAAGTCCCTTTTGATCGCTCTCGGACTTCTCGTTGCTACCTCGTCATTACCAGCCTGAAAGACCAGTAGTGGGTAGTAGTCGGTGGGCTGTACCAGGCGCTTGACTTTCTTAGCGAAGTCTCTCACCCAAGCCCCAGGGAGGCGACAGACTCCCCTGTGGGTTGGGTCTGGTCGGCATATTGGACCCTCTGTCCCTTTCAAAAGGGAGTCCCCCATGACAATAACCCTTCTTTCTTTTTTGACAGTTGATATAGCAATGCGGGGGGTAGGTTGCCTTGCCTTAGCCATCCTCTCCAACTGGGATGGGCTTTCGTCTATTTCGTTGTTCTGACTGATGTGTTCTAGACCTTCATATCTGTTACATAAGGGTAGATGGGAAGGTGAGGTGGGCAGGGACAGGGCTCGCCTACCACCCTGAACAGGAACCTGCCTCCATTCCCCCCCCTTGGCCTGGGTCTCCTCCTACTGCCTGGTGGGATGAGGGAACTTTTGTCTTCTGCATAGCAGGAGACACTTGTGCTGTGGCAGGCTCGTTAGTCTGTCTCAGAGAGGGCAGAGTACACCTCCACCAGTCAATTTCCCTCTCTGACTCCCTGATGCTCTTGAGCCTGCTCACCTCTTCCCGAAGCTCCGCTACCTGGCAGAGCATCTCTTCAACCTCGGCACACCTCCCACAGGCATACCCCTCGCTGTTGCTGTCGGATACCGACAGAAGACTCGGGCACACCCTGCAGCCCAAGACCTGGACGGCGGTGTGTTTCCCTGAGCCCTCCGTCTGAGGAGCCACATCGGTGACTGTGGCTGGAGAGGCCGCAAGAGATGCGGAGGCCATGGTTTTCTGCCTGGTTGATACCATGGTCAGGTTCCTCGCAGGCAGGTTACAAGTACCGAAGGGAAAGACCGCTGAAAAAGAGCGGTGAGGGACCCTCCCTCGCCCTGCCTGCGTGACCTACCATGTGAACTGCCTCGCAAACTGCCGCGCCCCGCCCTTCTGACGCGCCACGCCCTGTTTGCCCGCCCTGGTCGCCGCGCTCCTGGTCTCTCGCGCTCCCCAGGGGCTGCTTTTGAACGGCCGGGGCGGGGGCGCTGCTGGCTCTGCCTACACCTCATCAGCCTCCCCCGCTCCGCTGCAGAACGCGTACGCCCCGGAGCCGATCACCTGGGCAAGAGGCGAAAAAATTAAAAAGAAATAACAAATTAATTAAATTAAAAATTAAAAAATTAACAGTCCAGTTGCTGACTGATACCTAAATAGTAATATGTGACAACTGGAAGTAGAGGCTTGGAATTAGATACTAGAGTCGGTGTCAGAATATTTGTTGAATTTGATTAGACATTCTTCATTCTCACAGAACAGTTGGGCAAAAATGAAAAGAATTCATTTACCCAATGCACAGAAACCACATGGGCAAAGAGCTCAACCTCTGAAAAAAACACAACAAGGTGTATACAGGGTCCAGATGTAGTCTCGGTTTTGCCTGAATTAGAAAAGTTTTAAAAGCTTAACTCAAATAGCTTTAAATGTGGGCATTTAAAATTATTTTAGCCCTTGCTTAAAAATGAATTCTTTGTTCTAGTGATACCTACTTCAAACAAATCTGTATATATGGGTATACAACTGACTGCTGGTTATCAGATGCTGCCTATTGATTTGTGGTGTGTGCCTTTTTAGCTGAAATTTAAAAAGATCCTTATTACCTTGTTTTTCAGGGAGTTTAAAATGTTCACACAGATTACCAGTAATTTAATGATACCCATCTGACAGGATAATTTAGTAAATATTCACAATTTAGTTGCAGCTCTAAATCCTAGGAAATTAGATCCTATACTTGTTTTAGTAAAAGCATAATTTCAAATTAAGTAGGTTGATTGAGGGTAGCTGTGATAATACAACTAAGGCTAAATCTGTGCAAAGTAAAAATAAAGATGGTTTGTACAGCCTAACTCTTAGTGTAGTTCCTGGATTTCTCTCACCAGCGTTTTCTAAGAACAAACAGCTTTAGAAAGGGCTAGTCCTAAATAATGTAAAGAAAGCCAGTGCCCTTTAGCCTTGACCTTTCTAATTAAGCAGTAAAAACTTAGCTTCTGACTGTATGCTGCTGACTGGCTTGACTAAGTTTTCTCTTAAACAAATTTGCATTAAATTAGTAGCTAGCTGGACCAAGTAGGAATCATCTCCTTTTCTTCCTTCAGCAAAAGAATAACTGTTGGAACTCAATCTTTCTGACAGCACAGAAAGAATATCATCTGTAAAATTTTTACTATTTTCGATTGAGTCATTTATTTCTGTTTAAAAGGCTCATTCATAGTGTAAGTTGTCATGTTTTTCCTGTGTTTTTATTATCACACTTTGAAGATTTATTTGGCAGTTTTCAAATCTAGTGCCAAATTAATGTGATTTATTTCAATACATCAGCTTCACGGTTCATGAATTTGTGGTTATTCTTGCTGACGTTTCAATATAAACATTTCTTGAAAATTACTAGGCTATATAATATACAAGAAGAATTATATAGGATCAGAAAACATAATCATCTTGATTCAGGGCTTCTTATTTGTGCCCAGTTTGCTTACTACAGGAAGTCATAAAATCGTGAGGTGATAAATATTTCAGAAGTACTTAAAGCTACAAAAGGCATCTCCAAAAGGTTTTGCTTGAATAGGTAAGACTCTTGGTATAAATGACTGATAATCTTTTAAGCTTTTTTAAAAATATATATTTATTTTTTTATTCCTTTAATTAAAATTGCTTTGGTATTGGGAACACAGTGCTCTGAGATACTCTGGATTTTCTTGACAGAGACTGATGTTCAGGACTATTGCATCAGCTAGTGACATTACTACAAGCTATATATCACC
Source organism: Anser anser (assembly GCF_964211835.1). Lineage (NCBI taxonomy): Eukaryota > Metazoa > Chordata > Aves > Anseriformes > Anatidae > Anser > Anser anser. The sequence continues at coordinate 175,929,862 of NC_139720.1, read as the reverse complement.
CCTTCTGAAAGAAACACCAGACTGCTCCAGAAGTGCAAACTCAGAGAATAGTAACAGAGTTCAGAGCACCCAGCACTGAAAGCAGAGGGAAAAAAAAAATAGACTAAGCCTCTTTAAATTTGAATTGGTACTTCTAAACCAGAGAAATATTTTTTCTGGGAAGTGTAATTATTTTGAGACTAGCAGTATGAAAGCTGCATGTAAGATTTTGAGGACACATTCCACACAGCTCTGTTCAGTTTTTAGCGTTACCTATTTCTCACTTAAATTTTTCATTTTTGGCTACTTAGACGTAAGCAATTTACTTGATTTTCAGAAGCAGAAAACTGTTGGATTGATACATATCACTGGGCAACAGAAGGAATTAGGGAAACCAACCGAAAACATCTCTAATTCTAGTTCTGTAATGAACACTGGAAACAGAAAAGAGAATACACATAATTATAAACAAAACAAAACAAAAAAAACCAACAAAACAAAACAAATCACCACTATTTTTATTTACCATTTATCAGGGAAAACTTCAAGAAATGCTGATATAGCAATATCTGTTCTATTTTTTTTTTTTAAATATCTATATTTGTATGTTAATTAGGTCAAAACTTACTCTTTAATGCACATTTTAATGTTGAAAAGTGGGCATTTTAGTGTTAGGACAACATATATTAATGTTTTTAAGTTGAAATAAAGTGGCAAAACATATGCAAGGAAGAAATTCTGCCAGCAGGCTTTTCATGTCTTGGCAGTCACATGTAAGTCAGTCACAGCAGAACAAGGACATTTCAGCTTCTCATTTCTGCAAACTCAGTTACAAAGGAGTGAATATGTCAACAGGTCAGTGCACAGTGTTGGCACTAGTCCAGTGCACCGGTCAATAAAGCATAACCTCAATTTATCAAAAACATGATCTCTGGTTAATGTGCCACAAAATCCACAAGATGACAAGAAATTCAATATAATTCTAGAAGGGAACTGCTGTCTTGCACCACGTGGTGATCAACCTTTGCTTGTCATTAGAATTATTCTCTTTAAGAGAGCATTAGAACTGGAGAAGAACTGGAGCTTCAGAGAAGTAGTAGGGCTATAGGGAAAAATGCTGGACACTCTTTTTACTTATCCTGTGATAGAGGAACTGTGACGTGATACTTGTGGCTATGTTAATGAAAGCCTTCTGGTTATAAATGTGATTTTTCTTGTGTGTGCATAAAAGAATTATTCCCAAGATCTCTCTCTTATAGCAGGCTATAAAGGTATGATGTCACATAACTTACCATTGCCTTTCTTCAGTTTATTGGATTTTGTTCAGTCTTGACAGACGTAATTGCCTCCACCCAAGGAGAGACTGTGGTATATAACAATAACTATATGGCTATCACAGTGCCATGTTGACATGTAGGAAATGATTTATGATTGTGAAGTAGGAGAAACTGGAGCATGATTCAAACAGAATTGGTATAAATTAGGAAAAAAAAAGTAAGTGAAAGAAACTTGGTGCATCAATATACTTCTAATTTTGCATCTGATTACTATGAATGGATATAAAAATTCTCGGAGATCATGTGTTCAACAATTAATATTGGGTTCATGTGTGTGAAATGAGTTTATTTATAAGCGACTGAAAAGTTTATTTAAAATTGACTGACATAGAAAAATTTCCTTTCTTAGGCTAATAACGTGGAGATGATGAAAAGAGTTTTGCTGAGCCTTGCTTCAGATTATAGCTTTTGATTTTCATGAACAAGTGTAATATAAAACTTTTTGGCACGTAAAGTGCACTGATGTCATTTGTATCTCAGTGCTCTAATAGTTGGTCCTTAATATCTTGAATCAAAAGCCTAACTAAAGTAGTGTCAAGTCTCCTACAGGTCTTTGGATCCGGTGTTTCTGGAACTTGTAAACATTCCTAGCTGAGAGCAGCAGAAAATATTGCTAGTTTATGTTCTGTGACCAAATCTGTGAAATTCTCAATGCTTTAAATAATGGTAAGGCAAGTTATTATGCAATTCAAATTATTACAGACATTTTACAATGTTTCTGACAATGATCTTATATTCAGCTTACAGTATCTGTCTTTGTAAATCTTAATTAAATGTCTTCCCAGTTTCTAAGTTTAATCTGTCTGCCATATCTCAGCAGCAGTGTCTCTGTCCATGAAACCCTCCACTGCATTAACATGCAATGTATACTACTAGTGAACTTCATGCTTTGCTCATCTTCACAGGCACTGGTAATATGGGAAAGGTCAAGTTACGCTGGAAGTATCATATTCTCTATCAGGAAAAGCTTTGCTCTTGCCTTCTTTCTTACCCCTGCACAGTGCCTAGAGTTTTTGTTCTGCCTGATTAACTTCAACATTCATGACATTTTGAACAATTAATAAAAGGGAGGATTTGAGAAAGTAGATTGTTTTCCTAGACTTTACAGTCATATGTAGGGACTATAATCGCCTGATTGAATCAATACGGAAGACCATTAAAATATAAAGTGTAAAATGTTGAAAGTTTGATTTTCCATATTTATTTCCATATTTATCATTATTTTGGTAATGGAGAGGTCATCAATTGGGGTTGGAGGTAGGAAAAAATGAACTTGAAAAGGAGAGGATTTGCAAAAAAAGAAAAAAAATTAAGCTGGAGTTTTAGGAGTGCAAAATCATGAACTGGGAAAACAGTTTTTCATAATAGTGCTATTTTTCATGTTATCACTGCAGTCACACAAATCTTTTTTATTTTTTTTTGGCAAGAAGAAAGGTAACAAATAATACTATTAAATTTAAATTCTTGATATAAAACAACACTAGTCCACTTGACAAACCTCAACGTCATAAAGTTATTGTTGACAACTTAATACAGCAGGTTAAAGAGTCCACAGAGCATGGGTCTCCAGCACTGTGGTGTTGTGATAAACCTTTAAATTGCTAGCAGGTAACAGCTGTGAAGAACTGCAAAAGCAGGGGATTTGGCGTCAAGTGCAATGACTAGGAATAAGAGCTAACAAAAGTTGCTCCTGCATTACTGTAGTGTTGGTTCATTTTAAGCTTCTTCAGTCAGCTCACAGCTGTAATAATTTTGTATTATCAGTCTCTTTTTCCAGGAAACATGTCAGATGATTTCAGTGTAAATGACACCAAACTGTAGTTCACTCTCCTGCATGTTACTTAATGGTTTGTTCAGATAGGTGATGATAAACAGGTACAGCTGACTGAATTATACTGCCACACCATTTAATAAATGCTTGTCTAATCATGCTTCCAGAGTGGTTCAATTCTTAGTGAGCCTAATTCATTCACTTTGAAAAAAATCTGTGTACATATCATGCAATTGTTAGAGCAAGATAATGTGTAGCCTGAACTCTTCAATATCAAATTTACTCCGTAGAGTGTTAGGATTGACTAATACTTGTGCAGATGTTCTCCTATCATGCCCAGGCTTGGCAACCCTCCAACTATCACCTGCTTGTTTGCATCTTGCAGGAGTCAATGGCTCATTTCCATGTGTATTCTTTATTTTTCAGGTTCATATAGACTGTGTACTACTTTATTTTTTTAAATACTGTATGACAGCCAGATTTGGAGCATGTGTTTGTATGTTCTTGGTGTTAATGGCATCACTTTGCACCCTAACAATATTAAAATATGCTACACGTTCTTGTGCCTCTGTATAAACTTCTGTGAGAATTGTTTATAGCCCACTGGAATGCTTTGCTCATTGGGGTAAGAAGTTTTATTATGAATGAAATGAGGAGGACATCACTTGAGAAAAAGAAGAAAAACCTTAAAGATCTAGAAGTGGCAAAAAAATAAAGTATGATATCCAAACTTCTGCCATTTGTGTTGCCTGTCCATATTAAAGAGGACTAGTAAAGTTTTTTTTTTTTTTTCTTTTTTCCTTGGGAGACTTCTTTCAAGGTCCTCTTTTATTGTGGACAAAGAGATCCTCTTTTACTATGGAAAATAAGAATGAACATAAACCTCAGACCTAACTAAGGCTCTCTTAAAAGTAGGAGAAAACAAAGTCATAGGGGACCTCAGGAAGGCATTAGCTATGTCTGTGCAAGTGAACTTATGCCTGCCACTGATATGAGTACAGACATACAATGGACCATATGGTTACTGTGTATGTTCTGAGTGAAAATTTCAATGCAAAGATCACCCTGGAAGATAATGACCAGGAATGGTCTGGGGGAAAGCAATGGCCAAGGAATGTTCCCAGCTGTTGAACTGGGACACAAATATGTGTTTTGGGGAGGTAAAAGGGTTTTAGGTGTATGAATGCATAGCACACCAGGATAGCTGCCATCACAAGAAATTTCTGGTTTATTTGCTGCTAGAGGTGCAACAGTTTAGTTCTTTCTTGTACCCCGAGGGAAATTCTGACAAGAAATCTTATTTGTGAGCTGAACAATCTGACAGGAATCTAAAGCAATTTAGAAGGTAGTGATACAGCCATTCAGTTTGCAGCACTGAAGCAGGTTTGCCTTAGCAGATGTACATCTTACAATGACATATTATGGTCAATTGCAATGGTATTCAGAAATATTTTTCAGAAAATGTGGTCAGTGTTAGAAGAAACAATCATTGCTTATTTTAGGAGAAATGATGGTTGGATGTTGCCATTTTGTGCAGTATTAGGAGGTTGTTTTTTTTTTTTTTTTTTTTCCCTCGAACTGTATGCTTGAAACAATGATGAGAGCAAAGGGATCGATTCGAACACATATTTGTTCCGGGAATTTTATGGTCCCTTCCTCTAGCAAGCTTTAACTCCTTCCATAACATTTCTTTCTCATTATCATTTCTCATACCTTCCCTTCTTGCTATCTTTGCAACACCTTCTCTCTTACGATATGTCCAAGTTGCAATGAAGTATTAACATAATTGGATTTATTACTGTAAAAACAAACACCATCCAAATTAATTTTCTCCAGTTTAGTTAGTGCTATGACTGAAATTTTAGACTTCATAGAATTTCTAAGACATTTCATAGCTGTGTATCAAAGGTGTATAAAATATGTATTCAACAATATTTTACCGTAGCATTTATTGCCTAACATTTTATCTGGCATTTTTATCTGGTACAAAGCATAGCATTTCAGCAGTAGATAAACTCATTTGAGAGTATTTCCAGCTTAAACTTGCATATACATGAAGATTCACAAAGATAATAAGGCAGAGAAGTAAATGGTGAAGAACATTTTAACCCCTCATGTTCTGAATACTGATTGCAAAAATCTATTTATTTTACTTTGCATATTCTGCAGGATATCACAGAATCACAGAATCACAGAATCATCTAGGTTGGAAGAGACCTCCAAGATCACGTAGTCCAACCTCTGACCTAACACTAACAAGTCCTCCACTAAACCATATCACTAAGCTCTAAATGTAAATGTCTTTTAAAGACATCCAGGGACGGTGACTGAACCACTTCCATTGGCAGTCCATTCCAATGCCTAACAACCCTTTCAGTAAGACGTTCTTCCTAATATCCAACCTAAACCTCCCTTGGTGCAACTTTAGCCCATTCCCCCTCGTCCTATCACCGGGCACATGGGAGAATAGACCAATCCCCACCTCTCTACAGCCTCCTTTAAGGTACCTATAGAGAGCGATACGGTTGCCTCTGAGCCTCCTCTTCTATGTAAATAGACATGAAGCAGAACTAGTGCACTGTTTTGGCTGTACTCTTTTTTTTTTTCTAGATTTTTATTTTTTTTTAACCCGATTCCAAATATGTAGTTAAAGTTTCTGTACATGTTGGATCATGTGCCCTGTGAGAATTGACTGAAGAAACTGGTCTTTTTCAGCCTGGAAAAAAGGTTTTGGGAGGGTCCTAATAGCTGTCCCCCAGTGCCTACAAGGAGTGTATCAAGAAGATGGATCAAGGCTCTTCATAGTGGTGAATGTTGGGAAGTTGAGAGACAGTGGGCATAAAGTGGAAGGTTTAGGCTGGATATAAGGAAAACATTTTTCACCGTGGGGACAGAGAATACCTGACAGATTGTTCACACTTTATCCTTAGATGTTTTATCAAGGTCTGACTAGATAAGGAGCTTAGAAACCAGGCCTGATCATATATCTGATCCTGCATGGAGCAGGCATTTGAACTAGGTCCCTTCTGTTATAAGCGAGACCACGCAATTTTCTGGTCGAAGATAATTTATTAATTAAGTAAGCAGGTACAAGCAAAACAGCGCTGGGCGGCTGGGGAGTCTCCGCTCCACCACAGCACGCAACTTTCCCTTTTCAGTGTCGCCGTTTTATAGCATCCAAGTTTCGGCTTGTCAGGACTTGTTGGACCTTCTGAAGCTGCGCAGTTCGTTGTTGGGGGTCGTTGTTTTTCTTTCAATGATCATGCGTTGTGCTCGTGTTCAAGGGGGAGGGTAGTGAAGCGGCAAACAGTATTTCACAGAGTCTTTGTTTTACCTAGGATGTATATCCAACACCCCCTCCCCACTATCTACTTGCTTAGTCTTCCCCCTTAACAAGGTCGTAAATTGCAAAACCTTATCTTCTCAGCAGATTCTCTGTATTCCTTTTAAAGACGATGAACAAACACCCGCTAATTTATCACACCTTCTGAGGTGTTCTGTGGGTAAACAGCATCACTGAGTATCCTTCTGGTCTGAGTGGGCTCATTTCAGTCTCTGTGTGTGTATTTGTGTGTGAACTTGCATAAGCGATGTCTTCCAGCACAAGAAGTTTCTGCAGAGGTGCACACATGATTTCTAACCTGATCTCCACACCACCACCACAGTTGCCAAAACCATCATCTCAGCCATGTTCCTTTGGTAGCTTGGAAGTGACCCCATTTTCCTCTTGGCAGTCAAAAAAACACTTCTCATCTGCCAATCAGCTGTATTCCTCCAGGTTCTCTCAAACAGCAGGACACAGAACTTGCATTCATTTTTCAAACATTACTGAATAGTACAAAAAAAAAAAAGAAAAAAAAAAGAACAACAACAACAAAAAAAAAAACACCTCACTCCATCATGGTTCTAAAATGTGGCATAAGTAAGATAGAAAATATCTTACAGTTTATACAGTATTCTAATACTGGGAGAAGCTGAAAACAATATACCCAAACTTAGTGTGACATATTTTACCGAGATAAATGTTACTTTTGTCATCTCCTATAGGACCCTAATCTTAACCTGTGTGCTACTCAAAGATAAAGGACCTGAGTGAGTAGCTCTGGAATGTAGTTCCTGTAGGTTCAAAAGACAAAAAAAAAGCTAATTCAATAGAGCTTAAAACATTATAAAAGTGCTGAGGAGTAGTGGAAACATCTGTTGGAGACTACTTCACCTGAAAGTAATAGTAGCAGTCTTCTTCTTATCTACCGCTGAATATTAACTCAGCCAACCTGGTAAATTTTATATGTTGCATTCCACAGACATGTCACAATGTCACACAGACATACCTTACATGAGACAGTGAAAAGTAACTTCACAGTCAAGATACGCATTCTTTCTAAGGTGTTACTAGAAAGTGGCCTGAAAAGCACATAGCAGTGAATCTGGTAGCATATAGTTATGATATGGTCATGGAAGACATGGGCAGAAATGAGTAGCCATCAGCTTACTAACATGCCAGAAGGCAAAGGATTCACATGTTGCACCAAGCAGTAATGGAGCTGGAAAGGGAAGCAAGCAAAGCAAAAATTCTTCTAAGAATCCTCTCTAGGTAATTCCATGCCTTGATAGAAGTTGAATTTCCAAACAGATACACATTTTCATCTCCTGACAATGTGTGTGGCTCTGAATGTTCTGGATGAATTAACCCTTTCTGTATCAAACTGCCACCTGAAATACTTGATGACATTCCAATATTTGTGCTTTGGAGCTTAATTTTAATTTTAATTTTATTTTTAAAGTTGCATAATAATAATTAAAAAGCTTGTTGTAAAATAGTCTATAAGTAGTTAATATAACTATCTTTGAAATATCATAATAATTTCCTTAAATACTCAGTTAGTTTTCTGGAAACATTTATGAAATCTTTTATGATATATTTTGTCCTCTAGCATAATAAAGTTCATGAAATATCATAGCAGTGCTCATGATATATTTCATGAAAAACTCAGGAGAAATCTCTCTGAAATTGCCATGTGAGGTTTACAGTATTTTAATGAGATGTATAAATGCATAAATGTAGCAATGTATAAAGAAAACAACACACTGAGCTGCAACTGTGGTAAAATATCACATGAAGGAAAATATTAATTCATAGAACATACCATAAGAACTGTTCACAGAATTATAGAATGACAGAATGGTTGAGGTTGGAAGGGACCACTGGAGGTCACCTGCTCCAATTCCCCTTCTCAAGCAGGACCACCTAGAGCCACTTGCCCTGGACCATGTCCAGACACCTTTTGAATATCTCCAATGATGGAGAACCAAGAATGGTTGTGCCTCTTTGCACCACCTGTGCAAGTGCTCAGTCACCCACACAGTACGGAAGTGCTTCCTGATATTCAGAAGGAACCTCTTGTGTCCCAGTGTGTGCCCATTGCCTCTTGTCCTGGAACTGGACACCACTGAAAAGAGCCTGGATCCTCTTTGCACCCTCCCTCCAGATATTTAAAAACTTTGATAAGATCCTCTTGAGCCTTCTTTTCTCCAGGCTGAACAGTCCAAATCTCTCAGCCATTCCTCATAGGAGAGATGCTCCAGTCTCATAACCCTGGTGGCCCTTTGTTTTAATGTTTCCATTAAGTCCATGTCTGGCTTGTACTGCAGAGCTCAGAGCTGGACACAGTAGTTCAGGTGTGGCCTCACCAACGCTGAGCAGAGGGGAAGAACCCCAGGATACTGTTAGCCCTCTTTGCAGAAAGAGCACATTGCAGGCTCATGTCCACCAATAACCCCAGGTTACTCCACCTCCTTATTTTCCTGGTCTGTCATTACTGAAAACGTTTTATCTCTTCATTGCAACATTCCAGTCATGCAAGTTATCTTGGTTCTTAAACATGAAAGCAGTTTGTTGACGTATAACTATTTGTGACATTTCTTATGAATATCCATGAAATTGTTCATGAGCTATCATGTGGAATTTTAATGAAATATACAATACAATAATGTGCAAGGAAATCTCACAGTCAGTTGCAAAAAAGGTAAGTTTAAAATCATTAAAATAACTGTTCCTCAGGATAGGAACACTGGGCATCCCTGAGTCAGTGCCTTTGGCATCTGCCATTTGAATGGAGAGAGGTTTTCTTGATTCCTCATTGCATTTAAAGAATTTCTTCTGCTGTGCCTCCCCAAGTTTTCAAGGAAGATCTTTCTCTCTGACCCGGGGTATTTTGGAGTATGTTGTGTACAGCCATTGCAGAAAGAAAATAAAATTCAGCATGAGACAGCAGCAGCTTCCCCTCCGTCTCCCAAATGCACCTTTTCCTATCATTTGATGTTAGTTTAGGCAAGAGATAAAAATTTTCCTTCTGTAATCCAAGTGGAAATTCATGAAGTTTAACTAAAATTAATATTGCAGAGGGCAATTTATCCCATCTATATATATATTTTACTGTGGGATGTCATTCCTTATTGCCTGTAGAGGAAAGTTAGGTAATTAATGGTATACAGACCTGATGTTGGAGGAAATTAGTCATAACCAAGTGTCTAATTAAAAGCTTTGTAGGTCAAGTGAGCAGAGGATAAACTGGATTATCCAAAATTACAAGGGAATTTCAACAGGACTAAAACCAGTAATGTCTGGAAACAAACATACTTTTAAAATTAAAGAGGTGTCAGTTGACATCCTGCATCCTTTCATGATAAACTTTGAATAACACTGGTGAAATTAACAATGTGAGCCAACTCTTGAATGAAATTAGAAGATATGCATTAGAAATATGCATCTGTTTCTGTCTATTGTCCTGTGCAATTTGGGAATCAAAAATACATGCAAAATTTTCCACAGCCTCTGAGAAACTGCAGACTTTAAAATCTAGACAGGCAGTCAGGACTGGATAGGATGTTAGTTATTGCATGGGAGATTTGATAGTTTGGATATGATGGTTACAGTGAAGTTCATAGTGGTGAATGATGGCCAGTTTTATAAATGGACAGAGGAAGTTTCATGCTGGCCTGCAGTTCTGAAATGAGATCTGCATAGATCTCCAGAAAAATGGTATTTGTCTTCTTGATGTTCTATGTCCATCAGTCTTTTTCTCGTAGCAATGAAGTTATAAAAAGTTTTGAAATGAGGCCGTAGTTCTGGGTTCAAGGGCTTTGAAGAGAAAGAGGTGACATCAAATCAATGACTGTAGTGGTGGAATGTTTCATCCAGTACTAGGAGTGCTAAAGCTTCATTTACTGCTGTGGCTGACTTACAGCCTGATCCATGGACACAACTTCACAAGCGGTTGACCTATATCACTTCTCAAGTTCCAATTGTTATCAGGTAACTATTGGTATTACCACCAAAGATTCTTGTCCAAACTGACACACTAACCCACGGTAAGATGGGAAATATTTTGTCACAAGCATCAACCTCTCTACTGGAAAATAAAAATGAATATCTAAATCAGAAAGAACAGAAGAGGATGTACAATGGCACAGGAAGTGAAGAATAATGGAAACCAGAGCATTCAACATACTACTGGAGGACTGTGGTCCATTAAATATATACAGTGGTAGGTAGAATTAATCTGAGAAATATATGGACATTGCCAATGCAAATGTCACTATCTGAATAGTTTATCTATATTTCTTTCATAGGAAAGCAGTCATTATGACTGACTGATCTCACCCTGACTTAATGTGATTAAAAGGATCATATGCATTGTGTCCTGAAAGTGCCCATTCATTTCCATTGACTAGAAAGCAAAAACTAGGGTGTCTAGCTTAGATGTAGTCATCTAGACTTGATATCTGAACCTCAATATGAGGACCTCAAAATACCTGTCCAGAATATTGTGGGGAGAGAAGCCTTATGTAGCAATATGTTTCACTGGAGTAATTTATACATAGAAATGAGTGTGGAACATTTACTCCATTTTGGCTAGAGTACCAAAGCTCAGCATAAAATAAGTTCCTTGTGTGAAGAAATCCTAGCTTGAACTAATAGGAGATGCCTATTTTGGAGGCATGGAGGAGATAACATTTTCAACCTACTTAGTGACTTCCCTGTGCAGATCTCCATCTACTTTACAAATTGTATTTGTCTTTGTAACTCTAGAGGTGGCAAAGAATTATTCCTACTTGAAAAACTGGAGATTAAGGGCAGAGCTGGAACACAGAACTCTTTATTTCAAACTTTGGCTTTAACAGCTAGATTGTACTTGCACATGCACTTCTGATATTTGGAAAATTCCACTTAAAAAATCTTCATGTACAAGGTTAAACATATGCATGTGGAGTAAATGTAGCATCAGTTTTTGCCAGTGGTGCAGAACACTTTAAATCTTAGGGACAGGGCTATAATAAAAATGATACAAACAAAAGAGGGTCTTGAAATGGTAACATTCGTAAATTTGCTCTATGGAGCTATTAAATAGAGGATCAAGATCTTGATTCAGCTTTATGTCTATGAAAGACTGGCTTATTGCTGTAATAAAGGGGTCTTAAGTTGCTTTGAGAAAGTTGATAGCTACTGTCCTGAGAATATGGTACAGCTGGGAATATAGCATGCAGTGCTAACCAGAGATGACATTCTTTTTGTAATAGAGAAAAGAGGATCTTATGATAAAGGCACCGAACTGGAAGATTTAGGTTTTATTTCTTGTTCTTATAGAAACTTTCACTAGGACCTTTGAAGGCCACTTATTCTGTTTACACCTCCCTCCTTTTTTTTTTTTTTTTGTAAAATTCTGCTCCATGATGTATGGATTCTTATACTGTAGTCATACCCTCCAGCCTCTCAGTGCTGGAATAAGCATTGTGAGTAATGTTAGTTCTGTGTTTATTCTTGTCTATCCCTTTAAGGAAGAAATGTGCGTAGTGCAGTACTTCAACCTGGCAGATGTGAGGAATAGAGAAATGGGTATGAAAGGCAGAAAAAAAAAAGTGACTTCTTCTCCAAAAGTAGACGGTGCCAACATTCATAACTGTCAGTTCTTTACCAAAGTCATTTCCCAGTCTTGAGCTGGCCTATTTGAAAAGCATTTTCTTGTAGGAGAGTTCAGATCTGCCAGAACACTGAAGTAATCTGCTGTTGCTTTTAGATACCAACACAGAGGAGCAGTTTCTGGAGAAAACATAGCATAGTGTGTTCTGTAGTTAGCCTGCAGGCTGTTTACAGAAGTTTTCATGGGAGGTTCAGACATTTTAAGCATGCTTTGATATGAAGGGTTGTACATATTAGAGATTATGAGCTTTCATGGTGTTTCTGTGTGTTTACTACAGAAAAGGTATAGAAATCTGGTCTTGAGGGCATTAGTCACAAGAGACTCTGAATATATTTCTACATAGTAAGGGCTAGAAATCAAATCCGTGGCCCTAAAGCTGAAGAGTCCAGCTGGCTTTTGTCTACACTGCTCAGGGCTGCAGCATATTTATCTTGTAGACAGTTAACAAATTTCATTCCCTAACTCTGACTCCTTCATATTGCCCTTGCCCAGAGATTAGTTACAAAGGAAACGAGCCCAAATCCAGGGAGTGACATTAGAAAAGGACAGATAACAGGGTATAGTTACTGCTCAGATTCATCCACTAGCTCTCTTACATTAATGCAGAACCCAAATATTTCTTGTCATGGACATGGAGTGCTTTCAAGATGAAGAAGATATAATGAAGGTATAAGAATAATTGTAGAAGGTCACACCTTAAGATTCCACATTGCCTTAATAATATTAACCAGAAGTGCGCATCTGGGAAAGTTTATGGGAAAGTAACAAATGTGCTTAAAATTTCTCATCACACTCTTCCAGTCTTTAGAAACTTGCAGGACAATGAATCTCTGAACAAGAAATATTGATGTGTATGCAGTTAATAACTGCTGGGAAAAAAAAAAAATCATACACGGATTTACGTAGTCTCCACTTGAATTTACAAACCCATTTAGCTTTTGCAGAGTCTTGTGGCAGGATGTTCCACAGCTTACTTACATATTGCGTGAAAACCACTTTTTCTTGAGTGTCACATCTAGCTTTGTTTGATAACTGCAGTCATTTAATCCAAAGTAAGAATGAACAATGAATCCCTATTTATCCTCTCTGCACCACTCATGGCTTTATTGACTCCTATTATATGGCCTTCATTTTTTCTTTTCTTTTTTTTTTTCTTCTTTTGTTTTTTTTTTTCTTGCTGAAATTCCTAGCCTACTTACATGAACCATTTGGAAGCACCAAAGTTGATTATTAATTATATGAGAATGCAGTAGTTACTGCAGGTCAGGTCAGGTGGGCTGAAGTACTCCGTCTCAGTTGAAAATACCGAATCACTGAAGGTGTCAGTGTTTCTTAAATGCCATTGGCACTCCCTGGATGAGTGATGATAAATAAATGAGCCCAGATCATTTTCCATCAAGATAGGTCAGAGCCTTTTGTCAGGTAGCAGCAGAGATGCTGCCAACCTGAATATAGATGGTAGAAATATTGCTGACCTGATTAGACTCAACTTCAATCACAGCTGAATCTTCATCCAACTGTTTCATTCAAGAGGGAACCCTCTCCTAGCACTCTAATGTTATGATTATAGTAATCAGATGTAGTAGCACTGTGTGTTCTGCATATAATTGACACTTGACTTGTACCAATGGCTGGAATTAGACTGTTCAGTGTATTCCATAGTATACTTATTCTTCCAGATCAGGAAAACTGCTAGAGATCACTCTGACTTCCAGTCTTCCCATGCCAGAGTCAGAACACAGTGATATAGCCAGGATGGAAATTTCTACCCAGGAATGGGGAAACCCACAGTGCAGGAGTAACTGTGGTTACCTGTGTCTAGGGGCTGAAAAAGCATGAAAAGACAACAAATGTATTTAAGACACTAAATAAGCTGAACTGAGATTCAATTTCCCATTATTGTCTATTGGCATGAGGTAGGGAGGTGTCAGAATATTTTTAGATACAAGTTGCTTATTTCTGATGAGATAGCAAAATGTTATAAGTGCATTGCAAAGAAAATCAGGAAGATACAAATAGGCATCCACTTTCTGTAGAATGAGATCCACAATTCATGATCTTAAGCCAGTGTTAATTCCATATACTTCCCTAAGTTCAGTTCATATATATAGATGTATTTATATATATATATATTTGGATTGTGCTTATATTGTAGACTTAGGATATTTGTTGCGATAGAAGTTGTTCTTTTGCCAGGATAAATTGTACTGTGTTGGCAAAATATTCAGGTACCATCAATGTGAGTTAATAGAAAATAATATAAGTAATATACCACTATTGTATGATATTTTTGAAATCAGTAGTTTTGAAATGATGATATATACTGATAAATGAATACTCTGATGATAACCAAAATAATTTTGTTTAATCATTTCAGAGGGATGAAGTATCTGATTCTACCACACTTAAAGTACTCAAGTATTCTAAATTTCTGGCTGCCTAAAGTTTTGTGGAGCCTGATATTACTAAAATTCATTCTTGCCAATATTGGCTAACAGTTGTAGAATGGAGACTGAACTCGGTGAATCAGTGGTGTATTTTTAGATTATCCCTTAGAATCCAAGTCTTGAGTGTAGGGGATAAAATCTATTGCCATCTGAGATTGTACTTTTTTCTCTGTATTGAAGGGATCACACTTGATAGAGAAGCCAAAAGATCTAAAAGAATTTGGAAACTTGCTTGGGAAGGGGGAGTGAGAGAGTGGCTTGGTGGGCACCTGGTGTCCAGCCAAGGTCAATCCGTCACACATTTTAAGAGAGCAAATGGCAGGAATTGCCTCCTTATGGCAGGAAATGTAGCTTTAGCAATTTCAGCTTGATTCTGGGTGAGTGTTCTAAACCCAAATACTTGTTTTGCTACATTCAATAGTTAAAGGATCTAAGTGAGTAAATCGATGTCCTGACTGGAAATCTGCTTCAAAAGAATTTTTGGGGAAATTAAGTGGTCTTAAAAAGAGACCCATCTGAATATGTGGACATCAGTCTTGGATAGCTGAAAACAGTAATGAGGGATGATCTTAGTGATTTGGGAGAAACGCCCACATTTATGCAGTATAATACTGGAAAAGGCTACTATTTCACCAATAGCTTTTACAGTTTTTATATTTTATGCTGCAGAAACCTCTGTGTGAGTCATGGGAATAAAATGCAAATGGCTTGAGATTGCCTGGAAAAGACATGAGAGTGTCTAAAATTATAAAGTATTTGAATCTCTGTGGTAGCTTCTGCCTTCACAAAAAGAAAAAAAAAGTAATTAAAAGTTCTAAAAGGAGAACAGGAAGTTGAGAAATGTTAAAAAAAGATAGCTCTAAAAAAAAGCTATCTAATTAATATGCAAGTCTTAACTCAGTGTTGTGTGCATAACCTTTTTCAAGCTTTCCAATGCAATCTATTGCATTGTTAAATTCTGTTTAAATGTAAGTAATGCTATGATGACATAGGATTCATAAACTGACATTAAATATACTACTAGAAAGCAATGAAGCACTGTGTTGTTACTGTAATGTTACCAATAATGAGTGCCTAACCAAGAACTCAACAAGACTGCTTTTTGAACAGTCATTAGTGTTTGTTGTTGTTGTTATTTTTCTTTGCAAATCACTTCAGTATGCCACTGGTTTTCCAAACTTCTGATAGGTGACATATTTGGTCAGCTATCAAGTGTCTTGAGATGAGAAATTCAACACCATATTGCATTTTTCTTTTCTTCAGGAGATACACTGCATTATCTGGTTTTGTCCAGAAGAAAAGAAATCAAAGATTGTTTATTTTATTTGTTTATTTTTTTTCAGTGAATATAAAGCACATACAGTGTGTCAAGAGAGAAAAATAAAAAGGGAGTCTTCCCTAAAGATACTATAACATTAGGAGAAATTAACAATATATTCATGTAGGTTTCCAGAACTGATAATCTTTGTATTTCAAATCCCTGAAGAAAATTGAATTCCATATTTGGGTGATGGGAATTTGCAAAGTATGCCTACATGAGTAGTTTACTTCAACAGTATTCCATTCACTTAAAGTGATTATAGACAGACATGAGTTTGTGTTTGCTGCACACAGGGAGATCCAGGCTGGACATCAGGAAAAGCTTCTTGATTGTGAGGGTGACCAAACATTGGAACAGGCTTTCTAGAGAAGTGATTGAAGCTCCATACCTGTCAGTGTTCAAGAGACATTTGGAGAATTCCCTCAATAATATGCTTAAACTTTTGGTTACCCCTGAAGAGGTTAAGCAGTTGGACTAGATGGTCTTTGAAGGTCCCTTCCAACTGAGCTATTCTATTCTACTTGTGGAATTTCCTGAGTAAAATAAGCAGGGAAACTCTCTCTCAGCTGTCTCAGTATTACACTGTATATTCACAGTTGGTTTTGACACTATCAATTGACTTCAATGCTCAGTCAACAGTAGTGTTAGGTAACAATCTGTTTTGATATGGGATACCCAGTGGGGTTATCCAGACCCTATGCCTAATGGCTGAGAAGACAACACCAATGATCATACAACCAAGTGGTTTTTGTTTTTTTTTTTTTTTTTCCACCACACATCTTATCTTTTTCATTGAGTTTATAGAAAAAATACAGACGCTGCTGTCTGTAAAAAAATCGTTAATAGCCATCTTTCATCATAAATACATGGAAGCACTGGAATTCCATATTCATAAGTCTCCTCAACTTCAGTGAGCCTCAATCAGGAAAGGTTTTAAGTGACTGCCTAAGGGGTTTCATGAAAAATTATGCCAAGCTGCCTTATAATCAGTCTCTAAATAATCCTTGCAATATTTGAATGCAATGGGTAAGTGGGTAATGTTGCTGGTATTTTATATTTAAAGAAATCGTGGCATATCTCCTGTGAGTTAAAAGCAGATTTTCCAATTGCTCTATTTCTATTAAGCATTTAACAGAAATTATTAACTTTTGAATATAGTGAGAGTAAAGGGCAACTTTGAAGAAGTCCCAAATTATCAGACTCTGGTGCTTAAAGGAAGCTCCTTAATGGCATATTATTGGCTTCACCTAAATGTCATTTTAGTGCCTTAACCTTAAATTCTTTAAGACTGACCTTTGTACCTGAACAGACAGGTGAATTTAACCAGCTAAGCTGGAGTCATGTTATCTATATATATCCATCAAGAAGCATTACCTTCAAAAGACAGTTTAGAAGAAACTAAGTTGTCTTTTTTTTTTTTTTTTTTTTATTATTCCTGGACAGTATACAAAGTGTAAGTGACCCATCCCAAGTAAGCAATATGGATGAGGTTGCCCCAAGTTTTGCAGCCTCTTCTCTTCAGTATTATCCTAGCAAACTTTGAACATTCAAATGCATCATGTACCCTACATACAACATGTTGGTTATGTGATATATTCATATTTTATTTATTTATTTATTTATTTTTCAGACAACACAGTCCTCAAATCATTTCAAACACTTTGGTTGGAAAGCATCCACTCTTTCTTTCTCACCCTGTTTTGTTTTATGGCAACAGAGTATCAAGTTAGAAAGAGACTCAGAGATGAAACCTATGAAGTCCTGATGCAGCCAGTCTGCAACAGATGAGGCTAGCCATGAGGAGTGTGGACACATAACTGTGTAACCCCTCTTGGTTTGAGATCCTGCAGTGGACATATTCAGCAACGGATATGTAGCTTTAGCAAATGTTTATTTTGAGAAATTTCTGGAGGTAATGCAGTTCGGTTTCATTATGGTTCAAGGAAAAGCCAGGTCTATCTTACATTTAAGTTTTATATGTAATAATGCATTTTTGGTGGAATTAAGGAAGTGGATTTTTTTTTTTAATTTCTGCATAACCTGATAAAAATTAGTTTTGCCACCATTATCTGTTTTGCACTGTGCATCTATTTGCAAGTGTTTTACGGATGCTTAGTTGTAAAGTTGTTCACACAGAATTATAGGATCTCTATCTCCTATCAGTCCAACAGCAGAAGGTCTTTTCTTGGCTAGAAAAGTCATCAAATCACTGCCTCTTTACCTTCAGCAGACAATCCAAATAAAGCATTTGTGTGCACTTCTTTTCCTTGTTAGCTAGCTAATATGTTACTGCAAATTACGAAAGCCTAAATTAGAAATAATGATGGAGAGAAAACTCATTAATGATAATATATTAAAAACAATGAACCACTACCTTCCATAATAATCAAACCATTAAACATTTTATCTTATATTAATAGTGCTTTACATTTTGGATAAATATTGCTAGTAAATTTTTGACTAATATGTGCAAGATAGTAAATAAATCTAACATGCTTCTAAAGCATTCTCTGAAAGAAAATGAATTTTAACTTTTTTTTTTTTAAACAATGGTTCAGTATTTTTTTTTTTAGAATTTATTCTCCCATTTGTTATTTCTATACAATTATCACATTCCATTTTTTTTTTTCATGCATCTATTGTCAGTTAGGTGCGTATCTTGTCTTTCATACATAAAATGGTACTTTTCACAGGAGATTGGACATCACAATGATTATTGTAGGTAAGCATATTTGGAAACAAAATCAGTCTTTGACTTGCACTAGGTAAATGAGCTGAGGTGTCTATTGCATTAAATACAGTGAATATTAGGTACACTTGCTATTTATATAATAACAGCTGATTAAGGAAAATATAATCTCTAGTTCTTTTCAAAACAGTTATTTCTATTGCATTGATTTATTTGTTGTTTTAAAGACCATATACAGGATTTTTTTGTAAATAATGTAAAGGTAAAGGAAAAAATATTACAGTTATTCTGTCCTCA
The DNA here is from genome assembly GCF_964211835.1 of Anser anser. NCBI lineage: Eukaryota > Metazoa > Chordata > Aves > Anseriformes > Anatidae > Anser > Anser anser. The sequence goes on along the minus strand of NC_139720.1, from coordinate 175,911,040 downwards.
CACTGAATTTCTTGCCTTGCTTCTTTCTATTAATAATCTTATTATAATCTATTAGATTATGATCTGTCAAATTTAATGTAAATGTATACAAAAACATTACAGAGATTTTAAATACTATTACACTGACAAATTACAGAGGGCTAGTAGTAATTTTCCTCCAGCAGATATTCACTGGTGACTATCTTTCCACATCATATATTCTGGGAAGTGAGAGAAATAAATAAATGGAATACAAGATCCTATGCATTGACAGTGTGATGTCATTAAACTCCATAGAAAATACTCCTGGAAAAATATTCTTCAAAAAGGCAGAACCTAAATCAACTCTTCTGAAATTAATGAAAACGAGATTCGTCTTGCTTGAGTTCTGACATCTGTAATGTGTTTAGATCTGAGTCATTTAGACTGTCTTTCACTGAATACTAATATAATTGCAAAAATAGATCAAATAACTAGAATACTGGAAGTTTACTTTGTGGCTCTATCCAGATGTTGAAGGTTTGTTATACTTTGATTGTTTTTATGGTACCAGAGTTAAATATATCTGAATGTAATTTATAAGAGTTAATTAAGATTTAAACATAATGTAAATGATAAAGCATACCTAAAGGCTAGAGTTTACAGAGAAACATATCAATTCATGAAATTGCCATTTCAGTCAAAAGAAAAAGACTGTTCCAACTTTCAGGCAGTTTCAAATGGGATAAACATTAATTCCATATTTACTTAGAATGAATTTAAATCCTTTTTATTTTAAGAATTATAATGTATTGGCACTTATTCCTATTTCTTCTTTATTACTGTGTAATATCTTTCCTTTCAATACTAAAAAAGTGTACAGTTGGAAAATGTATTTTAAAACTTGACTTCCATTTGGGTTAGATAGCCAGTCTTTAGGCCAATCTCTCCACTGCCTGCTGTGATAAAAAGATCGTAACCTAAACCAAAACAAACAAATAGACCCCACAGCATTTAGTGCTAAAGACTAAGCACTTTAGTGCTCGATGACTATCATCACTCTATAATAACATCTGACAAATAGGCTATTATCATCATAGGGGAGACTTAAATCAAAAGTAAGCTACTTTTATTAAAGGCTTGGAAGGTAATCACTGAATTTCTCCCCCCCCCTTCCCCCCCTTTCTTTTTCTCCTTCTTGTGTGTTTATGCTTCTGTCTGGAGCCTTTAGAGATTTGCCAGTTACAATCTATCTACTACCTGTTGTGAAACACTGGTAATGAGATAATCAAGCAATTAGAAAAGCATTGCTCACTCCTGAATAAGTGTTATTGCCTTAAACAAATGTTTCCAGAAGGAGTACACAATAGTGTTTGTGACATTTTTTCATTCCCACATTTTCCCGTTTTTTTTATTATTATTATTATTATTATTTTACACATCCTGTCTAATCAGTAACTCACAGGTGGCTGCAGAATAGTACTAACGTAGTAAATATACTCACTTGGGAGTAAGTAACATTAAATCTGAAATCCATGAATCCATGGAAAACAAGGTCAGTATAGGATCTCCTTATGCATGATGTTGAAACAGAATATCTTAAAAATGTTTCTTGTTTAATGTTACATTTCTTAAACATTTCAATACCTGTACTGTGAAATTAGACTTGACACAGTGTTATGCAATAAGGGTAAGAATTACAGGGATGGAATTCACCTCATAGCACACAGGTGCAAGCCCTTATTGTTCTTTTCTAGCCTGAAACCCCTTATAATGGTCCTAGCTGGTCAGCCTACTCTATGAGTCACTAAGCTTTCCTGGTACAGGGAGACAAAACATGGGAATTAGCCCTGCTCATGGCCTCTCATTAGACAGAGTCATGAGGTGAAGCCTATCACTGTGCTCCCTCTTCTTCCAAGGGCTCTTCTGCTGTTTTACATCTTATTTCACACAAGATAAAGCGACCCTGAGGTTTTCCAGACTGCTAGTGATTTCTAAGACAATAGGAAGTGATCTACAAAGTGGTTGCTAGAAAAAGATAATGAAATAAACAAATATCATGTGGACACCACCAATGCAATTTTAGCTTTTCATAAGTGTCCCTGCCTGATATAAAGGATGATCACAGAGCTCCTGCACTGCTCTGGGAAGGTGTCCACCACTGAGTACATCTAGCACGGGCTACTTTAAACCACAGCCTGGTAAAGATGCGTTCTCATGTTCATACACCCAAGTTCAGCCCCTCTTCACTATTCTTACAGGCTGTACACATTCGCACTGAATAGAACTTGGTTGTAAATCTCCTCTGGGCACCAAGTGTAAGCTCTAAGATGTAAAAAATACTTTATGTGGCTTGCTTTTTTTTTTCCAGTTTATTTATTTTTAACATGAAACTGAAGGTATGTGTTGCACGGCCCAATGCCTGACATGAAAGAATGTGATCATATTTGAGAAGATAAAGTTTGCTGCAATATTGTTACAAGACAGTGTAGGAGAGGAAGACAACATGACTGCTCTAGTATAAAAAAAAAAAAGAAAAAAAAAAGCATTTGTGTGATGTGAGCAAAGACCAAGATTCAAGGGCAAATTTGAGTGCAAAGTCATTTGCCTGTATAGAGTTACCCTTCATTTTCTTTGAGTATATCCATGTCTACTTAGGTTGTGGCTCTGGAAAGCTGAATAATTGGGTCTACCAGGGTACTGAATACTTACGTATTTTTCTAGCTCCCCTCTTTCCACAATCTGATAAAAAACAAAGCAACAACAACAAAACAACAACAACAAAAATTACAAAGTAAATAAACCACATAACTTAAAAAAATAAAAACAACAACACACACTAAAAAGCTAGAAGGTCTTTAAATAAAAATATTGAGAGATTATCATGCAGAGTGTTCATAAAACAGAAATGTTTGGGATAACTGTTCTTGGAGCTAAAGGTGGAGGAAAATGAGTTCTATTGTCTTTGTATTCAGCCCCACAAAGCAAACTATACTTAAAATGTGATGTGGAAGAAAAATAAGGCAACAATAGGGAGAATGTCTAATTATCATGCAGGCTAGTTTTTGTTTTGTTTTGTTTTTCCTTTGTTTTGTTTTACATACTGTTTTTCTTGTAATTTGTCTGACAGCTTGTCTTACAGTTTAAGTACGTACAGCTTACATTATCCGTTTTCAGGCAAGTAAAAAAAATATTTTTTGCTTTCCCCTTAAGTATTTGTCAGTTTAACAAACTGCTGTTTTATATATGATATTGATTACTAATGGATCAGTTACAACAAAAAGCAACATTTATGACTGAGAGTTTTTTAGCTATCAAAGAACACAAATTAGTTGGCAAAATCAGGAGACATGGTCCTCCCATGGCAAAACACTCATGCACATTTTTCCATTTATTTTGATAACATGTAAATATGAAATTTTTTGGCCTTCACAGGCCGTAAAATAAAGTAAGAACCTATACATAAAATACCATGAAAATATTTCAGTTTACTTGTACTACCACCCTGTTATCTTTCATAACAGAAAAAAATAATATTAAAATTAATAGAGTTATGCTGCATCTCAAGAAAAGAGAAGCACTAGTGGCATTTGCAGTTAATTAACACACTCTGCATGGTAAGGATACGAGTGGTATATATCTCCTTTGATATTGTTTTATCGATAGATTCAATGTCTGACTGGGCAAACCAGTAAGGAAATCAATGTCTAGAGACTACTTCATATTGTTTGCCACCCTTGTGGAGATGACAGCTCCATAAGAAAACCTATGAGTGGTACTTGCCACAGTAATCTCTCGACATATTTATTCCACAGTTTATGCAGTTGACTTGAAATGAAAACCAGCTCAGCTAATAAAAATGCAAAACAGTAAAGCCCAAAGAGCCTGAGTTAGTAAGGGACTAAAAAACACTCTTGCCATTTGGTGTGTAGAAAGAAAATAATCCCCATCAGCACATACACAGAGAATCTCTTAGCAGCCATGAAAACCTTCCTTGAGGAAATCTGGCCATAACTGGAACCTTAATGTCAGAAACTCAGATTGACTTCACCAGGTACTGAATGACTGGAGGACTCATATAAATTGTGTCCTCTTACTTCAAGGACGTGGATGTGCAGTGTTTGAAAAAAGTGTATCCTCATATAGGTACATTTAGAAATCATCAGAAACACTTATCATTGACAGTCTTTAAGGTACTATCTAGCAAACAGTAATGTAATTAAGTATAGTTAGTATGGTTTTTGGTAAATATAAGTTTATAGCTAGTATTTGATATATTTATTAAAGTGGTAACAAAAACCTGATGAAAGAAAGTCATAGTCATAATATGTCCATGAATTAATTTACAACTACATTTTCAAAGTACTACACAGCCTGTTAGCAAAGTAATTCCCATTAGAGATGGCAAATGAAATCTTATTTCCTGCTTTGAAATTGTAGGTACAAGAATGCTTTTTGAAATATACCTACAAAGTTGGTGAATATATTACTGCAATGACCTACTGGTTTGGAAATCCAAGAGAGGGAAAATGTTTTAAATAAATGGGTAGAGGGAGTGAATGACTATGGATGAGCACTAAAGTAATTCTGTTCACTTTGTAAAGCAATGACCCAAAGGAGATGTGTAGTGGAGGGAGAAAATTTCCTTATACCAAATATCAGAGAGTTATAGCAGTCATTGACAGCAATAGAAAGTACAGGTCAAAATTACTTGGGTAGATTAATTGCCTGGATTGAGAAATACAATTTGATACTATGAAATTTAAACTCCCCTAGCTTGAAGAAGTTTCATACTAGAAATAAGAAAATATAAATGCAACAGAACTCTGAGAAGTATCTGAGGACAATGATAATAAAGTATAAACAAACATTTTCTTGGTCTTGTTTTTGCTTTTATATAAAGAAACACTGTGTCAAAATACAGTGCAGACTAACCTCCAGGTATTGAGAAAAAATTGAATTAAAATGGCTGACTCGATGCCTTGGAATTCTTATTGTCTCTTCTAACCTCACCTGAGTAGTTCCAATGGTGGTAGATATATCATTCATTCCTAGACTCTCATGTTGCTACCATGTCCCTGTGGTTGTTTTACCCAGCTGGGCAGCTGAACTCCACTACCACCACTCTCTCACTCCCCCTCCTCAAAGGAAATGGGGGAGAAAATACAATGGAAAGGGCTCAAGGGCTGAGATATGGACAGGAAGATCACTCACCAATCACCATCATGGGCAAAACAGACTTAGCATAAGGAGATTAACGCAATTTATTGCCTACTACTAACAGACTAGCAAAAAATATAAAGTAAACTAAACCCACTTCCTCCTCACCCCCTAATCCCATCCACTGTCTTCTACCGCCTCTCTGTGCACAGCACAGGGGAATGAGGACTGGGGGCTCCGGTCAGTCCCTAATGCTTTGTCTCTGTTGCTCCTTCATGGTCACTCTCTGCCCCTGCTCCACATGGGGTTCCTCTCATGGGATGCCGTCCTTCCCGAACTGATCCTGCTTGAGCTTCCCATGGGCAGTTGCTCCTCAAGAGCTGCTCCAACATGGCTCTGTAACCACAGGGCCCATCCCTCAGGAGCAAACTGCTCCAGCACTGGTCCCCCATGGGTGGCAGCTTCCCCCAGACCCCCTGCTCCTGCGTGGGCTCCTCTCCACGGGCTGCAGCTCCAGCCCGGGGCCTGCTCCTGCGGGGGCTCTCCATGGGCCGCAGCCTCCTCCAGGCCACATCCACGTGCTCCACCGGGGGCTCCTCCACGGGCTGCAGCGTGGAGATCTGCTCCGTGTGGGACCCATGGGCTGCAGGGGGACAGCCTGCTCCACCAGGGGCCTCTCCACAGGCTGCAGGGGAACTTGTTCTGCATGCCTGGAACACCTCCTGCCCTCCTTCTGCACTGACTTTGGGGTCTTCAGGGCTGTTTCTCTCAATGTTTTCTCACTCTTCTCTCCCAGCTGCTGTTGCACAGCAGGTTTTTCCCTTTCTTAAATTCTGGTTTCACAGAGGCCCAACCAACATCACTCATTAGCACATCTCTGGCCAGCAGCGGGTCCCTTTTGGAGCTGGCTGGAACTGGCTCTTATCTAACAAGGGGCAGCTTCTGGATTCTTCTCACAGAGGCCACCCCTGCAGCCTCCTTGTTAACAAAACCTTGCCATGTACTGTCCTGGTTTCAGTTAGGACAGAGTTAATTTTCCTCCTAGTAGCTGGTAGGGTGCTATGTTTTGGATCAGGATGAGAAGAGCGCTGATAACATGCTGATGTTTTAATTGTTGCAGAGCAGTGCTTACACCAAGCCAAGGACTTTTCAGCTTCTCACTGTCCTGCCAGCGGGCAGGCTAGGGATGCAGCAGGAGCTGGGAGGGGACAGACCCAGGACAGCTGACCCAAACTGGCCAAAGGGGTATTCCATACCATCTGACGTCATGCTAAACAATATATAGGGGTGGCTGGCCGGGGTGGGGGGGCCGGCTGCTCGGGAATAGGCTGGGCATCGGTCAGCGGGTGGTGAGCAATTGCATTGTGCATCGCTTGTTTCGTACACATTATTATTAGTAGTACTATTATCATTATTATCATCATCATTATTATTATTATTGTTATTATTAATTTCCTGTCTTAATAAACTGTCTTTATCTCAACTCACCGGCTTCACTTTCCCGTTTCTCTCCCCCATCCCAGAGAGGGAGGGGGGAGGGTGAGCGAACGGCTGTGTGGTGTTTAGCTGCCTGACGGGTTAAACCACAACAAAACCCATTACAGTCCCTGGAGAGTCTCAGTCTGTCCTTTAAGAACAACAAAAATATAGCAAATTTCAATGCCATATTTAACAGAAGGTGATTTTATTTTTAATCAAAATTGATTTTATTCATTCACACTCCTGCTTTTCTACCCACACATTCATAAGGAATAGGATGCCTGTATGCATGTTGTCTGTCCAGGATTCCCTTCAGTGACCCGGAGGACAAAGGATGCCACCTACCAAGTCTTTCTCACAGCTTCTGGCTTTCACTTACTTTGGTAGTCACACTGGGTATGCCTTTTGATACATTTTAGGAGTTGATAGTGTTTGGATTCTCTCTTCTGTACCAATTCTACATAAAGATTTAGTTACTGCACTTTGTTTCTCAGTTTGGGTGTCTGGGTTCTTTATGAGCTGTAAATCTATCAGACATCAGAGTATGGAAATCTCATAAAGCTTCTCTTTGTGTTAAATTTTTTTCCACACCAGACATCAACTTTTATCCTTCTTACATGATAAACTTAACATATTTATTACAATTCTCTACATTGCTGAGTTGCTGTAGTTCATAAAGCACCATATCACAAGTGCAGATGGGATAGATGAAGGATCTTGGTCCACGCACAGCACTCTCATGGTGGCAATAAGTACACCCTCAAGTAGGGCCCAAATAACAGGGTACAGCAGATGACTGAGACAGCCAGAAGAACGCTTCACTATATCAGAAGAACAAACAGTTTTGGCTTTGAGCTGTCTCTCAGTGCTACCTGAGGGATCATAAGATAATTCAGGTTGGAAGGGTGTTAGGGTATCATCCACCATCTTGCTAAAAGCATGGTCATCTATGAAGTCAGACAAGGTTTCTCAGAACTTTATCCAGTCTCGTCTTAAATGTCTACAAGGACAGAGAGCACACTGTCTTTCTGGCCAATCTTTTTCAGTGCTTGTGGTCCTTTCAGTCCACAAGTCTTGTGGTGAAAAAGTTATTCCTGAGCTAGGTAGACATGGCTCATTGAGTTTTGCAGGACTAGGTTTCAGGTTGTTCTGACTAGAAAAGATGTGACCTGACTCAGAAACAGATGATTGTATTAGATGGCAGAGAGGTTTGTATGAGTAAGACAGGTGACTGTTTGCTTTCACAGGGCATACAGGAAGGTCTGATCACATTGCAGGAAGTTTTCACTCTCACAAACAGTTCCAGTCATGTCAGTGGAATTATTACACGGATGTGTTAGGTTGGCAGCGTGGGTCCTAACACTGGGCCCATGAAAAATAGATATTTGAATTAAATTTCATTAACTCAACATGGGCATGTTGGCAGTATGCAGGAAAAGTAAGAAAAATTGTGATTCAAGGAAAAGTGACAGGGTGAGCTTCCCAGCTGGTGTTAAGATAGATCTCCAGACTGCTTGGTGCTATACCAAGTAATATCTTCAGAGGAACTGGTCCGTTTAAGATAAACCTAAAAGATATGTCTCCAACCTCAAAGGCAGATCTCGGTTGTTAGGTGAGAAGAGGGGTAGGAGGATCTTTTTTGCATATGTGTCTGCATTAAATGAAGTAAAAATTTGCATAATGCTGCTTGCCAGTGCCAGGAGTAGTCACATTGAATCATGCCTTGGCATTGCTAGAATATGATATCCATTTTCAGATAATCAAAGACCCTGTGGTTTATTTTACCTCCCTGCTTTCACAGAAAGCTTAGCCTAAGTTGTTTTCTGTGTTCCATGAATTCATAACATGGAAAGATCCAATTATGCATGTGTCTAATGAGACAAAAAGTCACACAGATTTTTCATTACATGTCAGGCATTCCAGTCACCATGCCATTCCTGTTAGTTTTCTCTGAAAGATTTCTATTTTTATTTATTTTTTCAATGTCCTTTTTGAAGTTCTATAACTGGGAACCATATATGAGGAATAATATCATTATATATATATATAAATGTGTTATCACCTTGGTATTTGTTTGATTTTTGCTTTATTGTAAATTTGACAGTACTGCAGCAACGACATGGGTGTTCCCTACATGTAGGAAAGGATTTGCCTACCTTTAGATAACTAGAATAAAACACTTGTGCCTAGGTTAGGAAAGGTAGGTTCCTTTTATATTCAAACAATAAACATCTTTAAATGCTGATTCATTCTAAGGTTCATAACAAGCTCTGGAGGAGGTAAGTTCACTTTTAGTGATGACTTTCTTTTTATTGTCCATGAGAGGAGATTTGCCTTATTCCAGTCCAGATTTATATATATAATTTAGGTTTGAATACCTACATGAATTGAGATTCCACAACCTCTCTGGGCAATCTTAATCCAATGCATACATTTTGACATTATCCGGGGCTTGATTCATTTTCCTGTGGACAAACATCTACAGAATAGGGTAGGTAACTTCTACTTTTTTATCATTGCATTTTCATCGTATGCTTTCCACATAACCGCTTCTAGCTTCGTAAAGGTGATCTGCATTCCTTGCTCCATATAAATGGCCTTGTCAAGTAATTCAGATGTGTTTGCATATGGAAATGGAGTAGATTCAACACAAGACAACCAGAATGCTGAAGAGCACACAGAAACCTGGAACTCCAGTTTAAAGGAAGCTGGGCATATACCAGATGGTAGGAAATGGTGCTTAGCTCCTTGATAAAATTGCTTAAGAACTCTGCATAACTAAGCCATGGGTTCAATATTACTAATATTGAAAAAAATATAATATTAGTAATATTATAAAAGAAGTTAAAAGAATTATTTAATTCCATATGTAACAAATTACTATCCACCAGCAATAGCAGTAAATAAATGAAGAGGAAAGGACAGGTAAGAGAGCAAAGCTGCATTTCAGCTGGAGTATACTAAAGGTGATGTTCTTCACAGATCTCTTCTTGTACAATTCCTAGGAACAACTTCTTGTGTTTGTTCTTAAAAACAGTAAAAAAAATCCAATTTATGATTTTTTTAGCTTGCTATTTATTTTTTAAACTAGAGATCTCATTTGTAGCTTTGTCATCTCACAGCTGTGAGGTAGGAATGCCAGCACTGAGGAATTTTAGATGAGAGTTAGTTGTAGAAGTTATTCCCTAGTCAAAAGAGGTTGGTTTGTGTCAGCTGGGTTTCACTCTTTATGCAAAATGTCATTACACTGTAGACCTGATGATATGCAGTATAAAGCCTCACATACTGAAGTATTTTCTAGAGCAGGAGTTGGACACCATGATTCTTCATGCTACAGAGACTCCTCAGGGCTAAGAGAATGCCCTGACTCCATTTCTTCTCTTCTATTTGTTGCTTGACCAATTTCCTGACCATTTACAGAAATCTTTATTTATGCCATTAGTTGATTTGCTTCTCTGAGGTGAGCTCTGAGAAAGCAACAAGATGATTTCAGCCTCGCTTCATTAAGTCTTAAGATCTGTTCAAATACAGTGCAGCACTAATCTGGCAAGGTAGATAAAACCCTGTCTTGGACTGACTCACTAGCTGGGTGGCATATGAATAGCCATGAGGGGAAGGCAAATTTCTATGCCTTGAAGGGCCTTCTTTCACTCTGATAATGTCATAGAAAGAAATAATTATGGCTCTTATAGCTGTGATATTATGATGACAGAGAAAAATAAGTTTTGTGGATAGAAGTAATACTATCCTCGAAGTAATACTATACTAGCTAAAGAAAATGGAAAAGAAAAATTAAACTCATAGGCATAAAGGATCTCCTAAAGTAAATGCATGAAGTAGGCACTTACATTTGAGAGAAAGAAACTCCCCTCCTTGCTGTGGCAAGGCATTTTTGTGTAGAAAATAATGGAAATGAGTGAGAACTGTGGACATCAGAAATGTGTTTTAAGCTATATACAATTTACACAGATTTATTTCATGTGCTTTCCTTTCTGAAAACACATTTCATGTGTCTTCCTTTCTGAAAACATATGTAGGGAAAATGTTTACTGTTTTAGCCTTCATGTTATCAGAAAAACAACAGATCTTTAATTATTTCTCTGTCTCCACTTCAGCTATAAATATATCACAAAGGATCATGGAATACAGTGTGCTCTTTTCTTATACATACGGCTATCTCCAAAATACTGCTTTGACAACACAACTGTGTTACGAAGAAGATACATATACATTCAAATACAATACTTGACATGTCATGCCTCTTTTCTTTCTTAGATCTCAAAGGGAACTCTAAAGAAGTGTAATCACCCCTGTTATCATTTTTTACATGGAGAAAGCAAGATACATTCAGAGACAGAACTGAGACTAGAACCTGACCTTCTTACCTCTAGACATGGGCTTGTCATTTTAGACCAATTATATGTCTGATTTTATTATTGTTTTTGTTTATGCAAAAAGCAAACAAACAGCAACAACAACAAAACCATACAGATTTGAAACTCCAGTGTGCAATATGCAAAACTTCATTTAGAGATGTTGTGTCTCATGATGAGTTTCTTCTTTGCAGAAGTAGCCTACCTAAAAACTGTTATTATCCTGTAGAGTCTGTTTAAAGAGTTTCTGCCCAGCAGTCTTGCATGAATAAGAAAGGAGGTTATTTTCATGTTTTGGTTTCTGACTAAATTACAGATGGCATTAAAAATTCTTTCAGGGAAAAAAATGTTCTTTACTGAGAAAAGCACAAAGGAAGTTTGTATCTTCTAGACTAATTCTATAATCCTTTGTCGATAGATCCAAATATATTTGTGAGTGAAGATGTGATTTATACTTCAAGTGAAAAGAAAGATGGTAAAGATGAATTAGATCAGCCAGTCCATTTGATCATCAAGTAAGTTGCAGCAGCAATTCTTTGATAGAGAACAAAATCATATTGAAATGATAAGAACAGAATTAACAGAGAACAGAGAAGAAAGAAAAAATGATAAAGGAGATGACTTTAGCAGACTAAATGACAAAAAATCATTGAATTATGAATAAAAAATATCTCATTGGGAAACAGAAGCTCCTGATTTGATTTTGGGAGCTTAAATATCAAGCAGTGCCAAAGAATTGCATCAGAAGCAGAAGTTCCACAAGCAGGCAATTAAGCATGGTGAGAATCAGGAGCAGATAGGCAGGAGACTGTGTATTGAGCTCTTCCTTAACATGAAATCGGTATTTGATTTAATTATTGATGTGAGTAGAACCACTGTAGTTCACATAAGGGTTTCCAGTTATACACACTATTGTTTTCATAGACCTTACTTTCATCATCTGTAGAGTGAGACTAACACACAGCTCTTCTGGGAACATCACTATGAGTTTTGTCGAAGAAATACAAGTTCTATTTCTTGTTCCGGTGTTTCTTACAGATTTGCTGTGGCTTTGGGCAGAAATGTTTCCTCCTTAGGAAAAAAATTCTGAAAGCCAAAAATGAAAATAAATTTAAAAATATTTTGTCTTTCAATAAATTGTTGGAGGTCTGAAGTAGTTTGATTTGCAAAGGGAGGCTAAAGTGAAAATCACACAGGATTTGGATCTAAACCTACACATCCAAATTTCTGAACATTGAAAAAGGCAGGGAATAATTATTTTTCTTCATTCCCTTGGACTCAGAGAGACAGCTGAGTTTCAGACTTAATGGGTGGGAATTAAACAGTATATAAGCTGTGTTGTTTTTATTACTGTACAATAGGAAATACAATGAAGAACAGTTTTCTGTCTTATTCCAGCATTAATGATTAAGATCTTCCCAATTTAAGAATGCATAGAACTGAAAGCAAAAAGAACAACACCAAACATCTAACAGAATATGGTTTCTCATAGCAAGTGCCAAAACTTGGTCCATTTAGAAAACAAGTTTACTTTTTCAAATTAGTGCCATGCATTGCTGTACTATACCTTACTGACTGTAAAAGTTCCTTCTGGGCTGAGTGCCACTGAATCTCTATTAGCGCTTTGCCTTCCAAGGACAAAACAGAGTGCTTTATGTTGCTGTGTAAGCTGAAAATGCTATTTCTTAGGTACATTATTTGACACTTCACAGTGAGAAACTATTACTAATTAAACAGCCTTGTTTTATGAAGTTTGTGAACTTCATAAACAATTTAGAAAATAGTGTCTACACTTAATGCAAACAATCCAAGGTTAGAGGCTAGGTGCTCATTTATTCACAAAGCACTGGGCTTTCAGGACCTCCAGCTCCATTACATTCACTGGTTGACTACTTGAGTCTGTTTAACATTTAGAAGGAAGATGACTGAATTGCTTTGGTAAAAACATACAAGGAATACACAAGTAAGACAAAGAAAAAGAAGTCAATGAGAATATAAATGAAAAACAGCAAGGGAAAGGAGATGTTAGAGAGTGATCAGAGATGTATTTAATACATACAGACATCACAAAGAAAGCAAAGGCCAAATAATTCTGTGTAAAAAGTGGAGCACCTTCAAGTCAACTATGACATGCAGCATTTTCGTGATGGCAAGAGTATCATGCATAAGCCTAGCTCTAAGCAAATAAATTTGAGTATTACTTTTCTGGGGACACCCTTTGCCTTTGTAAAATCCATCCTGCAAAAGCAGTCCTCTGGTTCTGGTCTTTTCTACTGAGTTTCTATCAGAACTTCACTTTTGTGAGTTCAGTGACGCCTTTTGTAACATTTTCTTTCTATGGAGGAGAGGTTCAAAGGGGAATGAGAGTCAGCAGGTTCACATATGTCTGCTGGTCTACTGACCTTTACTGACCTTTTACATTTTGGTAAAAAATGTATTGTGTAGCTCAACACAAGGTAGAAGAATGATAGTACAGTGAGAAGTTTTCTTGTCACACTTACCAAGACAACTACTTTTTTTTTTTTTTTTTCCAGCTTTAAATTTCTTATATTTATAATGATGACACAACATGGAGTTATCTTTCCTTTGGAAGCTATGGGCAGTATGGCACAGAAATATATATATATTTTTAATACATTTTAGTGGACCTCGAGAGTTTGGTCTCCTGGTCTCTGAAGCAGAAACATAAAAACATTATTAATCTATAGCAGGAAATTGCAGATATTTAGAAGGAGGTCCTAAGTGTTCATTCAGAGGTCCTCAGTCACATGTGTAAGCCAGACTGTTCTCTCAAGAAAATATTGTTTTTCCAAATTCAGTGAAGGTTTCTGAAGCAATCATTTGCTTATGGCTTTATCTTGTTTATTCAGTTTTTCCTACCTTACAAACATATTCACACCTCCAAAATAATAAGTCCTCCAGTATTTCATTGCAGGGCTTGCAAGCCAGAACAGTTTGGTCCTCTGCTAATAAGGATATAATATTTAAAAATTTCCATCCAGGTCAAAAGTAGCACTGATGAATAAATGTCAAGGAACAGCTCTTCGGTTTGAAGTCACTCATTATTGTATAAGACAGTCTGAGAAGCACGTGCTTTTACGGTATACCTGCTGCTTTTTATAAACAAAGACCAGCATCTTCCACAGACCTTGCATACAGCTTTCAATTTGATAAAGTGAAGCCAACAGAGGAACTAAAGACATTTCTTCATGTCAATCTTTATCTACATTTTATCTTGAGTAGAAAGAAGTAAGAGAAGTCCAGTCAAGTGAGATCTGGCTCATAGCACTGATTGCTGGAGTCAAGTGTTGTATTGTTTGTCTCCCATTGCTACTAGAAACTTACATATTGAACCATGAAGGCTGAGCACATGTTTCTTCCAGGGCTTGGAAGAAGAGCTGTAAAGATAATGAAAATGTTAGCTTGGGATGCACATAAACTCAGTAGGCAGGTCATGTATTTTGAACATATACTTAACATCAGTAACACTCTTCTAGATATTCTAGAGAGTATCACTTATCTCCTGTATCATTTGAAGCAGGAGTTAGTCACTTTGTCATTCAGTTAAGCATAACAAGGCAAAGTGAAGGGGTCATTGTCATTCAATTCCTTGGCTTCTTGGCACAAGTATGGGGCATAACTTAATGTCTTGTGGTAGCCAAATATGAAGCTAGCTGCCTCATAGATTTCCCTTTTATCCTTATTCTGTAGAATATGTTATACAATTTCCAAATAAAATATGCCAGCACAGCTGTTATAGTGTTGATAACTTGTCTTTCATCTGTGAAATCGCTTTCAGACTTGCTACCTGCCTTGAACATGAGCACTATATCTTTGCCACACTGCTGGATTCATTTGAAAGATACCCTGCTGCTTTAGCTTGGAAGGAGCACTGTTGAATTTTAAAGGCATTTGGATTCATGCAATGATCACCTAGGACAGGCATCAGTGACAGGATATTTGCATAACACTTTTCAGAAATAACAATAGAAAGCAAAATGTAAAAGTGGGTATACAAAGAGAACTTAGCAGTAACCTAAGTATCATTTAGTATTCAGCTGACACTTCTCTAATATCTGTTCTAATAATATCTTCCCTGACTGTAATATTTTTAATAGAAACATGCTCATCTAATATCTCCAAAATAAGCAAATATCCATCCCACTTAACAAATTGATTTTCAGAGAGGTAGGTGGTGAAACAAGAATTCAGATCTCAGTGCCCCCTGGGTTCATGCCTACTGCTTAAACTAAAAAAGGGAACTCTGTTATCTCAAGCCAGAAAATATGCTTTCAGGTTTTACCCACCCTTTTTAATATTATTTTAGGGTGATGTTTATCTTTAAAGAATCACATTATCTTAATTCATCTTAATCTACAGCGACCTTAAAAGTATACTGCAATCTCTAATTGATTAATTGTTTCCAAGGTGCAAGCACTGATTAAGAAGGAAGAAAAAAGAAGGAAGAAAAAAAAAAGAGGGGGGGGCAGGGGGCGGGGGACACGGGACACACATCAATAATAGCAAGATGATTATAACCAGAATCTGGTCATTGCCATGTTTACATAAGAGGATTGTGTTGTGTATTCAGTAAGAGCTATAAAAATTTTTAATACTTACTATCTTATATATTAAAAAAAGGAACACTATTACAAGTATCTTTTTAGAGAGGAATGTCTTCTACTTATTCACCCCCATTTCTAATAGGCAAAGATATGCTCTTCAGTGTTTCTTTTCTCTGTTAATCTTAAGAAGCTGAGGTTCTATTTTCTTGTATACATTGCAGGTCATGAGCTAAAAAAATCTTAGCTATACTAACTCCTTGTTTGTGTCCCCACGTTGTCAGTAGAAATCCCTGCAGCAATCTGAGATGCCTGAAATAGAGGGGAGAGCAGTAAGATAATACTTATGCTCCCTGCAGAGAGTGAGTGGGCTTTCTTGTGAAAGAAATTACCTATTTGCCCAGAAAATTAGTCTGAGCTTGAAAGAGCAGGAGAAATAACATATTTGCTTTTACATCTGATTGTTCTCTTTGCTCATGCAATGATTAAGAGACATGAGGTACTCACTTTGTCTGTTGTTTTGTTTTGTGTTTCCCCAGAAATTAACTCATTATAGGTTAAAGGGGGAGCTAATTCTATAGTTGCACACACAGTGCTTATAGTAGTGGTATTCCTACTTGGGTATATGAATAGGGATACGCATACATCAGTCCAGTACAGTTCTTTATCACTTGAATAGTAGTCTCTTCTCAGATGATATTTCCTGATATTTAGAGAATCTGCAGTTTCCATTTGTGCTAGACTACAGATGACTGTCTCTTCCTTTGGGTTATCCACAATATATTGTTAGTCTCATATAGGCCATAAGTAGTGTGAATGAATGTGTTGTCTTATCTTGGTATCATTTTTTTTCCTATTAGATTGTTTTAGTTTTAAATAAATGAAGCCAACTGCTCTTTGGTGGCCAGCTCATTTACTCAGATGGACAATTATGTCTCCCTTTATTGTTTGCTCTACAGTCCTGTAGCATGAAGTCTATCAAGATTTACCAGTTCAGTAAGGTCAGGATCCTGTAAAAACAAACCAATCCAAAACACATCCTGATTCTAAAGCTATAAGCCTAAAATATTCAGAAAAAAATAGTAATGGCTTTCAAAGTTAAGAATGTGGCTGAACTGTTAAGAGACTGCAAATGCAGCTAATGAAAAACAATCTTTGTTTTATCTGCCTTTATTTATTTTTTTTCCCTAAAGGTATTTTATCAATATTTTATTGGATTTTTCAGCTCCAAAGTCATCAGACTTATAGTAAAAGAGTAACAAGCGATAATGCTGTTGAACAACATTTGTATCTCCATACTGAAGACTTACCCTAGCCAAAACATGCTTTTAATATTCTAAATGGCAACCCCAGTAAGACAAGTCTGACATGACAGTCATTGCAACAGAAGTCCTTATGCTCCCTGTTGGCTTGATTGTTGCATAACTATTAAACAGTCCAGCAGTGTGCAATCATCTCCACTGTAGCGTTTTATATACATTATGCAGGCATGAATTATTGCTAACACAGTATGCCTTTCTTCTGCATCAGTACTGTTCTGATTATTCTGAGGATTAGCATTAGTGTGCCTTATGAGTTTTTATAGTAAATATTTTGTGCAGTTTGCATTGTATAAATGTAAATTTGAGGTCCTTGCAGCAGTGCTTAAGAGTTAAAGTGATGGAATAAACTGGTATAACTGGCAGAAGGAAGGTGTTTTAGCTATGGGTATTTCTCTGAAACAGTGCTCTGAATAGAGGTTCTCATACTGTTGTTTTTGTATTACTATTGGTCTTAAGGACATTTGCTTTTCATGTCCATTGATTATAATTTTATGCTCTCTCTCAAAGATGGCTAAATGCATTGAGCACCTTTGTAATATAGACTTGCCTACTTGGCTGCAGGCAAAATACCTCACTGTTAACAGGAGAAATCATCCACATGATTGAAACAGAGAAGGAAGCTGTCCCACCAGACGTTCTCTAAAAGGTATTCCTCCTTAAGAGGGTGATTAATCTCATCCAGCATTCACCATGGGTATGGTACTTGTGCAGTCTAAGGTGGTTGTTTCTGCTATATTTATAAACAATGAAGAGAGAGAAGACTCTCTTTGATGTATCTTAAGTTGGGCTCTATCGGCTTCTAGAAGTGTTTATTGCTCTTCATTGACTCCAAGGAGACCTTGAAATCAACAGTACCCCAGACACAGATTTTTTAAACAGTTGAAGTTAGGTGAGAGGAAGTCTGTCTTCACATACTACAGTGCATTGTGCACACAGACACAAACTCACTGTGCCAGCATGCTCAACTTAACCAAATAAAATGTAGTATGGAAGCAGAGGCTATTAAGACAAGATTATAGAGCACCAAGACCAAAACAATGTTTTCAGCACTTTTCAGAAACACTTGAGGACCGCATATCTAATCTAGGAGAACACATAAATCTGTCTTTTTATACTTATTCTTCTGATAGACACTCCTGAAAACCTCATGTAGTAGTTACAACCTGTTGAATTAGAAAGAATGATTTTTGCAACTTTTGCATTATTATTGCAGTCACATTTTTAGTTGCTAGCTTTTATACCCATTTTTTGCCTTTCTTATTTCTTTTATATTAATCTCTCCTACTGTCATGCTATATGCTTTGCTATAGTGTTGCATGCTAAATAATTCTTAAACCCTTTTTTTTTTTTTTTTTTGAGAAATATTCATGTGAGAAATGGCCTTCCAGCTCATATCTACTTTACTTTAATCACTCAGGTATTTGTTGTTTCTCTGACAATGTGGACATTAAAAATAAGACATATTGATTTATTCCAAGTTTTTACAAGAGGAAATGCAGTAGAAGCAGAGACTAAGCCTATTTGCATGGCAGTCCCTTACACCTTCAACATGACATATTTGCAGGACTGGATTCTTTGCTTGAATTTGCATAGCTAACTTAGTAGAGGTATTTAGAATTTTATTATTTGTGTGCTTTAAAACCACAGTAAAAATCCTTTAGTACTAAAAGGAGTTCAAAGCAATGAAACTTTAAATACAATTCCCTTAAGCTATTATGTAAGAGTCATGTATTACACAAAAATAAAGTAATAGTAATAATAAAAATAAAGCAAAGTTCTGCATCGAACAAAGAAACTTTCTGCTAGTTTAAAGATTTTTAACTTCAGTTTGTTTAATTTGTTTTCTTGTGTTTATATCTGCAAAGGTTCTTTGCCAGATTATTTTTTCTCCTTACTCCAATGTTGTCATAATATCTTTACTTTGACAGTGTAAAATTCAGCTTTGTGTTCTGAGGATTCAACATCTTTCTATTTAGCACAAGTAAATCTACTTTATTTACGGCTGAATACTTTACTAGCACAACACCTTAATCAGAAGGGATTTTGGATTTCTGTGTTTTGTATCTCTGTTGTTTTTTATCAGCTTAATAGTTGTAAATGTTCACAGAATACTTAGATTGAAAACACTTAACAAGAAGAAAACATTTCCTTTTGCTCTTTCTTGGCAGAAAGTTCCTTTATTTTTGTATACACACCCATACTGTGCACATATATGCATGCTTGTTTTATATATGCATTATATACTATACATATTCTTTTTTTTTATACTACATATATACAATTTATGTTTAAATAAGTGTAACAGTTCATTGCTCTGGTTACATTTAAAGCTATTTTCTAAGGTTTCTACAACTGTGTTTAAAAAGTGCTTGATGACATCCTCTTGCCTAAGTTAGATGTTTAAATGTTACAAGTCTATGAGCAAATCACCATCTACCCTCTTTATAGCCAATGGAGAGGAAATAGCTTAAATTAACTGGCTTTAAATGTCCATATTCTTATGAATTTAAAATATTCTGGTGTGATTAAATGAATTGCATGCCATGTAACTGGGTCATAGTTCTAAGTCTTGGGGTGTTTTTGACACCATAGAACTCACTTTCTGTCTCTGTACATGATCTTTCTACATTCTGCCTCAAGAGTAACAGTTTTTGCAGGCAGATTTTCAAAACAGCAATTACTGAAGGATGAATTGAAACAAGAAGCCCCTACCTTCTTTTTCTAAACCTGTTTATCCAAAATGCATGTGGGCCACATTTCCAGCTCGAATTTCTATTATGAGCATTAAGATACCTGCAAAAGGATAATTTCTGCAATGAAAATGTGAACTACAAATGCAGAGCTATTGAACTCAGGTTTTGGTCACAGATCTTTTACTGCTAGCAGTTATCTTAACTGCATCTTCAGTATGTTTTCACTATGTAATATGCTTTTGTATTTTTGGTGATTAAAGTTAATCAGTAGAACACAATAGATTACCTTTCTTCCATTTTACCTATAGGAATAACAGAGTTTTAGAACGATAACTGTAACTACTATCAATTGAAACACCTGTCAGTTGCAGGAAGATATTTTAATAAGACATCTATTTAATTACTTATTTACTTAATTTTTGAGATACCCTTAGATGAAATCAGAACTTTGTTGCAGAATGGTGTTGTTCTCTAGAACAAGTTAATGCAAGTTATATTTTCTATAATTAGGTAATTCTTTATCTCTGTGTGTTGCAACTCCTGTATGTTGTACTCTAACAATTGTATTTTTCATAATGAAATTAAACTGACTGAGTAGGTCTGCCAATCCACCTTCTCAGTTTGCATTGACTAAGCTTAGGTGGTTCCTTTAAACCCTACACAGCCTTGCTTCTTGGTAACCGTACTTAGAATTCATGGCACTTTCACCCATGACGTAGGAAAGAAGTGACATTTATTATCAGCTCAATTTGAACACTCATTTCTAAAAGCTTTTAGCTTCTATTGGAATGACAATGGCATCAATTCTTAAACTTTACAGAGCTTGCTGTACTCCTAAAAAGAAGAATTTCAGTGAATTCCTCTACACTTTTAAGAAATTACAAAGAACAGTTGGAGAATGGTTCGACATCTGGTTTGGTAAGAGAGTATGTACCACATTTCATTGAATTTACATTATGTAGGAGCTAGTAATCAAACTATAGGCATTTAATCTATTAACTCATCTGTTCTATGAATTCCAAGTCCATTCTTGGACCTTTTCTTAGTAGGTGAACCACTAGAATAATATGAATACCTTTGCAATTAGCTAATTCCTTTCTTCTGATGAGGCAATTTACTTCTGCTTTTGATTACAGGCTTGTGAAGATAGTCTTTATATAGTAGTAAATGCTAATATTGCAGCATTAGAAATGGCACTCAGCAAAAATTGTTAGGACTGCAAAGTATAAATGTCTTACGAAAGCTGTTTTCTCAGCATGAGACTGTTGGGTAGCTGATTGTTTTCCAAGTATATAAAAAAGGAAATGGCTTAGAGATCTAAACGTATGTGACAACTGAGATGCTGTTGGGTGCTAACTGTTAACAAGCACTTGCTTGTCGGTGTCAGTCACTCTAAGTGAATGTGATTATAACTGAGTATACCTTTAAAACTGTGCAAATGATTTGTAATATTCAGTACTATGTTCTGTGTTTATTTTTTGAAGTGGCTTGATCTTTAACCTCAAATAACTATATCATTTTAATCATTATTGTGCTTTCTGCTAGGCAATAGAAATTATCATGAGTCTCTACCCTAAGTATACAGGAAGTAATTTTTTTTTCCTTTTTCTGGTATTCTAAGGAACCGGAATGAGTAGTCATCAAGAATCAGGTTTTATAGAAACAATATCCATATTTTGTCTATAAGATTAGTCATAGTTTTGTGACATTGTGGATCAAATTCAATAA
This sequence comes from Anser anser, assembly GCF_964211835.1. Taxonomy (NCBI): domain Eukaryota; kingdom Metazoa; phylum Chordata; class Aves; order Anseriformes; family Anatidae; genus Anser; species Anser anser. Next base: position 175,889,765 of record NC_139720.1, on the reverse strand, counting down.
TATATATCAGTTGCTTTATACTAGCATTGAAACTTAAGTCTACTTTGAATCTGAAGTAACAGTGTGGTCCAGTAGGTTCTTGCATTGTCAGAGTAGCAGACAACAGTAGAGGGAGCTGATGAATTTGGTTGTTGAACTTCACCATTTCTGAGGTTTACAAGCTTCCTCCACTATTCAAATTTAGCAGAAAACAGAGCACAGAGCTCCCCTCTAAGCAATTGATGAGTATAATGAAAAAAAGTTGGTCTTTCTTCATGATTAATGAACCATTTATTTTCAGACTGTGGAACAGAAGGGATGAATTACCACATGGCCAATGTGACGTGTTCATAAAATGTACTAAACTGATTGGACCTTGTTTTGTAAATAAAGAGCACACTTTTAAATCACTTTATTATCAGACTTTCCTTAACCTATATTATGTTGCTAGAATAGCTCCTTTCAGTGAGCTCTTTTCTCTAACCCAAATTACGTTGCTAGGGTAGGTGCTCTCAGTTTGCTCATTCCTTAACAAAGGCAGTTCTTAGAAAGTGATGGAGAATTCCTTATTTCTCATTAGATGTACTTGGCTTGTTGGGAATTCCTAGGCACTTTTTATTTCTATCCAGGCTTTCCTAAACAAAAATACATGTATAATTCTATTCTCTGTGTATGATTCTATTCTATTTAAAAATATGTCTATGATTCTATGATTCTATTTTTGCTGTGTGCTGAAAGAGCAATGCTTGTCCAGGTGATTTTTTTTTTTTTTTTTTACTGTCATGGTAAACGTATTGTGTATGTTTGAGCCATGTGTGTCCAGTAGAAAACTCTGAAGCTTCCTTGTGGCATGTGTAGTTCACATGTGATCTATTCTTCCTTTTCTCATTAAGTGAAAAATACATTTATCAAAACATCCTCTTTCTCCTTAAAAACATTGTGGGACATTGCAGCCTTTGCTGCAAAGAATCAGAGAACACACTGGCGACCTCATGTAATGAGCTAGAAGAAACATCAATATCTTAATCTTGATTATGACATCATCTTACTGTACCTTTATTTTATTTGCATTAAATTCATCATCATAAAAATGGTAATCACAGATGTCTTGGAAATATTAATTTTTTTAAGGCTTGTGTGAGTGCTTTCAGAACATACCATGAATCAATATATAACTTCTGAATTTGTTTACTTTTCACTTATGTTTCTAAAGTTATGGCAGAGAATGGCTGTGAAGGTCTACTTTTGCCAAATAGTTTTTTCCTGACCATACTGGAGAGCTTGGAGTGACAGTAGCACTCTAATGCAATATTTTTAGGTAAGCTATAAATGCTTTTAGACAGAATGCTTTATAACAAACAGGTAAATTAGTGGTTGCTCTGGTAAAACACTTGATATTATGTGATCCTATAACAATAAGCATTTTGTTTTACTTTTCTGCAGTCCATTATTTCCAAATTCTTCAAGAAAAAATGTGTTAGTGGCAGTGCTTTTTTCACTCTTTTATTTCACTTGTCAAATCGCTTTAATTTCATTCCACCATTCTGAATCCATTTCAGCTGAAAAATAAAGAGAAAGTTGCCAGCAATTGTGAGAGGACTTGAGAGTCCAGGTATAATATTCAGGGACAATTGCTTAAAATCACTTGAGCAATATTGCTCTTTATTTTCTTGCTAGAACTTTGTGCAATGGAGCAGTGCAAATGCCTTATGTGCTACCTCTATAATTCTCACTTTGAAGACTTTTCTTCCTTCTTTTCCTTCCCTTTCCATGAGGTCTCTTCCTCTCCTTCTTGCTCCTTTCTTTGTTGTCTCCACCTTACGAGTCTCTTACTGTTACAGTTTTAAATGTTTTCAGTTTTTTTCAGCAGCTTAACTAGAAAATACCAGGGTCAGCCCAAGGCTGCAATCCCATTTCTTGTACCGAAGTTAGGAAACACAAACAAGATTGACCTTTTTAGCACTTGCTTCTACATTTTCAAGAGCTATGAAAAATGAGCTGTGCAGACCAAGATGACACTTTCCTGCTTAATAATCCTTCTTTTTATTTGTTCTCTGTGACCAAAGCAAATGTTTCATTGGCTGCAACTGTCAAAAATCTGTAGGTAGCTAGATTAGGGAACTACAAGCAGAGAGGTTATTTTTTTTTTTTTCAGACTGCTTTCTGCAGTTTTAAAACCCTCAAAGATAACTGGTAGAGTATTTAATGTTATCATTTAAAGATGATAATAATTCTCAGAAATTAGATGAAAGCAGAACATGATATCCAAACACCCCTACATTTTGGGGGAATGAAGACTGGAGGAAAGAGATTTTAGAGTTCTCAACAGAAAATTTTCTTCCTGGCTCTATTGTCACCTTAATGACTCCATAACAAGACCTAAGCTGTCTTTATTTAACTGTTCATACTCAGTTAGAAAACACATTTGAGTTTGGTTTTCAGCCTTGCAGCGGTCTGACTCACACATTATGCAATAATGATGTCCTCATTCTTTCCCACTGACTTAGTTATCTTTGCAGAAATTATGACAGTCTTTGGAACTCAGAATCCAAAATCTTATCTGTCACAAAAGGTGTGAAAATTTTTCTAGGAGGCGAGGGTGTAATTTCTGTATTTTTTTAACTTAATATTTAGCTAATTCAGAAAGAACAGTTTAAGCAGCAAGGACTGAAAGACTCCTAGCCTGGTATACCTTATTTAGTTTAATGTTTGAAACTCATCTTCAGACATAAGCTTGAATTTACTTACAACCTCAGCCAGCTTGGAGACTTGTGGAATGCTTGTGTTTCTGTTCAAAAAATGCTTTCTTTATTCTTAATAGCATGTTGTTAGAGGACATGTTTTTAGTTAAGAGAAAAGACCTCCAGTTCTCTCAAACAGTAGAAGAAAACAGGCTCAGATGTCTTAGAATCTGCAAGAAAGCACTGCAAGCAAGGCTGTCAAATAAAAGAGCAACAGTGCTACCAGCTCTTGTAAACAAACCAATTATTTTCTGTCTTGGAATTAAACAGTAAGAAGGAATATTAAATTTATTTCTCGCTGGCTTAAAAAAAAGATAAGGAAAAAAAAAAGAACATGGCACTTTATTCTCCCTCTGTACTGAGTGGAGACAGGTAGCTCAAGAGGGTAATACAACCTATTAAAACTAAGTAGGGAAATCCTAAACAAGCAATCCTAAACTGAGAATAGAGTTTTGGACTTCCCACTCCCACATGGACACCTTATCATTAGGGTGCTCAGACAAACTCTTTCTTGCTTGCTTTCATTTTTGTACAGGTATCCACTGTGCATCAGCCCAGCTTCAACAGGAAGAAGGGACACTGCTCTCTGACACTGTAGCTTTGTGGTAATGTCATACTCCTACAATATATATTTAAGCTTCCTTTCTCCCACAGGTTTGAGAAGTAGATTTAGCACTCTGGATAACCATTTGGCTGCCTTTTTCTACCGTTTCCAAGACGCAATTCTGGATACAGAAGCAAGGTGGTAAAAGGATTTGTGATGGATGTCTTCTTTATTTGCTGTTTATTCTGCAATACACTTTTTTAAAAAGCTGTGACTGTGCTGTGTATTTTCATTTTTCAGCTGGTGATATAGAACTTGCAGGAGGGAGGAACTGTGCCTTCCCAGAACTCAACTAAGTGATCTCTGCTGGAGAGAAGTGTCAGAAATGGATGAGTTTCTGCAACCCAGGGAGCCAGTAAAACTTCCTGGAACAAGGTTGAAAGAAAGAAGGCATTTTCCATGGAGACAGGAAGTGGGAAGTCTTTTCAAAAACATTAGTCATATGAACTAAATTTTTCTCCATTTAAAAGATTATTATTCCATGTTCTTTTCTTCTTCTACTTCTTGTCTTTTTTCTAATAGTGTTAATGAGTCAAAGACCCTTTGGTGTTTTTAATATTTTCACTTTAAGAAAAAATTCAGGCACATTGAACTCGCATCTCTGGCTGGTACAGAGTGCCACCATAAAGGATTTTGTACTCTCTCCTATGTTTGTAAGCTGAGACAAGTTAAACCAACTTCCTGTCCTGGATATCTATTTTAATTTTTCAAATTAGTGTAGAAGTTGCGATAGAGTATGAGCCTTTCATGAGACAAGTCAGATACTGTATCAAAATACAGTATGATGTGCCTTACAACTTAGCAAACAAGACCAAAATTTACTTAGAAGGTGTTGGGGCATATGTAGATGTTTCCAACAGGTTCTCAAGGATAAAAAATGAACATTGCAAGGTGACTAGTAACATTTACAAGATCATACAATAATGTTAAGCTCTGTTCAAACTCTAAGTTATTTGGATTATATTGTTTAGCAGAGGGAATGGAATTTAAGTTTCCTATCCTTATTCCTATCTTTAATCAAGATGTATTAAAGATTTGAGATAAACAGACATGCCAGGGTGTAGGATTCAGAGTCATTGGCATCCAAGTCATCCAAGCGTTACAAGTTTAACTAATGCTGTAAAAAACTATTATTTTTACAAAATTTTCAAGTTATAAAATCTATATATATAATTGATATTAAGTTTGTGACGTGATATATGTTATGAGATTATCATATCTCTCATAATTGCATGTTATACCATATGGTTTTATAAGGATATAGTAGCATAAGTTTATGCGACTATTAGTCATCTAAATTCTTTTAAGTTCTTGCTGAGTTTTTAAGAAACATTCAACACCAGAGAAAGCTGAGAAATTCAGAATACGTTGTTTGCATATTGTCATCAATCTTTTAATAAAGCTTTTAATTACACTGAGGTTATTTGATTAATATAGTCTAGGTCTTGGTGTAATTTTTTTCCTAGGCAATATGGTTAGCTGTCCTTTACCATTTTATTTTATTTTATTTTAAAATTTTCTTTGTCTTAGTTCAAAGAAACTTTTGGTGTTTTTGTATGATTACAATTCCATGTGAAATCATATTAATCTTTTCTTGAGAGTGAACAAATGCACTCACCTGCATCATATTAGAATTACAAAATAGTAAAATTACAAAGGTAAAAGCTAAGAAACAGCAAGGAAAAGGCACAGAAAACAGGGAACTCACACAGCTGCTCTAAAAAGGCTCCTACTGAAGTGGAGCACAGCTTATTCCTTTTGTCCTGTATTTTTTCACTGTTTTCTTTGTGGCTGAGAGATAATGCCATTCATTTCTTTTTTTTTTAAATCACTGCTAATCTGATTTAATGGTTTTGTGATGAGCACATTTATGTTACAGTGTCTGACACTGACATTAAAATATTTTCTGTTTAGATTTTCACAAAGTGAATTTTGTGTCATGTCAGTCTTCATAACATTATTAAAAATGTGTAAAATAGGCCTGACCCTTTTATAGTCTTTGATGGATGTTTGGAACTGGGAAATGAGATATGACCTGGATGATACAGAGTTGAATTCAATAGAGTTAACAGAGCTGAAGATGTCTATTTGAAAGAAAATTAAAGTAGTTCTATGACACATATTATGTTTAAAAAAAAAAAAAATATATGAATCTCAGCTTTGTGTAAGTCAGCACAGATTCATGAATGCTAAAAGAGGTTGGTAAAACTCTGGCTGTTAACCAAAAACTGTTAATATTGACAGCATCAACCTTTTGTTTCCTTTGCCTTTGAGACAGCAGGGTGATTTTAGTAACAACAAAAACCAATGCCACTATTTTATTTTGTAATTGCTTTACTATTTTTAACACATACTTGAGTCTGATTTCTTCAGATTTTATTCTAGGTACACTGACTATAAACAGCTTAATTCGTGTAGTTCATTACAAATAAAGTTTTTTCTGGGTTTGTGTAATAAGCAGTCTAAACAAGCTGCATAATGGTAGCAAAGGTGGTTAGATCTGTATCCTACAGAAACTATTCAGATTCATGACTGGCTGAAAAAGTATTCTTTCTTGTCCTGGATATTTAAGACTCATTTTAAGCCTTCTTATCCACCTTTATTCTAGACACACTTGCTGAAGTTTGTTGTCATATTACAAAATCTCATTTACAAGAAATAGCATATTAGAAAATGTATTCTGATATTAAGCTGTGATTTAAGGCAGGCCTCTAAAACAACCAACCAAAGGCAGTTTCTTTGTTTATAATTGTTTTTGAGCCAAGAAAATATTCTGTGGAAAAACACTGACAAGCGAAAATGGTGGCTTTTAAATCCACTTTGCACAAGCATTGTAAGATGCAGAAAGCAACAGAAAATAAGATGCTTGCTCATTACCAGGTTGATCACTAATTGCACTGAAATGAAGGCACTTCCTACACAGCATTTTTGAGTTTTCCAAATGCCATATTGATTCAGGTACTTCAGCATCATTGCAGTTCTTATCTCATTCTCAGTATACAGGGAGATCTCATGACAAGCTAGCTACTTGAAAGCTAGAACCTGGCGACTGGCTATAGAACCTGGGTTGGCCTGCTATATTTCCATTTTAATCCTTACAACACAAAATTGTCTCTGATGGTTTCACATTTCAGGATTAATCCTAACTGTAATTTTTTCAATTATTTTAAATTACTGTATGATCTAACTGAAAACAAACAAACAAGCAACAACACACCACCAATATGCACCAAAATTAACCAACCAACAACAACAACAAAAAAGGGAACAAATTATGTCTTCGAATTTCCTTATTCCTTCAAATTTTTGAAGTGAGTTCCAGGCTTACAACAGGTTTGATATGGCTGAAAAATGAAATACCAAGTGGTGGTGGCTTGTGCTTTTTGTATGGTGCTCTCCCTCCCTCTAATGGCAACACTATACACACATTTCTGATTCACCTGCTGACTTGGTGATACTGATCTTTAGACCAAGAAACCCTTATTACAGACTATCTCCAGTTTAGTAAAGGTCATTTTTTGATAGTTCATCATACCTTTGCATATCTTGCTAAAGGCGTGGTTTTGATGTAGTTGTAGCTACTCTTTTTCTCCTCTGTAATTACTGCTTGTGCTATTATGGACTAGTGTCTATTGCTGTACAAACTGAATATGTAGCACCTAATAACTCTGGATCACCTAAAGTTTTTTTGTTGTCCCCCCCCCTCCCCCCCAAAAAAAAAAAAAAAAGGAATGCCAGCAGTTAATCTTTGATCCTGAAAACTTTCCCAAATGAGTTACTCTGGGCTTTTAAGGGTAAGCAGGTTGTTAGAGGATTAGCATATAGACATGGATTTTCTGTGTTTTGGGGCTTATCTTTATTATTCCATATTGTGCAGCAAGGGAAAATGTCTGGTTAAGACCCAGTTCAGTTAGGACTGAAATGTGGGTGCCAGAACAGAATGACATGAGGATATGTCAGAGATTTATTGGGTTCAGTGAATGTGTCTATCAGAAGCAGTTTGAGGAGGGTTAGTGCTTAGTTTTATTAGAATTCCATTTTTTGTTAAATATATAGTAGAAAATAAAAATCAAAATAAATTACGTGGAGAATTACATTAACTAGAAGACATTGTGAGGTGTATTGCATCATAAGAAATTCTTTGGGATCTGCAGCATGGGGAAGTATCCATTTTGTGATGTTTTCTTTATTTTTTCCTACAGTTTGATAGCAGCTTGGTTAGTATTTTACAAGGCATTAAATGTATTTCTTCCTTCCATTTATATTATCAAGTCAAAATGACTTGAGGAAAGGATAGCAGAACCATCAGAAATGCAAACTAATTTGCTTTTATTAAACTAATGATCATATTTAATTATTGTTCTTTCTTTTCTGCACCCCTTTCTTCTCTTTTAAAAAAAGCGTGTAATACAAATTCTCAGTCTACTCAAATCATCTAGATTTGGGTCTAATTCAGTGCTCATTTTATATGCCAGGATTTTTTATAGGAATTCTATACATAATCAGTGTCACACTCTTTTTATTCATACCAAGACTGAAGAACATGATGCAAAATGAATTTTAATATGATTCTTCAAATCAGGTAATATGCTACTAGTTGATATGTAACTTGCTACATCAGTTGGGATTTTATGTAGTAAGACTAGTCAGCAATGGCAATACTTGTATTCACATTACACTGAGCAACATCATACAGATACGTGGTGAATTAATCTGCCACAGTTTTTCCAGTAGCAAATAATGATTACTCCAAAGTCATTATGACAACAGCCTTTTGCTGTAGTCTCAGTGACATACTATTATCCTTGTCACAATTCGGTGTAAAACATCTTTCATTCCAACACCATTCATTACCCTTGGGCTAGAGTTGCATTCGGTACATATCAGTAGAGGTGCAGGAGGTCAAATCTCAGTGAATTAGCTGTCCTCTGCAAACAAATAACTCCTCTCAGAAGATAATTTGCCTCTAAATAACTGTAACATTTCCATTTTTGTAAAGTTAGATTCTATTTGGTTTATATACTGAAACACTCAATTACAAAATATGTTCACGCTATTTCATGTTTCCTGGGCTTTCCCCAAATACCAATTTTTGCATACTGATCACTGAGTGACATTGTCTGAATGTACACTACTGTAGTCCCAATGGCAGCTCTGAAGCCCACAGTTTGAATTGCATTTTACGCCTTCTCTTCCACCGAAGGTACAGTGTGAAATTTTGTTTGTGAAAATGTAATGTCTTGTTTTCATAAATCACCTTCTTGTGTACCAAGTCCAAATATATATTTTTAAATTATTTATTTTATTTTCATCTTTGAAGCCATCTGTTATAAAAAACATTGTGAATTTACATTCTGATTGTAATCCCATCAATTTAATTTAAACTACTAAATTGTACTGGATTTTCACGCACCTGCTTAAGTCATCCTCCTACAATATGAAACTCTGTCTAAACTGTGGGACAATTCTTAGCTCCTAAGGCTGATTATATGGTGGGGATATGGCTGTGTCTCAGATTCCTTCTCTGAATCACTTGGGTGTTTGGTCAAAAAGTAGCTCTTTGTTGTCAAGGTCTTGAATATAAGGTATGAATTCACAACAAATTGGAGTCCTCTACAACTAGAAAATGCTCCTGGAAAGCAAGGTATTTCCATTTCTATATGGTGGAGGCTCAGGCTGGTTTTGTTCAGTGATGACACTACATCTGGGTCCTGGATCTGTTGCTTCAATCTGTATCTCACCTCATGGTGCTCCTGCTTATGTGGAGTTGGGAGAGCTCTCCAGAAAAGTGTTTCAGAGGCATCTCTCCTCCTGCTCATTTGCACAGGTTCACATTTGGTAATTCCTGACAATTCTGTGTGCTTTCACATGCTCAGTTCCTGTCAACTCTCCACTCTCAGCCTGGGTCCAGCAGATATTGAAAGGAAAACATTTTGTGTGGTTTGAACTTTTTGAGCAAGCCTGGTCTTCCATTCCTTGATCTATCTACAGGAACATTACATTGCCAAGCATGTGGACTCACCTCCTTTGGATGCGCTTTAAAAGAAAAGAGAGTTTTACTAACTTACTAACTTATTATTAACTTAGGAATAGCTGAGACATCTGCTCTCCATGTTCTGAATTCCTGCTTGACATAGGTTTCTGTTGGCCTCCCTGTAGTCTGCACTCTGCCTCAGCTGTGTGCAGGAGATGGATAAGGACATGTGCCTTTGTTGAGAAACTCCTGGTGGTCCTCAGCTGTCTTTCTCTAGATCACTCTTTCATATGTCTACATCTGATCCAGCTGTGAAGATGGAGGATATGTGACTTGCACAATGATAGATTCTTCCTCCATGTGAACCTTGACCACGGTTACCTTGTATGTACCTAAGTCACCTTTAAAATTGAGTCTTAAATGATCTACATGCTTTTTCCAGGTTTCACTCCATAACACTTACTTTACAGCATATGATTACATTTCTCAAACTCATTAAAAGCGAAGTAATTTGGGGGGAGAGTTGGTGAATTCACCTGACACTAACAATCTCCTAATTCTGTGATCAATGACTATCCCTGTGAAATTAATATAAGACAAAAAATGTCAGTGTTCAAGAGACATTTGGATGATGCCATTAATAATATGCTTTAACTTTTGGTTAGCCCTGAAGTGCTCTGGCAGTTGGACTAGATGATCTTTCAACTGAAACTATTCTATTCTGTTCTACTGTATTCTATTCTAATTCTAATTCTATTCTATTCTAGCTTTAAAAAAAAAAAAAAACCTAAAAAAAAAAAACCACGCACCTCATCTAGCAAATTTACAACTTTGATTCCAGGCTTCAACTCATGTAAATTAGTTTGGTATAAAAATAAATTAGATAAGCCACAGAGACTTGGAAATCGGGGTTCACAGTGCAACCTGCTGGCTTATTTACAATATTTTTAATCAGAGATGATTGATGTGAACTGTGTGATCTATGCAGGTCTTAAATTTATGATCTGATGGTAGGTGTGGTTATTGTTGTAGCTATTTCAAAGCCATCTGTCATTAAGGATCTTAGGTAACGCGAAATTTTTTGTTCATTGAAAGGGGCTTAGCAGGGATTCACATGATGTGACAATTTTGTTCATTAGAATAAGAAGCTTTAATTATTTTGCTATCATGATCTCCACATAAAAAAAAAAAAGCTAGAGATTGACTCTGTTGGCAGTAGAAATGTACATGACCCTGTTAATGTGCATCAAGTGTAACTTGCTTCTGTACTGTTCTCTAATAACATTACATTCTCACAACACGTACAAGTTGAACACATTTAAAAAAAAATACCATGAAGATTTTTCTTAAACTGTTGTAAAATTCAGATCAAAACACCATACATATCTGTTCATATGTAAATACACATAAAACGCATACCTGTTTCAATCCATAGACATGGTTAGAAGAAGCACTGGCTGAAGGGTTATATAATATATATAATGGAAGCATACCTATTTGTAAACATAGAAATGCTGGTGTGATGTTATATAAACTGATTAAAAAAAAAAAAAAGGAACACAAAACAAAACAAAAAAACCACACTTGTTAAAGCATAAAGAGAAATCTTTAAAGAAATAATTGCTACAAACATTCAACAGTCTGTAGTGTTGACAGCAAAAAAATCTGGTAGATAAGTCACTAAGAAACAAAACAAAACAAAACAAAAAAGCAGGCATTGTGTTTGAAAGTCAGGAGTTTGCCTACTAGTTTTAGGTCCCTGTCATATGACAAGAGATGACCAGAGGCACCATCCCCTCTCTCCAGAGCAAGATGGGAGTAAACAGCAAGTCAGGCAGACAGTGGGACCAAACATGCAGGCAGCAGACTGTGCATGCATATCCTTCTTCCTTGCCCCCCATGCAGACAGCTGCCTTAGGCACCTTTCTATTCTGATTAAGCCTTGAGTCATTTCTGACTTCAGGGTACTGCATGCTGAGCATGCTGATTGTAGTTAACTTACTTCACAAGGTACTGACTCCTTTAGATCTTTTTTTTTTCCTGTGGTGTCTACCTCTCCCGTACAGAGAACCTAAGCAAATTCTACTGGAAGGGTGGGTTGCCTATAAGTTACAGATATATAACTTACGATACTTTGATACATAGCTTTTAAATAACTAAACTTTTATAAGAACTGGCCTACTTTTTATACTGACCTTGTTAGAAGTTTTCCCTAAAAGTTTTGTACTGTATCCCTCTCAGTGCTGTCAGAATGCAAAGTACTACTGTGATAAAAAGTGCATAATTTTTTATAAGCTAGCAGAAAATTAGGGTTTAAGTGGTTGATGGCTACTATTCCTTTCTGGTCTCTATTGGTGGGACAAGAAATAGTTACTGAACTGGGAAACATTACCAGAGTGACTAGAAACTGCAAAAACCTTGGAGATTTTCAGGACTAGACAAAAACATGGTTGACCTGGCTAGCATTGGAAATAGTCCTGTCTTGAGTGGGGGATCAGGCTAGAAGTGTCCCAGAAGTCCATTCCATCCCAACATTTTTCTCATTCTGTGTTTTTTTTTGCAGGGCTCCTGGTATGTGTGTGTTCTGGTTTCATATAAAGGACTAGTAAGAACACACAAAACCCACTCACTTCTAGGAAAGCAAATATCAAATATTGTAAATACAATAAATATAATATTGCAATATACTGGTTTCAGCTGGGATAATTTTCCTCCCAGCAGCTGGTATGGTGCTGTGTTTTGGATTTAAGATGAGAGTAATGTTGACAACAGACTGACGTTTCAGTTGTTGCAGATCATTACTTACACGGAGCCAAGGACTTTTCAGCTTCTCGATGCTGCCCAGCCAGCTTGGAGGCTGGGAGTGCACAAGAAGCTGGGTGGGGTCAGAACCAGAACAGTTGACCTAGAGTGGCCAGCTGGATATGCCATATCATGCTGAACAATAAAATCAGGGACAGCTGGCCAGGTTTGTGTGGGTGCTCACTGCTCAGAGATTGGCTGGGCCATTGGTCAGTGGATAGTGAGCAATTGCATTGTGCATTGTTTCCTTTGTATATTTCTATCACAATGATTATTATTATTTTCCCTTTCTCTTTTGTCCTGTTAAATGGTCCTTATTTCAACCCATGATTTTTTTACTTTTTTTTTTCTTTTTTCTTCTCCCCGGTTCTCTTCCCTGTCCCACTGGATTTGGGAGGAGGAGGGCGAACAGCTGTTTCATGCTTAACTGCCTGATGGGTTAAACCATAACATGTAGGAAGAAGAATTCAAGATCTGTGATGAAAAAAGTTGGAAAATCTCAAAGAGAAACTCATATTTAAGGAAGAGCAGAATTACACGATTATGAAGAAGGCAATTAGAATGGAAGTAGCTTGGATTCAGTCCCAAATAGGTACCTGAATTTCAAGAGAACCAGTAAAGAATATGGTAAAAGCCTTACAGATTAGATCATTCATCAATATGTTTGCAAAGAAATAGGTGGCAAGATAGTTTTATGTGTTTGGACAAAAGCAGATAGAAAGAAACTTTTGTAGATTTAGTCTGTCTTAGGTAAGATTCCAGTATCTCAAAGAAGTGAGGGTAATCCACTTGCCTCCTTTGGGAATATATGGTGTCTGAAATTCACTGGCCCGTGAAAAACAACCTACCTGTACAGGAGAATAACATATGCTAACTAGTTTAAATCACTGGTTAAAAGTATTCTTGGAAGATACCTGTTGCCAGACTGAGAAGTAGTATGCTTTGTTCTTCCATTTTCACTGTGTCCAGAAAACTGAAAAATAAAATCATGGTGGCAGTGTATATCATGAGATGACGGAACTTTTTCTTTTGGGAGTGTTCTTGAATATGGTCTAAGACAGACTGGGACAGTTCTGAGTCTGAATTTGAACATAGTCTTGGACCTGTGCTTCACTGAGAATATAAACTTACATTGTGGCTGGAAGCTTAAAAGTACTATTTATTATTGCCTGTAATCAAACTGCACAATCTCACCCTTAATGAGGTTATGGCAGGAGAATGAGATAGGCTTGGGTAAATGTATCATGGGAAAATCAGTACCACTATAAAGTAGGTCCATTAATAAATGAGATGGAGAATTAAATTGCTAATGACTTTGAAATGGCTGAGATAAAGAAATTCTGTGCCAAAGCTGCCTTTAGCAAGAGAAATAAAGCTAGGTCAGTTAGGAATTTGGGGGGGGGGGGGGGGGGGGGGGGGAAGAAAGAACAAAACTGTGAACTCTTTCACCATGAAAGAACAGCTAAGGAAACAGACTTTTGAACTTCATTGTTATCACCCAATAAAATGGGATAGTCTGTGCTGTGCCTGCAGTACTGAAATACCTCTTATCCTCTGCGATGTTTTATATTAGGACTGTAATTCTGCAAACAATTTAAACTGGCATAAACTGGTAATCCTGCCAAAAGAAATCACTCAACCTGGTCTTGGCCTCTGGATTGCTTCAGTCATACTTTTTCTTTCTCCCAATTTCTGTCCTTGTTTTGACAGAAGTGTTTGCATTGTCTCATGGTTAACTGCATTTTTGTATTTTTCCACTGGGACGAATAAGTTCTCTGGAGTAATGAGATTTCTTAGCCTGAGTGAGGGTAACTCAGCTATATTACTTCCATTAAACAAGCTAATTTGTCAGCTCAGGTATGTCTTCATGGTACAGCATTCATTGTACTGTTTGGACTTAATTAGATATTAAGCTGCAGATTTCTCACTGGCCCCAGAGTTGGCACTGACTGCCATCTTTGCTCTTTTCAGATTTTCTTGTAGATGTTTCGTTTTATACCTTTCATTCTCTCCTTTCCTACTTGAATCTTTAAATCCCACCTGAGTGATCTTATCCTCACAGTCATGCTCTGTTTCCTTTCATATACTACTTTTAACACTCTCTTCTTTTTGAATAATATGGTACATTAGCCTCTGCTCATTTGGAAATGAAGCAATATTTGTAAGTAACTATCTTTTTCATCATATTTTTCATACTCATAACAAGTATAAAGTGCATTGGACTAATGCAATCTTGAAACAATCGCCTGAGAGGTGTGAAATATCTCTCTCTATTGAGAGTTTTCTATTTAAGTATCAACGTGATTAATGAATGTAAGGGTCAGTAATTTAGCAGAACCATTTGGGTGATAGGTTATTTTGTATTTCCCAATATTTTTATTCCAAAAGATCAAACTATTATCCATTCAAATGTTAATGCTTTCAAAATGCTTTTCTGGCAACTATGTTAGTTCTGTTACTTAGTGTAAACAAATAAACTGAGTGATGAAAACAGAAATGTTAAGGCCAACACAGACAATTATACTTTTCTACAGTAGAACCAGAAATGGAACAAACATTAACTTCATTGAGGCATTCATCAGTATGTTGAATTTGAGGTTTTTAGTTTACATGAATCTTTCACACTACTCTATTTCTAACACAGAGATGTTCCAAGGAAAGCAGGGAGTCATAAATCAGAAGCAGAGAATGATCTTTCCTAGAAGAAGATTTAAAAGAAAAAAAAATAATCAAAGAAATCAAAAAACAGCCATGGGGAGCTTCACTTCTCTGCCTCCTAGAATATTTATTTGGTTTTTAAAATGCTTTCTGAGCCATATTTATTAGCCTGTTCCATCTTACCTCCCCCAGAAGTACTATTACTTCACTCCAAGAAGTGGTTGGTGGCTGGGGAGGGAAAATGAGAAGATCAGAGACTGCCAATATTTCCTTTCTGCTCTCAGGCATGGGGAGAGGACACTGGGTATGGAGGAACACTTTCCTTGGAAACTCAATAATGGGTAAAAGGGCAAACACAGTATCAAATACTGAGAATTTTCTGAGACCAGAGTGGGAAAAGAAATGCTGTCCATTTTTCAGCGACTACAGAAATAATGTTTTGGTGCTCTGCATATGAATTTCAGTATCTTCCCTGCGAATTCAATGCTCTTGTGTACCACATACTTTGTTGAATATTCAGACAATAAAGTTACCTATAAAAAATTACTTGAATATCCCAAATCAAGCACCCAGATATGTCATTAATAAAACATTTTGCATCTGATGTGAGACCTAATGAAATCTAATGAAAGATAGAAAATGATCAGTAAAAGGTCAGACAAAACCTTTGAAAATGTTAAGCACATTATTTTGGCTTCTCATTTGCATTAAGAGTTCTGTGAATTTACATTCCTCTTTACAACTGCATTACATTAAAGTGACAGTGTAAGGTAGTCATATTATAAATGAGAAAATGGCACATACTCTATAGCTTGCAGTTGAAAATATTGCTAATATAATGATGCCAGGGAAGGAAGTTTAAGTAAAATGATAATCAGATCTTTACTGGATCCGACAGAAATCTAAGAAACATGTGGGTTTATAAAAATGAGGCTCCTGAATTTGACTGAAGCACTTTGATATTCTCCTTGAAGAAGTGAAGATCAGTAAAATATTCCTAGGCAAAATCCCTAAATACCAAAACTCAGGTCAGCACTGAAATTTTAATCCATATCTCACTCTTCAGTCAAATTTACCTTGTCAGGAGAATCATGTTGTATCATATGCATCACCTTAATCATATTATAACATGTTTGGAACAAACTTATTAATAATCATATTTTGGAACTATGTAAATGTTCTGTTTACTGAAGCAAGACTAAATAAAGTTAAAATACAAAGAAAGTACTGCTTCTACAGTCTTACAAGATGTAAATTAACCCTGTAACTCCCATTCTGAAGGACAATTGTTATAAACAGCAAAGGAACATTTTGAATTTTCCTTTCAGTACAATTGTCAGAAACTTTGAAACATGTATGTTGTTGAAAATTCATGGATTTTATTTCTTTAGCAGTTTTTTTTTTTTCAAGAAAAGGGAGAAAAAAGGTTTTGTCAAAGATGTGAAAAGGTCAGACTAAAAAAGAATAAATTTAATTTTATGTCTATTTAGTTTTCAGAGACAAGAAATTGGTGGGGATACACTCAGTCATGCAAAGTAAATGTACTTATCCACATTCATACTAATGATATGTATTACTAAAACCATGCTGTTTTTCTGTAAAAGCATCTATGCCTATTAAGGCTCTTTAGCATAATTTGATATGCACAGAGATTTGTATTAACTGCTCTTTCTCACTGGAGTCTTTCTGGAGATTTAATGTGGTAAAGTTATACTAGTATTGCTAATGCTTTTTGCTGCAGTGTGAAAAGAAGCTCATGCATATCATTTACTTATGTTGGTATCTATCCAACCATGAAAAATTTCCTTCCTGAAATTCTTTTTTGATTTGTTGTTCACATATTATGCAACTATTATAGTGAAAAATACACTTAAAATTGACGTATTTCTCAGATGACAACACATTCAAACCGTATAATGTGACTTTGGTCCTACACACTGAATGCTAAAAGGGTAAACCACCTTTGGAATCACTGTGACATAACTGTGCAGACGAATAATTTCTGAAATGGCAGAAATTTCAACAACGATTTTTTGACTTCTTATTATGTATCATGATACAACTTGCTTCATATCAGCATATTGTGACACCATAATCCAGAACTGAATTAATACTGTTACTTTGTTTTTATTAGTTCTGTTTGATGTAAAATACTATTTTACATTTATATTTTAAAACCCTTAATCTTTTCTGTACAATTTCACTTTTATTTCTGCAAATTCACATCATGTACCTTTGCAGTGCTGACTTTTTAAATCCATCCATAGTGATTTTAAACAGACTTTAGAGAGACAATTATTCATTGCAATCATAAAATGCAGATGTGTACTGCAAGAAAAAATAGTCACTCACAAAAAAAGGTGATTTAAAATTTAATCAAGAGCTAGAACCATTCTGTGATTCAGTGATTATATTAAAATTTCTCTACCTGTTTGACTAATAGAAATCAAACATTTGTTTGATTCAAATGCAATAGCATTGTTATTAAAAATATTAAAAAATGCATAAGCATTACACAGAGCAGTATACAGTTTACGGCCTGACGTACCTACATGTAGTTGTCCATGCAAATCTCTGCATGTTGAGTGGGATCAAATGTGCACGTCCTGTGCATATTATGTGTACTGCTGGGTATTGCAGGTAGTACCCACTAACTCTCTTCTTGGCAACTGAACCATGTCTATTTCAGTTAATGTGTCCTGGATAATGTTTCGTCTGTCCAGATACCTCGCATCTATTTCAGAGTGAGATGAATAGCTCTACATTTACCTAAACAAAGATGTCCACTATCACCTAGGACATCATAAAGAATCTGATATGTCATGTTAGAGGTTGCAGATATACCATGGGGCATACAGAAGACTGTGGGTTGTGAAGACACCTTAAGACATCTTAAATTGCATCTTAGAGGTGGGACTTACGTGACTAAACAGAGGTGACTGGTGTGATGCGATGCCTTAAAGTATGTCACCAGATATCTGGATGCTGTTCTACAAGGGTATATCATAGGCACATGAGGACATCTCAAATGACATTGGCTGTTATGTTGAGGTAACTTAGTTGAAACCTTGATGTCATTTGATACACCTTAGGCATCCACACTGGGCTGACAAATATGACAGAAGTAGAAGAGACTCATATCCTTAGTAAATACCAGCTAGAAAACATCTTGGAATGGCTTTTCAGTGGCACCATAAGTGGTGTTTTAGTCCACTGATTAAAAAGCCCAGACATCCAATGGTTATAATGGGAATTTAAACACTTAACTTTAAAGTAAAATCTATATGTACATACCTAAACACAGATGTCTTCTATTAGGAAGTCTAAAAATATTTCTAATAAAATAACTAAAAGTTTGTAAGTATTTTGAGACAGGGACAATGCTCCTTTGATTCTATCTCTCTCTCTCCTACAATAGTAGTTTAGGGTGGCATTTTGTAGTTATTACAGTTAATTAAAAATTAACTAATAAAATATTATGCTAACTCCTTTTAAAATCATTTCTACCCAGTCCACAGTCTTTCTACAGATTTTTCTCTATTTAAATGTTTTCTACTATAGTATTGCTTGTAATTTCTTTGTCTGAAAAAATAAAGCCAAGTTCTCAACTCTAAAAAGTATTTCAGTTATATCTAAAAGTCAATTGTAAATTAATAGATATTAACTCTTTCTAACTCAAATTTTCATTGAAGGAAATGAGCCCTAAGCAGTCTACATATATGCCAATTGGTGCAAGTCGGCTTTGGAACAAGAGATTAGTTCATGGCCTTCTTTCATTTAGTGGTTAGCATATAATCACAGTGACTCTGATCTTTTTTGAAATACTCTCCTTTTCCCCAGGGATAGTCTTCCTAAGCTTTGCTACAATTCATAATAGCAATTTGTTTTTCACTATGCTGCTGTCAGAGTAACATTTTTAGTGAGAGTGAGACTACTACAGCATCTACAGTCTAGTATATCATGAAAAGAAACATGGTTCACAGATACTAGCTCTGACAAAGACTAGAAAGTCACAGTACAGTGATAAGCAGACTATCTACTGAGATTTGGGTGCAGTATAAATTTATCTTTACCTCATTTTTCAATCTGTAACGTAACTTCAGCACTTGGTTGTATTAATGGGAGAGTTAGCTACATAGCCCTCATTCCTCCAAGCAAATCCATGTTCTCTTGGGCTTGGGGATAAGGTAGATGGAATCAGTCTAGATTAATCTGCAACTGCCAAAATAGATGTAGCTTAAAAGAGTATGTATGAAGATTGCCTGTGGTGGAGAAAGAAGCCCTTATAATGACTATTTTGTGTAAGCCATAGAACAGCAACCATAAAGTGCTGCATCACTTGAAATGGTCTCCATGAAACTTTTATCAAAAGAGAAATGGCACCTTTCCCTGTTGAATTATTTGATGCAGGGCCTGGTTACTTGGGAAATTTAAGAGGTAATATATATTTTAAAACAGCAAAAATCCCTGATTTAATTTAGTTTTGTTTGGGACCTAAACTGAATAACTCTGGAATCATCCTATTTTAAAGAAAATGTTTTCAGCTGCAGGTGCAGACAGCTTTTTCTGTTTCAGATAAAATAGCTATAGTTAATTATCCAGTCAACAATAATTCCGTTTAGTCTGGGGAAAAAAATAAAAAATAAAAAATCTGGTTTTAATTTTCAAGCTTTAAATCAGCAGACACTGAAACTTAATCAGTGACTGTCTAATGAGAAATTAAGAAATGCCCTTAGAATATAAATTTCATTCCTGTTTCCTAAAATTTATGTTTAAACTTAATGTGCCTTAATAAAAAATAAATAAAAAAATAATAAAAACAACTTAGTTTGCCTCTAGTATCTACAATTAAAGTGATATTAGACTAGGCTGGAAAGGTCATGTATTATACAAGATCACATGTGACATGGAAACATCTTGACAGAGTAGAAAAGTAGACACAAAATAAAAGGGCATGAGTACACTTTTTACTGTTAAAATAAATAGTAAACAGTAAAATCACCATACCTTTTACTTTTGAATTCTAAAGGAAATTCACTGCTAATTGTGAATTTTCTAGCAACACTGGAGAACTAAGACAAGAATTGAAACTCCTAGACAGCAGGAATGGAATAAAACTACAATATGGTGCATAGACAAAAAGCTTTTTCTTACTAGTCTGATCTGCACATGATCTGGTTGATATCTTCTTCAGATTTCTTTCTTTAGAAGGTAAAAGATAGAGTAATGTTGCTTGCCTATTATACAGGTTGTAAATATCTGGAAAAGAAGGGTCCATAACAGAAAAATTGAACTGTTCTGGCTTTCATACCCTAGTTCCCCTTTTCGGAAAGCTGATTTTCTTCTTCATCAAATCATTCATTTGGGTTGTGTGACCCTCCTAGGTCTTCTAACCTGAATTGCAGGTTAATGTATCCATTGTGCATTGCGGTCTCCGTAGTGAAAATCTTCCTTCAGACTTGGACCTGGCTTCCAGCTGGATTGTGCATCCAGGTTCATTTATGTGGAAACCAGAACTTGCAGAAAAAGCAGAAAGGTAAGGGAAAAACTAGCCTCATCCCGATGAAGTGTTGGGTTGTGGAACATGTATGCACACGGAGCTTCACCATGTACCTTGTTAATATATATATATATAATTTTTATTTTTTTTTCTGTGGTGGGTTCCTGCCTGCAGGAGGGAGATACAATTCAGCAATTACACCCAGTTAGAAGAAGTGAACTTGCAGAGGGTAAGGAGCACCTGCCACCTCAGTGGGTACCCACACCTCCTGTAACTCTGAAGCTGAAGCTATCCTAAGTCCAGTGCTGTTCTTGCCCAATGTAGTTAGATCATGATTATCTTCATGCATCATAAAAGCAATAACTTTTTTATGCAATTACATCTTTATGTCTACCTCACTAGAAAAGTGCTGCGTTTGGCTTGTCCTATGTTGACTGGGAGGGAAGCAGGACTTACAAATCTCTGCCGGGAGGATCCCTACCAATCTCTTAAGGACACATTTACTTTCCATTATTTCCAGCTCCTCCATATTATTCAGTATGACCCTTTTAATATCTAGAATCACAGAACCATAGAATTGTTTAAGTTGGAATAGGTCTTTAAAGGTCACCTAGTTCCAACAACCCTTCCATGGTGTTGCGGTTTAGCCCTGATAGGTAGCCAAGTATCACACCACTGCTCTCTCACTCCCCCTTCTCAAGAGAATAGTGGAAGAAAATATGGTGAAAACACTTGTGGGTTGAGCTAACGACCAGGAGATTGCTCAGCATTTATTGTCATGAGCAAAACAGACTCAGAGTAGGGAAGATTAATGTAATTTATGGCCAGTTGATAAAAGTAGAGAGCAGTGAGAATTGAAAGTAAACTTAAACCCCACCTTCCTTCTATCCACTTTCTTCTACCTCCTACCTGAGGAGTGTCCCTACCACTTTGTCGTCTGCCGCCCCTTCACGGTCACTCTCTGCCCCTGCTCCACGAGGGGTCCTTCCCGAACTGAGCCTGCGGGGGCTGCCCACAGGCAGCAGCTCTTCAAGAACTGCTCCCACATGGCTCCGTACCACGGGGTCCATCATTCAGGAGCAAACTGCTCCAGCACGGGTCCCCCACGGGTGGGCGGCAGCTCCCCCCAGACCCCCTGCTCCTGCGTGGGCTCCTCTCCACGGGCTGCAGCTCCGGCCCGGGGCCTGCTCCTGCGGGGGCTCTCCATGGGCCGCAGCCTCCTCCAGGCCACATCCACCTGCTCCACCGGGGGCTCCTCTATGGGCTGCAGCATGGAGATCTGCTCCGTGTGGGACCCATGGGCTGCAGGGGGACAGCCTGCTCCACCAGGGGCCTCTCCACAGGCCACAGGGGGAACTGCTGCTGCGTGCCTGGAGCACCTCCTGCTGTCCATCTGCACTGACCTTGGTGCAGGCTGTTCACTCCGCTCTCCTGGCTGCTGTTACACAGCATTTTTTGCCTTTCTTAAATCTGCTCTCACAGAAACATAAATAGCATTGCTCATTGGCTTGGCTTTGGCCGTTGGCAGGTCCTTTTTGGAGCTGGATCGAACTGGCTCTTATCTGACTTAGAAGAGAGCCTGATCTCTTCTCACAAAGGCCATGCCTGCAGCTCCCACCCCCCTACCAAAACCTTGCCACTTGGACGTTGACACCTTCCACTAGACCAGGTTGCTCAACGCCCCATCCAACCTGGTCTTGAATGCTTCCAGGGATGGGGAATCCACAACTTCTCTAGGCAAGCCGTTCCATTATCTAGCCATTCTCACAGTAAATAGTTTCTTCCTTGTATCTAACCTAAATATTTTCTCTGTTGGTTTAAAACCATTACCCCTTGTCCTGTCACTATATCCCTGGTAAAAAGTCTCTCCCCGTCTTTCTTGTAGGCCTCCTTTAGGTTTTGGAAGGCCAAAGTAAGGCCCCCTGGAGCTTTCTCTCCTCTAGGCTAAACAACCATGACTCCACTTCTCTTATAGGGGCGGTGTTCCAGCCCTTTGATCTGTTTTTGTGACCAATGTATGTCCCAATGAAATGTCATTTCTTCCCAGTTTTCTTAAGATACAAAGCAACCTTACAAGTTTTCTTTCTTCTGCATTCCAATATGTGGGAATCCCCATTTCCTCCTGCACTCATCACAGAAGTGATGTGTTTAAGAAGCCTTCTTCAAAGCTCGCCCTCTTGCCTGAAGCTGTTTTTTGGTTGCTTTTGACATATGGTCAATCCTGGCGTCACTCAAGTGCAGCTGCCAACTATAGGGACAAGTCTAGCAATGCTTCACAATAAGAATTTTGTTTGTATATTTCAATGTATCATTACTTTATCTCATGGAAAGGGACTGTAACTCTTACTGGAGATCATATAATCAGTAAGACATTAACTGAAGTACATGGTCCTAACCTACATTTAATCCATGGAAATTCAGGTCATCAGGTTCTAGGAATTACATTTTTGTAGGGCAGCCTTGAACAGGCTGGGAAAAGATGAGAAAAACAAGTATGTGATTAATAGATCTATTAGAAATGACAGTTTTAAAAATAGTGGTGCTTGTTACTTTTTAACTACAGTGAATGTGAGGTATAATAAAAACATGTGCTTTCAAAAGGGAACACACATGAGCTGGGTAGTCATAAAGAAACAAATTTATGTCCAAGATTTTGGGGAAAAAATACAAGGGCAGTTATCTATGGTAAAAATATTATTTTCATAACACTAAAAAGTTAAGTGTCGCTACTTATTTACTTGGCTCTTAGACCTACAAGCTAGACTGCCAGGGGCTATTGTAACCTGCATGCCTGACATTTCAGAACATATTCTTATTCTTTTGGTCATTAGTATATATCAGTCCTGGTTAGAATTTCTCCAGATTAAATATTAACATTATTGCTTTATACATTTTTTGAATTTGTAAACCTCAAAAGTATTCTGCAGATAGAAACATTAGCCGGTAATTTGGATTAGTGCCGAATTGTTTGAATAAAATTAAATAGTCATTTGGATTAAAGAAAAAAAAACACACAAAAACAGCACCAGAACATTACAGATATATGCTAGCTGTTATCTGAAAGCAATTTTGACTATGCAAACCTGCTGCGCATATACCAAATTAAAAGTTTTATAATTTTTAAATATATATATATATATGTTGCAAGTATTGACCGAATGGATAGTAACAGATCAAAGTACAAAAAGAATACAGTTTATTGTGTCAATGATTTATGGGTTAAAGACTCCCTACGCACACATACGTAAGCAAAAGCAAATGGAATCAGACTAGGCTATCATGACAATCAACAGTAGATTAAAGATGACTTGGAATAGTTACAGTTTCAGTGGAGCAGACAGCTTTGCTGACTATTGCCAAAGTAATCTCAATTACAGTTTTTATTTTCTGTTTATTCAAGAAATAGCAAAATAAATTGAAGATGAGTGTAAAGATGCTCTCAGCTTGGATGAAGGTATTAAGGTGACGTGGAAGATTTAGTTCAGGTCAAAATCACATTCAGCCTAGTTTATAGAATCATAGAATGGCCTGGGTTGAAAAGGACCTTAAAGATCATTTAGTTTCAACCCCCCTGCTCTGGGCAGGGTTGCCAACCATTAGAGCAGACTGCCCAGCCTGGCCTTGAATGTCTCCAGGGATGGGGCATCCACAGACTATCTGGGCAACCTGTTCCAGTGCCTCAGCACCGTCTGAGTGAAATCACCACCCTCTGAGTGAAAGAGGTTACTGCATGTCTGGAAAGACTGTAGAGAATGAGAAAGCATTTTAAGTGTATTGGGATTCCTCTGTCCACATTAACTAGCAGTAAGTTGTTCATATCAGTGGAAGAAAAGGATGACATTCAGGGGCTATTTGGTTAGCATGAAGAGGGAGTCCTCTCTATCAGTGAAAGGCTTTGGTTCTCATTCTGTGGTGGTTTCACAGTGATGTCTAAGCTAAGCTCCACCATACCACTCTCACTCCCTTTCTCAGAAGAACAGGGGGAAAAAATATGATGAAAACAAACGCTCATAGTTTGAGATAAGGACAGGGAGATCACTCACCAATTACCAGACTTAGCATAGGGAGATTAATATAATTTGTTGCCTATTTCAAACAGACTACAGCAGTGAGAAATAAAGCAAATTAAAAACACGGGTCAGCTCTGGACTCTTCTCACAGAGGCCACTGCTGCAACCCCCCTGCTACAAAAACCTCACTAGCTAAGCCCAATACACATTTTTATCATGTAAATCCCCTATACCCTGCCTCAGCATGAAGATGAAGCAAAATCTGAGGTCAACAGCAGCAGCAGAAACCTGAGAATGAGCCATGGGTAGACATAGCCTCCACAGTTCACATGGAAGAATGAACACAAAGGCAAGAGGGTAGACCAAACTTTCACCCAGTGAAGGAGACAGTCATTTATATGAACTAGAAGAAGTGATGACTGATATGGTATAGTGGTAAACTGGAGAATCGTGACATTTCTATCAGAAATAAGACAAGTAACTGTTTTTATTTTTGTCAAAATGCAGAGAAAGTTTCTTTGTTTAGTAAGTTGTTTTTTTTTTTAATGTGAAAGTTGTATCAACAAATTACCAGACCTATAAATTCTTCATTTACAATCAGATATACATCTTACAGGAAATCATAGCAATTGTAATATTTTTGTTTGTTTAAGAATGAGTATAACAACAGAATGAATATCAGCTATTTTGTTTCTATGTATGATGTAGTAAAAAGTGGTAACATTCACCCTTAGTATCTTTGCTGCCTGTTTAATCCATTCTGTGGCCTGCTATGAACAGTAAAAATTTTCATAGGAAAATGGAAAACAGAAGTCATATGGTATTAAAAGAGTGGATACACAATTTGGGGTTTAAGGGAACAACTCTCACAGGATTAGGTTAGACAGCAGCGATCTATCTTAAAATGTGTCTCACTGAAATCTTTTAACCTGTGTGCAACTGAACACAGCTATTTAAATCACATCGAAATCAGCGATGCTTACACTCATCTGTGTTTGCATGATCCAAGGCCTTGTATTCATTGTAGTCTGGTGGAACAAGTCCAATAGAAAATTATTTTTGATAGTCATGAATTGGACCAAATGATGTGTAAAAAGGAGTATTTTGTAATAGGAACTAGCAGATGTTCCTTCAGCACTGATTGTTTCACTGAATACAGTAAGCATCACAGGTTAATGCAATGAAAATGCAGTGCAAGAAGTATATTAGGAATAAAATCATTACCTAATATAATACTTTATAATATAGACATCTTACAGGCTAACATACTGATAGACTTAGCAAGGATTTCTTATCAAATGATAGTCTGCATGAAATTTCTAAAATTTTTGGAAGTGATTTGATGCTGTATGAAAAGAAAGAAAAGGTCCAAAGCCACGGTTTATTTTTGCTTCAGGCTAATTGCAGAAAATGAGAGTGTAAGTTTTGTAATTTGTGAATATTGGCTTGTGTGGTCAATCAAGGGGAAAGCTGAGACTTGTAAAATACAGGCCATCTGTCTTTGTGGAGATAATTAAGTATAGTACAACCTGTGGCAAAATGACAAAAGTATAGATACTTAGCATGGGAATATTAAGGAAATCTGATTTATAAGTTAGTACATGGTTAATAATCCTTTTTTTTTTTTTTTTTTTTTTTCATGTAGCATTCAGTAGGCTCAGTTTTCTTTTCAGTTGAATTATATTGCCCAAGGCTGTGCTACTGAATGGAATGTAGAATTCAAGAAAAGGTCATTTTTGACTGTGCCCACAATTAAATACTTATGAAAATCCTCCATCCTTTAAAAGAAAACCCCATTAAATAACTTCTCATGGTTTAACAAGATAATTAAAAAAGGAGTTATTTTATTGTTAGTAATAAGAAGTATTCCTCAAAATTGGCTGATGCTGAAACATCCTTTCAGAACTGAGAGATCTAATAAAGCAGATACCTGTATCTATGTACTTGCCTTTTTAAGAGTAGCGCCTGTACTGGGTCTGGCTGGTATGTTAACTTTTCCTGCAGCAGCCCATACAGTGCTGTGCTCTGCACTTGTAGCTAGAAGAGCAGTGGTATCACACCAGTGTTGTGTCTGCTGCTGAGCAGTGCTGGCACAGCATCAGGACTCTCTCTAACCCTCCTAGGGGGTGGGCAAAAAAGTGAGAAAGAAACATCAGCAGGGCAGCTGACCTAAACCAACCAAAGGGATATTCCATACCATATGATGTCACACTCAGCAATAAAAGGTGGAAAAATGAGGAAGAGGGGAGGGGTGGGCTCTCGTTGCGAAAACGTCTGTCCTCCTGAACATTGGCTAAGTGTGTTGAGGCCCTGCTTCAAGGACATGGTCAAGCATCGCTCGTTTGTGGGAAGTAGAGAGTAATTTCTTTCCTCTGCACTTCCACATAACCTTTAATTGTTTTGTTTTGTTTTGTTTTGTTTTGTTTTCCTGTTCCCCCTCCCTTTTCCCCTTTCCCTTTTTTCTCTTTAGTTAAATTGTTTAATTAATAATAATCTTTCCTTAATAATTATTTTTTCCCTTTAATTAAATTATCCTTATCTCAACCAGTGAGTTGTTCTTTCCTTTACTTCTTCCCCTCCTCATCTAAGGAAGGGGAGTGAGAGAGCGGTTGTGGTGTTCAGCTGCCTAGCACAGTAAAACCACCACAGCGCCAAGTTACAACAAACGACACTGTCTTGTCCTAAACATAACATCTGAAATATTATTGAATTTTTAAAGGTTTTAAACTTTCTTGAACAATTTTCTTTAAAAAAAATATATTGTATGTTTAACAACTTGATACTTAGTGACCCTAGATGATTCAGCCCAGCATGCTTCCTGACTCAGATTTATTTGACCATACCGTGCTCTGCAGCACGTTTGAAGAGTAAGTGAATGTGTTCATACTGTTTTGCATGTAGTGAAAGCTCAGGTGCCCTGTATAGATCTCCTGCCTTCACAGTAATGAATACCATGCCTTCCTGGGACCCTTTGAGCAGGCTGTCTTTACTCTGTGCAAGTCCTGCTAAGTTCTGCTATAAAAAAGTAGGGCCCAGGTTTTACTGATACCACTCCTCCAAGTGAACTTTCAACTCCATATCTAGTTTAGAAATTACTATAACACATTAAAAATATATGTAGACCCAGGTAAATCCCAGGTAATCCTTGAGAAGACCAGTAAGTAATCCAGCTGAAGGTGAATGTGTGAAAGACAGGCAGAAAAGTAAATAAAGTGGAATTTTCTATCTATAGAAACTGGCTACAATGAATGTGCTTAAATCATTGATGTATGAATCATCCCAATAAATATAAAGCATTAAGGAAATGCAATTAATTTTGAAGTATGAATATTGGGTATATGCTCAGTCAGGATTTACAGTCAATTAGTTTTTCTGCAGTACTACAATCAAAAATTTAATACATACATGACAATAGTATGCAGGTATTAGGTTCTCTCATCTTGTACTGCTGTATATACATAAGCTTTTCTCATTGCTTCTGTATCACAGAATCTTGTAGTTACGGAATGGTTGAGGTTGGAAGTGATCTCTGGAGATCAGCTCATCCAACCCCCCTGCCAAGCACAGGGGGTTGCACAGGATCACATCCAAGAGAGTTTTGAGTATCTGCAGAGAAGGAGACTCCACAGCTTCTCTGGGCAACCTGTTCCAGTGCTCTGTCACCCTCACAGTAATGAAAGAAATGCCCTCTCACGTTCAGCTGGAACTTCCCATGTTTAAGTTTGTGGCCACTGCTTCTTGTGCTGTTGCTGGGCACCAATGAAGGGTCTGGCCCCATCCTCTTGACACCCTCCGAGAAGATATTTATATAAATTTATACACATTGATAAGATCCCCTCTCAATCTTCTCTTCTTCAAGAGAAACAGACCCAGCTCTCAGCCTCTACTCACAGGACAGACACTCCAGTCTCCTTAGTAGACCTCTGCTGGCCTCGCTCCAGGAACTCGATGTCCCTCTTGTGCTGGGGAGCCCAGAACTGGACACAATACTGCAGGTGAGGCCTCATCAGGGCCGAGTAAGGGGGGAGGATCACCTCCCTCGACCTGCTGGCAACACTCTTCCGGATGCAGCCCAGGATACCATTGGCCTTCTTGTCTACAAGGGCACATTGCTGACTCGTGGTTAACCTGCTGTCCACCAGGACTCCAAGGTCCTTCTCCACAAAGCTGCTTTCCAGCAGCCATTCATTGTAAATTGAGTATTACCTAGTATTAACAGACTTGACTATTCAGAAAATACATGTGATTATTTAAGATCTGAACACAAATACAGGCTCTGCCAATGAGACCAGTGATTCTTCTAGAAAAGTATCCTGGCTCTGAGGGTAACAGTAATTACCTGATTCAGACAAAGATGTAAAATCACACATAGTAAAAACTATGGAATATATATGTCTATATTTCTGCAAGGAAAGCTACTTTGTGCTACTAGTATCTAATAGGAGTCAGTGGGATTTATTATACCACTATGTAGCTTTGGAATGGAAATCAGACTAGTGATCTTTTGTGGATTCTGCCATTATTACACCCATATCATGTTTAATTTACAGGGCAATACTCATACGGTTTAGATATCTTTCATTTAAGAAGTAGTTGGGTGGTTCAAACAGTGCAATTCTTTTCCAGCAGTCATTAAAGGGTCCTGCTAAACCTGCAGTTCTCTCAAGTACACCATACTGAAGGTTTATATAGTGAGAAGATTGCTCATGGGGAGGAAATCACTAGCTCCCGTGGAGCATCCTAACTAAAGAGTTAATCACACAGCATGCTAAAGGGTTAGCACACTCAGGCGAAATCATCTGTGCCTTTTAAAATAAGATATATCATCACTGACTTATTAAAGTTTTGTCTATTCCCCTGAATAGTCTTTTATTGACTCAGACAATCCTTTGTACTTTCCCAGCATGAAATTATAATAAAAGGTTGAATCTTACAGATGTCTAAAATGTCCTTGAAATGAAAAGGGAAAATGGCTCAGGCTGCATTTCAAAAGTGAATATATATCACTCATCACAGAAAAAAAAAGAATTGACTTTGTATTCATTAGATGTTCTGTGAAATAATCTTCAATTAAATGAACAATAGATCTCTTGTTCCAACAAAGATAAAGCTTTAATCTCACATATATTTTTCCCTTCTTTTGTCCATATGTCAAAATTGTGTTTAGAATTCACACCTTCAGAAATTATTGTTGTTAAGATAGGAAGTGGAATAGAAAAGCAGCCCTAACTGAACTCTCAGAAACACCGTGATCACTGACACAATTTTACATCTGTTTTGGCACTCTTGGAAGCAAGGCAAGATTTAGTTGGCCAGATAGGCCAGTGTAATTCCATAGACATAATAATTCCCATTTATGGCAATTTATACCTTTAGGACGTGAACTACTGAACCTTCACAATGTACACAGAAGAAAAGAAGGATGGGAGCACTTATGATGTTATTTGCCTCATAATTTCTGAGTTCAAGAAGGATTACCTAAATTTCTCTTCAGCCTTTAAACACATTTTAATGATTATTTAAATTACAGATATGCCAATGGGCTCAGCCATTAATAAGATCTTAATTTTTTTTTAGATACAAACAACGTGTCTCTAACATACACTAGGTGTATTTTGTAGAATACACGTAGATGTATTCCACATGAAGTTTTCATCTCCCTGAATTTATATAATAATAAGGCATTTACAGATGGAGGTTACAGACAGATACAATGAGGTTCAGGGGAAAACAAAGCATGGTCTATTGACAAATACAGATCAGAGCCGGCAGGCATCAGACAGTCAAAACTCACTGAAGTGTGAAATGTCTGCCTCACAGGTTAAAATGCAAATGATTTTGCAGGAGGGGATATTGAACTACTCAGTGTTCAGAGTAGAACTGAAGCCAAAGGACTTATATTTTGGAAAAGTGAAAGTGGAGCTGCTGGTTTTAATAAGAGAATTGAAACAGAAGATTTACTGTAAAAATAGTGGAAAAATTGGGGAATATAGCTTTTGGTCAAGAAATATGGCCCAGATTTGAGCAGTGTGCTCCAGAATGAGTTAGACTGAAACTGGATTATGCCAGTGAATATAGCTCATGTTTTCCTTTACAAAGATGCTATGGAAACTTTTTGTGATCATTGAGTTCCCTGGGCTTCTTTCCTCAAGTGCTCCCTATGCCCTGTGTCAGTCGGAAAAGAGGAGGCCTCCTCGGCCCCTTATTATTAGATAATAGTGAATAGTTAATGATACCTATATTATGTCATATTTCTAAGTTTATTAGCAGTGCATTGTGTTCTCAGTGTTTCCCTGTATCTTCATTATATACTTGCTGCATTACTACAAAAAATGGCAGTGACTAGTAAGTAGAACAGGAGCTCAATTTATTTCCATTAGAAATTATCAATCCTGTATTTCCTGTATGGCCCCCTTCTCAGCTGGAAATCGGGATTTTCTCACCTTAATACTATGCTTTTACTCTGCTGGTGAAATAGCTTGAGAATTTTGTCTGCACAGCTTGCAGAGTCCATTTTTGAGGCTGTTTCTATTTGACAAATTGCAAACTTTGTTTTAACTATAAAGACAATCACTGCTTTCCTGCTCTAGTTTAGCCAGAACCTTAACTAAAATTCTTAGAGTTCTGATCCAAGGCTAACAGTAGTATTACTGGCTTAAAATGCACCACTCAAATGTAATTGCTCTTACTGTAAGTCAGCTCCCATGGAGCAGAATTGTTTTGCCACATTGGTAATAAAGTCATTTGGGAAGGATCAGAGAACAACTTGTAGGGCTGATCAGCAATTCACCAGGCATCTAGAAAGTTATAAAAAGGAAAGCAAATAAGTTTGATCTGCTTTAGTCTTCTTCAGCTTCTAAGGACGAAGACAAGCTGTATGCCCAAGGGAAACAATAAAACAGAGAAAGCCAGAGCAAAAGTAAGTTCTAAAGGGCTTCTAGAGAAATGGTGAGCCAGAATAAAAGACCTCATGTTTGGAAACTGTACTGTTCCTTTTTTTTTTTTTTTAATTTTTATCTTAATTTTATTTATAATTTCTTCTGACATATACTTAAAGTAAAAACAATAGTATGCTTAGAAAATCTGGGCAAAATTTATATATCTGCTTATTTGGTGACTTCTACCTCAGAAGAATTCTACTTCTGAAGAATTAATCTGCAAACTAGTATTAAAAGTGTTAAATTCTGAGGCAATTAAGGTATGGGTGCAGACTAGTCCCTAAAAAAGAATATTTGAATTTTGAAACAATTTTTATACCACCCCTGACCCCGCAAAAGATAATAATAATAATAATAATAATAATAATAATAAAGTTAAATGTGTTTCCTGGACAAGAGGACAAAGAGAAATGGACACAATATAAAGCATTATTTATAGTTTTCCTTTTATGCCCCAATAAAAGAATCCTTTTCTTGACCCTGGGTTCAGTTATGGTGCCATTATATTTTTATCTCCAGAAAATAAAAATAACTGAATCAAATAAAGGTTTTGTTTCTGTGGAGGCATTTTAAGTTACCCTAAAAATACATAAATGTCACTTTCCTCCCTCTAACAAGGACAGCATGGGCCCATTCATCTACTTTTAAACAAACTTTGGATGACAATGCAAAAATCTTGTGTTGTTTGAATCATGATTTTCCAAACCTTAGATGATTTTGCATCAGATTCTTTACTTTACCTTACCTTCAGTAACTTTCCTGAATGTTTTTGAGTATATCCAGCCTAATTTCCTTTTTTTTTTTTTTTTTTTTTTTTTTTGATTGTTCATATTTAACATGTCAAGTCACCAGGGCTGAGTGAATAGCACCTCATTTTCTTCCATGCTGGTACTGATTCCTCCAGCTAATACTTGCATTAGAGCCACTTACGGAAAAGGGAGAGTCAGAACTCTGTTCTCTGTTGGCTGGATTTCTGCTGCTCTTCAGATTAGGTAAATGCTTATGTCTTTGCAAATTTTTATGGACCTGAAAACAACAGTTTAATGGGACAGGCTATAAGAACTTCAAAATTTGGCTTTTTTCACTTCTTCACTCCACTTTAAATATCCTTGTTTATGTCTAACTACCTTCTCCTTTAACTGATGCACTCTAATGTTATTTTTCTCTTCTGATATCTTTGCCAAAACACTTCATGAAATCACAAACTTGTACTGTTTCAAAAGTTGATTAAAAAAAAAATCAAGCTATAAAATATACAGTTCAGAGGCAGCAATATCCTAAACAAGCCAAACTGAAGCCAAAACCAAGCAGTGAACTCTGAGAATTATTTAATTATTATTCTCAGTTTAAATAGCTAGAGATTTCAACATCAATCCTAAATGTCTGTGTATATCTTAGCCTCCTCAAATATCTTTACATAAGATATAAAATAAATGATCATGTTAATAGGAAAAGAAAATAAATGATTAGTAGGAGTTTCTGCAACACTCCGCTGGAACTTCGTCTTTAATTTGAGACAATTATTCTGTACTCTTTGGTTTGAACCATCAGACTTATTTTGGACATAGAATGAGAAGATACAATCTTTAGAAGTGACTGTAGATTTACTTTAAGGGGAGCCTAGGGTACACAGCTCTTAATCTATATTTTTGCATTTATACGTGTGAAGCACAACTAATACCTGAGTTACCACAGTCTGAAGCAGGAGTCCGTACCTTCAAAACACGGTACAACTACACAGGTCACAGAGTGCTATACTACATACAGTTTATGCTGAGGTTTTGAAGAGCTTCACACTTAATTCATTTTAACGTTTTATTTTTTTTCTTGCATTTTTCATATGGGGGTATGCTTTTTTTCTTTTCTATAATTTACATTTCTATACTTAGAAATATCTTAGCAATGCATTAGTTAGAAATACCAGATAACCTTTCATAAGGAAGTACACAAAAACACAAATGAAAATTACACCCAAGCCCTAGGCTCCTTTATGGTATTCTCCTTGTCATTTCACCACAATTACAGGGCTACTTGTTCATCTTAAGACACTGATACGATGTTCATTAAACAAGTTAGGAAGTACATTACTGATGTTTAACTGCAGTTATTTACTTTCATTCAGGACAACTACAGAAGCAAAGTTTAAGTCATGCCAAAAGCTTACACTTAAAATCCACATTTTATATTGCCCTGAGCAAACTCTTGCAGAACTATGGCACTGTGCATGAAGTACTGTGCAAGGGAAGCTGGGGAAAAGCATGGCATTATGAACTGTGAACTATAGGATCAATTATCTGTCTTTGTCAGCTTTACGCCTATTCAATTAGTTGATTAAATAAATCACTCAGAAAAGCTTGAATGCTGACACATATTTTATTCATATTGGCAAGCTGGCTGCTGGAAATCCTCTTTTCATTCTGCAGTAATTATTATTTTTTTTTTCAAAGTTCAGAAGATTTAAGCCCATAGAGAGGTATTCTGGCTACAGGATTGCCAAACGTCAGTCTGTGCTGAAAAACAGTTACTATATTTTATTGTTTGATGTCTACACCAAATATTCAGAATATATGGTGTGTAAGTATATGGTATATACTTATGATGATGGACTTTCTGATGAAGTCAGTGCTAGGAGACCCATAAACTTCACTGGATTTTGGATAGTCACTAAGCACATGAGCAGCAGAAAGAGCTCATGTTATGAAATATACAAACAAAGCATTTGTATCACATTTTAAAATACTCATTAGGTGTATAATGTCCTTTGAACTCAGGTAGGCACGTAAGTAGTTTTGAGTAACTAAGTCTCCAGATTTTGCTTGGGAACATGGCAGAATTCTCTGTGTTTCAGTCCCAGAGAGAGGATCAGTACTCTAATATAGATGCTAAATGCTCTCTTTAGAAAAATAAATAAATAAATAAATAAATATCTGCATTTCTCTTATGCTTGAATTTTGGGTGAAATATACTACTTATGGTGTCCTTGCCTATCTGTTCGTCATCGGACCTTCAGAGCTGAAAAGACATTCTGCTACTAAGCCAAGGGCTCCTTCCTTCCATTCAAGACACTCCAGTAAAAATTGCTTGGCTTGTTTCACACTGAAGACATAGTCTTGCAATATCTAATTCTTGATCCAAACTTAGAAAATAAGTCTGTCTTATTGTTAGATGCCTATGGAATAGCAAACACAAAGATTGGTGTTTTCAGCTAGCTTGTGTAAAATTCTCAGGACAAAGGCAGGGCTGTCTGATCTTCTGGAGATCTGATATGACATGGGCACCAGATAAAGCTAGCAGGAAATCACAGCCAAGTTTATGATGTGAATGTGCCCAGTCATCCACAGAGAGAGCCAATCTTTTGTTACTTGGCTTGAGGGCCAAGTAATTCCCTGGACCACTTCGTTTTCACACTGTTGATATTGCTACAGTACCAAATACTACTTAGCAATTTTAACTTACTAGTTTCAAATAAAACATAACAATAACTCCATGGAACATAACAATAACTCTCTTTCTCTCAGGCTTAATTACTAGACTGACAATCACAGATTTCCTTGTTCAATATATCTGGCCCTTGAATGTCCATAATTTTTTAAATAAAGTGGAACAGTTTTAGCAAGAAACTGCATTCCTTAATAGCTTCTAACCCTGTGATTAAAATATTTGCTAGGACTATGGGATAATATAGATCTGAACTATATACACTTCTATATAAACATTGTATAGAGTCCAGTCTTCCCTTTTTACACAACTGTAATTCTGGGAATTACTCCTATATTCTGTAATAGAGAAATATTCCATTTTATATATCTGAGACATAGGGAGGATATTGATTTTGAAACCAGGAGTGTGAATTTTATCAACACTGCCACATGTAGTTACTGCGTAACTAAGTGACTGCAATGACTGCGACAAATTCTGTCACTGTGATTCAGTGACAAATTTATTCTAATTGTCAAAAGATTATGCACCATGAAAAATGCATCCTCGTTATGGATCTGAAATTTCAAAAATATTTGAGAAAAAAAAAAAAAGCTGGAAAATATCAGCCAAACTGCCAGGGTTTCATTTATTAATTCATTTTCCAATACAAAATATTTTTCATTTTATTCTTACTTAAAAAACAAAACAAAACAAAAA
Source organism: Anser anser (assembly GCF_964211835.1). NCBI lineage: Eukaryota > Metazoa > Chordata > Aves > Anseriformes > Anatidae > Anser > Anser anser. The sequence continues at coordinate 175,854,422 of NC_139720.1, read as the reverse complement.
AACAAAAAGAAAAACAAAAAAACCCTGCAACATCAACAAACAAACTGTAAAGGAACAATAAAACAGGTAGAAAAGAATAATTTCCTTTGGTATATCACTAGTATAAATTTGTGTCACAATTTTGAAAAAAAAATCCCAGTCTTTTTTGCAAAGTGAAAGAAATGTAACCACTTTTTTATTTGTGTCAAAATGTAGCAAGGCTTCCCAAACCCACTTCAGTCACTCATAAAGAGAAGTTCCCTTCAAATCAAGTAACGTTACTTGATGTCATTGCAAGAAAATCATATGTTCACTTACTGTAAATTTTGTTTAACCAATTTTGCATTTAAAGATTTGCTTAGTATTCTCTAAAAGTACTATATTTGTAATTGCTAGCTGTGTTGATGAGAACTTCTTAGTGAAAGTATCTCAATACATATTGAATTCATTGCAGTTTCTTGGACCTATGTAATTAGCAAGAGTTGTATATTTGTTTACTTGTTAATGAATTTAAAAGAGGTATGTAGAAATTACAGAACTGGTATTTCAGTTCAACATGGTTTTTGTGTATTAAACCAAACAGAAATTTACATAAACAGATAGAGCTTATGCTACAGTAAAACAGGCTACCAGGAGTCATATTTTTAAATAAATCAATAGAAAATCATAAAGCTCTTGAAATTAATGTTGGGGCACAATAAGTTTGTTGATATTCACAATGAAAACTACTTTTTTTATTTTTATTTTTTTTCCCTGGTGGAAATTTTCTAGGCAATGGATAATAGCCCAAATTTGCCAATTTGGCAATTACTCCAAAGCTCAAAAATAAATTTAAAACCCCCATCATTTGGTTGCTGAATGGGTTTAAGGTGCAGTGGAGAAGCTGCACTAACCATTGCTTTCAACCCTTCTAAGAAATATCTATGCTACTAAATTTAGTTCTTTTAAAGGGGTTACTTCACGTTATTTATTTATTTATTTTTGGTTCCATCCTTTCCTTCCTCTTAGCTAAAAGCTATATGCAAATAGCTAAAGAATCTATTGTCCTTTCTTCCATGTTTTTAAAGTTTAAGAATATTTCATCTATTTTTCTTAGAGCATTATAAGAAATCTATCCTGATATATAATGGCTCATAAAACGATTTAATTTTTGAAGTACCTGCACGCTCTGTTGTGAAAGAGCTCATCTCAGTAGCAACAATCTTTGTTGTTTGGTTTTATGGAGATAGCACTACCAAGACATACCTGTTTTGTGATGAAGGAGCAAAGCCATATAGTTTTGCCATGCTTAGACAATACTTGGTAAAATAGTGAATAAAAAAACCTGAACAGCAAAAGGGATTTTCCTGAAACAATGTACTAAAGCCATTTGAAGTATATGCCCAAAAAAACTGTTGTGGAAAAATGAAATAAAGATACAAAATTTGCATAATACATAGTTGCATACAACTTTGTTGTTGTTGTTGTTGTAATTATATATAATTTTTGTACCCGTAGTTACACATATACCATGTAATAACTTCTGTCATTTTCTATCATTTTCTCACTAAGGTTTATAATTTCCATTTGTTTGGACCTAGCAACCACACACAACTGCTTCTTGAAGATAGCTTTCAATTTTTTTTATTTTTTTTATTTTTTGAGAAGAGCTAAAATTGCATAAAAACAGAATTTTTGTTTGTTATTCAGTGCTTTGCCATATTTTTATTTTTATTTTTTCCATCTCTTCAGCTTTTGCTTTACTTATATTAAAAAAAGTGCTTGTGTTGGGTCAGACTAAAGGTTCATCTAGCTTTGAAGTCTGCATCTGGCAATGAATGATTGATATTTAGGAAAAGAGGGCAAGAACAAGGCAATTATATAGCTTCTGGCAATTTGCTATTCAGAGACTTTCTTAGCTGGAAGTTATATAATTTTTTCCCCTTCAGAATTATTCTAATCACTTTAAAGTCTCACTTAAACTTTTTCTATCCACACATTTTGTGGCAAAAGTTCCACGATTTAACTATGTATGATGTAAAAAGCATTACACTTTGTTTGCTTTAAAGCTTCTGCCTGAAATTTCACTAGCATGCCCCCTGCTCTTTATATTATGAAAAAATAGTGAATAATAGCTACTGCTTCATTTTTACTGTATTGTCAATGAACACGTACATCTTTAAAGTATCTTTAAAGTATTTCTTTGTACAGAAGCTGTTCGATTCTTTTGATCTTTCTTATTGCACTTCTTGATTACTTAACCTACTTAACCTTGCATGAGATTAGGTAGCATCACAAATGCGCATCCTATTCATGATACAAGTGCATTCTGGATAGATACACTAACATAATGCTTAGTTCTGTTTTATACTCTATGTCCTATCACATTACTTTTTTTTCTTTTTTTTTTTTTTTTTTTTTAACAGTGCTAAACATTAAGTTGATTTTTTAATCAAAACGTCCTCAGTAAGTCTGAGTGTGAGTTGCTTATTTAAAAACATTTCTGTGACTTCAGTTAGAGTTAATGCATTTAAGTCCTACACCAACTGGGAGAACTATGGACACTACAATTAACTCTCACAATCTTATGGTCATTTGTAACACAGGGGCCTTTGGCAAACTTCCCTTTCCAGCAGAAGACATCTTAGAGGAGACAGAGTGTTAGCGTGCATTATCTTTTTTTGCGTGCTTGCTACTACTGTGGATCATGCACTTGCAGTTTAACTACACAGACATTTCACCCAGGGCACTTCAGCTGACTGTGCTTCAACTTAACCTGAGCATAAATTGGAGAACAATAGTAAGCTGAATATGTACATCTGGTATGATCACTCCGGCTTGTGTGTTGGACTGTATACAAACAGGTTTACACAAATGAGTAACAGAAGGGCAAAGCACCTAGGTTTCATTCACCTAGGCTGGCGCTGCTGGGTAACTGCTTGGCACTGCCAACACTGAATGGGGTTGGTGCTGGGAAAGAAGAGTGAAAGAACAGTTCCATGTGTGCAGATGTAGCTGAGGACTGTATAAGGGATGGTAAATGTTGCCTTTTTTTTTTTCCTTTTTTTTTTCTTTTTTTCTTTTTTTTTTTTTCTCAAAATTAGTTTTATGCTGATCTGAAAAGAATAAATGAAGTTAAAACCCTTGAAGAAAGGGAAGTGGTACATCACCCTCTGGAAAGCTATTGAGCACGCTAATGCAGGGAACATCTGAGAGTTTTCTGGGTGCTGGAAGGCAAATGGGCATCATCACAGAGCTGGGAAACTGCAGCTACTGTAGACAAACAGAAGGATTCAGTTATTTACATGTAGACAACCAGTGCCCCCTAGTATGTTGTACGGCATTCCCACCTGGAAACCATCTGCCTTTCCAGAAGAGTGAGGGTTTCTAATACCTCCTGTGCCCAGAGAAGCTGTGAATGCCCCATTCCTGGAAGTGTTTAAGGCCAGGTTGGATGGGACTTTGAGCAACCTGATCTAGTGGAAGGTATCCCTGCCCATGGCAGAGGCGTTGGAATTAGATGATATGTAAGGTTCCTTCCAACCCAAACAATTCTATGATCCTGTGTCCTATGTGCCATCCCTATGAGAATATTTCAGATATCTTGGAGCGTCAGAGATGTCCTAATGGCACTGCGCACCTATATTTAGGCAGCTAATGAGAATCCACAGGATTGGATTCAGTCTGCTATTTCAGGCAGTTAAATTTAGGTACCCACTATTGAAGATGGTCTAATCAAAGAACCATAGAATCATAGAAAGACTTGGGTTGGAAGGGACCTTAAATATCACCTAGTTCTAACCCCCCTTCTATGGACAGGGATGCCACCCACGAGATCAAGTTGTCCAGGGCCTCCTCCAACTTGGTATAAGATGCAGTCATAATAAATAAGATACCTAGGACACTAGTAAAGTTAATTTTTTAGACACGTTCTGTGGTGATGAGTTGTTTCCATCACTATTCACAGATTCCAAGTCTATACACGGGCTTTACTGAAGTACACAAATAGAACTTTTAACACCAGACGGAATATAGGCAATATAAACTTGCTGAAAAGTAAATGAGTATGTAGATGTTGAATAGTCAGTATCAAAATCTGCTCTCCTTATCAATTATACATCTCTTGGAGTTTTCCCAATTTGTGGATTGTTACTGCCCAAGGTATTAAACAGAATTCAGACATTTAACATAGACTATTTGGTAAACATTTAAACCTTATTAGATACTGAGATCAGATCCTGATCATTCAGGTCTGCTGAATTTATGTTCAATATAACGCATGTGAAACTGATAGAATCTAACTGTCCTTTCTTGGTATGGTTTCTGGGAATGAATGAAAATGTGGTGGTAATTTTTGAAACTTACTGTCTTGTGGGGTGTTTGATTTGTTTCTGAGCTGTCATATTACCATCTTCTAAACTAGGCAGGGGTGTGGATAAGTGACTCTTCTATTCTCACTTGCTATCATATTTCAATCAAATTCTGTAGAAAGTCCAGGAAACTAGTATGTAGCTTTTAATCAGGGCTTTGGGTGTTCTCTGGAGTATGGTTGTTCAAATAAAATAATGATGCCAATAATTTTTTTCCTCTTTTGGTGTGAATGTAAAAAGATAGCTGGAGCTAACTTTAATGAGTTATTTTAATGCCAGATGTAGATCTTCTATGAGTAGTACTTTCAATATTTACTCGTATTCTTAAAGTCATAGTGACAACTGTTTTAAGAAAATGAGACAATTCTTCAGACAGGGAACTTTTTGATGCTGTATTGTTTTTCAATCATTACATTTAGGATACTATCAACAAATGGTTTATTACTCATATTCTTAAAGGTGTGTATCATGTATATATACTAAGGATCAAACTGACACATTCACTTGGTTTGATTTGAAATAAATATTTTTGGTAATTTACATTAAACAAAAGGAATCAAACACTAGTTACACTAGAGATGTTAATCAACACACAATTTATAATATGGCTCAATCTCTTATTAACTTTATGATTTCCTATAGCCACATTTCAGGTATTTGAGAGTTTGATTTGAACATTCTTCCCCACACAGTGTCAATTTTCTTCTGTCCTTTGAAAAGTTAGCTCAAAGTTAAGTAAGAAAGAAGATCATGGAATTACAGATATCTCAGTCACCATATAAAGTTTGTGTTTACTAGCAGTACCTTTAGTACCTTCTCATTGTTTTAAATGTCAAAATGTAATTAATTAATAAGAAAGTGTTCTGGATGTTATTCATATTGACAGAATAGTACCTGACATGGCATCACTGAATAGTATTTCATAAAATCATAAAATTATTCAGGTTGGAAAAGACCTCTAAGATCATTTAGTCCAACCCTTAACCTAGCACTGACAAGTCCACCACTAAACCGTGCTACAAAGTTCTACATCTACGTGTTTCCTGAAGACCTCCAGGGATGGTGACTTACCAGCTTTCCTGGGCAGTCTGTTCCAATGCCACACAACCCTTACAGAAATGAAATGTCTCCTAATATCCAACCCAAACCTCCCCTGGTGCAACTTGAGGCCAATTCCCCTTGTTTTATCACTTGATACTTGATAAGAGTTTGATCCCCACCTCGCTACACCTCCTTTAATGTAAAGTACAAAAAGATCTCCCCTGACCCTTCTTTTCTCCAAGCTAAACAACACCAGCTCCCTCAGCCACTCTTCATAAGACTTGTTCTGTAGAGCAAGTCTTTTCTTTAAGTATTCCACTGAGCAGACATCCAATTGGGCAGGTGAACTTTTTTTTTCTTTTTTTTTTTTTCTTGTTGGACTTCATTAACACACAATGGATTAAATTTAAGCAGGGGATTTATTTTCACTTAACTGAGGATTACTTGCCAAAACATTTGTATGGTATTCAAGTTTTGAATATACATATCCTATTTAACAGTATATAGTCTAACACAGCTCATTTACTTTCATATCTACCTACATGCCTAATCTTGCCTTTTTGCTTGTGTATATAGTTAGTCTTGTTATAAATGCTCATACATTATTATTATTATTAAGAAGTAAGGTGTTTCTGGAGAGAACATCATTTTTTGATTCTTACAGATATTAGCTCTGAGTGAAGGGATAGAAGAAAACGCACAACAAAAGGGATGTATGGAGAAAGTTCTGGAGGAAACAGAAATCCCAACAAACACAAAATAAATTAAGTTAGAAACTTTCCTGGGGACTATGCTAGTTTACATTGATGGCTCTCTAAATCACATATTTGTTTTTGAACAAATTCTAATTAACGCTTGCTGTTTAGTTTAGCCTGTCTCTCCTGAAGCATGCAAAAAATACTATTTTACACAACTTGCAATGATTCTGATTGAAGACCTAGATTGGCTAAGTGGTTTTTAGTGATTTTTTTTTTCGAACAAACTTCACTGTCAGATCTCGTTTTCAATATTGATGTCACTCTAGAAGAGAATAATAAAATGTCATGAAGATAAAGGCATGTGACAGTATCCTCTGCATAAATGTAAAGACCTTTTTTCTTAACTTCTGTGAAATTTTATGTATTTTGTTGTTTTCAGACTTGAAATTTTAAATGGTCTTGTGTGCTGTGGTGGGTTGACCTTTGCTAGCTGCCAGACCCTCATACAACCATGCTCTCTCTCCCACCCCTCAATATGACAGGGAGAAAATAAGATGATAATCTCATGGGTTGAGATAAAGACAGGGAAATTGCTTAGTACTTACTGGAATGGGCAAAAGAGATTTGACTCAAGTAAAAACAATTTAATTTATTGCCATTTAAAAGAGATTGGGATAGTAAGAAACAAAGATTAAAACACCTTACCCCTAACCCCATCACTTTTTCCAAGACTTTGCTTTACTCATTCCTGAATCCCTTAGCTTCCCCTCAAAACCCCTGAGTGGGGAAGGCAAGGATGAAGAATGGGGGTTATGGTCAGTCCAAAACAGCTCCTCTCTGCTGCTTCTTCCTCCTCACACTTTTCCCTTGCTCTAGCATGCTTACTTCCACAGGCTACAGTTCCTACCAAAAACCCGCTCCAACATGGGCCTTTAGCAATCCACAATTCTTTCAGGAAATATCTACCTGCCCGGGTTTGGGTCCTCCATGGGCTCCAGTGTGTTCTTCTTCATGGGCTGCAGGAAATACCTGCTCTACCATGGTCTTCTCCACAGGCTGCAGGGGAATATCTGCTCGAGCACTTGGAATACCTCCTCCTGATCTTGATGTCTGCAGGATTGTTTCTGATGTATTTATTTTCCCCATTGCATGAAGCATTTTGTACTTTCTGAAATATGTTTTCCCTGGAGCATCACCACTGTGGCAGAGGGGCCTAGCCATGCCCTTTGGTGGGGCCACTGGAGCCATCTGGAACTGTCTGTGTCCAGCATGGTGCAGTCCCAGCATCACCTGACAGAGCCCACCCCTGCAGCCCCCTGCTGCCAACACTTTGCCATGGAGTACTAATACAAGCGCAAAAATTAATGGAAATCAGTTAGATCAATAAATGACAGAGCAAAGTGGTAACTGTGGGTGGTAATTAAGCAGTGCTATTTGAAGTTTTCATTTTATCAAATCAAGGAGAGGATATTTTGAAGTGTTTTTAATAGTGCTTAAGAGGCAAGTGAAATAACAAAATTCAGAGATCAAATGATGCTTTCAAACATAAAATATAATCTCTGAGGTGAAGAATGTTTTTCTCGTATCCAATATGAACCTCCCCTGATGCATCTTCATACTGTTCCCTTGGGTACTGTTATGGTTTAACGCCAGCAGGCAGCTAAGTAACATGCAGTTGTTCGCTCACTCTCTTGGACTGGGATGGCTGGGAGAGAATGAAAGAGGTAAAAGTACAAGAACTCATGGGTTGAGATAAAGACCATTTACTAGGTAAAACAAAAGCTGCACAGGCATGTTGTGGTTTCATCCAGCACCACAGGAAGCTAAGCACCACACAACCATTCTCTCAATCCCCCCTGCCACCAATGGGATGGGGAGGAGAATCAGAAAAAAAAGTAGAACTTGTACGTTGAGATAAACACATTCTAATAGGACAGAAAAGGAAGGGAAAATAATAATCATGATAATGATGAAAGAATATACAAAGCAAGTGATGCACGATGCAATTGTTCACCATCAGCTGGCTGATGCCCAGCCAGTCTGTGAGCACTGGTTGCCTCTCCACTGCTCCCCCCAACCAAATCCCCCCAGTTTTATTGTTCAGCATGACACCACATGGTATGGAATATCCCTTTATACAGTCTGGGTCAACTTTCCTGGTTCTGTCCCCTCCCAGCTTCTTATGCACCCGCAACCTCCTCGCTGGCAGGGCAGCACAAGAAGCTGAAAAGATCTTTACTTAGTGTAAGCACTGCTCTGAAACAACTAAGACATCAGTGTGTTATCAGCATTATTTTCATTGTAAATCCAAAAAACAACACCATACCAACTTTTAGGAAGAAAGTTAACTCTATCCCAGCTGGATAAGGGATAAGCTGGGACCAGGAAAGCACAAAAGCAAAGCAAAAGAAAAAATTCATTCACTACTTCCCATTGGCAGGCAGATGTTCAGCCACTTCCAGGAAAGCAGGGCTCGTCATGTGTAATGATTTGTTGGGAAGACAAATGTCATCACTCTGAATGTCCATCACAAATGGGCAACATTAACCAATATTTTCTCTGGTCCTTCTTTTGCTGTTAACATATTTGGAAATGCCCTTTTTGTTGTTCCTCACAGTTGAGGCCAGCTTCAGCTCTTATTGAGCTGAAATTAAGCTCTTATTGAGCTGGAATTAATTCCTTACAATGGCAAACAGCGGTCTTTGTAGTCCTCCTATGTTGCTTGACCTTGCTTCCTGTGTCCAAGTACTTTTTTCTACCTAAGCTCTAGAAGATCCCTGCTCAGGTAAGCTGGTCTTCTGCCCCACTTGCTTGACTTCCAACACTTTGGAATTCCCTGCTCCTGCGCTCTTAAGAGGTTGTACTTAAAAAGTTACCAGCATTGATGGATCCCAACACCTTCAAAAGCAGATTCCCAAGGGACCTTACTAACTAGTTCCCTGAGCAGCTTGAAGTCTGCTCTTCCCATATCCAGGGTCAAAATTTTGCTGGTAGGTTTCCTTGTATCACCAAAGATATTAAACTGGAAAACTTCATGGTCACTATGACCACGACAACCACCAGTTGTAACTTCACCCACCAGACCCTCTCCATTTACAAGCAACAAATCTAGGAGGGCTCCTTTCTTAGTTGCTCCCTTAGTACCTGTACCAAGAAGTTACCATCAACATGCTTTAGGAATTTCTTACACCTGTTTGTATCAGCTGTGTGGTATTCTCAGTTAATGTCTACGAAGTTGAAGTCACCCACAAGGACAAGGGCAGCTGATCCAGAGACATCCCTTATTTCAGGCCTGTTCAGCCTGGAGAAGAGGAGGCTGAGGGGGGACCTCATTGCAGTCTACACCTTCCTCGTGAAGGGGAGTGGAGAGGCAGGTGACCTATTCTCCGTAAACACCAGTGACAGGACCTGTGCGAACAGTGTTAAGCTGAGGCAAGGGAAGTTTAGGCTGGACATCAGGAAGAGGTTCTTCACCGAGAGGGTGGTCGCACACTGGAACAGGCTCCCCAGTGAGGTAGTCACTGCACCAAGCCTGTCTGAATTTAAGAAGCGATTGGACTGTGCACTTAGTTACATGGTCTAAACTTTTGGGCAGACCTGTGCGGTGCCAGGAGTTGGACTTGATGATCCTTATGGGTCCCTTCCAACTCGGGATATTCTAAGATTCTATGATTCTTATTTCCTTAAAGAATTATTATTCATTATCGTCATCCTGGCCTCTGGTAGACTCCCTCAGTGATGTCTGCTTTGTTTGCTTTTCCCTTAATCCTTATCCATAGGCTCTTAAGCATGTCATTGTCTACTGCAAGCTCCATACAGTCTCGCCCCCTCCATTACATAGAGCACTATGCCCCTGCCTCACCTGACCATCTATTCCTTCTGAAGAGCCTATAACTGTCCATCACCAGTCACAGGACTCTTCCCACCAAGTCTCACTTACGTAGCTCACTTGTTTTTCTATTGGCTTGATTAAAATAAAAATCTTGTCTGATTTTTCTTGTCTGTGTTACAGACCTTTCAGAACATATCAGTAGGTTCTCTGGCCATTTAATAGCATCTCTTATTACCTCTAAGCCACTGAATAAGCAAGATGAATAGATTTTTTCTTCTATGGCAACTGAAGACCCTTTTATGTAAGTTTCAGGATACTATTTTCTGAATGATATCATTCCTCTTGATATCCTTAATCTATAGGCTTTTGGTTTGATTTGAATTTCCTTCAGCTGAGAAAGATAAATATTTTGTCTGTTGTTGGTTTACTATACTGGACACATTTTTTATTTTTTATTTTTTGTCATGTTCTGTACATTATAACCTATCTTCAAAATTAATCCAGTATTTTGGAAAACAAACAAACAAACAAATAAAACAAAACACCCCCCTCAAACCAACAGTAGGCTGGAATATATTTTTTTGCTTCTTCCTTGACAGTTGGTCTTTTAATAAGAGCATTAAAAAATAAACCTTACATCAGCATTCCTATGACAAGGTATATATAGAAAAAAAAAAGTGATTCTTATCAGAGCTGAACTTTAACTCACACATCAAACAAAAAATATAGTTTGGGTACATATATCAGGATTTCTGAAGTGGTTTCTAAGATGCTACGCTATGTTTTGGAAGCAGTCCTCTTTTTTTTTTTTTTTTTAAATGTTACGTCAAGTATAGATTTCGGTTCATAGCTTTTCCAATATACTAAAAAAGATGTTTAAGTGTAGAAGCTATGGATGTATTAAATCTCAGGGATTCCAGTGAAGAAACAGTTACAAGTCCAGTATTAGTAATTTCTCAGTTCACAGTGTTCAAAATAGGTAGAATATGAAGGCCTATACACTGAAAATGTAATTGTTTTATTTTGAGTACTTAAGGAATAAAAGGCTAAGCAATAACTTAATGACATTATGAAGAGCATCCAGGACATGGGAATTTCAGTTATTTAACTACAGCTATCACTAGGCATATCAGTGCACAGAGCATACATAAGCCTGACAGACTGAGATAAGTCTTTGTATTTAACCTTAGCTGTCTGAACATTGATGTCTTGGATGGAAGACTAGCTGAATACTAATTGTCCTGTGGCATCTTGCAAGGCAGCTGATATTTTGGTATCGATTTGGTTGTGTCTTACCTATATTATTAGACTAGCAACACACCTACTCTCAGTTGCACCCATGTGCACTGGGGAAAATAAACACAAGAATATTTGTTATTACTCCTAGGTATTCACTGCTATTTTCAGAAGAGACCCCAAAATTTGAACTGGTGCCTAGCCAGAAATTCAAAATTCTACACACTATTTGCATACAGTGAAGCAGATGGCAGGTGTCTTCACTGTTAATTTAGAGATTTACCTTCAGATGACTACATTTCCTGGCTTAAAATATCCCATCTTGATGTTAGTGCTTCAAAAAACCTTCCCTTTTCTCCATGACCAAAAGACTATCTGTTTCAGTGTAGCTCTTATATCTGTAGTTCACAGATATATAGGTACACATTTGCAAAATTACACATATATGCAAGTAAATGTTCTGCCATTAATTTTGGATGTGTGTATATATACCATTAAATATTGTACCTTTTTTTTTTTTTTTTTTAGTTTTAGATGTATATCTATTTAATATTTGTTCATAAACAAATGAAAGTATTATTTTTTAAAAGAATTAGTAACAAAATATATGGCCACTTTCAGAGTTTGCTAGTCTTGATCTAAATGTAAATGACTAAAACAGGTTTTCATTTTATCTAAAAACTACTCTTTTCTGTACTGCTGTAAATTGATTTTGAGCAGAAATTGATTCCATCTGTGCCAGGTAAGCAAGCACAGATATTTGCACTTCAGGATGGACTAAACCTAGCTTGTTGGCTGTAAGAAGAAGAGCTTCAGAGCAAAGAAAGTACTTTAACTAGAATAGAGTATCTTCTGTGAAAAGTGATCTTGGAACAGATGACCTCCAGAGGTCCCTTCCAACCTTAATCATTATGTGATATTTTGGAGACAAGATGAAATCTATAATACATATAGCTGATTGTACACTAAGCTATTTCTGATGAAAATACACTTCTGCGTGCTACTAGAATTATTTTAAATACTTAAAGTCTTAAATAATATGATCAATCATTCTTATTAGTGGCATATATCACTTTTTTTTCTAAGTGGAATTTTTTTTCTGTTTTCATTCCTTTTGATTCCATTTTCCCTGTGTTTGGCTGCTAAATTTTAGTGCAATAAACCTCCATCAATATATTACATACAAGACATAAAGATTGTATCATAAACAAACTCCCCCAGTGCACATACTTTCACCAGTAAAAATCAAGACTACAACCTTAACATGGATTCTTTCTCATTGTTTTCATTTGAGAAGGTGAGATTTCTTTCTTTAACTTTGTTTTTGTAACATTGAAGACCACATATACGTGCATACATCCAAGTTTTTGCATACTTGTACCATGTAGAATCTGGTGCTAGTATAAAACAAAATGGGTAACTACCAAAACTCACAGAAAAAGTAATATTTATATTGATAGTGATGTGGTAATTTTGTGATGATTTTTCTTTTCTAAAGCAGACACCAAAACAGAGAATGTGGAAGGTGAGTCTGAGATAAAACACTGACACAGACTGAGCTGTACAGGCACATGGCCTGACCTTGTACATCATCCATGTAATGCTGAGTTATGGTGGCTTCTATCATTTTGCAGACTGTTCTTATTAGGAGTTGAACATAATCTCTGAAATAAAGCAGGGAAAGGACAGAGTGACATTTTATATTTTAGGAGGTTCTTATTAAATAGCTACAAGACATCCATAGCCACAAGAAATCCAATCACATTATCACTAATCACAAATAACTATTTGTGACACAAGTGTACCTACATCAATAACTTGGATAAATATTAGGGAAAGAAAAGCAAGCTGAGTGAAAGAAAATCAGATTTAAACCTAGCAAAAACTGATGAAAATTTATTTTAAGTCACACTGCAGGTGTGTACATTACAAGCAATAAATTCAATAGAGCTGTGCCAATTTACCTCAAATGAAGTTCTGGTCCTGTATCAAATCTCTCCTTTTTCCTTGCTGCCCTTGGCAATAAAAATACAATAAAACATAAGTTGCAGATTGAAGTCTTAAAGCACACTTGCAAAATGTTCTAACAAGAAATATGATGAAATAAACCAGGAAATATATTAAATCTCTGGAGAATAGCTGTTACCAGATTTGAAGTGCAGTAGATGTTGGGCATCTTCATTTTATGTTTAAGACCAAAAGGGACCATTATAATTTACTCGAACTTTCTGAAGATAAAACAGGTCATAGAATTTTTCTGAGTGGTTCTACATCAATATTTGGATCTACATTTTAACTGAACCATAATGGTTCATCCACCAACATTAATAGGAGGATTTTGCACATCCCCAGTGCATACACTCAAAATGCTTTCATCAGGATCTGACATTTTTATTTGCTATAATTTTTAATTGCAGCTTGATTCTGTTTTCTTTTCAGATTGATTGATTTAGTGTCAACTGCATGATACTGATAATGAAAGACACTGTGCATTTGTACTTCATTAGTCCCTTCAGAGCACAGGCAAATAGGATAAATATAAGAATGAAAGTCCCCAAGCAACCTTTAGTTTCTATAGAACATAAATCTCTATAAACAGAAATCACTCAAGTAATGATTTTTACTTTTTTTTTTCCTAGTTAAGCAATCAGAGAAATAGACATAAAGTCTGAAACTATGAAGAAAAAATATGTATTTATGTAGCAAGCTAGGTATCATACTAATAAAATCAGCTAATACAATCATTCAACAAAATTGCAACACAATTCACAGAAAACACGAAAAACTAATGTTTTCCCCAATACATGCCAAAGACTTATTAAAGTTTGATATCATGGGGATTTCAATACTTTACAAATGTCTTGTTCTGTACTTGTTACTACATCTAAAGATAATAGATGCATAAACCAGTGCACCAGTAAATACCTCATTTGACTATAATTATTCTCCATTATTCACTATCCTGATAATTTGCCACCTTCATTACCTTTTCCTAATTAACCTTCTTTTATTGAGAGAGGGATTCACTTTAAAAGTTCTACATGATCTAGTCATCTCCATCCTTTCAAAAGGAAAGAAAGATTTGCATCCCCATAGACTAGCAATTAGACCCTGAAATAACTGCTTTAGGAATGGATAAATTATCAGTCATCTTCTAAAGGTGACTTCTTCATCTGTTGACTGTAGATAGAAGAAGACTGTAAGAGTATGTGGAAGCAGGAGTCTGCTCCTCTAAGGGTGTCTAGTCAATGGAGCCATAAATAAGATCATAAAGAGACAAACCTGAAAAACACGTGGTAAGGGAGGTCCTGATAAGAGCAATACTGATCATTCACAAGATTTGGTACAGATCTGTTGAATGTGAAGATGTTTGTTTTTCAGTTAATAGGTTAAGGAAAGGAAGGGAAACAAACACATGAAACCTGACCAATAAGTGTTAACAAAGGCAGTAACCAGAAACAAATCTGTGTAGTCACACTGACTGACAGGATATCAAAGAAACTGCAGGCAAACCAGGACTTTGCAGCTGATAAAGACGCAAACCTGAGGAGGAAGGACATTAGAGGGTGGTTGGTAGGACTGTGCCAAGTGAGAAGACAATGTGCAGGGTAAGGGGGAGCAGGGAGGATCAATGAGGGCAGTGTTTGTGCCTGCCCCAAACCGCGTGTGCGTGTGCATTCTCCACAGTGGAGTAGCCAGTGAGTAGGAGACCCACGGAGTGGGTGAGAGGGGCTGGGATGTGAACAGGAGTGCTGGGTGGGCAGAGGGGCCGTGCTGGTGCTTGGGGCACCCACAAGTGTGCACGTGCTGGTGAGCCTGGAGGGGTCTATGTGTGCTTGCACCAGGGACCTGCTGTCTGTGCCAGCCTGAGAGGAGGAAGGGACTGGGCTGTCTGTGGTGGTGTGGTGTGCAAGCCTGTGTTTGGGTGCTGCTGAAGGCAGCGCCTTGTCTGTGGTAGTCTGTGGCAGTTCTGTGTGTGTGCATGTGCGTGGCTGTCTCTGGGATAGGTGCTCAGCTTTGCTACCGTTTGAACCTGAAAAAGGAAAAGCAGTAGCTGCATCCCTCAGCCTGGGCAGAGACTCCGGGTCCCTGGGCTGGGCTCCAGCACACAGGCAGGAGCAGTCCTGGGCCAAAGTGGCCAGAGGAAGCAGGTGCTTTTGAATTCCCTTAAAAAATCCTTGGAAAATCTTTCATGCTGAATCACAAAACAAGAGAAAAAAGAAATCTTGGTCTAAGATTTCAGAACACATTTCTTAACTATACATTAAGTAAAGATTTAATGGACCTACAGTTACAGGTATTCAGTCTGCAGAAGATGACTTCAAATTCTTTACTGAACTTACTGGCCTGCCCTTCACCTTCCTCTCTGCTGCATCTAGCCTAGAGTTTGCTGACAGCTTTTAAGATGACCTTAGAGTCTTATTATTTCTTCTTAACTTAAAGTAACTTCTGTGCCAGTGGCTCTTTTCCTGTCCAAAGCTCATCTTTAAGCAGTCATCCTGGGACACTATTTGAGTTTGTAAGGAAATTAACCTAGTGTAAGCATCCACATAAGAAACTGGGAAATTTATCTTTGGGCTGAGGAGAGGTGTCAGAACATCAATTCTGGCCAATGGTGCATAGCACTGTGTGTCTCCAGACTGATTCAGATTCCATTTTGCCTGCAGCTACACTGAAAACGGAGGCTGTCCACAAGGAGGTTTGGAGCTGTGCAGGAGGAGCGTGTGGTCTCCTCTATAGACTCCAGAGCATGATCTGGAGCGATATATTTTCTTTGGATTTGTGGGATCTTTTGATATTTGCCCTGAGGCTGCAGCTAAGAACCCATGTACGCAGCATGTCCTTTGCCTCTAAGGGTGGGTTGGGCTTTGAAATGAAATCTCCACTAGAGATCCCCGCTATTATCTTAGGTAAAATGGATCATGCTTTGGAGGCTCAGCAAAGCACAGCTGCATCTATGCAAAGTGACTTCACAGTGCCTCTGTTGTTCTGCAGCTAGTTCACTGCTTACTGATTGATGGGGGGGGAAGGGAAATGGACAGTTTCCTATGGGAGAGGATCATTACTTGCTGAAAGTGAGGGAATAAAGCAATACTGTTGTTCCTTTATGTAGTTATGCCATGGTAGGAGATGATAGGTATGAACATGCAGATACATTTGCAGACCCAGTGATCTTCCTTGTATGAATGGGAGTCCAAGAAGTCTGCTGCTGAATAGAGGTTTTCAGATTGTCTGGACAGAGTTTTGGAATAAACGGAGAGAAGGCAGTCAGTCAGTGTAGCCTATGTAATTGAAGGTAATGAAGTGTTTGATATGATGTGTTACCACTCAAAAGATGCAAAAGAAAACACCTTTCAGAAGGATTACTGTCTCATTACCCTGAGAAATCAGAGCCTTACTTAGCTCCTTTTTATTCTCTTGGCAGAAAAGGAACTGGGAGCCTTCGTGGACAAAAAGTTGCCCATGAGCCAGCAATGTACCCTTGTGGCAAGTAAGTCCAACAGCTTCCTGGACTTCATTAGAAAGTGTGTTGCAGGAGGTCAAGAGAGAGGATCTTTCCCCTCTATTCAGTACTGGTGGGACTGATCTGGAGTGCTGGGTCCAGTTCTGGGCCCAACAGTACAAGGGAGACATGGGCTTGCTGGAGTGTGGCCCCACTGGAGGGCCATGAAGGTGTTTAAGAGTTTGGAGCATCAAATCATTCAAAGAAAGGCTAAGAGAGCTGAGAGCCCAGAGAAGGCCTGTGGGGTCTTCTCAAGATGTATAAATATCTGATTGGATGGGGGAGGGGTGGACCCAAACTCTTCCAGTAGTGCCTGCTGAAAGCAGAAAATGTTATCAACAAAAATTGAAATATAAGAAATTCAACTGAAACATAACGAGAAAAACTTTTTCACTCTGAGGGTGGTTGAATACTGAAAGACTTTTGTCTTCTTGCCTACTTCATGTATTCTGGTAAAAGGAAGAGCACAGGCTTAGGAAGGGCTTCTTGCTGATGGGCCTTGCTTGGTTTGCTGAGAGCAGTGACATCAGCAAGCAATATAGTTATGCATGTAAGTTAGAAGTGTGGAACTTGGAGATAGGGGCAGACTTGTTCTCACTTCTGTAGCCATCAAACAGGTTTGTGTGTGACAAATGAATTCTGAATGGTGTGCAGACGTGATGGCCTGGATTAGCAAGTTCAAAGCCACTAAAAACAGTTACTTGCTGTTACAGAATTCTTTTAAATGCAGTTTGTATGTCAAGAACAGCCTAGATAAGAGAATTCCCTCCCTGGTGGGAACCTGGATCCATAAACTGTTTGATGTACTCAGATATCAACAGCAAAGAAAAAAAAATCAAACTACTTTGTCTGGGGAAAAAAAAGAAAAAAAAAGTGAGGCTATTTCATTGCATAAACACTTGAAAAGTAAACATGTGAAAAACAAGTGTTTTGAAGTATGGGTGGTATAATACAAACATTTAGCTAACCTTATCCTAGCTACTGGAGGACAGAAGATAAGCCCTTAATTTATCATCATGATATGTAAACTAGAAATTCAGTGGAGGGTGCTTAAGTATACAGTTTTAGTTTGTTCAAATTTATTCAGTAAAACCAGCCGGTTGTGTTCGAATGGATGTAATATCAAAAAGCTGTGTCACAAAAGACTTATGCTTCTCTTTATGGAAAAATAAGGATGACAATGACAGAATGATTGTGAGACATTGGTCACATGCAGAGATTTGACTAATGTAGCCTGAAAAGTTAGTTTTATTTTGAAGTTTGGTGATCAGATGCAACAGGTAACATATGTTGTTGTTGTTGGTGGTGGTTGTGGTGTTTTTTTTTAATTCCAGTATATACTGCACTTTAAACTTTAGTAGACTGTCAGGGATATGACCCTTCTCAGAATCATACAGTAGTCTGGCTAAAACTTAAAAAGGTTACTTGGGATAGGTTATACATAAGCTGACACTGATCATGTTAAATGGACTAAGAGAGCACATGATCAGTGCCAAACTCTGATCTTGTCTAATTGAAACAAATGTATTAGATGCAGCATAGTAGAAGTTCCTTCTAGGACGGAGACCACTACAATAACGCACTGATAAGTAACATCCACTAAATGGGTAGAATCAGTTGAAGGCTCTCATCCTTCTGCATCCTTTTTCTAGTAGTTAATACTGATTATTATATAATCTTATTTCATGTGAGAGAGTTGACAGAGATACAGAGGAACGACCCCACATGATTCAAACCTCACTGGAAGGGTGAAAGAACAAGAAACTACCCTGAGCCATATGAACTCTTCTTTCTGTATACCATCAAGATCAATTCTCTATCTGGTGATACTTAGCATCCACACTACCTTTCCAGGCCAGGGTAGTGGTTACCATCTCACGTGTTACCTCCTTCCTCAGAGGTGGCAGCAGCAAAAGTCAGGCTGTGAAGTTACATGATAGAGCTAGATATTCAGGCAGTATGTGCTACTCCTTCAGCTGATCTTCATTTTCCGTAAGGCAAAGTAGTCATAAGAATGTTGAAAGATCATCAACAAAGCTGTTTTACTACTCCTAACAGTAGCTACCATAGTCAATTGCCTGGTTTGCCTGGGCCTGGAGCTAGTGTCAGACTCACTATGTACTATGTAATACTACATTATATTATATAATTATATATAATATAATATAATATAATATTATATATTAACTATATATATATAATTATATAGTATAATTATATACTTACCTTACACTACATTCAGTTATAACACTACAGACAGGTAGTAGGCAGTTCAAACATATAAAACAACTTTTCAGAACTCAAATCTGAGCAAGACAAATGTCCCATTGGTAGGGAAAAGAAAACAATTTCAGATCTACCTCTGGCGCAATATCCTTTGGTTGAAGGTGCACATTCTCAAACAAACAATTTAGTTTTCTGACAGAGTAGAAATTCTTCACGGACATCAGCCTCTCCTATAGAAGCATCTATGAGTAATGCTTCCTATGATCTCTGGCTATCTAGAAGAATCTGTCCTATGATTGTGAGCAATGGCCTGGTCTCAGTTATTCACGCTTTTGTTACCTCTCAATTTGACTGTAGCAGTACAATACATCTTGCCATGAGGTTTTAGGAAACTCCAGTGCGTACTGGACATTACAGCATATCTCCTGAGCAACAATGGCTATTATATCAGACAAGTCTTCTCATCTCTATCTTGCTTTCTGCTTTGTATCATGTTGAATCCAAGCCTCTGTCCCTACTATGAGGTTTACTGAGGGCTCAAAGTGGTGGACACAGTTAGCTAAAGGATTATCAAATGCTCTATCCAAGAGTCATTACAGTTGAAATTTTCTAGTACAAAACAATTTCCCATAGTAAAATATGCAGCTTGGCTGTCCTGAGAACACTCTCAGGGTCTTACTCAGGACAAAGGCAATAACAGCAGCTCCAGAAGCTGTGGAGTACTGCTGCAGGTCTCCTACTTTAAACACTATGTACACCTTTCTAGCCTCACTTTCTATAACAAATGACTAGCAAGATGCAGGTATTTACAAGAACTGAAAATTTTAAAACAAATGCATCAATGGATATAACTCATCTTCCCTGGAAGAGTATCAGAGAACAAATACACCAAAGATATTTGTCACCTTACTTATTCGTCACACTTTTCTCAGACACTGTGATCTTGAGCACTGTATAACAACCTACACTGAAGAACTTTGAATAGAATTTTAATATATGTAACCTTTGACATGAGTTTTAATATGACATGTAAACTAATCATATTCTCTTTACAGTCTCAATTCTGTCTTTCCTGAAAACAAAAAGGTGGTTTTTGTTTTGTTTTGTTTCTCCCTTCAAGAAGGCTGAAAAACAGGTTTAAGCTTGTTATGAAAACCAAGTACTTCCTAATCTAACAAGTCTGTAAAGTTAATTTCAAACAGTATTGAATAAGATCTGTGGAAAAGTTCACTGCAATAACAATTACTTGAATCTTTTAAGTACTTCTAAGTCTTTAAAGGACATTTTTGTTCCATAGCAGAAGGTATTTGAGTTGACAAAAATGACTAATAAAACCATTAAAACAAGCTGATTTTTGCATCTCTAAAAGGTGTTTATAAGATTTTTCCTGAAAGTACCGCTTATATTTCCCTACATTCAATCAATCTTATTAAAATAATCACAACTTACATAGAAGAGCTAATAATCTGTGAAGTAAAAAGAAAAAAAATAGATCTCACTACGTGCTGCAGAAGAATTACACAGAAGCATTAACAGAAAGGGTAGGAATAAAAGAGCTTGCTTGACTGTATTTCCATTTGCCAGCCTACATATGTCATTTTAGCTGACTGATTCATTATGTACTAGCTGCAGTGGAGTTCACTGTTTAAATCTAAAATTAAAAAAAACTCAGCAAAATTAATGCCTACAGAATATTTAATGTAGTGTCATTTTTGGTGAATCCTCAAATGTCCGAATTTCTCTCTTCACAGTTCTCTAATTAGAAACTTTTTTTTTTTAAATTATTATTATTATTATATTATTTTTCACTTCCAGAAGAACAGGCTGGTCCTACGGCAGGATAATTTTTAGATAAGGTGTAAGTCCTTGAACAGTTTGATGACAAGTGATCTTTAGATCAATTTGATGACTAGAGATCTCTTCAAGGGAAATGAGATAGAGAAAGGAGAGGAATGTCATCTAGTAGTATGACATCTTTTGATGGAACAAAGTCACTTTAACAAAAAACAGTATAAATGGCTGTAGAGTAGGATGAATTTATACCTGCAGAAGCACTGTTAGTGCTGTGAGAGGAAACTAAAGAAAAATGCTTTCACTGAAATGTTTCTGAATACTTTGCAGATGCTTGTTATGATATATTGTTATAACTGTATGATCCTTGGAGCAGATGTTTAGTATCAGAGGTCCCAATAGGTAGTGGTTTTACCCAGCTGGGCAGCTGAGCTCCATTACAACTGCTCTCTCACTCCTCCTCCTCAAAGGGAAAAGGGGAAAAAATACCATGGAAAGGGCTCAAGGGATTGAGATAAGGACGGGGAAATAACTCAGCAATTATCATCACGGCAAAACAGATTCAGCACAGGGAGATTAATGTAGTTTGTCACCTGTTATGAACAACCTAGAGCAGTGAGAAAATAAAAACAAACTAAAAACACATTCCCCCCATCCACCTCCTGCACCCCCCGCCGCGGTTAGCACAGGGGAACAGAGAATGGGGGCTGCGGTCAGTCCCTGACGCTTCATCTCCACTGCTCCTTCACGGTCACTCTCTGCCCCTGCTCCACGCGGGGTCCCTCCCATGGGATGCCGTCCTTCCCTGCGGGGGCTGCCCACAGGCAGCAGCTCTTCAAGAACTGCTCCCACATGGCTCCGTACCACGGCGTCCATCCCCCAGGAGCAAACTGCTCCAGCACGGGTCCCCCACGGGCGGCAGCTCCCCCCAGACCCCCTGCTCCTGCGTGGGCTCCTCTCCACGGGCTGCAGCTCCGGCCCGGGGCCTGCTCCTGCGGGGGCTCTCCGTGGGCCGCAGCCTCCTCCAGGCCACATCCACCTGCTCCACCGGGGGCTCCTCCACGGGCTGCAGCGTGGAGATCTGCTCCATGTGGGACCCATGGGCTGCAGGGGGACAGCCTGCTCCACCAGGGGCCTCTCCACAGGCCGCTGGGGAACTGCTGCTGCGTGCCTGGAGCACCTCCTGCCCTCCTTCTGCACTGACCTTGGGGTCTGCAGGGCTGGTTCTCAATCCTCTCTCTCCCAGCTGCTGTTGTGCAGCAGGTCTTTTTTGTTTGTTTTCTTATATCTGCTCTCACAGAGGTGCAAAAAACATTGCTTATTGGGTTGGCTCTGGCCAGCAGTGGGTCCCTTTGGAACTGGCTCAAACTGGCCCTTATCTAACACGGGGCAGCTTCTGGATTATTTTCATAGAGGCCGCCCCTGCAGTCTCCCACTACCAAAACCTTGCCATGTAAACCCAGTACACCATCACGGAAATCACAACACTATGAAAGGTACATGTATGGTACATTAACTAAAAACTGAATAAACTTATCACACAGAGAAAATGGATGTACTATCTTTGAAGACAGCTTGAACGGATACTGAAGAGGAATAAAAGCTATTTCATAACGTCTCTGTTTTTGTGATCTGCCTGGATGAGGCTGGCTGTAGGCATAGAAAAAAAAAAAGTAAAATTGCTGTCTGGAAAAGCTGAATAGTTGAGCAATTTAATAGCTGTGTTTGTGTTGACTACTTATTTATTTATTTATTTATTTATTTATACTGAAGGGGTCAGGCTGGCTATAGCTGAAGTAGCTGAAGATGCAAGCTTCATTTTTCTGAGCACCCTGATTTGTTACTTCAGTCTTCCTCACATCTTTGCCCTTATGACCTACATCTCCACTTCTGGTAGCAGTAGGGACCTGAACTATTCTTTCCAGAGTAGAAAAATTGCATTTTATGTGTTCTGCTAAGGAACTTCAATCTGGGCCTGTGCCCAGATCCAAGAAAAGGAGGCATTATGGTTATAGGCTTGGCTTCATTCCCTCAAATGTGGGCACAGCTGACTCTCAATAGCTCCTGTATAATAACGCAATTTTAAAAGGCAGTGGAATCTGCAAGAATACTTACAGGAAGATAACCTTTGTTGGTGCACAGTGAGGCTATGAAGTCTCCTGCTGCTCCATCACTGATCTCAACCCTGTTCCACAGCAAAGCTAATGCTGTACAGAGGGCTTCAGCCTTCAGAACAAGATTATTCTGGTCTCTGATAAACAAAACACTCATGTATTTCCATCCTCACATTATTATCACGGCAATGTATGTTACCAGTTTCTCCTTTTTATTTGACCTCTATTTCTCTTCCTATAATTCATGATAGTAACTACTACCTTACAAATACTACAATATTCAGTCAGTACTTTGAAAACCGAACATAAATGCTATACATTGCTGATTATTACTTTATAAGTAATAATGTACTCTATTAGTAATGTACTTACTTTTTCTTAATTGACATAAGCTAGAAAATTTGTATTGATTAAACACCATGCAATGTTTTTGCACCATCTGACTGCATCCCTATTGGGTGGAATTTATGCTAATCTTATCTCAGTTAAGCAATAGTCATTACCGTTCAATTAAATTGGTATCTTGTGAGAAGTTCCAGTAAAGTGTCCCTCACTCTCTGAATGTATTCACAGTAACAGGAATATATCTTATTATGAAGAATCATCAGGGATATATATTCTCATATTACCATGAGAAGATGCAAGATATTTTTGGTGGGCTAAATGTCAATGAAACAGCATCAAAGAAATGCATAAAGGTCTTCTAGAAAATCATCCTGTGACTCAGAGCAGCAGAAAGATGTTTGTTTCTTATTTTCTCAAGGAAAAAGTATGCAAAAAGGTAAAGATCTTCCTAGATCATAGAAAGAAGCTATTGCTAGATAGGCTGAGGCCACTGCTCCTGCTGTCCTCACAGTAGCAGAATGTGAGACTCTTTGCCCCAGTCTTTGTGAAAGAGAAGCCCCAGACACACATCTCCATGCTGGGATGTTGCAGCTTTACTGTCTTAGCTTTGGCTGAGATAGAGTTAATTTTCTTCATAGTGTCTGGTATGTGCTGTGTTTGGATTTAGGAGAAGAATAATGTTGATAACACACTGATGTTTTAGTTGTTGCTTACACAGAGCCATGGAGCCAAGGACTTTTCAGCTCCTCATGCTGCCCTGACAGTGAGGAGGCTTGGGGGTGCACAAGAAGCTGGGAGGGGACAGAACCAGGACAGCTGACCAAGACTGGCCAAAGGGATATTCCATAGCATATGGCGTCATGCTGAACAATTTATATTGGGTGGCTGGCTGTGCGGGGGAGAGGAAGGGACACCATTGGATGGGATGGGCATCAGTTTGTGGGTGGTGAGCAATTGCATTGTGCATCACTTGCTTTGTATATTTTGTTGTTGTTGTTATTATTTCCCCTTCCTTTTCTGTCCTATTAAACTTCGTTTATCTTAACCTTCTTTTACATTTTATTTTTTTTTTTACTGATTCTCACCAAATGGCTGTGTGGTGCTTAGATACCTACTGGATTAAGCCACAGCGTTTGTGATCCCACATACTAGTGTGTCATACCATGAAAGCTGGCAATCCAAAGACTGTAGGAGGCTCCTTGTCCACTTTGGTCAGAGCATGCTATAGAAACACCTCCTTATCTGAGTCCTGATGCCTATAATCCAGATCCCGTTTTCTGTATCCTAGGATGATTCTGTGTGTGCTGCTGAGATTTCTGAAATTAGTGCACTCAAGAATTCCTCTCCCAGATTTGGGATCTCCTCACTGAGCAGGTACTAGTTGGTTAAATGTCTTCTGTGCTATTCATGACCCACAGTGCCATAAGTTCTTTTCTGCCCATGGCTGAGGCATTAGGGGATGTGCATTAGGTTGGCTATTTGGGTACTGTGCTAGCAAGTAGGAAATAAGATCTGAGCTCATAGCAGGCAGCAGAAAGGACTAAACTTGGTTCTCTTGCTTGCTGTGAGAGCATCCTGACCCTGAGGATTCTTACACACCTCAACCCTATGTGGACAGACATGGAAATGGTGAAGGAAAAGGGTATCCTTTGTAAGAACCGATAGTGAGTTCTCATCCCTGATCAACTAATGGTCACATAGGCTCTTTGTCCACAGTAAGCAAGAGGTGGGATTTCAGACCTGGGTTTCTCCTCAGTGTTTCATTTACAGAAACTTTCAGTTAAATTCAGATTTCACTGAATTTGCACAGTGTCCTGGTATATTTTGGCCTCTAGTGAGACCTTAACTCTTTTCAAATACCGGTTATAGAGCCTAGACTCCTACATTTCTGTCAAGAGGACAGTGCCACAAAAGTCACCTAAGGAACTGTGTGAAAATGTAGATAGAAAATTCTTCTTTAAGATCTAGCCTTCCACCTTAACTGTTCCTCCCCTGCCCACCCTGAAGCCAAAACCCAAGAATTTATAGATCCATGTTAAGTTTGTGTTATGGTTATGGCTGGGATAGAGATAATTTTCTGTGTTTTGGATTTTTGATGAAAATAGTGGTGATAACACACCAATGTTTTCGTCGCTGCAGATCATTGCTTACACAGAACCAAGGACTATTCTACTTCTCGTGCTGCCCTGCTAGTGAGAAAGCTAGGGGTGCACAAGAAGCTGGGAGGGAACACAACCAGGACAGCTGACCTACACTGACCAAAGAGATAGCATATTCCATATCATATAGTGTCATGCTCAGCAATAGAAGCTGAGGGAAGGGGGGAAGGGGGAGGGTGTGTGTGTGTGGAGATTTGGAGTGCTGGTGTTTGTCTTCCCAGGAAACCAGGATGCATGATGAGCCCTCCTTTCCTGGAAGTGGCTGAACACCTGCCTACCAATGGGAAGTAGTGAATGGATTCCTTGTCTTGCTTTGCTCACATGCACAGCTTTTGCTTTACCTAGTAAACTATCTTTATCTCAGCCTATGAGTTCTCGCACTTTTACCTTTCTGATTCTCTCCCTCATCCCACCTGGGGAGAGCGATTGAGCAGCTGTGTGGTGCTGAGCTCCCTGCCAGGGTTAAACCACATCAGTCCTTTTTGGTGTTCAGTGTGGGGCGTGAAGGGTTCAGGATGACAACAGATTTGGTTGAGTGTGGAGTCTGAGCAGATAAGTTCTGGCAGTTGTGTCACAAGGAATAGTTACTATTTTTAGTCATTTTAATTAAAAATAAAGTACAAAATTATCATAATGAAGGAAGTACTTCTCTCTTTTCTCTTACTGTTGTAATTAGTGAAGAATAATGTGCAACTAGCACTAGACTACAGTGTGACCTTATTTTCCCAAAAGTCCTAGGAGACTCAAGGTAGTTTAGATAACAGCTTTTGGGTAGTTTGAGGAAATGGTCACTGTAATTTATGGATGCTGGGAATACTGTCTGGTTTTGGGTAAGAGGGAATCATACATGATTGAAATTTAGATAATCAAGATTGTATTGTATTGGCAATTTTTACTAAATTACATGCCTCTGGCAGCTAATTTTGAAAGATAAAACCTTATATTATTAACAGTATTCAGGAATAGTTTGCAGCCTTGTAACTGTTAAAATGACTGAACTATATGTGGCTTATTTCCTAATGTTCTTAAGGCGTATGACACAATAATTAAAATCCCACATCCCCATACCCTACAAAAATGGAGAGAACCTCTGTATTTATTATAAGAGTAGTTCAAGATATCTTCTGTTGTTATTTGGCTTTAATGAAAAATGTGTCTTATAAATAACCTTTATAAAGCATGCAGTAACCTGTAGGCATCATTTAATTTCCATTTCACAGATTCACTGCAGCTGCTTTCTCTACTTTGGCACCTTTTCCTTTAATTTGTAATCAATTTCACTGATCAAATCTATTTTCATTTTTTTTTTATGTGAGCCTGAAAGAAATATTTGATAACACATTTGTAGGAGAATTTAGTTTTTTGTACTTTTCAATATTGCTTCAGACTTCTAGATTTATCTCGCTGAAATAAGGATTGTCTTTTATGAGCATCTCTTTTGTATTTTTTTGACTGCTCCCCAACTCTATTTCACAGGCGACTGCTACAATAGTCTGAAGTAAGTTTTGGCAATACTCTTGAGTCCAGTGGATTCTAGCTTCTATGACACATGAACTCAATCAAAAGTTATGTCTTAGAACACATCACAGGACTGCAGAGAGAGACCCTCTGCTTTCACTGAAGTTAGAAGACCACTTATATGGTAATTTTCCCTTGGTAAAATATTTACTGATATATGAATGAGTAACAGAGAACTATGAAGATAGAAATTACTTTCTCTAGTAATGAAAAGTCAGTTTCATTCTGAAAGCATACCTTTCATATCTTGTATCCTAGTTTATCATTTTACTAAACCCTATACTATATGCAATAGATTCGAAATAGCTTCTTTTTTCAAAACATACTAGATTTTTTTTTAAACAGTTACCTAATGTTCTTTGTGACTTACTTTCCTCTGGATGTGTTCATCTTTTTCTTCTTCTACTACTATTATCTTTATTTAGTTACTTATTTTAAGGAAGAGAACCGCACACTTTCCCTTCTAGCTCTCTCTTCAGGATTGGACATGTTGAATGACATTGCTTCTCTTCACACAGCAGTCATTTACTTCTCAGGAGATACAATTCATGTAAAAGCCACATGCTTACGTAGTTGTGTTTTACCATAAAAGGATGAATAAAACACAAGTATGTACAGTATGTTCTCAGCTACCTACTGCAATAGCTCAGGGTAGACTTTAAGTAATTTATTTATTATTATTTTTTTTGTCTTAGAAACTAAGCATGGTAGTTTAAGTCACTAGTTCAAGAAGAAAAGCTGAAGTGTTAAGTTACAATTTTCGAAAGTGTCAGAATACAAATGGTTGTTATGACTAGTTTGGTGCCTAGGAGAAGAAGTGAAATAGGAACAATGTAATTTATTGTACTCTGAAGTTCCCTTATTCAATTCCTTTGCTATAAAGGACCTTTATGGTGACCATCCTCAGACATGATGAGTGAGATGAAGTATATCTTATGAGTAAAAGCTGTATAGACTGCCTGTTCTCCCCTGCCTCCTGAAGCCACTGTAAATTTAGTGTGTTGCTAAGGTCTTGTAGCATTGCGTGTTGAAAACCTGCACACAGTTATTCTCCAAAGCTCCATTTCTAACTTTGCACAATTATCAGTATGGGAAGGATGTAATAAATGTTTAATTAATTATTTTCTGGGAGTCCCTGGGACTAAATGTCCGTTTCCTTAAATTTGTACATACCTGTAGATGGTAACACTTCTGCTGCATATGAAATCTTGATAATAAGTATATATATATTTTTTTTGTCTGAGGGTCTGATGGTGCCTTTTTCATCACCATTTCTGATAATTATAACCTCTCTGGCAAATGCTTGTAGAAGAGTCTCCTTGTTACTTACCAGGAATTGGATTAAAATAGGAAAGCTAAAAAAGTAGAGGAAAAAAACTTCGTCTAGGCAGTTCAGATTTGAATGGAAGCTGGTATTCTGAACCATTGCCTCTTATGTTTCTCCCTATCCATTATAACAAGGAAAGCATATAAAAAGCCTAATCTCTTGCTTTAAGGTTAACCTTTAAACTGACCTCATTGTAGTTGTTTCATCCATTACTGTTAGAGGTATTTGTACAGTAACAGAGGAAGAAAACTTTTTTTTTTTTTTAATCTATAAAATAAAAATAGGAAAACACTTCTGTAAAATTTGAGGAAATGGTTAAAAACAGATACATATTTTCTTCCTTATAAAGTCTATATATAAACATGATTCAGCTTTAAAGATTTAATGAAATAGTATCCTGATTTTTAGGGAAAATCAGTCTTTGGCTGATGGTCCTTGGAAAAGCAGGAAAGCTTCAGATCTTATGACTTAAAAAACATAGAAACAAGTTAACAGCATGGTTTTAACTGAAATAAAGCAATAAAGCAAGGAAAACAATTCTTACTTTTATTATTGTTTCCCTTTTTAAAGCTGAAGGGCAACAAACAATGTGTTCTTCATGTCTAAAGAAATTAAAAGCATTAATGCTTTGCAGTTATTTTTCTGCAGCTCTCGTCTCCTAAACAACTCTTATTCTATCCCTATACAATCATTTTGCAGAAGGTGAACTTGAGGAAGGAAGAAGCATGCCTAAGGTTACAATAAGTCAATGATTCATCACAATAACC
Source organism: Anser anser (assembly GCF_964211835.1). Classification (NCBI taxonomy): domain Eukaryota; kingdom Metazoa; phylum Chordata; class Aves; order Anseriformes; family Anatidae; genus Anser; species Anser anser. The sequence continues at coordinate 175,825,537 of NC_139720.1, read as the reverse complement.
AAAGCTTGCCTTCTTAAATTGGACTATTTCTCTGCTAAAAGTGGGTAAACAGGAAAAATGATTTTATTCTTGTCAGTATCATATTGGAAGGTCAAAAGAAATAAAATAAAACCAGTATGTCCATCACTGAGGTAGTGTGCTGCAGTATATTGAATCATATCATATGCAAATACTCAGCCATGATATTTACTGCAGGTGTTCATTTATGTAAAAAGTAATAATATTTGCTTCAGGGCTGGTGAAAGTTAATCCTTCTGGTCAACACTTCTTATTACATTTAAAAATTTTTCACAAGACTTCATTTTTTTTCTGTATGTTCAGCATTTATTCTCTATTTTCTTTAGACAGTACAATAAAAGAATCCAGTTTGTTATTGGGGGGCTCTTTGCATTTGAGCTTAGAAATATACTACAAAACATCAAGCACAACATCTTGTCAGACACACAGAATACAGTTCTTAACAAAACCATACGAGATGTACTATTGTGACATGTTCATTCAATATATTTTTGTCCATACAAATCCTTCATAAAATCCTAGCTTTGCTGAAGTTTTTAAGTTTGATGCTAAAATGTTGAAAGAATCTTATCCTGAACTTACACTACGGCATGTAGGAAGAGTTTGGGATGAGAAATATGGGGATGAAACAAACAGGAAAGAAAGAAATCTGAATATTCATAGTGTGATTCTGGTCTTAAATAGCATGTGCACTTATGTTTCACCTTTAACACTTTTCTTGGTAAAAGATTCTCTCTTTTATTTCAGTCCTTTCCTCCCCCACTCCCATGAAATGTTTGTATAATAGAAAATATATACTGTTCCTTGGAAACAAAATATTTCATTCCCTGCAGGTACTAGCAATTTGTTTTTCTGGGAGTCAGAATGCAAACATTCTACTTCTGTTTTTCTTCACCTTAGATCATCCTGACAGTGCTTTACCCTTTCTTGCTAGAAGGACATTTTGGAAATAGGTGAAAACATAGAAGAGTATCCTTACTACAATAGCTCAGTGTTGAGCTGAGCTGACTGATGTGGTTTTGTGGCTTGACTGTCAGTCTTTTAGGGACTGTCTGTTGCTCTCACGGCATTGAAAGTTACAGACTGAAGTTAAAGTCTAGTATTTTACTTCCACAATCAGACAACCTTCCCGTCTCCTTTATCTTTGAAAAATGTCCATGGATACATAAATCCAATTAAATATTTCAAACCCATTTCTGCACTCCTTCTCAGTTAAGGTTCATTTCTCAAATACTAGAGTAAAAGCTGACAAATGCAAATATATTCATCTACTCTAACTAAAGTACAGTTCAATTAATAAAATCACACATGGATTAAAATCAATGCTTCTTTCCAGTTCCTGTAAAAGCATTCTTATCAAATAAATACCCAATAATAAAATTTATTTTTACATCAGAAAACCTTTTAGTGCAAATAGCTAGAGACTGTTCTAAGTCTTCAAGCTCTATTATTACATGGAAGAATAGAGGTCATTTTAAATACTTTTACAGATTTCTGATCAAGTGAAAAAAACAAAACACCACCAGCACCACCAAAAAAAAAGCCAACCGACCAACCAACCAAAAAAAAAAAAACCACCAGAAAACGGTTCAAAAAATGCAATATAAAAAAAAGACATAAAATGATCGGTGCATGTATTTCAAAGGCACTTGTGTGAAAGCATTATTAGAAAAAGTGACATCAGCATATTTTTCCCATTTATTTCATAAGAAGGATTAGAGAGCATGAAGTGCTTGCATCATTTGAAAGTCATTCAGATCTTCAGAAAATGCATGAATCACATAATTTAATTTACAAAGTCTGCAAATCCTGTCATTCTCTTACTTTATGTCAGATAATCCTATCGTCAGATACATAATTCTGCTTATACTACCTTTTGATTAAATAATTGAGAACAGGCAAAGAAATTTAACCAACACAGCAGATTCATTTACTTTTCTAATCTCATTACTTTTTACCTTTAGCCCTAGATCAGTTTTTGTTGAAGATCATATCAACAGGGAGGGAACATCACTGAAATTTTAAAAATGAAATAACGAGAAAGAAATAGTTATAGACTATCTCATCATTGATTCCCAGCACATTCTTGTGCAGAGAGTTGTACATTACTAAAAATCCTCTGTCTTACAATTGGCTACATTTGTAGGTACCTTGGAAACCAGATAAGATTCTGTTCAGATGCTGAGTTTTATTACGATGAACTAATTTGGACTTGTATTACCTCACTCATAAATATTTAATACAATAATGACTATTTCAGCACTGTTTTTCAAAGCATCTTGTTACATGCTTCAAAAACCTGAAATAATATATTAAAGCACATTTATGAAGTAAAATGGTTAAAGTTATGGAATTTCTATAAATTGCCAGAGATAACAACATATAGCATGACCTGAAGATTTGGGAAAAAAACTAGCAAGCAGGGTGATTACAAAATACAAGAGTAACTGGTGAAGAGTAATGGTGAATATTTCTGATTTAAGATTATAGTAATTATAACATACTTTATTTATAATGCATTCCGTATCTGTGGAACCACATTTATTAATGAAGGGTATGGTGCATTACTACAAGATATTATATCCTAAGGATTTATTTGGTGGGGTTACTTGTGCCAACAGAGTGAACAGGCAAAGAATTAGTGTGGAGACTAAAAAGAGATCTAAGTATCTCATTCAATTTGAGATCAGTGGCAGTATTATCCAAGTGAAAAACTTGGTATTTGGCCAGAAGCTTGCTAAAATATGAGCAAAAAAGAGAAAATTTTACCTATGTTTGAAAACATAGTATTATAGTATATAATACATAATATTATATATATTATGTATATATTGTATGTATATATATGCATATATAATATTATGCATAATATTATATATATTATTTATATTATATTATATAATATAATAATAGTATATATTATAGTTCATGCAGTCCATCTGGTTCTGCTTCTTACTTGTTTATTTTGATATTTCTTAGTTATTATTTTAGTTGAAAGCAGTCTGTATCATCACTGAAGCAATTCAGGTTATACGTAGTTAGTGGACTTTACTGAACAGTTATCTGATAGATTTAAGAAAAGGTCATTAACCCTCTGTACATGAGGGCCCATGTACGTACTCTGGGCTCTGGCTTTGCTCTTAGTCATATGCTTGTTGTATAAGAAAATTTAGATACCTGCATCAGAGGTTATCAGACTATGTTAAATGATGAATGCTTTAAAAAGATGAAATGTTGAACATTTCCTTCTTGACTTTCACACTGAAGATTTGTGAATCATACTATTGACTATATTGTTAGAAAGGAACTTTGATTTTGAAAAGTTAGACATTACAATATGTAAACCTGACAAAAAGGAACACAACGTGTAATCTGGAGAAACTTCCCATTAGAAGTACAAGAAATGATCAAATGAACCAGCTTGGTGAGAAATGAATTGTCAGCACAGAAATTCATTACAGCTGACATTTTTTAGTGCAATTCACTTGCCTAAACATAGAATGTCTTGTGTCATTTGTGACTCCTAAGGATTTCATACTTAGGCACAGTCCTGTCCTTGTAGGTTCTTTGTCAGTTCTGTCAGTCCTGCATAAATGTCTTGGGTAGCCTGAAGAAAAAACATGGATGAATTGGAGTGAGTTCAATGGAAGGTCACAAAGATGATTGGGACTTGGAGCATATTATGTAGAGGTAGCAACTTAAATGGCTGGGTTTGTTCTAGAAGACTTATCTTCTAGAAGACTGAGATCTTTACTACCTTTACTACCCTATGGGAAGGTATGGAGAATATAGACACAGACTCTTCTGGGATGTGTACAGTGACAGATAAAACATACAAGTACAGTTTACAGAGAAACAAATTGTGATCCTATATTAGGAAAAACAAAATTAAATGTGAGAACAGTAAAACACAATCCAGTTGCCCGTAGGGGTTGTAGAATCTCCATCTGTTGAGGTGTTCAAAACTCATCTGGGAAGGGTCTTGAACGACCTAAACAATATTGAGACAGATGACACCTACAGGTCACTTCTAATCCAAATTACTCTATGACTCTGAAATGTGCCCTATAAGTTTACAGAGTAGGCAATTGTGTGTCATGATTCATTTAACACACTTCAGACATCAGCAGTTGGTGAAGAATCAGTCCCTAAAACTACTAATTGTCCTCTATTGGTTATAAAGAGTTATTAGTATAGATGTAGCTATCATATTAGTCCCATTGGTAGAATCAGCATGGTCATTGAGAAATTACATATAATTTGGAAATAACGGTCCTCAGGGACATTCATCTATCTTTTGGGGATGAATATCCCCGAAGCTCTTCTGTCAGCTCTTCTTTCCAAGTGCTGATAGGGATCCTTCTCCAGGAATAAAGGTTGATCAATCACTAACTTAGTGATTATATTTTTCATCAAGCATATTCAAAGGAACTGCTTAATACCCTCAGCCAGAGGAATTTCAAACCTTCTTGAAAAGGTACAGTCAGTAGGCAATCAGCATAAAGATCCTCCCACTGAACTGGTAACACTATATGAAGTTGAGAATTTATGCAGACTACAAAAGAAAGTTTGATTCTTTGTTCTAGTTTGAACACTTCTGACATTTGAACCTCACATAAGATAGAGGGTACCACACAGTTCAAGATTATTATTTTTTTATTATTTTTTTTATTTTTTCCCCATATGAGTCCTTTTGAAAACTTTTTTTTTTTTTTCTGAACAACCAAAATTTTATAAATGTCCTGTGATTGTCATTGCACTAAATATCCTGACATCCAGCTACAGGTTAATGATAAGATAATGACCAGCATCTATTTACTCTGATATCTCAGCCAGTGAAATAGTACCAATCACAGCAACACTGATTTAATTCAACAGGTAATAGACAATGTCTTTAATCTAAGCTTTATAATCCAATGAGATACAGAAACTCCTCAGTTTTGGCTAAATTGTAAGTGTCTCTGCTTTAATAAAAGTTATTGCAGGAACACAAACTCACCTTTCACCGTTCTCTCACTTGCATACTCTGTCCATTTTAGAGAGATTCCTTGTCTTGCATCCATGTTAATGTCTGTCAGTCCTTTGACTCAGAATTGCTTGTTTGAAAATACACCATCTCACCCAACAGAAGGGCCTCCTTTCACTTCTTGCATCTGCCTTGACTACCATTTGAGCTGCTGCAGGGCCTTTCATCTAAGCCCCAGACTCAGTTCCAGGACAAAGTTTTCTCAGCTCTCCTCCATATCTGGTATTCCTGTATGGATTTCTTCACTACCACAAGACATCTATCTTAGATGACCATGTTTGGATCAAATTGGTCATCTTCAATTGCCTGTCTTTTTCCACTGAATACTGATAGAGCCTAGGCAAGTGGTTTAGCTTTACATGACGATTAAATAGTTAAAGTTAGGGGAGATGAATGATACATTTTTCTCTATCAAATTCTAGTCTTGTTGTCACTGCATTTTTTAACAATTGTATGAGTAATGTGCAAAAAATTAATATTTTGGATGAGTGATTGAACTGAAGAAGTTGGAAAAAAAAGCTCTGTAACAAATTCTTTTGTATTTTTTTGTCACTGAAACTAACTATAGAAAATAACCCCACACAAAATGAGATGCCTAAATAATACTGGAGTGAAATTTGTGCTTTATTTCTACAATATACATTTACTCAAACCAACCCAAACCAAAACCAAAACACTCTTGAAAAGTTTCTCAGAAAAATTTTATTTTGATTCAACTTTCTCCATGTACTACTAATTGCAAAAATATTTGTGAAGTAATGTCAAATTTTATTTGACTCTTGAGACTCTTAATGAATTATACTCATGATTTATACTCATCACTAAAAGATTATTTTTTTTTAACTTCTACAATCTTTTCAACATTATTGTCCATTTAAAAGCTTAGGTAAACTTTTAGCAAAGTAGACTTGATATTTCCTTGACTTTTGTGGAAATGTGAAGCCTAGTACAAGATAGTAGGAGGCATGCTGACAAGCTGTTGACCCTTCTTTTTATACTTAAGCTATAACTGTCCCTAATGACAGCAGTAGCTATGAGTGAGTTCATATTATATGACCTGCAAGAAGGCTTCTGATCGTTGAGGTCACACAGTCTAATTTTGACCCTATATCACAGTAAGATGCAGAGGTTCATTGGATTGTCCCTGTTCATGCCCTAGTTTCAAAGGGTTCCAAGAGATGCTCCAGTCAGAATAACTGCTAGATCAGTATGTTCAAGTATATATGTCCAGCCACAATTGACAAATTTATTCATTCTTTCCTAATCTATAACATTCACACTGCTATTCACTTATGAATCGCTGTTACTAAGCTACTTAAAGTATTCACGTATTACCATTAATCTTTCACAAGCAAAAGTGGAGATTTTAGTTATGTGATTTCTGTTTCTGGAAATGGTTATGGACCATCAATAAAGAGATCCTCATAACTCAAATAAAAAATAAAAATGTTAAATGCACAACATTTGTCAGATTACATGGAAGACAGCAAGCAATAATTTTTTTCTCTTTACCATGCAGAAAAAAATCCCTAATTTGTCAGGAATTATGAAAGAAAAGGAATTATGAAGAAAAGCAGGATGGATACCAGTTTGTTTCCTCCTGTTCTTTACCTATGCCAGTTAAGCCAATGTCATTTTAGGATCTAGGTACTAGAGTGTTTTCTTCTCAGAACTGGCTGAGAGGCCTTTGATATATAAGAAGTCATCATGACCCTAAACTCTGTTAACCTGCATAATGATAAAACTGGTACAGCAATCTTCTTGTCCTGTCCTTGATCCTTAGAATGTTTTAATCTTGCTGAAAATAAGTCTCTGAAAATTAGTTGCTGAAACAGGGCTGCAGATTATATAATCAGGTATAAAATGCCTTAAGACATGCAGCTTAAAAGTTTCATAGTCTCTTATTTCTCACAGGAATGTAGAGTTGGAAGATACCTCCAGCATTTTTGAGTCCAGTTTCTTCCTTCAAATGAACTGTCTAATCCAATCCCTCGTACAAAGTTTATGAGATTGCTTAAAAGAAGCCAAGACCCTGCTCACAAATTGGAAACTGGTTTTGAATGTAACTTCCATTATGTGAAAAATTATTGCAATTTTTCCAACAATGAAAGAAATGTATTCTTGGTTTTCTGTACATCTTGTAAAAATATAGTTATTTTCTTTGCTTGGTATTTTCCCCAGTGATTTACATAGTAATCCTACTCCCTTTTGTTCTTCCTTTTGCCGTGGTAAGTAAACCATGCTCTTTTGTCTGCAACTTAGGAAGGTAAGACGCATTTACCATTCCCAATATCTTGTTAAACATTCTTTTATAGCTGTGAAGTCTGAGCTAAGCTTTCTTAAGGATAGGTGACCAAAACTGTATATGGTGTTCTACATATAGTTTAATGAGTGCCTTATTTCATATCTGTCTTCACTGGAATGCTTTCTAGATCATATTGCTTTTATTTTGTTCCTGCACTGCATTTTTCCAAATACTCTGTTATTTATCCTCCCTTTCATATTCAAATGTCCTCAGCACTTAGTAGATTATCATACTTTGTCCTAGATGCATGACTGAAACTGTATTTTATTTTGCTTTTCCTCCCCTCCCGTCCCCTCCCCTCCCGTCCCCTCTTCTCCTCTCCTCTCCGCAGCGTTTACTGATGTGATTTCTTGAGCAAGTGTCATTAAAGAAAAATAAATATAGTAAATACATTTATTTTTCACAGTGTTCCATGAGGCTTTTGTTCTAGTAACCTTCATTTTCCACCTTCCAATTCTACCTGTGAATTGCTGTCTTCTCAAGTTCAATGAATAATTTCTCCTGTGGCAACATGTCATCTGCTTCACTGAAGTCCAGACAGGTTTCATCTACTACATTTCCCTTCTCTGAAAAAGAGGTGTCAAAGAAAGACATATAGCTCACATGATCTTTCCTTATTACAGTCTATCCCATTTACCATTTACCTTCATGTCTGATTATTCTTTCCTTCCAAATACCTTTGAAAGCTTTGCATACTTTTAAGGCCTGTTTTGCTATTGTCCAGATCATCTCTTTTCATTAACTGTGCATGCTATTCTTTGATAATCTAGATCTACGTCTAATGATGCATTTTTCAAAAAATGTTGCCATTACACCTGCTTGCAAATTCATTTGCAAATTATTTCAGGAAAAGACAATATTTTACCCCTGACTGGATTAAATTGCTTGATTTTACTGTCATTTCCAATATGGATCTTTTCATTTTTTACTCTTACCTCCTTTTTGATACAACATTCAATATTGTTATTCATATTGAAAAGTAAAGATTTCATTTAAATTTTAGAACATTGCACAAGTAATTTAAATCTCTATTTCAGTTCTCAGTGTATAAAAGGCTTTTTCTTTCTTTTTCTCTTTTTCATGTTATTTTATTTTCAAAAGCCTTAAAGTTATTATTCTTAAAACATGCTGGGTATCATTTGTGTGAACTAGGAATGGAATAGGAACAACTTACAGAATGAATCACATTGTATTTTGAAAAATAAATACATGTAGTGTGTTTACATGACAAGGTTTTGGTACTGGGGAGCCATAGGGGTGGCTTCTTCGAGAAGAAGCCAGAAGCTGCCCCATGTTAGATAAGGGCCCTGCCGCTAGCCAGAGCCGAGCCAATAAGCGATGTTGTTTGCGCCTCTGTGAGAGAAGATTTAAGAAAGAGAAAAAAATTATGCTGGGAAACATCAGCTGGGAGAGAGAGAGGAGTGAGAAGCAGCCCTGCAGACCCCAAAGTCAGTGCAGCAGGAGGGCAGGAGGTGCTCCAGGCACCAGAGCAGAAGTTCCCCTGCAGCCTGTGGAGAGGCCCCTGGTGGAGCAGGCTGTCCCCCTGCAGCCCATGGGTCCCACACGGAGCAGATCTCCACGCTGCAGCCCGTGGAGGAGCCCCCGGTGGAGCAGGTGGATGTGGCCTGGAGGAGGCTGCGGCCCATGGAGAGCCCCCGCAGGAGCAGGCCCCGGGCCGGAGCTGCAGCCCGTGGAGAGGAGCCCACGCAGGAGCAGGGGGTCTGGGGGGAGCTGCCGCCCGTGGGGGACCCGTGCTGGAGCAGTTTGCTCCTGGGGGATGCACCCCGAGGTACAGACCCACGTTGTAGCAGGGGAAGAGAATAACTGAGAAGGAGCAGTGGAGACAAAGTGTTGTAGACTGACCACAACCCCCATTCATTCCCCTGTTCCCCTGTGCCTCTTCCGGGGGGGGGGGGGGGGGGGGGGAGGGGAGGGAGATGTTTTTGATTTTTTTCCTTTCTTTCTCACTTCTCTAGCTTGTTAGAAATCAGCAATAAATTTTACTAATCTCCCTGCTCTGAGTCTATTTTCCTGTCATTATTGTTGAGCGATCTCACCATCCTTGTATTGAACCTTGAGCCTTTTGCATCATATTTTCTCCCCCTTTCCCTTTGAGGAGGGGGAGTGAGAGAGTGGCTGTGATGGAGCTCAGCTGCCCACCCGAGTAAAACCACCACAATACACAAAGCAAGAAGTTAATTTAAAAGCCAGAAATGCTGTGAAAGAGAAGGATTATCATGATGAGATCATTGGGTGTTGATGAAATTACTATGTTTTAATTTGTATCCATTGTTTTGTCACTCAGTACTGCTGAGAACAGTTTCACTTCATCTTCTCTACTCTTTTTTGAGGAGAATGGCTTCCCAATGACATCAGCCAGCTCCCTCATCACTCATGGGTGCAGCCCATCAGATCCCATGTGATAAGGGATGTTAGGAGCATGTCCACCTCCTCCAGACACTCCAGACCAGGACTGCTCCTGCCTGGCTGCTGGAGCCCAGCCCAGTGCCCAGGAATCCAGGGTCTCTGCTCAGGCTGAGGGATGCAGCTGCTGCTTTCCTCTTTGCAGGTTCATCCTGTAGCAAAGCTGAGCACCTGTCCCAAGGACACACACATATGGGCACAAGCAGACAGACACATGACACTGACAAGACTGGTCACACAGACTGCCTTCAGCAGCACCCACACGCAGGGCTCGCACACCACAGCAACACAGACAGCCCAGTCCCCTTCTCCCCTCAGGCTGGCACAGACAGCAGCTCCCTGGTGCAGGCACACACACACACACACCTCCAGGCTCACCAGTACATGCACACTCCTGGGTGCTCCGAGCACCAGCATGGCCCCTCTGCCCACCCAGCAGCCCTGTATACATCCCAGCCCCTCTCACCTACCCTATGTGTCCCCTACTTGCCGTTTTGTCAGTGAATGCACACACACACCCTACACACACATGGTTTGGGGCTGACACTGATGCCTGTTCCCGGCAGCCGGCACCAGTCACAGGGCTGTGCCCGTGACCCTGCTCCAGCTGTCAGCACAGAGCCCCTCACTCACCTCCCCCCAAAGCAGCAGGTCTGCGGACACACACACTTCTCCCACCCCACCCACTTCAGGAACTGATGCTGAGACAACACTGGCTGCAGCAGCTGCCACCACAGGGCAGGGCACCCACACTCACCCAGGTCTGGCTCCAGCAGCTGGCACCCAATCTTGTCATGCCCACCCCCCTGGTAGCTGGCACTGAGCACTTTCAGCACACACACAGAGCATAGAGAGTGAGTTTACACAGAAAGATAGTTAATAATAATAACAGTAATAATAAAGATTTAATAAGACAAGACAAACAGTGGTGAGCAGGTGCAGGGGTCAGCCTGACAAACATACTGATCCGCCCTGTTTTACATAACTGGCTCTTTTTTTCTCCTTTTCTGTCTACCCCACTTTTTTCCTCCCTGCTCCCCCTTCTCCCTATCCTTTCCCTCATGGGTTTGTAGAACTCCACTGATTCCTGCACTCCTCATCGACTGCCCCAACCCTGGTTTACAATCTTATCTGTTGTCCAGGTTGATCTTCCTGGAAGTGGCATCTGCGGTTTCTCGATAACCCATAGGTCAGTGTGTCTGGGAGGCTTATTACTTGTCATTGTCTCCTATGTTTGTTTTATCAGGTCTATGTCCTGTATATTTTGTTTCTGGCTTTCCCTTTTTCCCCTAGTTTCTCAACTGACAAGAAACCCAATCAAATAACCTTTCTAGAATAAATGTTCTCATAGCCTCACATTTCCTCAACAATTAGTCTGACTGGTCAGGTTTGGTTCTCGTCACTGCCTCCCTTATCATTTGTTGTTCAGGTTTGTGTCCCTTAAGTTCTTGTTTATGACTCCTTTCTTTTCTTATTACCTCTTTATTTTTTACGCATTTAAAAAAGCCCTTGACTGGATACTCATAAAGGAGCAGACACTATCCTTCTGAAGATTTCTGTAAGCTGATCTTACCAGCAGAGGCTGAGGTGAGGAAGACATTGAGTACTTCATCTCTTTTCATATCCTTTGTCACTACATCCCCCAACCTATTCATGAGAGGATCCATGTCTTCACCAGTCTTCTTTTTGCTGGTGATTTATCTGTAGAGGCCCTTCTTGTTGCCCTTCACATCCTTCACCAGGTTTAATTGCAGATGGGTTTTGACGTTCCTAGCTGTAGCCTTGCATACTTGGACAGTGTCTCTATATTTCTCCCAGTTCACATGTTCCTGCTTCCAACTCTTGTATGTTTCAGTTCTACATTTGAGTTTTCAGCATCTCCTTTTTCATCCATGCAGGCCTCTTGCCATTCTTGCTTTAGTTCCTGCTCTCTGGAATGAAACATTCTTAAGCTTGGAAGGGGTGATTCTTGATCCTTCCACCCACCAGATCTCGACCATCTATGTTGGAAAACACTAGACTGCTACTGTATTAACTAGTGTTTTTTAAAACATTTTCTCAGCACCTGTAAAGGGTTAGCATATGTCACAGAACATTCTCAACAGTCATTTTGCATGCTGTCTTACTCTACCATAGGGTGAAAAGTGTTTAACAAGATACAGGTCATTTCATACCATCTGTTCTCTGTGCCACAGAAATGTCCCAGGCACATTCAACTTACTAGAACTGACATAGCAACAATATTTGAATTTTCTGCTCTTTATCTTCTTTGATTGTTCATTGTTTTCACCCCTACATTTTTGCACTGCTGCTCATTTTTTCATTAATTCTTAGGAATCCATTGGATGGTTCATTTGACAGATTTCATTAGCCAAAGTTGCACTTATAGCTGGATACATGGACTCTGATGATACTGACAAAGAGAAATATTATTATGTCCCTTCATCTCTAAGGGCACCTGGTGTAGACTGTCTAATATCTGTGGTGCCTGAGGCTGATTTGCAGAGCAGCTGCATCCATGCTACATTGCACTCAGCCCTCTAGGCCCTATGTTGTAGCTTTTTGCTCTTATAAAGTAGTTACCAGTTTCTGTGCTTTTTCAGCTCAATGTGTCTGTAATAACATGGAGGTTGGATTTCAGCCTACCAGAATAGCGTTTTCATAGCACAACACTGTTCCAAATCCTAGTTGTTGCATGAGATAAACCTGTGATCCTCAAGGATGCAAAGCCCCAAGTGGTAAAGGACTATTCTGAGTGAAGTAGCCAAGTTGTGCAGTTCAATTCTGTTTTTGTTCTGTTTTGTTTTGTTTTTGTGGGTGGTGGTGGTGCCCAAAACAATATCTCAGAGCTATGTTCAGTCTTTGTCCTAGAGTGGACTATCTAGAGTGGTCTAAAAAAATACAGTAAGTGGGCTCAGTTTGTGGACTTGCTTCCAATCCTTTTTATTTTTATTTTTATTTTTATTTTTATTTTTATTTTTATTTTTATTTTTATTTTTATTTTTATTTTTATTTTTATTTTTATTTTTATTTTTATTTTTATTTTTATTTTTATTTTTATTATTTTTATTTTTATTTTTATTTTTATTTTTATTTTTATTTTTATTTTTTTATTTTTTTATTTTTATTTTTATTTTTTATTTTTTTATTTTTATTTATTTGTTATTATTTTTGTTTTTTATTAGTTTCAACATATTCATAGAATTCCAAAGGAATTCATATAGATTATTTACCATTTATGGTCAGCTTGGTCAGTATTAAATTTAAGTCTTCCTCATGGTTATGAAGTTTAGACTGGACAGTGGAAAGTTGATGGGCTAAAAAAATAAGGTGATGCTTTAAATAAGATAAATTATGATAATAAGCTTTTGGTGTCAGACACATAGAAAGAGGATAACAAACATCTGCCCTCAACTTTCTAATCAAGAATAGCTAGGAAGGATAACTAGCTTATATTCAGGGAGCTGCAAAACTAGTAGATTCATCATTCCCAAGTCAGAGGGTATTATGTTTTCACTGGAAATATGTGGAATTCTTTTAAATGCAATTTGAGTGTTAGACATGACACTTACGTAAGATGTAGGGTTGAGATTCCAGAATTCTTATCATTTTGATCTGCAGAGGGTGTTAAAGTATTTTGCCCCGAACAGACCAACAGAGAAGATCAACTTCTTCAAGAATCACATTTACTAGGAATTCTTTTCTAGTAAATGTGATTTGCTTTTTTTCCACATACTTTCTTTATTCTTGCCTCCATTTTACAGGTCCCTCTCCATTTCATGCTTTCTCTTACTCTTTCCTTACCAAACTAAGAGCTACCATATTGAGCTGTGCTCCATAAAGGGCAATTTTGAGTTCCCTTAAGCTGCTATCACAAGTGCTTCTGGAGACAGAACAGGAATCCAGATAGTGAACTTTTCTATGATACTGACTTGACCATGGAATAAACAGGTACTTTATGGGTTTTTCCTCTCCTAATACGTATTATATTATATTATATTATATTGTATTGTATTGTATTGTATTGTATTATATTATATTATATTATATTATATTATATTATATTATATTATATTATATTATATTGTAATATATTTATCGTATCGTATCATATCATATTATAATCATATCATATCATATCAATCTATCTGCTGCTGTATGACCATTGAAAAAATTACAAATTCCCTGTCATACTCATCTCTCTCATAATATATTCTTTATCTACTCTTCCATTTCTACTCTTTACTTCCTCCATTCTTCCTCTACAACCCATTTCCTCATCTTTCTCTTAATGGGAAAGTATTTTGCCACCTGTCTAGGTAAATATATTACTTGTTTCATAGACCTGACATATATATGTTTGATGTACAATTAATATTGGACTATATATTTTACAAAAAATGTGTTTACTATCTTTTCACTCTCCATCCCCCAGTATCAGAAACAGCATTTTAATAAAGATATATGTTCCTGATATATAATGTTATTCCAGTTTCAATGAGATGCAAATTTCTTAATCGAAAGCAAACTAAAAACAGATTTCTGGAGCAATATTTTTATGAGATAGTTTATGAAAAAATTGAAGAGTTATTTTTGTGATTTAAATAGGGTTATAAATAAAGCCACAGATCTCTTTAACTTTGTATCCTCTTCCCACAGAGAAGCTTGAGGCAAAAATAGCTTAAAAAACTCTCTGTCTCCTCTGTTTCATGTTAAATGACTTCATGCTCTGCACATTAAGAGGTGTAGTTTCCTTTTCCTTTTATTGGTAATAGCTCTTGAAAGAGTTCTAAATAACATTGCATGGTCTGAACAAATGTACACAGACTACAATCCTCATTCATATTCACAGCTCATGCCACAAAACAAGCTAAATAAAAACAAGGAAACACAGCACTACACATAAGAGTTGCTAAGGAAAGGATGGCTTTCATTCTTTGAAGTCACTTACATTGCTGCCATCTCCAAGCTTTTATTAATATTTATTTCATATAGGAGATTTACACATGGATCAGCAGAAAAACAGGTATCTTACTTTATTGTATTCTGATAGCTTTATCTAGCTGCAAATGGCATGTGGAATTATGCCTTGGAATATTATGATTATTTATAATTGTTTCTTGCAATTATCTCTAGTGATTAAATCACCAGTCGTAGCTTACCTGTTTTTAAAATGCTTTGATACTGCTTGTTAATCTTATCAAACAATTCCCATAGGATAAATGAATAATAAATCCAGAACAAGAATGACAGTGAAAAAATGTTAAGCCTGTCTGCCTGAGCACTGTACAGATAAGGAGTGACAAGTTCAAAGTTTTGTGTATAACCCTAGTGCATAAGTGTTTGTAATCACTAACAATATATACATTATAATGCAAACTAATTTCTTAGAAGAGTATCTATACTTTTCTGTTAGTGGTGTTCCATACCTATTATTATTATTATTATTATTATTATTAATAATAATCAGTCTTCTGCATTTAAACTAAAGTATGTTTATGGATATATGCCTTGTAAGTCACACCTTTTCTATGACTTGTTCTTTTTTGTCCATGGTACATATTTCACTAACATTCAACTGGCAGATCATTCTGTTCAGGAAAAGTGAGCAAAAGTTTCTTTAACTTCAGTAGAAATTAAGCAGATGTTTCAGACTAATCACTTGCCAAGATGCTTTGTGGAATGGGATTTTAATCAGCAACTGTGCTATATGTTTTATTTCTAGAAGTATAGATTTCTTTCAATCTAATTGAGAGGGTGAGCAAGTTAGCTAAGCTAATTTAGTAGCATATGTCTGAACAGTGCCAGTTTTATTAGGTGCTTTTTAGGAGCTATGTCCATTAACTACCAAACTAATAGCCTAGTAGCCTGATCCTGAATACATTTCTTATGGAGAGGAAATATTCCCGTGTTCCCACTCATTCATGTTCCCACTCATTCACCAAAGTAAATGCAGACCTTTGTATGATCAAATAATTATTTATCTCAAAGTTGCTGGCATATGTACACTATTATTCTATATAACATACTTAATCTGCAGTGACGTAAGTCACAATTGATTACATATTTTTCATTACATGATTTCTAAGAACTCTTCCTTCTTTTATTCAGTAGAGGTGAACATTCTCTAAGGTGTACAAGCTGGTGATATAATATCTAGGGTCTGTTTACAAGCAAGAAATATGCATGATAATCAGTGTCAGTCACAGTGTAGTTCCTATGAACATGCCTTTAAAACAGGCATATAAACCCCTATAAACCATATTAATGCCTAGTAAGCTGGGTCTCTAGCAAGGCTTCTAACTCTGGGTAAATGTACTAGGGGGAGAAATCATTCAAAAAGCATCTTCATACAGGTCTTTCTACTTTCTTTTTAGTAGCTGGGATGAGAATCATCTCTGAATTTTGATAACTACACAGAAAGCTAACCTTCCAAAACTGGTGGCAAATAGCTTTCCCTTGAATTCTTTAATGATCTGTAGAACTGTGTACACATTACTGTGCAAATAAGTTCCTAGTAGCAGCACTAGTTTATTTTATGTACTTGGGGGAAATATATACTGAAACGAGAGTGTTGTATGCATTCTAAACAGGTATACTCCTGTGAAATCAAAATAAATTTCCTAGCATTTCATAAAGGATTTAATGAAACATCTAATGCTGCAAAATGTTAGTCCCTGTTTTTTGATTATTTTGATGCAAAGTTGATAAATTATGATGAAGTATTTAAAGAGGAAAAGTATATTTTGTTGCTTAGCTCTTATTAAAATGTAATGGTGAGTATTATTTTCTGCTAAAAGAGAAAAAAAATGAAAAAGAAAAATCAAGATGGAGTATCTTTTTCTAAAGAGAAGATGCAGCTCATTTGTGACTTATTCTCTACTGAACGCAGGAACTACAGTTGGAAATGTTATGTCATGTGTTATACTGAACACCAGATATACACAGATATTTCTTGATCTCAAAATTTATGAAGCCTGAAGAAAAAAAAAAAAAGTAGACAATCTGTGTTTGCTCAAAGTTGGGCTACATGTAGCATCTGCCCAAAGTATAAAAATTTTGGAAAGCTGCATCTCATGAAACTAAGAATTCAGAGTGAAAAGGGTTCAGCATTCTACTAATGATGTCTAATGCCAGTGATTATTATCTTAAATAATAACTAATATATCTTATCTGCTGCATTCTAATCTTAAAAGCAGATTGTAAACTTTAAATAAACAGTTTTCACAGGAGTGCTGTTAAGAAGAAAAATATAACTACACTCATTTAATTTGTTCTTTGTATGCAGGCTGATTTTAAATGTTAACAGGACATGGAAAGGAGCTGAACTCCACTAGTCAGCTTCCTGGAAGACCTTACTGCCCTTTCACACGACTGGGCGTATGTTCTGCCTGGGGTTTGACTCTAATATTCTGTTTTGAAAAATCTCTCTCTTGCCCTATCATCTCTTTCTTTTCCATTCTTTCTGATGTTGTTATTGTTCTTGACAGACTTGCTGGTAATTTGTGATGAGAGATGGGAGCTGTCTGCTATACTGAGAATTTCCAGTCACCTTACAAAATGGAGGTTTTCCTTAACTTGCTCTTTCTTTTCCCTTTGTGGAAGAACTATTTAGTCACTGCAACTTTCCCCAGTGAATATTTAACTGCAATTAGATGATTCCATTTATTGTTGACTACAGTCAGATGGTGACTGGGCCATTAAAGCTGAAAAAGTTTTTTTTGCTCATTAACCAAAATGGACACAAAAGGTGTTAAGAAAAAATGTGTCATTTCCACTAGGCCAGTCTCTATAAAAATGACCTTTTAATAAGAATTAGCAGTTAGTTTTGCAGCTAGTAAGTCAAAGAAATCTCCAGAACTCGTTGGTAGTCCTTGAAAAGTTAATGGTACTTAACAGTCTGTAGTTGTCTTAATTTGGATAAGACCCATGTAGGGACCTTGCTGACCTTGTTAACTGAAATCCCTGAACAGCTCTTGAGAAGAAAAGCCAAAACCAGAACTTTGTATAAACATTTAATTTTGGCAGAATAGTGTGGTTAGATCTAAATCCAAACCTTTTGTCAGCTGAGACACTCATTGTTTTCTGTCACTGTGCTTGGATCATGTTAAGAAAAAATGAACTGATGAGCAAACGTTACTGAAATAGCTTGGCTAGCTAAGGGAACAGCTGCTGCCTCTGACTTATGATATATCCTTAGCCCACATGCCTATAAAACTCTTCTACATATTACTTCCTAGAATGGCATGCTTAGGGGTGGTTTATATTTATCTGAATCCAATGCAGATTGGATTGTTTAAGAAATTAGAGTCAAATTGCCCAAGCATTTAGCCATTTGCTTATGGGTACTTCCAAACTCTAAATGGTCTTTACCTTGATAAATAAATAAATAAATTGCCCAGTTTTGTAAAATTGTGTGAAAAACTGTACACCCGGTTATTTTTATGAAGAACCTAGTCTATTGAAGTTTCATACTAGGCTTATCATTGTGACATTTGAGCACTTACATCATCCAAAATCACTAAAAGACTGTAGAAAAGAAACAATAAATACAATAAATATGAACTACAGGGGCTCAGCAGCATGAAGTAAAAAAAAAAATAAATAAATTTGAAAGTCAGAAAGACTTTATTGCTGAAACATTGAACTGAGGAATTAATTCCGTAAGAACAGTAAAAAGGTAAAATACTTGGAAATGGAATAAAATTATGTGGAACAGTATCTTGCATTAGCATTAGAATTTTAAGGATATTTCAATGGTTTATAAAAAATATATGGTATAAATAAACATATTCCTAATCTACATAGTTGCGATTATCTTGGTTCATTAAAGCAAAGGTATTATAAAAAGTCAAAGTACTTGTTGCTGTTTTATTGTTTTGACTGAATTAATGAATTTTTCCCTATTGATATGAGCAATTTACATCCTGGACATCTCATTTTCAAATAATGCAAATCAATTTTAGAACTTGAAGAACTGATATACTAATTACAAATGCAGTCCAGCGCAATAACTGTTTTCCCACAGAGGCTGAGGAATCTCCACCTCTGGAGGTTTTTAGGACTTAAATAAGCAGATAAGGGCTAGATCTAGTGTTGGTAATAGTCCTGCTTCAAGTAGGAGGATGAACTACAGAGGTTCCTTACAGCCAATATTTCTATGTTTCCATGTTTATATATAAGAGTTTAAATTTCTGTGGGCTTTATATACTCAAAAAAGCTGCTGTAAATCAATGCCAGATTAAATTAGCTGTTTCCCCCTAATTTGCTGGGAGGGTGGACACTCGCACTGTCTGCCTTCACTATCTAACTTGTGATGCCTGAGATAAAGACCCTGTAAGGCTTTCTGCAAAATGAGTGGATTAAGAAATGGTTCAGAACACCTTGGTCAAGCTTTGGTTCTTATTTGTCCTGTATGGCACTAAGTTCTAGCCATACCTCTCTTTACAGGTGACCAGCAGAAATGGGGCTGCTAATTTAGGTACCTAGAAAAAGATTCATCTGATTGAATGTAAACAACTGTATCTAAGCTAGTCATCCTAAGCTTCCTTTGTAGTCAATAGAGAAACAAAGTAATTTTGAGGATATGCTTTATCTTATCCTATTTCAACTCTTAACTATGAAGAACATGTAGGATAACTAGCTCAGATGTAGACATTTAAAAGAGAGGGACACCATACTAACTCAGTAAACTGTCCAAAGTTAAAGTTAGATGAGTATTACAATGACCTGACTAAATGATTTATAGCAGACTGTGCATAAAGCCTGTAGTTTATGCTTACTGATATTTTATCATAAAGTTAGACACATAAGTTTAAAGATATACATCGATGTGGGGAGAAAAAAATCGTGATGCAGGTCTTTATTAACATACATTTGCTGATCTAGGTTCACATTTGTGCAATCTAGGACCACCACATTTTGTTGCCTTGGTTATCATTACAAAGAAAGTGCAGCTAGTTTTAAATAGTTTCTTGTTGTTTTATGTACTGTGTAATGGTCATACCATAAGCTGATAAAAGTGTGCTGAGGACTTAAACTCTAAAAGATCTGTTCCCTAGCACACACTAAGTAAAGAAACTGGCATATGGCATGAGATACAGATAGATATACATGTAGCCTATAGTAGTTTGAGCTAGTATCTCTAGTATTTTAAGCATGTACTTACAGTCAGGGTTCTTTTTGTTGTTGTTGCTTTTTATTTTTTATTTTTCATTTTTTTGTGGACTGCTTATACTTACTCTTAGATTTAGTCAGTCACATCATATGAGTAGGAACTGCTACTATCCAGTCATTTCTTGGCTTGGATACTTCATTTATCATTTTTTAAACCCTATCTTTAACCCCTAATGACTTTTTGATCTGTAAAATCTGAAATTATCCTTGCTGAATATTATCTGATTTATAATCAGGAATAATCAGCTCTTCATCCACAGCAATATGTGTTCTGTTCAGCAAATCTGTTGTATGATTCACAGCTCCTTATAAAGAAGATGTTCCATGACTTATGAATGACACCTCCTCTTCAAATTTGGTGTTCCTTATTCAGCTAAAAAGTGTATTGATCTCAGTGTTACTTGAGTGAGTGTGTTAGATTAGGATCTCCAGGTGGAGTTCTGGAAGAAAAAAAAAAAAGAAAAAAGGAAAAATGAAGAACTGTTATATAAGCTTTTATAAAAATGTCTGTTACAGTTTTCCAAATAAAAGTAATTCTTACAGAGCTTACATATACATTCTTAAGACTTCCATGGAATTAGAGAGCACAAGAGATTCCATCTGCTGTGAACAGATATTCATCCTTTTGCACTGCCACCTGAAATCCCATAAGCAAAATTAGTTACCATGGACAAACATTTTCTTGAGAGAATAAGCAGAGAAGTTCTTCTTGAAGGTCAGTCAAATGTTCAGGAGAAGCTGTCAGTCTGGTTTTATTTTTTTGTTTGTTTGTTTGTTTGTTTGATTGATTATTTTTATGCAGATGGACCAGGCTCACTTAGTAAAGATGTCCATATAACGTAGCTTTTTTCCACACAGAATCTTACAAGCTATGTTCTGCAAATATTCTGTGCAGAAGAATTTTAGCATTCTTCTGAAGACAGGTGTTAAAGTGAATGAAACAGTATGTATTGCCAAGCACATGAACTTTCTTGCTGCAAATGGTAGACAATAGGACTAGCAGTAAGTGACAGAATAACTTTTCAGAAATGACTTTCAGTGTTGGATAAAATAGTTTGCAAGAACAAAAACAAAGAATCATACAACAAAGCAGCAACTCTTGTATCTCCATGGAAGGGCTGCCAGATTTTTTGACAGCTAGAAATAATGCTTTTTTCTGAATCCTAATCTCCGAATTGAGAAGCCATCCTGAATTCAGGAGAAACCAAAGAGTGAGTCTTGTCACTATGGTGAAAAGTGGATAAATAACTTAAACTGTCATACTGCTAATGGTTACAGTTGCCTCTAGACTCCCTCCCCACATGCACACTCCCATCCAGCCCCCAAATTTGCTTGCTTAACATCATTCCTTATCTAAATAAGTGTCTGAGTTACATTTGCATTCTTCCACAAGTAATGAATTGCTGAAGGAAGTAGTGTCATTGACACACTTTTTTTTTTTGCATTTGTAGTCATTTCTTCACCATTAATTCTTTACATGTGTTTAGAATATACCTTCTGTTTGAGAGAGGCAAGATGTCAAGTACATGGTTAGTTGAATATTAAGTATAATTTCAGCACATCCACAAAACTGAATGACATGAGATTGGTAAGTAATACCATTTGCTTTGTCCTAAATAATCAGTTCAATTTACTTTAATATACTTTCACTGTTGAAACCAACTGTTACCATTCAACTTGCCATTGTCATTAGATCTTGCATATGATGCCCCCAGTGAATTATTTTTGTGGTATCCTATTGTTCTGAATTAATGAGAAGCAGAAATTTATACTGAAGATGGCAACTTGCAAAATAATGTGATACTATAAGTTATTAATATTGTTTAAAAACAAATAAAAATACTACTTAATGGGCTATATATAGTTTATATTTTCTTATTTCAGAACAAAGAGGAAATACCAGAATTCCTGGACTCTGTTAACAGACTTACTTGGTAGGCATTGAGAGCTCTATGCTTCTGTTTGATGACAGTAAATTGTGTCTAATATTTATGGCAACTATGTGAAATATTCACATAACAAACTGAAACTGTATAGAATATGCCTGAGTTTAATTATGAATTGGCGATTTGGGTTGGCATTTTTCAAGAGGAATAAGAAAGCAAGCTGAAGAAAGCAAGCTGTGCAATTTAGTCTACCACACAGGATCTGCAGTTGTGGTTATCTTTTTTTTTTTATCTTTTTTTTTTTAAATTTTTGACTTTAGACAACATTTGACAAAAGACTAGATACAGATCTTGGTACTTGCTGAGATATCAATTTCAGCTGAAAACAAACAAACAGAAAAACCCAGCTTAGTATGAGACATGATCATCTATGGATTTCAGATCATTGACTATAGCATGCTTTTGAATCATATGCAATTCATTTTCATAGTTTGATGTAATATCATGTGAAGCTTGGTCATGAAATTATCTGAGTTTTCCCTTAAGAATGGAATCTGTGTTATATAAGTTTTCAGCTTCTCTGAGTTTACTAAAACTACCAAGTAATTTAATTTCTGGGCTAAAATAGATTTGAATGAATACCTGAATAGATAAGAAATCACATGTAAAAGAAAGAAGGAAAGAAACCAACAAACAACAACAAGAACAAAACAAAACAAAACAAACATATATATGCAAAGAAATATCCCTCTACATAACAGGAATTTCTTGCATTAGAGTCTACTTTTCTGAGGGTCTCTGAAGAAATATGATTGTATGGTGTTGTGACTATTGCACTGTACTAAAAGATCACGATTCAACTTCTGGCTGTGTAACGCACTTCCCACTTCCTGTGCCTTTGGACTTATCAGTTAGTTCTTCTACATCTTATTCATATTTTTTTTAAAAAAATATTTATTTTGTTGTTTTTGTTTTTGTTTGTGTGTGTTATGACATGAATCCATTTTACTTACAAATAATGCATGGGACAATGTATTGCAAATGGGAGCAATGCACTTCACTCACAACAGAGAAGCAGCAATGTTTATTGATATAACATACTGATTTAACAAAGTCTGATTGTAAATAGCACCTTAACAAGATTCGATGGCAAGTTATACTCAGTCATTTATGGGATAGAAGATAGGGTTAAATACACTCATCCAGGAGACTGTCTCATTGAGTCACGAAGTTCAGAGTGGACCCCCTTGCATTCTAAACTCCTTCTCAGAGGAGGCTAAGAGCAGCTGGATCCAAACTTAGTCCCAGACTTGGTCAACAGTTTATGTTTAAAGGTTGAAGAGACACTCCTGTTGACTCACAAGGTTTGGAATGGACCCTCTTGCTTTCTAAATTCCTTGAACCAAAAAGGTAGGGAGCCTAGGTGCAGCTGGATCCAATCCTAGTCCAAGACTTTGTCAATGGTTTATGTCTAAAGATTACATGTGTACAATCAATCTAAAATATAATCTTAGTGAAGGTTACAAAGTTTATCCAGCTATTAATCACTTACCAAGGATCTGTAGCAACAAGGAATTTCTTGGCATTAAGGCATAAAGGATCTCTACAGCAGGCTTAACCTTGAGAGGAGTCCCTGCCCAAGGGGAGATCCTGTTTTTCAGACCTCTATCATATAGAAGAGCTTAACGGACTCTTGGGGTGCTCACTATTTATGGGGTAAGATGGTTGACTAACAGTCATATTTGCATACCAACTGCAGATGTTAGTTTCTTCCAAATTTGGCTTGAGGGAGATATTGACCAGTGGTTAGGTGAGCACATTGCTCAACTAGCCCCTTGACTGGTGTGTGTTATCAGTCTGGCTGCAGCCATCACGACCAGATTGCATCCACCACAACTGCTGCTGATGGTTATCTGCTCAAGCTGGATGCAGCCATCATGACTGCCACTGGTGGTTAACGCTTGAGAAGGGTTACAGGAAATAAAGGTTAGGAAGGTGTGGGTGGAGCACACCATCACACAATGTTCCTACAATTTGCTAGCTAAAGACATGCCATGAAGCAGTTAAACTAGTGAAGGAGACAAAGATGTATGACCTCACTCTTCACAAATAGTGCTGTAGATACACATGCAAATGCAATTAATTTTGTAAAAGTGATGGAGAAAATTAAAGTCTGCTGTACAGAGCCAACAATTCTGCTTCCAGTAGTTTATGACACTGCTTTATGACACTTCAGAGGGAAATAATCTAGGAATTTTTCATTTAGGAATCAAGTTTATAACCAGAGTGTTAAGGAATAGAAGCAAAATAAGTTTAATGTTGTCTAAAATTCCTTGGACTAATCTTTACCAGATACCATCTTAAAAAGCTTCCACCCTTCCTTCAAGAAGTCCTACTGCCTCAAAGAAAGAGTTACAAAATGAGTCAAGCCAAAGATGTATTTTGGAGAGATAATATATTGTGAGAATTGAGTCATTATTTAAGCTTCATTTTCAGGGGATCATGGCCCTTAAGCTTTAAAAATAACTATATTGAAGGGCTAGAATAACTATTAAAAATAACTATATGGGTTGGAATGACCCATGTGTAGTTGCTTTGTTTGACATTTTTATTTTATTTTATTTTATTTTATTTTATTTTATTTTATTTTATTTTATTTTATTTTATTTTATTTTATTTTATTTTATTTTATTTTTTTTGTGGACAATTTTTCTTTAAAGCTTTGATATTTCTCATGGCTGAACAGACTGCTGAAAGCTTGCAGTTTGAAAGATCAGAGAGTAGAGAATATCTTTTCTCAGCTTCTGAAATTCAACAATGGGAGCATGAGCTTCCTTTGTGCCAATCAGAAAGCAGATTTACACTATGACTGGTATAATCTTTGTGGGCCAAAGCAGTACATCTTTTTAATCAAAACATAAAGCATATTATTAAGGGCACTCCAAATTGAAAAAAAAAAAAAAAGTAGTTCTGGTCTATCTATATGCAGCTTTCACACTTCTTGCATATAGATTTTTATCCAACCTTTAAAAAAATTACTGTCTTCCTGGGAATCTTCTTTCCATCCCCAGTTCCTTGCTCTTGAAGAGGATCATAAATAAAAAGAATTCAGATCACACAAACAAATTTATATCTACCATAGCCTATCTGTCAAGTCTTTAATTTTCAATAAGTTATTGGCATTATTTTCTGTATTTGTCCTTTGAGGCCATCTGAAAATTCCTCCCTGATCAACTGCAATTGTTATTTAAGTGGCAGAAAATACTTATGAATGTATGCCAACCTCAAGTTCTTTGGAAACTCAAAGTTTAATTTCATTTTTTATATGAATAAGAAGAGTAGTAGGGAACAGGAAGAGGGAAATAAATTCCACTCTGAAAGAAAAAAATGATAAGCCAATGAAAAAGCAAACCACCAATACTATTCCATTATTATTTGCAGATGTGGTGCTGAGGTGCCTCTGAGTACCTGCTCATTTCTTTTCCATATTGAATGGAATCTGAGTCCTTACTTAATACTCAGTGGATATCAAAAAGGCACATGAGACTTTGAAAATCTGGTCTCTATGTAATATTCTTCAATTCCAATGAATATTTTTTTTATGTAACTCTTAGATAAATTTGCATACAGTTTAAAAATATATGAGTTTATAAGGCTGAGGAAGGACATCCTCAATTTCACTGAATTTCACTGATGATAGTTTTAATTTTATCTTTTAACTATTATATGTGTTCATTTTGTGAAAATTTGGAAGGCTCCCCACCAAAGTCTGATCCAATCTTTCTTTCTTTCTCTCATATTCTAAGGCTGTGATGAATGAAAGCAAAGCATAAAGCTGACAGAGAGGACATAACATTAATTATATTGAGACAATCTGCTAGCAGTCAGGGTGAATGAGGTTTTTTTTACAATCAAGTTTCACCAGTACCAATAGTTCTATCAGCTTCTGAGCTTGTTCCACTGCATGGGTGAACAGTTAGGTAGGTCATTTGTCACAGAATATAAAAGCAAGAATCCACTTTTTGAAGTGGGGAATTCAAGACAATGAGCCCATCAGTAATTTGTGCTATAATTCCATCTTTGTATAATCAGAGAGATTAGCTGCCAGCAATCTGTTTATGTGCAAGAGCCTAGCAATATCTTAGAGAGAGTTTTCCATGTAAGCCTATCAATTTTTATGAGATTTATATGTTTTGATCAACAGAACATACTTTGAGGAGGAGTATTTTTATTTTTTAATTAGCAACTTATTTCACTTTTTATTGAAACAGGAACACTCATTTGGCATTTTATTTTGAGAAGTAGCCAAAAGCATACTGGACTCTCCTTTTGTGTTAGGTAGACAAGGTGAAAAGCTTGAAAAGGGTATTGCTTTAACACAGATGACCACAGGATGAATTTGATCTTGTTAGGGCTTGAATAAACTCAGCTGGAAAATTGGATGGACCCGACCGAAAAAACAGGTGTTGTAGCTCAATTTAAATAGTCTCAATAAATAAATGACAGCCAAAAGCTATGTAAAATTGTATGTAGTTATTGTAAAATAGTAGGAGAAATGGATTTGTGATACCTTTTTACTGGAAAACCAAAAAGGTTCAAGGAGGAATGTTGCTATAGTTCCAGTACATCTTTACAATAAGAGGTTAAGTAACTGCCTTGAATTTTTTTTTTAATTAATTATTTTTTATTTTTTTGAGAGTGAGAAAAAATACTTGATACCTGGGAGGAATTTAATAAGGAATACATTTGATATAAATCTTATTGCTAGACTTCATGCATATTTCCTAATATATATTTATTTCTGGAGACAATTAAAATAATTATTTACATTTTTCAAACAGTGACATTTCATCTGGTGTAGAAAGAAAGAGAAGAAAAACTTAAAGGAAGTACTGAAACTCTTATGCTAGCATCTTGTTGTTTGTTAATGATATATTTGCACTAATACTACTTTCCTGAAAAGACATATGACCTAAATTGAAACTATTAGTTTATTTATGCGATAAATGTTTTAAAATTCATGGTTAGCACCACTCTAAAAATTCTTTAAAATTGTTTTAAATCAATATAAAAATAAAAATAAATTTTCATAAATATCAGAAGTAATTTGAATTAAAAATGTCCTTTTATTTAGAAAAATGGATGTGTGTCTCCGGCTCCCTTTTTATCAAGAAACCTACATTATGTGCAGTGTGAAATAATACTATGTATGATTTCAGAGCTATAACTGCCTAATTCATATAGAAAGAAGTGATTAGATATTTTTGGTGGTTGTGGTATGCAGTACTTACAGGTTATTAGTATGGATGCCTCCCTGTTCTTTTTGGTCTTAAGATCAGTGGCTTCATTCTTTTCATAGTGGGAGTAACAAGCACTTGAAGAACTTTGCTGGGAAGAATGCGGAGTGTTCATGATAATGGGTTCTTCTTCAATGTAGCATACACATTTTAATGTTTAGTATTTTAATTTTAACATTTCAATATATTTTCTAACATACTTTTAAGCCTTTGTTCTTTCTTCATTTGTCTGTGGCACCATATTACGTTCAAAAGTACTATATGTGGAGCCTTCTAGGTATGTTAAATACCATGGTTCTGTTTCTTACCCTTAGGTTTTGTACAGCTCTGGTCAGCATTACCGTAACTGGTCATGGGTGAGTTGTTCATAGCTGTGGGTTCTACTGCACCAGCCCTCATCATGCCATGCCTGCAGTCCTCTGCTCTGCAACCTGTGTCCTCACTTCTCAAGGCGTGCGTAATGATGCAGACTGCATCATTATGGTACAATCATAAATATCTTTTTCTACATATAATAACTACTTGTTACTGCTATCTATATAAAATTATGTATGTACTATAAAAAGATAAACACAATTTAAACAAAGTAGCCATTACCACCTGGTCAGTTAGAAAAATGTCTGTCACAGCTAAATTAAGTAAATCACAGCTGTATGCAGGTCAAGATAAGTTCAGACACAGCAGGCTTGATAAGCCTTATTTCTGAGGCTGTGCAATATATATATATATATGTCTCAATATAAAGCTCAAGGCTAGTAACAATGGTACAGTATTACAGGACTGTATAGAACTCCAAGGATGAGACCAGCTATCCATGTAGAGGTAGGATGCTGTGATTTCAATATCTTAGTATAGGTACATTGATCACTTCAGTGTGTGTGTTTCCCCATTTCTGCCCCCATATGTAGCCTGCCAAATAGTTTGAGGAATTTCATGTTGTGATTCAGGCCAAAGATAAAGTAGTTGTATTTCTGCCTAAGAAGATAACTCCTTTATCTATACTCTTTTTAAGCTTTTAAGCATGAACAGCAACAACAACAAAAAGATCTGGAATGATTTTTCTACCGAGCTCTTTCTCAGATATTTTCTTGTGGGAGCTGGTGAAAAGACTTTCTTCCCTATTTTTTTCTTCTCCTTATATTTTTATTTAAATAGCTTATTACCCAAATTTAAGTCTAATTTTCAGCTATATACTGTACATAGATTAGATATTGGTATATAAAGAATCTTAAGTGTTGGTTTGAACCTTGGAAGAAATTCATTCTTGCAAAAACCCTGACTAAAGTCCTATCCAACTTTTCTTGGCATTGCTGTATCCTCTGTGTATATAACTTGTAAATACTCAGATACCTTAAATTTATTTGAAGTTGCTTGTCTAAAATTTAGTAGGTTCTGACATCAGTTAGAACTCTGAGATACCATTGAAAATACATGGTGAGATTTTAAAAACAACTGTTTTCAGATACATTTATAATAATTGCTCTTGACTAGAGATTATAGGTCTCAGTGAGTTGTTCTTCTAAAGCATTTTTGGGGCAGTAATAGACATGCTGAAAAAGGCAATTGAGACACTGCTTATGCGCAGCCCTAAAGGTACTTTGATAAGTTTTTTTTTTTTTTTAACAGATGGTGTAATTTGCTTCCTGCTGTTTTCAGGGTTGTCTTCATCCTGAGGTATTCTAGTGCACTCTTGTGCCAATCATATTTGTCCATTATGACTGTTTCTGTTTTTTTTTTATTTCAATTCTCCTCTGACTTATTTTTCACTTTTATTGTGTAATGTTTTTTTTTCAGGCAATTGCTGACCTAGTAAGCCTGAGGCAGCCACGACATACATGGTTCTGGATTATTGTTAAAATGTTTTTCCCTCCTTTTTATGATCCTGAAATAATGTATAATTGATCCTCTGAAATTACATACACACACCCCAAAAAAAAAAGCTAATACTGTGTAACGGTAGATTTATTATAACATATTCCCAAAGTTCTGCAAAGATCATGTGAAATTGGCCCTTAATGAAGGGTAGTGTTAAAATGTAATCTAATATAGCTATTTTTATTCTACATTGCTTTTATGCTCTAGAAAGCAGTCCACTGATATCCTGGAAGAACAGAATCCTTTCCTTTAAAATCCTGAGGTGCTGAGGTAGAGACAGCAGTTCTAGAAACCCTTCCTTTTCAGCTGTGGTGCTTTTTCTGAAAAAAAGAGAAGGACAGACAGAGAGAACCATGATGCTTGTTCTAGATCTGGTAGAATGGGTGGTTGTTCTCAGCTGGAGACCATTATAATGTAAGTTAAACAGTTTTACCATATTTCCTTACAGCTGCTATACCTATATTTAAAGAAATTTAAGTTTGCGTCATTTGTTGTAAGCTGATGACTTCTCATGATACCATTTTCTTTGTCTTCCAGATCTCTGATAGATAAACTGAACAAAGAGAACAAAAATTGATTGACTATATGTGACTTTGGGAATACTTGCAATGGGCTAAGAATGTCCATTTAAACATGCCTGTATAAGCAGATATAGGCAGTTATGTACTAGCTCTTCCAACATTCTGGACTGGCCAGTCACAAGTCATCTCTGGACCAGGTGCTGTCTAAATTAATTTCAGAGAGGCTGTATCTCATCTAAAGCATCACACTTCTACTTCTATAGATGATGTACCAATATGCTCAGTATTCTTGTAAGGTAACAAAACCTGTTCATCCCACTTTACAGATGGTGCTCTGAAGAGAATATGAATGACTTGCTTGGACATCACACAGGAAAACTGAAGAAAAACTGTTTTTATCTCCTAAAGTGTGGGCTAACACAATGACCGTTAAACAACTCTCTCTCTTCTTTACTTGACATTTTGGTGTACAATTATGAAACTTGGTATTTGTGTCCTGTTAAGCTATGTTTTTGCCTGCAATCACTGGAACAGTACTGAAGTGGGTTGGTGACTCTTTGCCTTCAGGAAGGTAGAGGAGTAAAATGCTTCTAATTAAAATAGAATCATTAAGGTTGGAAAAGATCTCCAAAATCACCTAGTCCAACCATCCCCCTACCAGCAATGTCACCCACTAAACCATGTCCCTAAGCACCACGTCCAACCTTTCCTTAAACACCCCCAGGGACGGTGACTCCACCACCTCCCTGGGCAACCCATGCCAATGCCTGACTGCTCTTTCTGAGAAGAAATGTCTCCTAATTTCCAAACTAAACCTCCCCTGGCACAACGTGAGGCCACTCCATCTAGTCCTATCACTAGTTATCTGTGAGAAGAGGCCAACCCCCAGCTCCCCACAGCTTCCTTCCAAGTAGTAGTAGAGAGCAATAAGGTCTCCCCTGAGCCTCCTCTTCTCCAGACTAAACAACCCCAGCTCCCTCAACCACTCCTCACAGGACTTGTGTTCCAGGCCCTTCACCAGCTTCATAGCCCTTCTCCGGACAGGCTCCAGGGCCTCAATGTCCTTCTTGTAGTGAGGGGCCAAAAGCTGAACACAGTACTTGAGGTGTGGCCTCACCAGAGCTGAGTACAGGGGAACAGTCACCTCCCTGGTCCTGCTGGCTGCAATATTCCTGATACAAGCCAGGATGTTTTTGGCCTTCTTGGCCACCTGGGCACACTGCTGGCTCATGTTCTGGCAAGCATTGACCAGCACCCTCAGATCCTTTTTCTTCTCCACAGCTTTTGAGGCACTCTTCCCCAAGCCTCTAGTGTTGCAGAGCAGTGCTTACAGTAAGTAAAGTATTTTCAACTTCTTGTGCTGCCCTATCAGCGAGGAGGCTGAGGATGCACAAGGAGCTGGGAAGGGACAGAACCAGGACAGCTGACCCAAATTAGTAAATGGAATATTCCATACTATGTGATGTCATGTGGGGCAATAAAAGTATAAAAGGCAATAAAATGGGCTGGGGCACTGGCATTGTCTGGGGATTGCAGGTGGTGAGGAACTGTGCATTGCTTGTTTTGCATATTATTTTGTCATTATTATAATAACAAGCCAGGATGCCACTGGCCTTCTTGGCCACCTGAGCACACTGTGGGCTCATGTTCAAATGAGCTTTGACCAACACCCCCAGATCCTTTTCCTCCACACAGCTTTCCAGCCACTCTGAGCCAAGACTGTAGTGCTGTATGCGGTTGTTGTGGCCAAAGTGCAGGACCCTGCACTTAGCCATGTTGAACCTCATCTCATGGGCCTCTGCCCATCGACCCATCCTGTCCAGGTCCCTCTGCAGGGCCTTCCTGCTCTCTGGCAGATCAACACTACCCCTCAACTTGCTGTCATCTGCAAACTTACTGAGGGTGCACTCAATTGCCTCGTCCAAATCATCAATAAAGGTATTAAAGAGGATGGTTCCCAACACTGACCCCTGGGAAACACCACTGGTGACTGGTCACCAGCTGGATTTCACTCCATTTACCACTACTCTCTGGGCACAGCCGTCCAGCCAGTTTTTAACCCAGAGTGTACCTGTCTAAGCCATGGGCTGCCAGCTTCTCCAGGAGAATACTATGGGAGATTGTGTCAAAAGCGTTGCTGAAGTCTAGCTAGACTACGTCAGCAGCCTTTCCCTCATCCACCAGGCAGGTCACCTCCATAGAAGGAGATGAGGTTGGTCAGGCAGGACTTGCCTTTCATGAACCCATGCTGACTGGGCCTGATCCACTGGTTGTCCCGCATATCCTGTGTGATTACATTCAAGATGACCTGTTCCATCACCTTTCCTGGCACCACGGTCAGGCTGACAGTCCTGTAGTTTCCTGGGTCCTCCTTACGACCCTTCTTAAAGATGGGCATCACATTAGCAAGTCTCCAGTCATCCAGGACCTCTCTGGATGACCACGACTGCTGATAGATGATGGAAAGCGGCCCAGCAATCACATACACCAACTCCCTTAGCACCCTTGGGTGGATCCCATTTGGCCCCATGGATTTGTGACTGTCCAGATGGAGCAGCAGGTCTCTGTTTCCACCTGAACTGTGGGGGGTTTCTTCTGCTCCCCGTCCTAGACTTCCAGGTTGGGAGGTTGAGTACCCTGAGGATAAGTGGTCTGGTTAGTAAAGACAGATGCAAAGAAGGCATTAAGAACCTCAGCCTTTTCCTTATCCACGTTCCCCCCTGCATCCAGTAGAAGATGGGGATTCACCTTGGCCTTCCTCTTGCCAGTAATATATTTATTAAAACATTTTTTTTGTTTTCCTTATCCATAGTGGGTAAGTTGAACTCATCCTGGCCTTTGGCCTTCCTGATTTTTTCTCTGCATATGCTAGCAACTTCATTGTACTGTCCCCAAGTTGCCTGCCCCTTCTTCCACAGGACATAAACTCTCTTTTTCTCCTGGACACTCTACAAAAGTCCCCTGTTCAGCCATGCCAGTCTTCTTCCCCGCCAGCTCATCTTCCAGCACACGGGGACAGCCTGTTCCTGTGCCTTTAAGACTTCCTTCTTGAGGAGCATCCAGCCTTCCTGGACCCCTCTGCCCTTCAGGACTGGCTCCCTAGGGACCCTCCTCCCTACCAGTGTCCTGAACAATTTAAAGTCAGCCCTCCAGAAGTCCAAGGTAGCAATTTTACTGACTACCAAGAACAGAGAACTCTACGATTTCATGGTCACTCTACCCAAGACAACTCCCTACCACCACATCTCCCACCAGTCCTTCTCTGTTCGTGAACAGTAGGTCTAGAGGGGCACCCCCTTCGGCAGGCTCACTAACTAGCTAAGTCAGGAAGCTGTCTTCCACACACTCCAGAAACTCCTATACTGCTTCCACAGGTCTTTATTGTATTTCCAGAATATGTCCAGGAAGTTAAAGTCCCCCATGAGAACAAGCACTGGCGATTGAGCGACTTCTGCTAGCTGCTGATAGAACATCTCATCTGTCTCTTCATTCTGGTTTGGTGGTCTATAAGAGACACTCACCAGGATGTCTGCCTTGTTGGCCAGCCCCCTGATCCTTATCCACAGGGACTCTACCTTATCATTCCCAACTCCGAGCTCAACAACATTGAAATACTCTCTAACACAGAGAGCCATGCCACCACCCTTCCTTTGTTGCCTGTCCCTTTTGAAGAGCTTGTAGCCATCCATTGCAGCACTCTAGTTGAGGGAGTGGTCCCACCACGTTTCATTGATGATGACTAGGTCATAGTTTGCCTGCCACACAATTTCTTTTCCTCCTGTTTATTGCCTATGCTGTGTGCATTGGTGTAGATGCACTTCAGTTGTGTCATTGCCCTCACCCCCACCCCTGGCATTGCTCCCCCAGGCTCATCCCTGTTGAGCCTCATTTCACCCTTTTCCCACTTTGTACCTAGTTTAAAGCCCTCTCAATGAGCCCTGCCAGCTCCTGAGCTAGGATCCATTCCCCCTTTGAGACAGATGGGACTCATCTGCAACCATCAGGCCAGGTGCTGAGTAAACCTGCTGAGTAAAAGATCTTTTAAGGTGAATAACAGCTGTGACAGTAGACCATGAAAGCAGTAAATATCCCCTAGATTTCTGCACACTGCTTAGACACCTCTCAGTCTTGATGGTAAGAGATGTAAATAAAATTAGGGTCATGAGCATTTGTGCTCATTAAAGATTATTCAGCAGCAGGTTATACTGATCAAGTCTAATTGGGATAAGTATTAACACCTTTTTTTTTTTTTTTTCCCTCTGTTGATCCTGTATTTTAAGGAAAGAGGGAAATATTTCAGTATGGATAACATATAATTCTATACTTACAGTGGCAAACCTATTTAAATCCAACTGAATGTAGCTAACGTGGCTGAATAACTCACAGAAATATAAATCAAGGTCATACCGTCCTCATTATTAATACCTAAGGTCCAAAACTGGCAAATGGTTTTACTTGGTCAACAAATAAAATAGAACGAAAGGTGGGGGAGGAAGAAAGGAGTAATTTTGAGCTGTCACAAAGTTCCCTCAGGAATATCAAATTAACCAAAAAAATAATATTGCAGTGTTCCAAACTTGTATTAGTCCAAACACCATAGATTATTTTAATGACAAACACTTAAAAATTAAATATATCTTTCATGAATAAAGTTACTTATTTAATTTTTGCATTCAGTAGTTCAAAGTTTCAATAGTTTGCAAAATGCAGCGTTAGCCTATTTTTATGAAAATTTTCATTTTACACATTCTGTTCAGTGTAGTACCCACCTGGGAAGCTCTTGAATAAAAATAAACTGATCTCAAAGATACTGAGTGTTTTTTTTTTTTTTTTTTTTTTTTAATCTGCTTAGTAATCATTACTTCTTGTTACAAGTGCACTTCTAAAGAAAACCCATGGTAGTTTCTGGACATTCTTATTGATGGGTAAGGGTGCTTTCCATTCTTATTCCTCGGAAAGGGTACTTATCAAGACAATACTGATTTCTCTTTTCCTTCTGCTCCTCTTATGTGTGAGACAATCTCATATGCAAAGGTACCTTGGTGGAACTGAGAGGGAGTTTCATTTAACTGGTTGCTCTGAATCGTTCTATAAATCTCTCCATTGACGACTGACAACAAAGGGTGATTTCAATCACTCATTGAAACTGCGTATTTCTCTCTAACAATAAGAACTGCTCAGACTTAAAAATGTAATTAAAAAACACATATACATGTCTAAGATGGGTTAGATGAATTCCTCATTGTATTGACACATATTACACTGCATGTTAGATGTGCATGAACAAATGGTTATCACCTGACCTTTTCCTTGATTTGTTCTCCCAGAAACATAGATATGTTAACAAGCAGAAGTTTCTGAACGGCAACAGTGTCCTAGCCTGGTATATTAGAAGAAGCTGCAGTTGACTCCTCTTTACTTCATTGGACCAAGCTGTAAATTGCTTTAGTTCAGGAGGTGTTATGTATCCTATCTGGCTACCACAAAAAGCTTGCAACTTGCTTGAAGTGGATCAACGTGGACAGGTCAGCGTGATAAATGCTTTAGCAGTGCCATTTTCAACTGCTGCAGTCAAAATGGGGTGTTACATGCTTGTAATAGTTGGCATTGATATTGACTTACCTAGATGATCCTTTACATGTATGTGGATGAACAAAATAAAAGTTTGTCTGCTATACTTTCTTTTTTTTTCCTACCATTTTAGTGTGACCAAAAGCATTCCTGGCATCCTATTGGACACTAACACAAGTGTTAATAGTGAATGACCAGTTACACTGAGGCCACATCAATTAATACTTCAAAGTAGGTACAGCAGGTTTGACTTCAGCTACCCACGATATCCTTATAAGTATGCCATCAACCGCTAAGATTATCAGAAAAGCTGAGCTTTTTTCTTCAGTGAAAAAGGATAAGACAGGTCAAGCACTAAGATTAAACTCCGAGAACTAGTCTAATCAAGCAGTTATGGATCAAGAGATGAACGAGAACATGCGATCTTGCTTCCTGTTCTGTTTGACAACATACATAACTGCATGACCAAACAGACTATACCTTTTACAAAAGTTATTTAGAGAAGGGCAGGCATAACTCTGTTCCAAACAGGAAAGACAACTTGCACCACGGGTGAATTGGCTGTTACTTGGTGCTAATGAGAGAGAAGCTTTGTCATATCTTAGGAAAGTTGTGCCTCTATAGACTTCAGTGGGGAAGAAAAGGGGGGGGGGGGGAGGGGGGGGCGAAGATTTGTCAAGGTTGTATGATAGTATATGATAACACAGGAGTGCCACTAAATGTAAGTTCACTAATTCTTTTTTATGTATTTCCTACATGATGCCATCCTTGTATACAACTTTGTGTTATATAAGTGGGCTTATTTTCATTTCTTCATCTTTCATGCCACCTTATTTAGATATATCCCCACTACTCTCTTCATCTGTGTATGTTCAAGTATCCCTATGAATGAGACTTGCAGCAGTACTAAGAACATTATTAAAGCTATCTGCTGAATAGGTCCTAGTATAGTTTTTCTTGGCTTGGCTCTGAGGGAAGTCATTTAAAAGTAACAAGTGTACGCTGTTGGGAGTGAGGTTCCTTTCAGACCTTAAAGGACACAGGTCACAGGCAAAGTATTTCCACATCTGAGCTTGGTCCTACCAGTGCTCCTGGCCAAGGAGCAGACCAGAGGTATGTGGCTTAAGTTTCCTACCCAAAAAGTAGGGGAAAAAAATGGAATTCCTCCTCTTTCCCTTACTACTGATAAAAACAAACCAACAAAAAAACTTCACATTATAGGAAAGAATGTGGAGAAGTATACATTCGGAAATATACAAACAATTTTTGTTGGTTTCCCCTGCTAGTTGATATGGAAGAGGAGAGGCAGGCAAACATATCAGTCTAAATGGATAGAGTAAAATACCTCTTAAATATACCACTTCCATTTTTTAATTAATAAAATAAAAGCAAAGCAGATCAATTCAAGAAGCCCAAAACTTAAGGGGCATGCAAGGGCTTTAGGACTTTTATTAGTGTATTGGGTTTATGTGGCAAGATTTTAGTAGCATGGTGGCTGCACAGATAGCCTTTGTGACAAGAGCCCAGCAGCTGCCCTACGATAGGTGCAGCTGGTTAGAACCTGGTCCAGCCAGCTCCAAAAGGGACCCATCGCTGGTCAGAATTGAGCCAGGGAGTGATGTTGGTTGCACCTCTGTGAGAGCAGATTTAAGAAAGGAAAAATCTGCTGCACCACAACAGCTGGGAGAGAGGAGTAAGGAAATGTGAGAGGAAAAGCCCTGCAGACCCCAAGGTCAGTGCAGAAGGAGGGCAGGAGGTGCTCCAGGCATGCAGCAGCAGTTCCCCTGCGGCCTGTGGAGAGGCCCCTGGTGGAGCAGGCTGTCCCCCTGCAGCCCATGGGTCCCACACGGAGCAGATCTCCACGCTGCAGCCCGTGGAGGAGCCCCCGGTGGAGCAGGTGGAGGTGGCCTGGAGGAGGCTGCGGCCCATGGAGAGCCCCCGCAGGAGCAGGCCCCGGGCCGGAGCTGCAGCCCGTGGAGAGGAGCCCACGCAGGAGCAGGGGGTCTGGGGAGAGCTGCCGCCCGTGGGGGACCCGTGCTGGAGCAGTTTGCTCCTGGGGGATGGACCCCGTGGTACGGAGCCGTGTGGGAGCAGTTCTTGAAGAGCTGCTGCCTGTGGGCAGCCCCCGCAGGCTCAGTTCAGGAAGGACGGCATCCCGTGGGAGGGACCCCACATGGAGCAGGGGCAGGGAGTGACCGTGAAGGAGCAGCGGAGATGAAGTGTTAGGGACTGACCACGGTCCTACTTTTCCCACTCCCCTGCACCGCTTTGGGGGAGGAGGTAGAAGAATATGGATGGGGGATGGGAAGGTATTTCTAGTTTATTTTTAGTTCTCATTGCTGTAGTCTATTCGTAATAGGCAATAAATTACATTAATCTCCCTTATTCTGAGTCTGTTTTGTACCTGATGATAGCTGGTGAATGATCTCCCTGTCCTTAGTTCAACCCCTGAGCCTTTTTTCATCACATTTTCTCTCCCTGTTCTTTTGATGAGGGGAAGTGAGAGAGTGGTTTGGTGGAGCTTGGCTGCCCATCAAGGTGAAATCACCACAGTTAGATACTACCATAGGTAGGGAAAGAGATATAATAATCTGAATTAGTGACAAGGTAGGGTACAAAAACAGGGTTAACATATAATCTGGACAATTTAAAATTCTTTCTAAAGGTGAAACAAATCACTTTCTGACTATCTGGATTTGCCAGGAGAGCTTTTCATATATATTTGTTTTCATACTTTTCACATATATTTGTTTGCGTAGGAGAATTAAAATCAGTTCCAATTAAAATCAGTTCTATTAACAAAACAAAATATTTTGGTGCTATTTTAATACCAGTTTATGAGGTAACATAACCCTATGAAATTGCTTGAAGTAATTAATAGATTGCTTTCAAAAGATATTTTTCTGTCTGGTCCCACTGGTGATATTCTAGGTGAAGTAATTATTTATTCAATAAAGAGGGAAAATATTTTTTAATAATTTTAATATTTTAAATGTCTTTCAACAATTACTTTAATAATTATTTTTATTATTATAATATTTTAATTATTATAACATTACAATTATATATTATAATAATTATATTTTAATAATTATTAAGATTATTATTCAGTAAACTCAAGTTGCCATGCCTCAAACAATTTCTGTCAGAAATATGTAGTCGCAGTGCCAGGTGTGACTCCAGCCCCCCTCACATCACTGGTGAAAAGCCTCACTGCTTGTTGTGGATGCACTGTTAACAGAGTGCACTATTAACAGAGTGCTTGGACACAAAGAAGATAGTAGCAAAGGCAGTATGAGATAGCAATTCAACCACAAATCTGCAAGTGGAGTGTAGCAGAGTAGGAAAAAAAAATGTAGTATCTTCGGCCATCTTTCATTTAAAAAGAGGGAGTTGGGTAATATTAATTTTCTCGCAACTGGGGGAACTCACATAAGCATTTCAAACCTTGTGGTCTTGTCCAAAGATCCCAATATCCCACAATAGCAGAAAAGTAGATGGGTGGCCTGAGACAACTGAGTAGAGAAGTCAAGGCTTCTCTACTCCTGGTGAGAAAAGTAACTGGACGGCTGTCAAAGTTTCTGCTCTCGGATCTGTATGGATTTCCAAGAGAAACAGAATCCATGGGCATGTACTATCAAAACAATACTGAATACAAGGTAAGAAGTAGGAAGTGCTGCAGATGGCATTCATCTTGCCTATATTTAATTACATAAAAGCAGGTATACAGTCCAACCAAAAGTTTTCACAGATAGCAGAGGTATACAAGCCTACTCCATAGGCTGAGTCATCCCGTCCAAGGGTATTAACACACAGGAAAAAAACTGTTCTCTGGAATTTCCTGTCCACACTAACTAAAGAAAGAACCTAACGATAACATAAAATAACTTTTAGACAGCTAGATTAAAATGAAACAAATGTCTTATTCATTATTCTTTCAGATTCTCTGATTTACCTATCTTTATGATGAGGTATTAAGTTTAAATTACCTAGTCTTTCAAAAACTACTTAATTTGTGTTATAAACATATATCCATGTTATAATATTGACATAGGTGATGACATTGGCAAAGTAAATCTAACCCTGACTGTAATTGTGATTGGATACCTAATTGAAAATATCCAATCAAATATTCATTTATATATAACTGTGGTGATAAAGACACATTTATTTTGATATCATTGCAAATGTAATACCTTGAAAAACAGGGAGGCACTGAGATGTAATAGTTATGATTACGAAAGACAACACTCAGAAGGACTTCTAAATGAGCATAAATTTCTGTA
Organism: Anser anser; assembly: GCF_964211835.1. Taxonomy (NCBI): domain Eukaryota; kingdom Metazoa; phylum Chordata; class Aves; order Anseriformes; family Anatidae; genus Anser; species Anser anser. The sequence goes on along the minus strand of NC_139720.1, from coordinate 175,786,152 downwards.
GAGTAGGGAAGAATATTCTGATAAATTGTCCATCTGTTGAGGTTTAACCCGGGGGGCAGTAAAGCACCGCACAGCCATTTGCTCACTCTCCTGCCACAGTGGAATGAGGGAGAGAATCCGAAAAAAGGTAAAACTCATGGGTTGAGATATAAACAGTTTAATAGGATAGAAAAGGGATGGAAAAATATAATAATGATGACAAAAGAATATACAAAACAAGCAATGCACAATTGCTCACCAGCTGCTGACCGATGCCCATCCAACCCCCAGGCAATGCCAGATCCCCAGCCAACTTTTATTGCCGCACATGACATCACATAGTACGGAATATTCCTTTGACCAGTTTGGGTCAGCTGTCCTGGTTCTGTCCCTTCCCAGCTTCTTGTGCACCCTCAGCCTCCTCGCTGGCAGGGCAGCACAAGAAGCTGAAAAGATCTTTACATAGTGTAAGCACTGCTCTGCAACAACTAAAACATCAGTGTGTTATCAGTGTTATTCTCATCCTAAATCCAAAACACAGCACCAACATACCAGCTACTAGAAAATTAACTCTATCCCGGGAAAAACCAGGACACCATCATATTCAAATTATTCACATAATTCACCAAGAAATTTATTTAGGAAATTTTTAAGTGTTAACAACAGAATGGAACATAAAATTTTCCAACCTGATCCCAGTATACCATGTTTCCATTCAGTAGCTTTTTCCTAGCTATTTTTCATTAAAGTATATCCTCCTGAAAAATATTTTCATAATTTGATGACATCAAGAGATCAGAAATCCACTACTTTAGTTTCTTCTAAATGTTTAACTCTCTTATTTTTAAAGGAAGTTTATTTAATCTCTGTGTGTACAGCTTCAATATCTGGGGGTCACAATTTTTTTTTTGTTGTTGTTGTTTGTTTGTTTGTTTCTTGCATATACCATTTTAATACCATCCTTTGGTATTCTCTGTTTCATCTCTCCAGAGATACCATACTCTCTGTAATCAAGACAATTCTGTTTTCTTTGATCAGCTAAAAAGAATGTGTTCTTTAACTTTTTCTCTGTATATAATAGTTCTCCAACGTCATTTTTATTCTCATTTCTTCCTTCTCTCCAGCCTTTGACATTTTTTTTTTCCCAGATGCACTTCTTTCCTAACTTATCTGCTGAGAGCAGAATTTTTGATTCTTTCTGTCAAATGAAGGAATCTCCCCAAGCATTTTCTTATGATTATTTATAAGTATTGCCATGTGAACTGCAAATCGCTAAAGCATGCATGGGTAATTAATGTCCATTTCATATGAAATACGAAGAGTAAACATCATTAATTTACTATGCAACAAGATTTTAAAAAGCAGGATGCTTATTTAGTATTTTTCCACACAAATAGCACTAATCTAAGCTTCTCACCTCTGCATTTAGTCCTTCTACTATTTTAAAGAATATGTCATTCAATACCACATATGCTGTGGATTATAAAATACATGTAGGGTTAATAATAATAAAACTCTGACATCTTTTTCTACACTTTTAACAATGGATTATTCCCCTGTAAACCTGCTAGGGTTTAGAAAAGCTTGGGTGTCTTTTGAAGCTTTCTGAGGAATCTTCTCCCAACAGACTTACTCTTTTTATTCACATTTAGAAACATATTAAAACATTACAAGTAGAATCAACTTCTGACATTCTTGAGGGATTTGTGGATAGGAACTATCTTTCCTTTCTCCCTGATTATTTCTTTTGGTGCTTCATCAATACAGCAACATTCTTAAAATGGAGAAGCAAACTGATCAGTTATTCAAAATGACAAGTATTTGTGCAAAATAAGAAAGCTGATGCATTTACTTGTTTTCTCTCAGATGTAAAATCCAAAGAGATTTTCTGAAGCCTAGCCAGCTTTTCTAACTCCAGTGAGAGATAAGAAAGTCAATTTTGCACATTTTGAAAACTGCAGATTCTTCATGACTCTTGGACACATTGTATCTCTTCTGTCTACCAGGTTGAGTAGGTATATCCTATCCTTGAAATGTTTGAACTTCAAGCCTTTTTAACATTTTTTTTTTTTAATGTGTGGTAAAGAAATGGCATAAGTCATCAATTGATAAGTCATTGAAAACTTGATTGGGTTTCAGCTAGGCAAGCAGAAGTCTGGATTAACTGTTAACATCTAGATAAGGCCTCTGAAGTTAAAAGATGGTGGAAACAAAATCAAAAACAAACATATTTTTTTTTAAATGGCTTGAAGACAGAGACTGTTTCCTAACAAAAATGAATAAAAATTATTTTTAGTGATAATAGGTACATTTTGAAGGAGTGTCTACTTTTGGCTGTTTCTCAGCTACAGGCAGTAGTTCACCAGAGCTGTACTGTACATTGGGATTCTTACAGCCATAGTTTATAAATGTGTTAACTTGAAACTTTAATTGCAACTCATAACTATTAATGTTAAAAAGTTATTACCATTCAGGGCTTTTGTTAGGTGTGATAACTTCAATCTAGTTTCCATCACAGCTAGACCTGTCTTACTCACTGATGATATCTGAAAAGGGACAAAGTATCGAGTAAATAAATAAACTATCATACATATGCAAATATATGCTCAGTTACCATGCTCTTATTCCAGCTCATTAATGGAGTTACATAGAAGAAGCCGTCAGTGTTATTACTTGCCTATGATATACTGTTCTTGGCAAAAGTGGGGTATGGCGATGTTTACTTTTGGAAAAACCTTATATGATCAGATAAATATTCAGAATATATTGTAAATAATAATAAATGGCTTTGCACTAGATGCCCAGCTATATTTCAGTCTCTGAGTTCTACAGCACTTCAAAAAAACAATCAACCTTTTGAATCCTAGTTTATGAAATCTGCTGAGTTCTTTCAGTGAATTACAGCCTTGTATTCATATGGTAGTCATTTATTATTCCAAACACTGCATTCCTGTATTTCAGGCCATTAAAAAATTACTGAAATAATCTGAAATTTTAGTCATTTTAGTATAAATTATGAGAAAGCAAAAAATATTACTTTTCAGTCATTTACAAAAAAATATGTTGATGAGTATACGTAAATGTATTTTTAATTCTGTAATATGCATTCTTTAAGTATAGATTTCATATCTGTCATTTTCATTGTTTTCAAGTATGTGTAACTCCATCTTTCTTCTGTTTTATTTTTGGTAAATATCTGCTTTGTGGATTCCACTGAACTGTGGAATTCAGTGCTGTTGAGTGTGCCTGGAGCATAAAATAGAGACACTAATGGAAGAAACCTCCCTATATGAAAGCATGGGTGGATAAGAGACTATTTAAAATATTTGCCATTTGCTTCCAAAGTATATCAAAGCAGATAGATTGGGGAAGGTCAGTGGTCATCTGAACAGTAGGCTTTTTGAATAACCTACTGCAGATGATGTTGTAAAGGTCATCAGCCCATCATGGTTGTGATATAAAAGAACCCAACCAAGCTCCACAAAGAGCACTCCCTGCTACACCTCTCCTATTCCAATTTCACACATTTAGCTAGTGAGTTATTTATTTATTTTATTCCTCTGAAACATCTGGTGTAAGGAGCTGTTGGAGGAAGTATCCTGGTTTTGATAGTGCTTTCATCTGTTCTGCTGTGAGTCATCTTATGCTCCACCTGCTCTGTCATACAGAATCACATTTAGAATCTCTTTGAAACACTGCTTTAAAAACATCTAAATGTTAAACAAAATGTGTACGATGAAGGTGTTCTCCCTACATAAAATCAAATCATTAAAAATGTTGTTATGCAAGGTCTAGAAGCTCTTTTCTTAGAACAGACAAGGGTACATTCTGCATTATTTGAGATATCCAATAGAGGTTGCATCTTTTTTTTTTTTTTTTTCCAAGCAAAGCTGTAGCCATTCTGGTTGATATGTGGTGACATATTAACATCCTAACTTTTTTACTTTACTTTTTATTCTAGAGTAAGTAGAAATCAGATGTTAGAAACAGATAAAGAAAAGAATCAGAATGAGGTTTCTCAATTAACTGGCAATTAATTATCAGATTGATGTTTCCATATATTCTGAAAAGTTACTAGATCCACAAGTTGTTCCAAGTCAGTGGATTTCTTGTCAAAGTAAACGTTTACTAAGTTGGAATAAGTATATCAGAATTCAGCTGTAAATGTTTTGATCATTTTTGAAATAGAAGGGCATTCATTGTTGCAGGGTTATATTGAGTCATGCACTGGAATAAAATGTCAGAGCTGTACATGTGTATTTATAGACATTTTTATCCAGGTTGACAGTATTTTTCATGTATCCTGTCTTCCTGTAAATTCTTTCTGGTACTATTAATGTAAATGCCTCTTGCCTCTTGCTAGATATGTTGTCATATGTCTCCATTGTTCATGTTCTAAACAGAGAAGGGAAGGAATGTAAAGAACATAAATCAAATCTGAAACAACAGGCACAGGGAAGAAAAAGTAAGAAAGAATCCTTCACTGTTTCTTATATTCAAATAACAAATTGTCACATTATTTTTCCCCCTCATTAGCTGGGATAAATAACAGTATTTTGTTGCCAATGGGTAAGTAAGACTTTAGTCTCACTTTTCCATGAAGATGAAAAGTAAAAACTCTTCACCATGACCCAGGAGTTGTGTCAGACTGAATAAAGGATGGGATAAATAATGCAAACCACCTAAACTAGGCATTTTTTATTAACCACATTTAAATAATCTTTGATCTTGCTCTCTGACTTCTGCTCTCAGAACAACATGAGAAACTGTCTGGGAGCAAAACTAAAGCCATCTCTCTGAGCAAACAGATTACTTCCTGTGATCATGGAATACATTAGCAAATGTTCTACCACTGTGAAAGCTTGCATGCCCTTCAGTCTCTGAATTGCTACTGGTTATATGAAGAGCAGAGTAAACTGTAGCAGTTATTGTATAAATGCTGGATGGAATGAAACAAAGATACAAATGATTTTGGTAAGAGTTTAGATTTCCTTAATCTAAACTAGTCAGGATATTCTCTTTGGTGGCATGGTTGAATGATTTCCATGTTTTCTCATTAGTATGCATTGACAATGGCTCAGTTTCTTATCTGTTTCTTAGCAGCTGGTTCTGTGGTTCTTACTGTTAGAAGATCTGTGCCATGGATCTGCTTACGAGTTGGGCATTCTCTTAGTTGCATATACAGGAATAATAGTAGCACATGATCCAACTCTTCCATGGCCTGGAAAATCTCATGTTTTCCTTTTTTTTTTTTTTTTTTTTCTTTTTCTGTGGGGGATGCATGTTGATTATCATTTATTTTTATTTTTTTCCTGATGATCTGGAGAATGTAGATCTAACACCATCTTACAGTAGCTGGAGGATGCTTCTTGCCTAGAGTGAGATCTTCTGTGGAACACCTGTTTCTTACTCATCCTTAGCCAGGTACCTTTTTTCAGAGTTTATCATGTTGAAGTGCAGTATAATGAAAATGACTTATGAAAGGTCAAGGTAAATGAAGCTGTCATGATACGAGATATTAGATCCCCACATGGATAGATAGGTAGTTAAGAGATGAGAAAAAAATGACCAGCCTCCAAAATGGAAGATTTTTCCTAGTCCTATTCAACTGATTTATAAATCATCTAGAAAAGGGAGTAGGTGGCAAACTGACAAAAACTAACAATGGTACAAAATCCTTCAGGATATATTTAGTTTTATCAGCTGTGAAATGTCTCTGGGGCATCTACAATATTGAATGACTGGACAATAAAATGGCAGATGAAATTCAGTGTTGACCACTACAAAATAATAAATATGTGGGTAAAAATAATCATTGACTATATATATTTAAACATATATATATATAAACACAAAGCTGAGACCCATTAGCTATTACCATTCAGGAAGAGATCTTGCTGTCTTGGTGAGTAGTTCTTTGAAAATTTTAGCTCAGTGTTCTCTGGAACTCAAAAAGGCATGTTAAAAATTATTATAAAAAGATTAACGAACACAAGAGAAAACAATATTTTACCAGTACCTAAACCCATGATGAGTCCACATCTGTAACTGTGAAAGTCTATTCAAGCTTATTCTTTTACAACTTCAAGATATAGGAAACCTGAAAAGGTACTTCAGCAAGGATGATCAGAGATATGGAAAGCTTCTTTAAAAAGTCAGGGACTGTGTAGCCTGGAGAAGACTGAACAGGGTTTCATGATGATTTTTAAAATCATGAATCATATGAAAGTGGTGAAGAGCACAAGAATTGGAGGCAATTATTATTTCATCAAAAGAAATTAACTGACTGTCTGTGAACAAAGATCAGGAATTACTTTTCCATATAATCAGTAACTACACTGTGGATGTCATTGTCACAAGATGTGGATGTCAAAACCTTGAATGGAGTCCAAAAGAAATATTGGAAAAAAATAATGGAAGAAAGTGTTATTAAACATGAACAGACAAAGACACATCCACTTCAGGAAATCCCCTTTCTTTTGCAGAATCTGACATTGTTAACAGAGATGATAAACCAGGAAAAATAAAATAAATAAAAAAAAATCCATACCTGTCCTATTCTTACGATTTTTCTCTAGGCATCTACTATGTTGCCACTGTGAGTCCAAACAATGGTGCATCTCTTCTTGGCTTAACAAACAGTATTTCATTTCTTATCTCTTGTACTACCTTGCACTTCTCCTCTGACATGACTTTGCAATAATCTGGGATAAATCTTCTCTAGCTCCCTATTTGTGGATACAGTGTCTGTGCCTCATCTTCTCCAGCTCTCAGGTATGCATTTCTAAGTCACAGACAGGTAGCACCTTCTTTTTGCATGGGGAGAAAAGTACTTACAATTCTGAGCTTTCCTAACACAATGACAAACCTAAAAATGCCTTTCAGAGAATCAGATGAAGATATGCCATAATATGTCACTTAAAATGACTATAGTTCTGGGGAAAAAAAAAAAAAAAAAAAGACAGAGGGAAATGCCACAAAATAAAGGCTATAAAATATCATAGAATCATAGAGCGGCTTGGGTTAGAAGCGACCTTTAAGGTCATCTAGTTCCATCCTCCCTGCCATCTGCAGGGACACCTCTCACTAGACCAGGTTGCTCAAAACCACATCCAACCTGGTCTTGAACACCTCCAGGGATGGGATGGGGAATCCACAACTTTTCTGGGCAACCTGTTCCAGTGCCTCACCACTCTCTGAGTGAAGAATTTCCTAGTAACTTCTAACCTTTCTTGTGCTGGGGCCCCCAGACCTGAACGCAGTACTCCACATAGGGTCTCACAAGAAGAGATTAGAGAGGGAGAATCGCCTCCCTCGACCTGGCCACTACTCTGTTGATGCACCCCAGGATGCAGTTGGCTTTCCAAGCTGCAAGCATGCACTGCTGTTTCATGTCAAACTTTTAGTCCAACAGAACCCCACCAGCACCAGTCCCAAAACAAACCCAAGACAAATATGCTAAATAATAGTTCAGGAAGCAAATGTGAATTGTGGTTACCTAGTAATTCAGATCTGAATCAGTTCCCATCTCTGATGTATATCTGTGGCTTTTTCTTTTTTTTTTTTTTAATAATAAAAAAATACATATTTAAAAAAGTACATATTTTCTACTGTGTCTAAACACTTTTCTTTAATGCACTTGGCAGATAAACAGTCAGTGGTAATATTGCTGAGTACAAAGTGGATAAACAGCAGTCTGTAGTCCCCATGACAACAGGAACCACCAGATAGTGTCCAGTCAAACTGCCTAGAGTTATAGTAGAGTTGGTTTTAAGACTGCTGTAACAGCTGAAAAAGGAACCAAGGAAACCCAGGAGGGGAGCTACCATTAAACAGAGTGGACAGTCAGTTCTATCCTTACTCTTTGCTCCAAGACAATTTTATCTAGCAGTAAAATGTATTTAACAGAACACTTGTAAAATATTTTTTTTAGATCTAATAATTATTGTCATGTGCTCATCCCCTAGAAATGCAGACTATAATACTTTGATGCCTGAATGTGTATGCAGAAGAATAGAGTCTGATCTTGACAGGACCTTTCAGATTATTTTACCATAAACTGTATCAGTGAGAGTATGCAACTTTCAGTGTATAAAAATGGTTTAGAAACTGGCAATAATCTGAAAAAATAAAGACTACAGGAAATAGCTTGATATGGATTAGAGTTAACTAACCAGACTCTGAAGATTAGAAGAAAAGGGCAATGAAGAAATCTGTAAAGGAAGGGATTGCATAAACTCAGTTTAGAGCAGAATGAAAATAACAGTGGTAATAAATTCCACCAAGGCTTTAATGTAACATGAAATCTATTTATACGCAAGAGAGATAGAAACCAGACAAGAAACTAAAAGTAGTGCAAAATGCATGGGGATAAGGATTATTTTTTTTCCTACACTAAAGAACATAATAACCCTTATATAATATGCTGCAGATAGCAACACACAGATCTATAATGTTTATTTACTTGAAATTTCTTGACATTTTTATATGAAAGTTACAATACGAGTAAAAATTCTTTTCTGTTCAAAGGAATTTCTCTCCCCTCAACACACACACCACCCTCTTCTCCATCTTTTCACCCTTTCCATCCCTTTTTGCCTCTTTCTTTCCTGTCTTCCTTCTCCCTTCTGCACCTCTTGCCATTATGATAGTTTCCTGCCATTTTCTATTTCTGGTATGTATTTGTTGGTTTTCATTGTGGAAAATATTTTCGTGAACTCTTGTGAATTCTAGTATTTTCTCAACAGAAAAGTAAAGAATTCAATAAACTGCATTTGCCCATTATCTAAACATGCATATTATGAAAGCCTAGAGGGTCACCAGAAAAAACAAACAAACAACAACAACAAAAACTGTTTTTTCAGTTTTAGAATATATTTGCCTAGATAATTTTATTTTGCATTGCAGGATATATTTGAACTACTGCTTGCAAGCTGTTTTTAATAGAGCTGCTAAATATTGTCAGAAAGAACATGTTAAGAATACCACTTAATCAAGAATATAAAGACTTCAAAGTCAGAACATGAGCAAGCAAATTTAGAGAAAGGTGGCCTGAATTATTAAAGAGAAAAGAAGCAAAAGGGAAAGTTAAATTGTATCATAACCAGGTCACTGTGATGATCATTATTTCAACCCCATGTAACACTACCTCTTACCTTATCGGCCTGGTAATTGTTTCTGTTCATGACATAGATAGAACAATAATGCCTATCTAGAAATTTGATCAGTCTAGAAGTGATACTAATTACTTGCTGTCTACACAATTAAATAATTCAATGTAATTTCAGATACTCTAGTTTCCAGAATGGTTTTGTCAGAGGTAAGACAATATTAACTGCTCTTCAAAATCAGGGCAAGAGAAGGAAATATCTGTTCCTCGTTGGAGCAATACTACTAGTCAAAGACGGTTTAATTCTTCACTTAGTGTGTCTTTAAAAACAAACAACAAACCAAACCAAAAAAAAAAAAAAACACTGTTCAATTATAAATGTGTCATATTTACTCTAAAAGTAATGGAGGGTTTTTTTATAAAAAGCCTCCTGAATTTTTACACATCCCACAAATATGCAACAAGTTAAATAAGCATACAGTTTGGTCCTGGCATAATCTGCAAGTGTTAAAAGAAAAGCTGAAGGGCTGTTGAGTGCTAGAATTACACAGTAAAATATAGTAAGTAATGTTTATCAGTCTCAAGTTGTACACTTTATTTTCTGTTAGTCATTACCATTACAAAAGTTGTTGATGTTGGGAGAAACAACAGCACTGTATTAATTTTCATTGCTATCTATAAAAATATAATACGATTATTGGAACTATGCTGATGTAAATTACAATAATTTGATTTGAAAAACACCTTTCTCAGTATGTTATAACTAGTTACATAATTCATTAATTGTGACTTCAGTGTCTTTTTGTGTTAAGGGACAAGATGACACTGTGTGTGATGTAGTATCTTCTGTAACAGCATTGCCTCCCATCTAAATCTAAGGTTTACTTTCACAGAAAAAAAAAATGGAGGTCAGTGTTACCTACATTCACACTATGCTCCTAAAATATCCTTTTAAAGACATAAGAAATGCCATATTAACACTATTAAATTCTTGGTGCAATTATTTTTGAAAATCACATTATAGTTCTACAGAATTGTACAGATGAATATTTTACTGCTCTGAGGCTTATCAGTAAATGAATCATCTCACTACCTTTCTGTGTTTAGTATTAATATGTTGTTCCCTCTGATAGGGAAGTAGGAGATCAGTAATTTACCCAGAACACTGCAAAAAAATCTTAGCAGAGCTAGGATTACAATTAAATTTCTTCATCTTCTGTTTTAAACATTAGGCTATGTTTGTTGCTGTTGTTGTTGTTGTTGTTTGATTTTTTTTGTTTGTTTTTTGTTTTCATTCTCATTTTTCTGAAGATCTAGTTAGGAACCTAAACTTAAAATGAATTTATCTGCATACCATGCCCAGTGTACAACTCAATATCAAGTGTAATGTTTTTAAAATGATAAAAACACAGAGCCATGCATTGCAAACCAGAGGCAAAATTTATTTCAGCAAGCTGTGTTCATGCGCAAAGTGTAATGCTGGCATCAGTGACATCCCAGTGGATTTTTCTTTCACTCTGTTTTTCCTTTTTTTTTTTTTTTATTTTTTTATTTTTTATCTCTCTCTGTGTTAAGCTAGTAAGAAATTTGTGCATATAATAATCTAAATAAGTCTCAGAGCTGGTGAGCAACAGCCAACCAGAAATATTTCAATAAGGTGAATTTGTCCCCTGAAAATGCCATTTTCTTCCAACTATGCCTTTTTGCTGCAATGAATTGGTTTCAATTAAATACTTTTGGAAAGGTTTCCCTGCTCTTGGATAGAATTTCTGGCAGGAAAAAGTGAACAAGTGAAATCCCAGAAGAACAAGTGACCTAGTAGAAAGGATATTTATCTGGGATGTAGAAGACCTGGATTAAATCCCTTAAACCAAGGATTTAATGCTTTCTTACTTCATGTTCCCAACAGCTAGTAATTCCAAGGCTGTAGTCACAGTATCATATATCATTGCCATCTAGGAATTTTGCTGAAATTCCAAATGCTTTAGTGAACTGGAAAAATTACCAAGTTCTCCCTGAGATGAATTGAGGTATTTTTTTTTACAGGATTCAGGGTGTCAGTAGAGAGTATTCTGATGGTTTTAATACTTATGTTAAAACATACATGAACTTTAAAATTAAATCCGATTAAATGAAACCTCTGCCAAAGAACTGATCATGCAGTGTTCATTGCAAATCAAATGCTTGTGTCACAGACTCAAAAAGAACAAGAACAATTCCATTTCATAATGTAAGTACAAGCTGAACTTTGGAATGAAAGCCATATATATGTTCCTGAAATCCTGTGACTTGGGTGAGATATGTTGTTTTCATAAACTGAAGTATATGCAATCAAAATAAAATTTGTTTTGGTTTCAGGTAGCTGCAGTACACTCCATCAATGTAATGAGGTCATGGCTGAACTTAATTAATTTTACATGGATATACTGTTTCCTTTTTAACTTCTGGTTGTACCACTGAGTGCAAATAACACTGATGGATGATGGATGCAAATTTTTGAAATGGGCCAGGCACTAAAGTTCACTTGTAAATTGAACCTTTAAAGAGCAACTTAATTTTTAATTTTCAGACTAGTAGCAAACATTACTAAAATAAAATAAAATAAAATAAAATATAAAGTAAAGTAAACAAAACAAAACTGCCATTAATAACCCTAGGGTAAAACCTGGAAAAGTGAAAAATTTACCTGAATTTCTGAGAAGTTTTGGACCATGTAGTAGACAATATAGTTTATCCTATATAAGATGAGTGTAGTGCGAATGGAAGGCATTCATGGTTCTTAGTCCAGTACAAGGATGTCAACTTTGTACTGATTTAATTAAAGTCAACAGAAACTTTGTTGTTAAAAACATCTTATATGTTATGCTCTTCTCTGTCATTGCATTTGCAGAACATTTAATAAAAAAAAAAAAAGGAATTACATGTTGAAAATTTTAGTCTAGCTTTCCAGATTCTCATTTTCACTTATAAAAGAATTATGATTTTCTTCTCTGCAAATTTCAACATTTTGTGGGAGGTAAATTTTTTTGTTTTGTCTACAAAAAGACCAACATACTGTTTAATATTCAAGTTCATGAAGGGCCGAGTTAATTTTCTGAGTCTGTTAATCCTGGCTGCATGGGCACTCAGCTTGAAACAAAGGAATAGAACTGAACAGGCTTCAAACTAAAGATTTTTGTGGCAATTGGAGATATGGACTCTAGAACCTTGAAGCAGATGAGGGAACTGAGTACAGCTTTCTCATTTCTGAGCAATTTCTTTAATTATTGCACTGAATTTTTCTTTTCTCCTCCCACCTCCTATCCCCCAACCTTCCCCCCAAATTGAAAACCCTTTTTGAACAGATTTATTTTATAGGAAGGAAACAATGGATACCTTATATTGTTGCACTCATCACACAGACAAGACTTTAAATATGAACTCACACAGAACTTATGTGAGGTTGAATAGACTGCAATTCATATCACAGTGTTTGTTATGTTCAAATATGGAGAAAAAATCAGTTCAAATAATTTTGACTGAATTCAGGCAACTTAAGGTACTATTGAAAAACAAATGCTCTTTGACTTACACAACCGTTTTTCACCAAAGATGTACTTCAGGTATGAAATGGAGCTTAATCTTTCCCTTAGCCTGAAGTAGAGCAGTGGGGTGCTATTGTAATTTCCTTTAATACAGGGGGAAATGTAAGAAAAGGAAAGAAAATCTAAAAAAAAATCTAAAAAAAGCCACACATATATTTGGGGTATTCATGCAGGAGAGGAATAGAACATTGGCCTATAGCTTCTAGAGCAAGAACCCTAACCGTTTCATTTTTACATAGGAGGTTTGTGCTAACTTCACCACCACATCAGAAAGCAATTATTGAGTTTTGTGAGGGTCTCATTCCTCCTTCCTGGTGTATTGAAGTCAAATTGAAAATGTCTTTTGGTTTATGGCTTCCACTGGGAATTTAAGAATTGCCTTCATTTGCAGATCCCACTGGGTCTTGCAAAAGACCTGGCATTTATCTTCTGGGACTTCAGAATTTGTAAACATGTAGAAAAAAACAAGGGGACTGGCAATATGATTCAGCCTCTCTAACTGTAGATATTTTGATCTGAGTTAGTGGCTCTGAGTTTCCTCTAAAAAAAGGAGAAATGCATGGACAACTTGATTTCTCACCTCTTTTATGCAGCTCCTTCAGCTGAACTGGACAGTATATGTGCCTCTTTCTCTTCATTTTGACCGTACTGTAATCTAGGTTGCTGGAGAAGTTGACCTGGTAAACTGTTTTTAGGAAGTCTTTGGGTAAGAAAGGAGCTACCTGGTTGTTTTTGGAAATGCTATGGGAACCGTCATCAAAGAACAATATTTTAAATAGCAAGATTGCATTTAGAAGTATAACGGTCAAATTACTGTCATGTCCAGGTGAATGTAATTCCTGCTGAGACCTGATTAATTCAGAAACTTTCAATGGCTTTTTTTTTTTTTTAAAGAACTATAGAGTATAATTATTCAGTTAATCAGGTTGTATTTTTCCATCACCCTAATTCCTGTCCAACTTTTTAGATCAATTCATGTCTAATTAGCTTTATATAGTGGTTAGAGAGAATGCACTAATTCTAAGCCATGTGACTGTTGATGGCTTATAGAAGAAATATACAACTAAGTGAAAGCTTAAAACTAATTTTCCTCTAAAACTGACTTTGTCAATATTTACCTCTTCATTGTAATGCCTTATCTTGCACTGTCATTTTTGTCCATTGGATACCTACTTCTGATGATTTACCAACTGCTAACATTGTTCTAACAATACATTGAGAAAAAAAAATATTATGACAAAATAATTAAACAGAGAAATTGATTTTGAATCATTTTTGCGTTCTTTTCAAGGCCTTAAGTTGAGAAAAAAATATTTTTCATTGTTTATTTCTGTTTAAAGATTAATATAATTCTTGTGAAAAATCTTAAGACTGACAAGACTAAATATTTTACCTAACCAAATTGCCTCAGAATTTACATTCCTCCTTTTCATATATATACATATATATATTTATGTTCCTCTGATACACTTTTAGATTATTAATAGGTAATTACATTTAACCAATATGAAATAAGTACAAAAATATCTGATACTTCAGCAGCTAAGAGTTATACTGCAAATATTGACTTGAACTATGATGAGATGAGATATTACGGTTCATTAAGTAAAATGGTCTATTTTCAATCCACAGAAAGGATGTATGTAAGCACTAGGGTAAAACCCCGATGATATACAGAGCCTCTGAATGAAGAGGACACTAATGTCACATGGGAGAGCTTAAGTAGGATCAAGTTTACGAGCTATAAATATAAGAAATAAATAATTTTTAAAAGATGCTTCGAAGAAGAAACCTCACAGTTCTTTTCTTTCTCATATGATTAACTGAAGATTATAGTCATGTCTGTAATGTCTGTCTTTGATAAAACAGCATGCCATGCTGCTTTTGACTAAAGTTCACTGCAGAAAAGGAGAGATGAAGTAATAATAAAAGGGATTTCCTCTGACTTAAAAACTGTATAACTGTAAAAAAAAGTAGGAAAACATCTATTTTTCATATATGTTTGACCTGTCTTCCAGTCTACAGAGCTTCATGAGAGAAAATGAACTAAATCCACAGAAAGACACATGAACTGACAGTTTTCATATGGAGGGACTCCTGTGCTATACCCCCTTCTGCTTAATCCTCAGGAACTGAAACATTGATCCAGGTATTTACAATGCATTGGAAAGCCAGTATCTCTTGAGCAGGATACACCAAAAAATATCCAAAATGTTCTGTTTAAAGTACTGTCTGCACTTTCTGATACTAGGCAGAATAGGTTTTTTTTTGTTTGTTTGTTTTTTAAATCTCGTCATCATTTATCTATGATATACAAGAAGGAGGATCACTTTCTGAAAAAATGTACTGGATAAACCCATTGAGATGAACTAGTTGCAACAGCCAGGTCCAGATGCTGGTGATCAGTGGAACAAAGTCTAGCTGGAGGCCAAAACCAAGCTGTGTACCCCAGAGGTCAATGCTTGGTCCAATCTGGTTAAAGAACTTCATTAATGATCTGGGTCAAACTGTACCCTCACAGGTTTGCAGATGACACAAAACTGGAAGGAGTGGCTGATATACCAGAGGGTCATGCTGTCATCCAGATGGATACTGACCATCTGAAGAAATGGGCCGACTGGAACGTCATAAAGTTCAACAAGGAGCAGTAGAAAGACCTGAGCCTGGGGAGGAACAACCCCAGGCACCACTACATGCTGGGGACTGCCCAACCCTCTTCTATCTCCTCCCCCAAAGCAATGCAGGGGAACGGAGAATGAGGGCTGTGGTCAGTCCCTAATGCTTTGTCTCTGCCACTCCTTCACGGTCACTCTCTGCCCCTGCTCCACGTGGGGTCCCTCCCACGGGATGCCGTCCTTCCGAAACTGAGCCTGTGGGGGGCTGCCCACGGGCAGCAGCTCTTCAAGAACTGCTCCCACATGGCTCCATACCACGGGGTCCATCCGTCAGGAGCAAACTGCTCCAGCATGGGTCCCCCACGGGTGGCAGCTTCCCCCAGACCCCCTGCTCCTGCGTGGGCTCCTCCCCACGGGCTGCAGCTCCGGCCCGGGGCCTGCTCCTGCGGGGGCTCTCCATGGGCCACAGCCTCCTCCAGGCCACATCCACCTGCTCCACCGGGGGCTCCTCCACGGGCTGCAGCGTGGAGATCTGCTCCGTGTGGGACCCATGGGCTGCAGGGGGACAGCCTGCTCCACCAGGGGCCTCTCCACAGGCTGCAGGGGAACTTTTGCTCAGACTCATGGAGTACCTCATGCCCTCCTGCTGCACTGACCTTGGGGTCTGGGGTTTCTCTTTCCTTGCTCTCCCAGCTGCTGCTGTGCAGCAGGTTTTTGTTGTTGTTGCTGTTTTTTTTTTTTTTTTTTTTTTCCCCTTTCTTAAAAATGGTCTCACAGAGGCAGAAACAGCATGGCTTAATGGCTTGGTTCAGGCCAGCAGCAGGTCCCTTTTGAAGCCAGCTGAAACTGGCCCTTATCTAACATGGGGCGGCTTCTGGATTCTTCTCACAGAGGCCACCCCTGCAGCCCCCCGCTGCCAAAATCTTGCTACGTAGACCCAATACAATTAGACAGTCTTTTTTCTCCCAAAATTATATGACAGATTATGGCTGCTCCCTTTTATTCTCTTACTCTCTGGTTCTGTATGTTACCTGAGATATAAAAGACTTGTTCCTGACACAACTTATTTATGTCCAAGTTTTTTAGAGAGCATTCATTCTTTTTTTTTTTTTTTTTTAGTGTGATCTCTCTAGCTAACTGCCATGAAGCTGTTAACTTTGTATGCCATACCTAAATACTCAGAGACAAAAAAAGCATATTTGAGAGAAGCTTGTTATAGTCCATTGGCCAGGTTACTTGCTAGCCATTCTGCTTATCAGAAATCATCAAAGATCTTTTGTTTGTTTGTTTGTTTGTTTTGTTTTAATCTAAAGGAAGAATCCAGAATGTCAAGAATTTTTAGGCAGTGAATTTGTTTACAAGTATTTGGGGAATATGCATTTTGGATTTTGGAAATTAGAAAGGAGAGTAAGGCAGTGAAAACTTTTAATAGGTCCATCTGTCAGCTGAAGAGTAAGTACTGAGTTCACCGAGTTAACCACATCAGAGGCAAATAATTACAGAACAGAGCTACGTTCTACCCAACACTGAAGTGGATGGTGAGGTTCAGAAACTATGGTCAGACCTTCAATGCTTCTCTATTTTTCTCTCACGTGATTATAGTGTCTCTTACGAATTGCTCTTAGATATGGAACAATCACTAAACTGCTTCACAATATCTGTAGATAGTCTGTGGGATTTCTTCTTTCTGCCTCTTCACTGTGTGTGGGATTTGCTTATTACACAAGATATTTTACTTGACGTAAAAGCTGGCTATTATTACGGAGGCTATTTGGTGTTTAATTACTCATTTCCTTTTATTCTTCTCTCTTAATCTTATCCTTTTCTCTAATGCTTTCATTATTTCTTCCTTTCGAAAAAATGCTTAGTACTCTGGTCTGTAATACAGCAACTGTAAATGTATTCCTTTGTTTATCCATCCACAAAGAAAGAACCTAATTAGATACAAAAATCAGCAGCAAATTAAGAACTTCTACTGTCGTCAAACAAAAGAACGCAGACAGATGAGCAGAGAAAGAGCCTGATGGTTACTTTTCTTTCCTGGCAGATAAGACACTTAAACTCTACTTAATATTTAATAGTTTATTCAAAGTACAACAGCAGTAAAAGAGATTAAGAACATCCAGCTACACCAAATAAAGTAATAGTATTAGTGTATTTTCTTTAGACAGAAGTCTAAATACCTTCTTGCAAAGAAGGAATATGAGTATAGGTCTCCCACAGAGGCTGAAAAAGAAGTAAATGAGATAAATAATAAACAAGAAAGTGGTAACATCTCCAATTCCATCAGCACTCCCTTGCTGACTCACTTTTTTTGAAAGAAACTAAAACTCAAATCTTTCATGTGCTCCGAAATAATTCTCATTGGGTTGGGATGTGTTTGTGTAAGGTTGTATTTTAAATTTAGGTCAATCCGAACCACTTTTTAAAGACAATTCCCTTGGCTGGGCTTTCAGGATTTCAAATCAGGCAGATGAATAGCTGTCATTATCGCAGACATAGGACTGACCGTCCTTTGGCCCCTCTCTCTAGATATATCCTTCCTGGTTTGCAGCATTTTTTCCTTAGCAAAGAGCCTTTGATTGCACTAATTTTTCCTCTGCAAGACCAGGACTTTTTCTATAACATCTTGTGGATTGAGTGAATGTACTTTAACAGTATGACTTTTTTTTCAGCAACTCTAAGTCTTTTTTTAGCAAACATATGACTATTGATAAACAGTGAGTGAATGTACTTTAACAGTATGACTTTTTTTTCAGCAACTCTAAGTCTTTTTTTAGCAAACATATGACTATTGATAAACAGTGTGACTAAATATCCTTCTCAAACCAATTTATTGTTTATTTTTCAATGAAAATAAAGCTTAAATTAATAGAAAAAATGTTATTAAAAACTGCTAAAACTCTATATTTACAAGCTTTTATTATTATAGAATCCAGGAATCATGGAATGGTTGAGGTTGAACAGGACCCCTGGAAGTCATCTGGTCCAACCCCTTTGGTCAAGCAGGGATACCTACATCCACTTGTATGGTCCAAGTGGCTTTTGAATATCTCCAAGGATGGAAACTCTGCAACCTCTCTAGGTAACCTCTTTAGTTGCATTGCTCTATTACCCTCACAGTAAAGAAATGCTTCCTGATTGTTGTGGTTTAACCCTTTTGCATTTGTCACAGTCCCTTCAGACACTTGCTGAGTCATGTTTTTATCCACAACCAGAACCACTTTGAGGTGTTATTCCATGACTTAATCCACAGATACTGCAAGGTGTACCTGCTATGGCATGAACTTCTGCAAGGCTACAGGTGCTTCGAGCTGTATTTGCTCTGGAGTGGACTTATCCATGGCCACAGACATTTTGAGGTCTACGTGCTCCCATACGGACTCATCCACAGGTCACAGTCACTCTGACTAGACTTCACTCTGGAGTTCCAGCCTGTCCATTACAGCAGCACAGGAACAACAGCAATGCCTTGGCCATCTGCCAGCCCTGGCACATGGCCATGGCTGTTATCAGAATATTCCCAGGCACAGCAAAGCAAGATGATAAGGAGCAAAGAGCAGAAGGGAAAGCAGCCACTAACAAGCACGGAATGCTACATACAGTAAGGTAAGCAATCCCTGTAACAAGCACGGAAGCCCACCAACTAACAGATAAACAGCTATAACATTTATAAATTTTGTCTGTACACTCCACACTCAATTAAATCTGTCATCATCTCAAACCCTTCAAGGCCCGTATTGGACAGCAAAAAGGACTGATGTGTTATAACCCAGCAGGCAGCTCAGCCTGTGGTGCTGAACACCACACAGCTGCTAGCTCAGTTTCCTCAGGTGGAATGGGGTAAAGAATCAAAGAGGTACAAGTGGGAGATAGTTTACTAGTTAAAGCAAAAGCTGTGAGTGCAAGCAAAGCAAAACAAGGAATTCATTCACTCCTTCCCATCGGCAGGCAGGTGTTCAGCCGCTTCCAGGAAAGCAGGGTTCATCACATGTAATGGTTTCCTGTGAAGACAAACACCATCACTCCAAATGGTGCACCGTCCCCGCCCCCCCCCCCCCCTTCCCCTTCTTTACCCCAAGGTTATTGTTTAGCATGACATGATATGGTATGTAATATCCCTTTGACCAGTTTGGGTGAGCTGTCCCGGTTCTGTCCCCTCACAGCATCTTGTGCACCCCTAGTACTCTTCACTGGCAAGGCAACGCAAGAAGCAGAAAAGTCCTTGGCTCTGTGTAAACACTGTTCTGCAACAACTGAAAGCATTGACATATTGTCACCACTATTTTCTTAAAAAATCCAAATCACAGCATTATGTGAGCCTCTATGAAGAAAATTAACTCTATCCCAGCCAAAACCACGACACTGATGTTCAGATGGAACTCCTATCTTTCAGTTTGTGCCCATTGCTTCTTGTTCTGTCATTGGGTACCACTGAAAAGAGCCTGGCTCCATTCTCTCTGCACCCTCTCTTCACGTATTTACATACATCAATATGTACCTGGGATAAGACCTGGGATTTTCTTTTATTATTTTTATTTTCTTATAGGGGGATACCAGCTTATTTGTGTGTGTGTGTGTACTCTCCTGTCTCATCCCTCCCTCAGATTTGCTTCTGACAGCTGCTCTCTTTCAGAATAGAAGAATACCTATTAAAGTTTAAGCATGCTTAATGAGACCGTTGATGATTTCAGTGGGTGAGGGTGTTTGGTTGTTTTTGTTTTGTTTTGTCTAGCTAAGCCAAAGTAAAAATGCATTGAGCAAACTACAATAATCAGACCATTTTCATATATTTTATATATATATATATATAGTATATATATCACAGAGCAGCCTGATGTCTTTCATAAACCTAAGATACATCAAGGTATGCATTTAAGAGTGATTAACTCTTACTTCCTTGGGTCCTTTCCTGCTAGGGAAATTAAAGCCCCACTGTTGACCTACAACACAAAATGAAGCAAATTGTCCGTTACAGAGAGCAGCTGAGAGGGTGGTACTGCCTGACATGAAAATAATTAAAAGCTGGACTTCTACAATGAGCTTATTAAATATTAAAAGTCATTGTTATAATAGCTTAATTGTAATAAAAAAGTCTTGGCTATGTTTGATGTCAATTTAAAACTGATTATCTGTGACAGATAATATGAGCTTGAGTATGATTTTATCATATAACTACAGCCACTTCTTTCATTTGAAACTCTTTGGGATTCAAAATGTTTCAGAGCTACTAAACTGACAATGATAAGGCCAGTATATAATCATTGACAGTACTGTTTTGGGGAGGAATGACAGTCTCACAAGAGTAATAGCTTGATATTGGACCTAACACTTCTGAGTTCAAACCATTCCAGGTCACAGTTATACAGTAATGCTTAAGTTCCTCTGTTTAATGTCCATCCCTCCCTATTCTCCTCCCCCTCCCACCTTTATTGCAGTCATCTGTCCAGTAATTACTGAGTATTAATATCCCACTGGACTTTTCGATACTATTACATGTCCAAATTGATAGCAGCTGAGTAGAAGCTTTATTTCCAACCTCACCTTCCTCAGTCATTTACGTAATACAGCAGTTTACCACACCTACAGAGTGAGCACTCCACAGGGTGCTGCAATCTGAATGATGGGCAAGAATCAGCGCTCTGATTCTCCTTTCTCTGTATGGGATTCTCAATATTCTCTGTTTCAAATGTCCAAGAGTGAATTACCTCAGTTTAACCAAGAGATGAAATTGTATGGCCAGATTGTTTAGGAAGAACAATGAAACTACTGGTCAGAAGGAGGAGGCTCAGTTGTGCAAGAGACAAGAGTAAGGTTGTACAGCCTAATACTTAAATGCAGAGTTGAAGTGCATGTCTCCCATTTAGGATTCATGTCGTATAGTTTTCACATGCATCACATATACACATGTATGCACATCTATGCATGCATAAATATTAGCATTCACTATACCCCACTGTATTGTATTTTCCATTGTCTAGCTGCTGAAAGAGAAGAGAGAGAAAAAGATTAATTTGCCAAAAGAAAGTAAATACTTAAGGAACCTTGAAAATGTGTAAAATGATATTAATACATTTGTGTTTGGTTTAGTATTATGCTTGATATTCATGTATATGAGGAACGATTACAGGCAAAATTCATTTTATATGTTTAGAACAAGCTATGCCCTTCATTCTTTCCTTGTCTCATCCCAAGGAGTGCTCTGGGGGAAGCTGTTTCTGCTGTAATAATGATCTATGTTTTTTGTCTGATGGAATCTGTTTATATTAATCTGTTTCTCAAATCTACCCTATGCCACTAAATGTACAAATATGCTTATGGAGAACAGTTTATTTACAGTGGTTAGAGAACCTCTCTGTTTGCTTTTATTTAAGTATCCAATAACTGCAGTGATAGAGAAATGTCTAGTTAGTAAATATATATATGAATAAATATATGAAAAAGCTGCCCATTAAAAAATGACCATAGACTTTTTACTCATTTATTTTTGTTACAATAGAAAATGTGCTGTGTTTAGCACTTATTTGCAAAGTAATCATTACTTTCTTTTAGATAAGTTAAAAATAAAAACCCACCAGTTTCTAAATGTAATTCATTTTCTCCGACATTCAAAAGTATTGTTCTAACAATAATATTGTGTACAGACTAGTATTACTTTTCTGTTTCTGCTTTTACTTTTGTCTTCAGAGAGAAAAAAAAAATAGAGTGTTTTTTATCTTTCTAACATTTTTTTCCCTTTGGTTTCTTTTTGGCATTACATTGTAGTTCAAGTGACATTGTTTTTATTTTATTTTATTTTATTTATTTATCTATTTATTTATTTTGTCATAGGAATTACTTCTGTTCAGGATACTGCCTTCTATCTCAGATATACAGCATAAATATTGTGCTATGAGATATATGATTTTAGATTTCACTGTACTAAATATAAGTAGGTTTAGTTTAACAAGTAATCTGTTAGTATTCTGACCAAATGTAGACATCTAGATATGACATCCTTAAAAGTCACAGAAAAACAGTAGCAAAAAAAAATCTAGTCAAACTCTGTACTTAATCTCTTTTTAATAGTTCATCTCTTCCTAATATAGTTTTAAATTAAATTTTTATTTAATAAAAAATAATAAAATTAAGGAAAAAATCTTATGGTTTGAATCCAGAAGTCAGACTTTATTCAGAAGTAAAGATTATTTCATACTTACTGTTTAAAAAGAGAATATACAGCTACTAACTCATATGTATATGCCCATATTTAAGCGTAAAAAGTAACATAAAATCTATATGAGATGACTTCATCATTCTTATTGTTTACCTTGCAGTTGCAATACTTGTAACATAAATGATGTTATAATAAGTAACAGTTCATCATCAAAAATACTGAATAAAGTTAAAACTCTTATCCATAAAGGCTCTGTAAAATCCTTCATTAAATCTCTGGTAAAAACTTTTTTACTGACATCTGTCATTAAGGAGTACTAAGTTCTAAAGCAATTACTAAAATTGCTTTATTGAAATCACATAGCGCTAACTTTTGAAGTATATAATCTGGTTCAAAGACAAATGTTTTACATCAGTGTGCTGTTACATCTTGAGGTTACAAAATTTAATCAGGGCATTAATTCAGGTTTGCTTCACAAGATGAGTTTTCCACGGGATCACTCTTACTGTCATTAATTGCTATCTATTCTTATCCTTTAATTCATTACCATCTTATTTCCAAATCAGCTTTTTCTTTATTTTGTCTAGGTTTAATAGATTATTGGATTTGCAGATGTTTTGGTGATCCCATTTAGCCTTACAGAATATTGGCATGGCATCCGTCTGTACTTGTGTAGTTCCTCTGCAATTTTAACAAACTAACCACCAGCATCACTTTTTGGGTTGTTTATTTCATCTTAGTACAGCAAGTTGTGTCATTTCTCCAATCTACATCTAATTCCTTGCCATTCTTTCATGTATTTATTTTCCCTCTCTTTAAAAAAAAAAAATTCCCCCTTTGTTTCTAATTTTTGATGGCTCTTAAAACCATCTCAGAAGGTAACTGTATCCAAACTCCAATGAAATTTAGCCTAACGCGTATCAGTATTTATGACAGGTTAAGTGACTTTGACCCTTCAAGGATGTACTCAAAAGGGCCTTACATTTTCCCTTATTGCCTTTAATACCTTTCAGATAGTTCAAAGTGCTTACTACGCTAGTGTTTTAGTTTTTTAAGTTGATGGAAAGTGAACAAAACCCCATAACACTGTGTGAAAGTTTTCAGTTTTACAGTAGCTTATTGTCGACCATTATCTGAAAAGAGTTTGTAAAAATTACATGTCTTGTGAAGATGGATTTCACATATCATTTTTTTATTTTATTTTTTTCATAGGGGTCATCTTGTAGAACACCCAATTTAAAAGTACCCTGAATTCAAGTCAATTATTTCTAAATAGCCTTTACCTTCAAAGTAAAAGGGATCATATGAATTTGCCTATGACCTTCTGATACTTGCTGAAGAGGTAATGATGCTATAAGCTGTTGTGTTCTATTTGACATTTGTAACAGTTCAAAATCTTACTAGGACTCTGCATTTTTATTAAGCTAGAAGGATTTTTGACTCCTGAATATTTTCACATACTGCTTTTGTTATTTCCATATAGTATTTCTTATCACATGTACAACTTCCATCATGAAAATATGTACTCAGTATATGCAATCTATTACCAGCAGACTAGTGAAGATAGAGTAGGAAGGAGACTCCTTTCATTGCCTCTATGTATGCTATATTTCATTCTTTTTAAGATTTGTTGGTTTTCATTTTTGTGAACAGCAAATGTCATAGCAAAAAGATCAGATCTGTCAAATGCAGGTATCCTAGTCACTTCAAAGAAATTTGCTTCCACACTTACTACCTTAAAGTAAAAGACAAATGTAGAAACAAACCTTCCATGCTCAGAAAAGAAAAGGAAATTGTCTCAATTTGTGTAGAAGCTTTATACTCCACAGCACTTTAGGAGTGTTTCCTGTGCACTGTAATTTGAGAAGGGCAAAATGATACTTGTTCTAATACACGGTCTAAAGTCATTCTATTTAATCTGAGGTATTTAAATGAGGTACCTCTGTGAGTGCCCTGTTGGTTTTTTTTTCTTTTTTTTTTTTTTTTCTGACAGACAGAAAAAAGTATTGCTTTTTAATTATATCACTTTTTATTTCAAAAGTTAATATTATGCAAAAAATGCATCTTGATGTTTCTATTCCAATATTTTATAAGTGATCAGAATGTTCTTCATTAAGATATTTTTTCCCTTGGAAAGGTTGTGGATGCCCAGATGCCCCATCCCTGGAAGTGTTCAAGGCCAAGTTGGATGGGGCTTTGAGCAAACTGGTCCAGTGGAACATGTCCCTGCCCAGGGAGTTTGGAACTACATAATCTTTAAGGTCCCTTCCAACCCAAGCCATTCTGTGATTCTGTGATTATATTTGTTTTATGAATTCTGTCAAATAAAATTATTGTGTAGATGTGGAAAGATTCAGATTCAATAAAAAGGTAATAGAAAATGTCATTTACTGTCAATAAAAATAACCTGATCCTTTAATGTTTCTTTTTTTATGCCCTCATACCAGCTGTAATGGGGATGGACAATAATGGCCCATCTGATTTTTGCATAAAAAATTACAGTTCAGTATGAACACTTGTACATTTTTAAACTGGATTTACATTAGTGAAAGGTAAGAATTAAAGAAAACCATTCTTGTTTATTTTATTTATTTCTTTTTCATTCAGCTGAAGTTAGCCTGGTAAACAGAAATAAATAAAAGAGAACACCAAGAGAACTGTGTGGCCTTTGCTCGTCTCTTATGATTTATAAAGAGGGAAAACAAACAAACAAACAAACCTCTAAACATGTAGATGACTTTTAGATAGACATGATAGACAATTTGAATAAATTTGAATAGAAAGCATCTATAGGACCTACAACCTATTAACACAGTGGTTTATTGGAACCCTCTTCTTACTCATGTAATGAAATGTTTATTCTCTTTATAAATGTGAAAAAGAAGGTTATGTTATCATTCTGTATTTTAGGGAAGTGAGCGCTGAAGTGTATCTGGTATTTGTGTATTGTCAGAAAAAAATCTCATTTCATTAGGAGCATTCTCTATTCCCAGGGAAACATTATGTCACAGTATCAGCTTTTATTTTAGCTGAGAAGATACAAATGTTTCTAATAAGATCTTTTTGTCCTTAGTTAGCAAAAATGAATGCACCCAACATAATAACATTACAGAAAATCACCATGGAAAGAGAATGCTGTTATCATAATGAAACAGACACTTCCATGATATTCTACTCAAAGCCTTTATTTCTCTATACAACTTTGACCTGTTGACAATAAGAATCAGTTTTTAATGTATTTTGTGCTAGCACTTTGTGTCAGGAAATCCCGATGCTTTGTGACCAGCTCTCATACTCATAGGTTAAGAAAAGGGATGAGATACTGCTGAAAGGGCATTGTTAACACTGCTGATAATATGTAGTAAATCCAGTAGACACAGAACAATTCTTTATACTGTTTCTGACCACTTCTTTTTGTTTCTCACTTGCAGTCTTCGTGAAGGGCCCTTTCATTTTCACTGCATTTATTTATACTTGGTCTGTTTTGCTCTTTTCTATTTCAGTCTGTCCTCAAGTAAAACACATTCCGAAAAGCAGTTCTGCTTTGTACTCTGATTGCCAGTCAGATGCTTTATAAATACATTCTTCATAAAACAGAGCCTTGGGCAGAGGAGACTGACTTCTACCACATAACTGTCTTGAGATTGCAATTTTAATGGGATTACAGTAGGCATAAAGAAAATGGGATTTAAATTAGTGCATCTATAAATCCTGAACTATGAAGAGACAAGTACCTCTGAAGAAGATCTGCAAGGTACAATGTAAGTATTTCAGAGGTTTTAATTTTATTTATTTATTTATTTATTTCATGCCAGAAATTGCTGGTCACGGAGGGAATAGCACAGGAATTGGTTTGAGTTCTCATTTCCATATCTAAAACCATATATGAGCTTGGTCAGATCACTTCACTTTTCAGCATAGTCTTGCATGGGCTTTATCTGATGCTCCAAGGTTTCTCATCGACATCTCTGTAAACGATGAAGCAGACTGGTCTGTGCTAGAGCAGTAGCTAATTAGCTCTCTGCTTAAGTTATCTTTGATCTTAAAAGTTTTTTTCTGTCTGTCTCTCTCCCCATCCTGAGTTGTGTAAAGACAAGCTTTGAAAGTGCTTGCAGCAGCACTTCAAGGCCAGGGGTCCCCACTCCCCAGTAGGCAATGTATGCTTGTGTCTCCTCAAAATAGGATTATTTTGACATTTGAGTCTTTGTTTTAAATATGATAGCTCAGTCTTGAAATGAAGGATGGACAGTGTCTTTACCCAAAAAATGCCTTCTGCATTCCCTTTCAACATACAGAAAACTCTGTGTAGGATAATGAAATTTCTCAGTTCCTCAGTGAGTGCTCTAACACACCTTTTTTTCATGTAAATAAGCAGTACATCTTTTATTGTATTCTGTAGGTGCAACTTGCATGCAATATTTTTGTAAGAAAAAAAAGAAAAAAAAAGGAAAAAAAAAAAGGATAAAGCCATGAGAACATTTTGGACAGTGAAACCCAAATGAATGGAATTTTTCAGACTATGAAAATGTGTTTGAAAGACAGGCTTTAAGTCACCTGAGCTCTAGGCACCTACACTGAAAGCAAGCAGCCTCCTCCTCAGCACACTAGCTGTTCTGGTGCTGTCTGAGACACCAACTTCTCTACAGGAATTAACAGTGCTAGAGGAAGGGCCTAGCACTGCAATCTGTACTTCACTTCAGAACCTAGATTTCTGTTCTTTGACTGAAACATAGAAGTTAAATCTTAGTCTGAGTAATCTGTAAAGTTAGTGGAAAGAAGTAGACAACTCCAGCATTTACCAAATACCTGAATTGCCTGTGGCAATAAATAAATAAATAAATATCAATCCTTTATCTCTTCACTCATAACAGAGGGCACACATAGCTCCATTAAAATCAACAAAATTAGATGGGATGAATTTAGAGCTTATCAGTTAGGTGTTTTTCTTTTTCTTTTCCTTTTTTTTTTTTTTTTTTTTTCCCTCTGTTTCTAAGGATCATATGTCTCTGTATGGTCTAGATTTTAAGTTCTTATTATGGTCTAGATTTTAAGTTCTTATTATGGTCTCTAAAGCTCTACTCATTGGAGATGAGAGGTTGATATACTTAATGTATCACCGCTAGTAGTATACACATACCTATCCATAGTTTTCTCATGTCTTTGTAGGTGCTATTTTGCATCTAGCACTTGGCATCTGTAACACTCTAGAAAGGCACAAGTTTTCCTGACAACCCTGTGCATAAGTTTGAGAATTTCAAGGGCATTCCAGATAGCACTTGACATTATTTTTCAGAGCAGTTAAATCTTGCCCTGAATGTCAACTTTAGAGCAAGTTGAAGCACCCTCTAGTTCTGCTGACTGTGTTGATGAGACTGTCAGAGGCAATATTTTGTTATTCACAGATTTTTCTAGGTTGGAAGAGACCTCAAGATCATCGAGTCCAACCTCCGACCTAACACTAAGTACTCCACTAAACCATATCCCCAAGCTCTACATCTAAACGTCTTTTAAAGACCTCCAGGGATGGTGACTCCACCACCTCCCTGGGCAGCCCGTTCCAATGCTTAATAACCCTTTCGGTAAAGAAGTACTTCCTAACATCCAACCTAAAACTCCCCTGTCGCAACTTTAGCCCATTCCCCCTCGTCCTGTCACCAGGCACGTGGGAGAATAGACCAACCCCCACCTCTCTACAGCCTCCTTTCAGGTAACTGTAGAGAGCGATGAGGTCGCCCCTGAGCCTCCTCTTCTCCAGGCTGAACAAGCCCAGCTCCCTCAGCCGCTCCTCGTAAGACTTGTTCTCCAGACCCCTCACCAGCTTGGTCGCCCTTCTCTGGACTCGCTCGAGCACGTCCATGTCCTTCCTGTAGCGAGGGGCCCAAAACTGAACACAGTACTCGAGGTGCGGCCTCACCAGAGCCGAGTACAGGGGCACAATCACTTCCCTCGACCTGCTGGCCACACTGCTTCTTATACAGGCCAGGATGCCGTTGGCCTTCTTGGCCACCTGGGCACACTGCTGGCTCATATTCAGCCGACTATCCACCAATACTCCCAGGTCCTTCTCGGCCAGGCAGCTTTCCAGCCACTCATCTCCCAGCCTGTAGCTCTGCTTGGGGTTGTTGCAGCCCAGGTGCAGGACCCGGCACTTGGCCTTGTTGAACTTCATGCAGTTGACCTCAGCCCATCGCTCCAGCCTATGCAGATCCTCCTGCAGAGCCTTCCTGCCCTCGAGCAGATCGACACACGCACTTAGCTTGGTGTCATCTGCAAACTTACTGAGGGTGCACTGGACGCCCTCATCCAGATCATCAATAAAGATATTAAAGAGGACCGGCCCCAGTACCGAGCCCTGGGGGACTCCACTAGTGACCGGCCTCCAGCCAGATTTGACTCCATTCACCACAACTCTCTGGGCCCGGCCATCCAGCCAGTTTCTAACCCAGCGAAGCGTACGCCAGTCCAAGCCCCGAGCAGCCAGTTTCTTGAGGAGAATGTTGTGGGGAACGGTGTCAAAAGCCTTAAATAATGGAAGCTTAGGCTCCTAGCTTAGAAGCTGATAACCACCTGTAGACATTTCAATGTAGTTGTGCAAATGTGGAGCTGAATCCCATCACAAAAACTCACTTCAGCACACAGAGGGGTTTAGTGAACCCCTCCTAAAATATCAGGAGCATCCACACTGGGCTGATAGTTATGACAGTCCATTGGTGGAAAACCTACATTTTTTGAGACTGGCAGATGGAGGCCAGGTGGGATACCTGAAGGCACCTCAAGTGGCACTAGATGCTGATACATAGGCAGTGGAATCAAGTTGTCACTGTCTTTGCTCCTGTTCTGCACAAAGAGGTAAGTGCTCTTATCTCATTGACTTGCTCTGAAGACTAGTATTTAGCTAAAACTTTGGAAATGGAAAATATGACAAAACAGAAGGATAGGAGACTAAATTTCCCTTGCTAGGACTGCAGCGAGGAGAACAATATCCAACTTGATTCTTAGAATGCAAATCATCTCCATCTGAACACGGTTTAAATGATTCCATATAATGTATTTGAGTTAAATACTTACTGCTTACCAGCAGCTTTAGGTAGCAACATTCAAATCTGCAACTCTAACACTAAGCATGTGTTTGTTTCCACAAGTAGTGGAATGAATGACTGAATGCATCATAAATGATTCAATATTTATTCATTCAGAAAAATGTTTTCTAAGTACCTGTTCAAAGAACTGTGTCTTCAGAAATATTTAGGAGTTGAAATTTGGCCTTTAAAATTCATTCCCTGATGAAACTGGAATGAGAACAGAGCAGAAAACACTGAAACATGAGTATGCAGCATGTTAGATGAGATACACAGCCTATCAATCTGTGCTGATTAAAATTAAAGTGTTTTACTTGTCCATAATACGAAAAACAGAACTGTTTAACTTCACATCTGTTTGAGGCAAATTCTTTGAATCCCTCTATATCAGAATGCAGAAGGCAGTTTTATCTTCTTATCTGCGCCTTCAGTCTGGTCCAGAGACTGAAAAGGAAATACCAATACTGCCTGTGCAGGTATTTTCACACATTCTTTAACTCATAAGACTGTACTATATGGCATGTTGTAAATCATTTGAAACTTCATCACTCTGAATGACCTGTTAAAAACTAATAAATTAGAAGCCTTCAAATGGTTCCCTCAAAACATTCCCCACACTATTAAAATAGAGCATATAGCTAATTCCTGCAACTTTTATCTGTCTCTGCAACTACTTCCCATAAGAAAAAGTGTATGATTGTACTCTGTAGGAAATGGAGGTGCTGAATACCTTTATTTCCATTTAAAATTTCACTAGACATCCCCTTTAAAATCAAATTATTTTGATAAGGAAGATGGATGTGCTTAGCTTCTCAAACTGCAGCTCTGTAGGAGAGTTATCTAAATCAAAGTTTTGTATTTCACCTAGCTGATATTTAACAATCGTTTTGCTTTGTTTTCAGAGTACATTACTTGAGTGAGAAGGGACATACATAGAACCTAATGGCTGCAAGCAGCTGGCGACAAGCACAGTACAAAGGTAGCAGTCAGTTTCCTGCATGACTCTGATAATACACCTGCACTGTGAAAGGAAACACAATGCGTGTTCAGGAACTCTGGAACAATGCGTGTGAAAGGAACTCTGTGTGTTCAGCTGCTGATTTCTTCGTAGCAGAGATGCTATTTGTCTACACTTATACCAAACTGTTTTTGTGATGCAGGCTGCTGCTGACAGTTCATTACTTTGAATCAAGGGATGAAATTCTACTCATGGATTATTCTCTTTACACAAGTATTTTAATGAAACCACCCCAAAATAGCAGCTGGGGCAGAAAATGTACAAGGAAATCCTAGTCAAATCAGGGGTCTGTCGTTGCTTTCATGGAAGACAAGTTTTGCACTACCACTGTGGCCTCCCATGAAATGTCCCATTAAGATCATTGGAAATTTTATATTGTCCTTAGTGGACTCTAGCACAGTTGTGTGTTTGAACCTTGGTACTGAAAAATGTACTTAAAAGGCCATGAGATTAATTGTTTTCTGAGTTTTGACACAGGAAAAAGCAAAGTGCTCTAATTCTCCTTCCACACTTTCAAGCCTCATCCTTTATTGATATTCAGCCAGGTGTTAGGTTAATTTTGCATCAAAACAGTAACTTCAGAGCATAATGGGACTCTGAGATCTTTCACAACGACTAAAATGAAACAGAAATCAAGAAGATTGAGCTGATTTTCTCTGTACATGA
Organism: Anser anser; assembly: GCF_964211835.1. Lineage (NCBI taxonomy): Eukaryota > Metazoa > Chordata > Aves > Anseriformes > Anatidae > Anser > Anser anser. The sequence goes on along the minus strand of NC_139720.1, from coordinate 175,754,946 downwards.
CACTGGGCTCTCTGCTGATTTCTTGTTTATTTTTTAATTTGTTATTTCTAATGAATTTGCATGGCAAATTCATGAGGCTTTGGCAACACAAAGTTTAGGACACTCTCATTTTTTATTAAAGTGAACAAAGAGCTCCCACTCACTCAAAGATTGTTCAATGGATATTGTAAATGAATGAGACATTTATTTTTGTGCCAGCTCAACTACCAGTGTCGACCAGATTTGCATATATTTTGGCAAGTGCACTGCCACAAGTTGTAATAAAATAGGCCCTTTATACTTGAGTCTAATTTACTTCAGTTACATTCATTTTATTTACTTTCTTTCTTTTTATGTTAAAGGAATTTCTGTAAAGGATAACTTGGAAACAGCGAGGTCAAAGAAATGTCTGCTATATAGCTGTTATCAAGCATTTTTCCACTGAGAAAAAATAAGAACATTTTCCGGAGGAAAAAAAAAAATAATCCCAGGTGCTATGAATTTAAGATTTCTGTTTTTTTTTTTTTTTTTTAATCACTGTTAGGATTCACATTGCATACTTATATATCATGCTTATTACTTGCTGCTGCCAGCTGTATTTTTTTTTTTTTTAAGAACTCACTATGCATATTTTACCATCTTCAGTGACATTTCCTACCTAAAGGCTGCTCACAGGAAGGCAAAAATATGCTCTTACTCTATGAAGTATTATTCTGGATACAGACTTTTTTTACAAGTCGTGGTGCTGGTATGGCTGCAGGAGTGATTTCAAACTGATTTTCTTTAAATGTGTGGAAAATTGAGGGAGAGAAATGCTTCATGAGCGGTACTTTGGTTTTTACAGGCTCATACCATTTTATTTTATTACGCATTAAGAATGTGCTTGAATGAAACAAACCAAAGAAAAGAAACAATGAGAACAGCACATTTAAACTCAGTGAGTTTAATTAAAGAGGTGAAAGTCCATGTATTTGTGAAATCTGAATAAAAATAACTGTCTGGTGTCATACAAACATATTGCAGGATCAGGTTATTGGTTTTGTTGTATTTTTTTAAGTCTTGGGTTTGCTGCTGTTCATAGTATCTTGAGAAGATACTGGACTGCTAATTCAAATAATAAAAGAGCAATGAAAAGAATCCTGTCTTTCTAACAGTTACCTTGTCTCCCTACTGAAGAAAAAAATACAGAGGCTCTAGACCCAACCCGCCCCCCACCCCCCCACCCCCCCGATTACAGAGTATCTCTAATACAGAAACCAGATCCAATGAATTTCAGGAATATGTACCCTTTCCATATTTGAATAATAATTAAATAAATTAAAAAAAAATGATTAACCACAAACCTCTGAAAGGCTGAATTATTTTTTCATGAAACTCATCTAACAAACTATGCACAAACAGAAAATATTCTAAATGGAAAAAAAAAATCTGGAATTTATCTTAACACACTTAGGCTAAGCAGAATCAACATCTGTAAGAAGCTCCAATACTTTAATAGGCCCACGGTGAAGTAATGTGCCACTCACAGAAAGAAAATCAAAAACTGCCTCAAATTGCTCTCCCTACTTTTTAAAGCAGGTATCAGCTGCTGCCCAACTTACATCAGCTGAAATAAAATTGTCTTTACCAGCAATATCAAGGGGGATAACATAAATCCTCAATAATGATTCTGAAGTGTACTAATTTGAAGAAGTATCATGAGACATAACATAGTCAGCAGTCAGATATCTGTGAAGTATGTATTCCTTGTAACTAAAATAATATTCAGCATGATAAGATAGATAGAGAATAAGTTACTATGAAAATATATAGCTTTAATTTGCAGACATATAAACACTTTCGGTACATTACAGACATATGATGCCAGAAATCAAAATAATCCGTTTTAAGCATAACACTAATTTATCTTGTTCACACAGAGAAATCTGATGTAATCATCATACAAAATATAGTTTTCAGTTCTTAAAATGAAGTGAAAGTGAGACATCACTGATAAACCTGCTGCTTTATTGCAGAGGATACAGCGAAGAATAAATTATCAAGAAAATATGCTGCCAGTCTTACAAGTCAGATTTTGGATCTAATCCAAAATCAAAGCCAATGAAAAGGAGCCAGGAATGGTAGCCAGAAGTCAGAAATAAGATCTTTCACATGAAATACCAATCCAGAAAGGAGCAACAGTCAGTACAAACCAAGTCCTATAATTCCCTATAATATGAAGTCATTTTTGTTTTCATCTGGCAGATCAGATTCAGAAGTATCACATGAAAAATCTATTACACAACCAAACTGATGGAGTACTAACAACAGATTGCTAAAAGTACCAAAAATATTACCACTTCTGCGACAAATAAAGATTTAGCCATTCCCTTGCTTCCTTGTATCTGGCATGTTTACAACAATGAGCATGGGGTTTTGTCCTTATTTCCTGTAGGAAATATTAAATATAATTTTCCATAAAAATGACTAGCAGACTTCTGGAACAAATGATAGTGTGGGTGAAAGCTAGAGCAAATGAAAGATGGTATGCCACAGCAGTTCAGATTCTCATTATAATATCTTGCATTCTTTCTCAACAGGAATTGCACTTCTTGTTAATGCCTTTTCTATCCTACTGTAAAAGCTTTACTTGTGAGGTAATAAACATTTTTTTAAAAATTCTTTACTAGTGCATTTTAATGTCCTTATTCTTTTAATTATACACACATCGGGACAGACATTCCTCTTTTGTGTGTGTGTGTCTGTGTAAATCTCTGTAAGCCAAAGCATATTTTATAGTAAAATCAATATATTTAAAATATACTTTATCTTATGGACAGTACCTCAACCAGTTCCCTGCTCAGGAGCATCTGATGCCCTCTTGTGGTTAAAAATACTTTTAAAACTTGAGTTTAAAGAATTCTTACCTTCCTGTTTTTTTTTTTATGGTCACTGATCATATCAATTAATGAAAGCTGCAAATGATGTCCATGTTTTTATAGACAGGGTGCTAGCTGTTAGTACTAAGTTTTCATAAAAAAAGCTGTACACTGAATTTGAATTTAAAAAATTGTAAACAGCTATTTACAATTATAATATTATTAAGTTATAAATTAGAGGTCCTTCACTGCAATCTCTGTCAATACGAACCACAGCTAGGTGTTTCAGAGTTGTCTAAGGTTTTCCAGATATTGATTTGAATTATCCACAAGGAAACATCATATGTTGGATATCTCCATTGGTTTCTTCTCCAACATGTGCAGGTTAATTCTTCCATTTAATGGGATTTGTACTTCCATGTTTTCATCTGCTCTGTGATGCTTTTTCCCTTTTCTCAGACAGATGTAAATGCCCATCCCAGTTACTAAAGCAATTGAACCCAAGCTTATTATTGACAGAGCTACTAAAGTAGGCATGCAGGATGCTGACTCCATTTTTTGATGTGTAGGTTCTATGGATATTTGCGGCTGCTTTTCTTCTATATTGATATCAGGCTCCTTTCTTAATAAACTTTCAATGTAGCTCTCATTGCTAACTGTGTCATTGACGAAGAGATTCACCATGACAGTGGAATGGAGAGGTTCTGGATAGCCGTGATCACTAACTTTTACAAGCAGCCGATACAGGCCATAGTCATTTTGCATGAGCGACTCTTCCAAGGTGATATTACCAGTTTTAGGGTCAATTCTAAATGACTCTGGCCGGGGGCCTCTTCTTCCTATGATGCTGTATGCTATGACTGCGTTCATGCCAGTGTCTTTATCGACAGCATAGACCTCAGTGATGGGAGAGCCAGGAAGGGTAGAAGGAAGAACCAACAAATAAGACATATTAGACTGTGGAAACAAGACCAAAGGGGGGTTGTCATTTATGTCCAGAAGAAGGATAGTAATTTTTGCAGTAGAAGACAGGGCGGGATCACCACCATCAACTGCTTCGATCCACAGCACATAGGAGCTTTGCTGTTCCCTGTCCAGGGAGACTTTAGCTCTCAAAACTCCTTTTCCAGTATCTATGACAAAAATATCACTTCCATTCAGGACTGAAAGGGCAACCCATCCATTTTGCCCTGCATCAGCATCTGTGACACTGATAACTCCAATTTCACCAAAACCTGGAAAGTTTTCTGGCACAAAAAAGCTGAAATCCTTATTGATAAATCTTGGACTATTATCATTTTTATCCAACACAGTGATGGTGACAGTTGCTATTGACTCTCTTGGAGGGAACCCAGAATCTACTGCTTTCACAGTATACCTGTATTTCTCCTTTTCTTCTCTGTCCAGCTGAGTGGCAACTGTGAGAACTCCTGTGGTTTTATCCAAAGAAAAATAGGAAGGTGCATCAGGCCCTAAAAAATAGGACACTTCCCCTCTTTCTCCACTGTCAGCATCTGTAGCATGTAGTTTGGTCAAGAAAGCATTGGGAACATTGTTTTCCTCAATGGATAATTCTATCAGCTGTTGAGAGAAAACTGGTGAGTTGTCATTGTCATCCAAAACTTGTATTTTGATTATTTTGTTTACGTTAAATCCTTCTGAGTTCCATGCAACTACAGAGATTTCATACAGCTGCTGTGTCTCATAGTCCAAAGGTTTTGTGGTCTCTAAGAGGTATTCATTGTTGTATGGCTTGTATGGTGAAAGTCTGAATGGCCCATCACCATCCAAATAGCAATTAACTTTGTATTTTTCATCAGGGTCTTTGATGGTAAAAAATGCTATTGGTGTGTTAATAGGCTCCAATTCCTTTAAGTACACCACTCCTTCCACTTCATTAGCTATGAAACGAGGGACAACTTCAGGTGGCCTCATCATGACTTTGATGATGGTCACTAGCACTGTGATCACAGCAGGGATACAACCAGGACCATTGCCCAATATGATCAGCCTGTGGAGCCTTGGGGCGTCCCCATCAATCTTACTGGAGAGAGTGATGGCTCCTGTGCTTTCATCCAGGTGGAACAAGTCTCTGGATGGCTGAGGGACCTTCTGGCTGTAGGAGTAGGTGATCTCCGCATTGGACCCAAGGTCCAGGTCTTCTGCGTGGACAGTGGCCACATGTGTCCCTAGGCTGGAATTCCCATAAAGGGTGACGTTGAGCTGTGAGTCGCTGAACTGGGGGCAGTTGTCATTGATGTCGCTGATGCCAATAGTAAGCGTAGCACTGCCCACGAGCGGAGGAGCGCCCCCATCCTCAGCAATGATGACCGTGACATACTCCTCCCGTGCCTCTCTGTCCAGAGCCCCCATGACAATCAGGTAGGGGGTCCTCTCTCCGCTTTCATTCTCCTCCACGTCCAGGGTGAAGACACCGTAGTTATCTCGCAGACGGTAAGTCTGGACGCCATTGGTGCCCACGTCGGGGTCAAGGGCAGGGTGCTCGATAGCCAGGCGGGTGTTCACAGGTGCGTTCTCAGGCACCGAGAGGTGGATGTGGGGCACAGGGAAGTGGGGAGCGTTGTCGTTGACATCTCGGATAGCAATTTTCACCTTCACCAGGCGGAAGTACTCCTGCGGCAGCACCAGCACGTCCAGCAGCAGCAGGCATGACTCGGATGAGAGTGAGGAGGAGGAGGAGGAGGAGAAGGACATGCTATCTGCCTCCCCAAAGACAGCGGCCCCACCACTCTCCACGCACAGAGCCTCCCGGTCGATCTCCAGGGCCGAGGTGTGCAGCTCTCCGGAGCGGTTGTCCAGATGCACGTACTGTCCCCCCAAGCCACGGGAGGCCAGGGTGAAGGAGAGGGGTGGCTGGGGGGCTGTGGGGCGCTGCCCGCCAGCTGTTGGCAGCCGCAGGTCACGGGCCAGGCTGCCAATGAGCACCCCAGCGGGCAGCCCCTCGTTGAGGCTGTAGAAGAGCTCAGTGGCGCGGCTGTAACTGGCGAAGCAGTTGAAAGGTCCAACGAAGAGGAGGAAGAGGAGCAAGTGCTAGGGAGAGAGAGGCACAGGGGCGTGGGGATAGGGTGGTGTTAGAGGAGGAGGAGAGGCAGGAGGCAGCCACCCCCTTGCCCATCGCCTCCCCTACAGACACAGTGAGCAGAGTGCAGCATCTGCAACCTGAAACCATTCTCCCTCTAATAGGGGAGAGATATCTCCCATCTTGTCCCCCTCCTTCACCCCCCGCCCCGGTACAGCAGCTACTCCCAGGGCATCACCATCTGTACCCTCTAGCCAGCACCAGCTGCACTCCCCCTAGCACACGCTCCCTTGCCAGGGCTGACCCAGGGGCACCAATACCCCCCATACCCCCCTTCCTGACCTTCTCCCCCTTCTCATCAGCGCTGCACCCACTCTCCCACCCCAAGAGACCCCCAAACATTTCCTCCCCCACTCCCCATCCCACACCAGCAAGGTAAAACACGACCCTGCCTCCTCGCCCCCATAACCCACCCCCCGGCCCCAAAGCCCCGTTATTCCCGCATGCCCCTGATCACCACGGCCCCCCAGCTGTCCCCACACCACCTCGCAGCTCCGCTGGGCTGCCCCAGCTTAAAAAACCGTTAAATACGAGTTGAGCAGAGGGGCCGCGGAGAGGTAGCGCCAAGGAAGTTGCCGGCGTTGGCTGACAAGTGCATCCCCAGCGCCCCGCGGAGGGATGGGGGCTCCCCGAAGTAACTTCGGGTGTCGTCGCCCCGGGGGATCTTCCCCCCCCCCTTCTTTTTTTAACCGCTCTTTCCTTTTTTTTTTTTTTTCGCCGCTCTCCGCTACAACCCGAGCCGGCAGCAACAGCGAAAAAAACTTTTCGCGGCTGCTGCGATCGGGGAAAAAAATACATAGGAACAACAACAAAAAAAGCACACAGAACCCAACACATATATAGGCATGCATATATATATATATATATATAATTTTGCTCCTGCGTGCGAAGTCGGGCTGGGGAAGCAGGAGCCTCCCCTGCCCTCCCGCCTCCCCACCCTCACCTGGAGGCTGCCGCGGGCGCTGCTGGTGCTGCCGCGGCTGCCCGGGGGCCCCATGCCCGGCCTCCGCCGCCGGCTGCGCCCCAGCAGCGCGCCCGCTCCGCCGCCCGCCCGGCGCCTCTCCTCCCCGCGGCAGCCCGAGACCGTGCCCATGCCCCCGCCGTCGCCTCCGCCTCCGCCGTGCCGGGCTGGGCCGAGCCGGGCTGAGCACCGTGCACCGCCCACGACACTCCCCCGACCGTCCGGGGGGAGAGGGGGGACGGAGGAGAGGGGGGTGCGCGATCGCGGAGGCTGCGGTGGAGGATGCGGAGAGGGAGGGCGGGCAAGGGGAGAGGGATTAGGCGGCTTGGAGGGAGGCGCTGGGACCACCAGAGGAAGGAGATGCTCCCGTCTGGAAACTGCAAGGAGAAAAACAAGATATGTCCTTTATTTATTTATTTATTTATTTATTTATTTATGTATTTATTTTTAAAATATTTTTTTAAAATAAAATGACATAAAAAATATTTTTTTAAAATAAAAAAATAATTAAAAAAGACACGAGATGTCCTTCTGTGGATCTAATAAATAAAAAAATAAATACATAAATAAATTTATTAATAAAAATCACGAGATGTCCTGTGGATTTAATAATTAATTAATTAATTAATAAAAAAATCTAGATTTGTCCTTCCGTAGATTTAATAAATAAATAAATAGATAGATAAAAACCACAAGTTGTCCTTCCGTGGATGTAATAAATAATAAATACTTCAATAAATAAATAAAAAACCACGAGTTGTCCTTCTGTGGATTAAATAATAATATTAAAAAAAATAAATAAATGCCACGGGTTATCTTTCTGTGGATTTAATAAATAAAAAACGAATTAATAAATAAAACCCACGAGTTGTCCTTCTGTGGATTTAATAAATAAATAAATAAGAAACTCGAGTTGTCCTTCCATGGATCTAATAAATAAAAAATTAAATTAACGAATTAAAACCACGAGTTGTCCTTCTGTGGAAAGATGCTGTGGTGTGGCTGCCATCAGGCAGAGCAGGAATTAAAAGCTGGCTCAGTTTTAAGTAGCGTTGCCAAGCCCTTGTGTCTGCACGAAATGAAAGTACTGTTTTGAGGAGTCTGTGACTATTTGCTTGGTGCAAGGTGCACGTCCTGCCGAATTAGAGCAGCGACTGCAATTTCCTGCTGCTTGGAACCCGGAGGTCTCTTGTGGCAGAAAATTATGCGCTCTCATTTTATAGTCTCCAGTCACATTTGGCTAGACTGTGAAACTGCCATAGAACTAGTCATGAAATTAACATCTCTTGGGAAACTTCAGAGAGTGCAAGCCCAATTACACGTTTCCTTAACATCTCGGACTATCGAAAGGGTAGCTACCCTGCCTTGTGTTCCTTGCACTGGCTCTCTGCAAGCTCTAGGTATTTAGCGTTAAAGCGTTCAGTGGTCTGGATCCAGGCTACTGATGAGAGTACAAGGATTAAGATTCTGGAAGGCAATCACATTTGTCAAGTAGAGTGGAGCTGCCCCTCACATAGGTAAAGTTTGTACAAGAGATCAAACTGTCTAAATAGCATGGTCTGAGGACCACCTTGAACATCTCCACACTCCGTGGCAACCAGATTGTGCAAGCATTTGACATCAGCATGGATAATAAAGACACATAGGACAGCAAAAGTATTGCTGCCAGTCCAAAAGAAACAAACAAACAAACAAAAAATACTGTTCCCTTTTTCTCCCACAACTCCAATTAGAATCACAGTCCAAAAGCAGCCTTATGTCCAAGTCCTTCATAATTCTACAACTTTCAAGAGCATACAATATGTGGAAAATACAAATCATAATGTTTAACAGCTCTTGGGATGCTCTTGGATATTTTGGGGATGAAGGCAGCAGCACAAACAGAACAGAACAGAACAAGAACAGAACAAGAACAGAACAGAACAGAACAGAACAGAACAGAACAGAATAGAATAGAACAGAATAGAATAGAAGCGAATAGAATAGAATAGAATAGAATAGAATAGAATAGAATAGAATAGAATAGAATAGAATAGAATAGAATAGAATAGAATAGAATAGAATAGAATAGAATAGAATAGAATAGAATAGAATAAACAGAACAGAATGGAATCATAAACATCCAACACTGACTTCCTCCAAGGCCATAAACAAATTGCATTAATTCCTTTGCCTAATATCCTCCAGCCATGATATGTAAATACTACGATACAGTTTGTCTGAATTAGAGCCTCTCCCTATTCTTTGCAAAGTCAGTGGCAGCAGAATCAGGCTCTGTTTTATTCACTGGATCCCTTTGAAATATACTACCATTTAAATATCCATTTCAATCCAGAAATGACATTAGCACAAAAATCATAAGTAACTTAAACATTAGAACACTAGAGTACTAATAAGAGGGCCAGCTATATTTATTATTCACTAATCTCTAGGGTTTGGAAACCACTCAATGTGTACTGCCCTTATAAATAGTTTATATCTTTACCATTCAATTTTAGCACAAATAGAACAGGCAGTACAGTATATACAGTTCACAGCAAACATGTATAATTTAAGAAAGGAATCGAAGTATCCAAGTCCTTTACTAAATTCTCATCCATGTGAACTGTTCTGCAGATCATTCAGTTTGAAAAACTCACATAAACTCAATCCCATTCCAGTTAGTTTTAGCTGGACATGACAGATGCTTTTAGCTGACTCACATCTGCTCTAATTTTATTCATTTCAGTGGAGAAATACTGACTCATTTGGATTTCAGTTAGATTTTGACACTGATTTATGTGGAGTTTGAATTTCATAGACTGATTATAATCTTAGTTTTAGTGAATCAGTAGTCTTTTTGTGAATGAATCTGAAGTCCCTATAAAATTATATCTTAAACTTTTATTTTCCACTGATATCTCAGTTTATCTCTCTTTCACCTTATCCTCTTAAAATTACTGACCTATTACTGTACACTTTTTCTTAACCATGAGAGCCACTGCATTTCCCTGAGGCTTCTGATAGAGTAGGCTATGCCTCTGCTATTACAGTAGTCAGTTTTTCCTTACACCTGATACATTTTCTTTTATTAAACCACAAGTGTAGCAGCAGAATGTAAAGTTTTCTGGAGCAGCTGGTACCTCTATAATACTTTATCTCGTTAGACACCAACAACATCTAATAAGTCTTAAAGGCTCCTTGAAGACTAATGTGTCCAATAAATCCGGTTTAAGGAGAAATACTCCAGCTGTGTATGGGATATGGTATGAGGGCTGGGAAAGAAGCAGTGAAGAGATATAAAATTTGCACTTTTGCACTTTTTTTTTTTTTTTGTCTTTTCATGAGCCACTTCCAAAGTCCCAGGAAAATATTCATTGCTTCTATTATGTTTCTATATTCAGGTATATTCCACCCACAGGAGTATTGCATCCAAGATTCTGTTTGTAATTAGTGAATAAGAAGGAACAAGTAGGAGCATTGCTGTGGGATTCCTGAAATGCCACAGATCCAAGTAAATTGCAAAACACGAGTGAAGTCAAGTAACAAGCCATCCAGGAAGTGCCATAGTTATTTATAAATACATGGGAAGAAGTATATTATTACTATGGTAAAATAGAGTATTACTTTGACTTAACTAAAGAGGGTATAGGAGGTATTGATACTCAATTGAAATGGCTTGTTTCTGTGGGCAGTGTTCCAGTGGCAAATAGAAACATTTCCAGATGAATCAATCTGGATCATCACTTCTGAAAGGAAATCTCAAATGTAATTTTTTATTTTGTTTTATTTTGTTTAAGTTTGGCAACTCTGACCAACATTTACAAGAGATGCAGACAGTCCTCTCAACCTACCAAAAAACTTATCTGTTGGAGTCTGAGCAAGGTTGTGGTGTGAAAGAACCATCAGTGAGATTCTACTGATTCAGCTGACAAAAAAAATTGTTAGTGCAGTAGTCAGTGTGACCCTTTTGGCTAGGTGCCTTTCAGTGGGGAAACTCAGTCAAACAGAATGAAAGCGCTGGTGTTAGTATTGTTTCCCAGTCCCAGGAAAACTGGGTAAGGTATAAGACCTTACTGACAGGCTGTCACTTCTCTGAAGAGTTTGAACTGCAAGAGATACAGGACAAGTCAAGGAGGTCCTTTTAACTCTTAGTGATACAAACTTTTTATTGCTTTGCTGCTCAGTAAGGAAATGGCTTATATCCTAAACTTCCTGTGCAGGATTGTGGATTACAATGTGAAAGACTCTATGAATATTAAATAGTGACCTTGCTTGCAGAGGTGCTGAGCATCTGGTGCTCACATTTATACTGAAAGCTGTGATCATTCCATGTAGATCAGACCAAGCATGATCATCCTGTTTTCAAGCACATAGTGGGAGAGGTATCTTGGCATTGCTTTCCCTCGTGACATTGAAAGATGGTCAAAAACTTGGAGTCCAGATTAGATACAGAAGAATTGGATCTGGAAGATTGACATCTCTTTGGATATGCATTGCTCAGATCTCCAGTAATGTTTTCAAGGACTGGTTCTTTGCACACTCTTGCATGTGTTTGACAGGAAGGTTGAAAGATGTGCATGAGATTTTCTTTTCTAGCCATCTCAGCTGTTGGGAACTACTGTGTAACACACATATCAGTTGTTAAACACTGGAGGAGAAAATACATTTGACAAAAAGCATCCTGCAGTCTTTGAACCAACTGCATTTGACCAACTTTTCCCTCAAATTCTTTTGAGGTTTCATAAAAATACAAAAAAAATTGAGGTTTCATAAAAATACAAGTCCTTTGGTTATGATGTTTTGCATATGGTCCCAGCTGTTTTGCGTATGTCTCTTTGTCTAGAAAAAAGCCAAAATATTCTAACAGTGAGAAATATTACCTTCAATATATTTCTAGTCTGATCACAACATTATTTTTTTAAAGAAAAACTAAAGTTTATCAACTATGCATAAGTTTTTTGAAGTAATTAGGAAGTAAGGATTTAACTCATTTTTAACTCATAACTCTTTCCTCTTTTTAACCAGTACTTTTTACACTGTGTACTTTTTACACAGTGTAATAACATTCACTTTCACTGACTTTTTTGTAAGGCTTAAAATAATAATGATACAACTTTTGTTTCATACAAGCCAAAGCACAGACTGAGGTACAGAACTAATATGATACAGCTAGAAATAATTAATACCTTAAGTCTTTGTGATGGTCCTTATCACATTAGTTCAGGGACAGTAATCCAGCTTCTTCCAGCTAGTCTTCTACATACTGCTTGCAAATTATGAGAGTGTCATGAATATGTCTTTTAATTGACTTCACATTCACATTAAGAGATGGCTTCTGAGCTGAAGTTACAGCCTCCTAATATTGACTAGCATACTTCTCCCAGTACTGGAGAACATTGAAGAAGTCCCGTGGTATGCCAAGTAGTTATCAGATACAGAGGTGTGTGCCTCTGTATCTTTATTCTGGTCTCCATGTAGGCTGCCATGTGTCAGGTTGCTCCTACAATCACAGACTGCAATTCCATTTTGTTTTCTGAGATGGAAATTGGAAGATGGTAACTGGTAGATAGTGGGTACAATGCAGTAATACAGATTTTTTTTTTTTTAATTATTATTTTTTCCCCATGATTGTTGCAGCTCCAGTGCCCACTGTATCCCAGCTTCTCTTCTCTTAGTTCCTTTGGAACAGTCAGCTGTACATATTTTACTTTATCAGATGAACTATCTAGCTTTGCTCTGAAATACATACTTTATGTTGTAGTTTCACCTGAGGTCTTTGGCCACTCAGAAAGTACAGTTGCTTCCTTGACAATTAAGTATTTTGAATTTTTCAAGGGACCAGAGTCCATCATCTTCCCTTGGACTGTATTCAGGTAAAAATTCTTAATGGATTTGATAACTCAAATTCCCTAGTACTAACTTACTCCTTGCTCACCAAAAAGACCCCAAAAAACTTTTCACCAGACTGGGATAATTATATTGTGTTCTCGGTTTTGTGATAAATTGCTTCTGTTATTTAGACAAGAGAATTGACCAACTCCTAGTGGGTTTTAGTACATTTTTATGTCCTTGATGAAATGAAGATAGTGAAACTAAATAACTTAGGGCATAAGGGCATAGTAAACTTTTTATGTAAAGAAAAAAACAAACAAACATATTTGCTTTATGCCTCAGAAGTCTTGTAGCTGTTTTTTCTTTTTTTTTTCTTTTTTCTTCTTTTTTTTTTTCATATTGTTGCTTTGATCACTCAACTTGCTACTCAGATGAGTTAACAGCACTTTTTTTTTTTTTTTTTTTTTTTCTGCAAATGGACAGGGTTCTCTTGGCAGACATTAATAAACTGTGAGAGCCAAGATTACCTGAAGTTCATGAATAAACAGGTTTTCCTGAGTTTTCAAAAGCCTTTAGTCACATCAAAATCTTACTTCCTTGTTGTTCAGCTTTCATGTGTTTTGGAAAGAGAGGGTTACTCACTAGAATGGGAAGTATTTGCTTGATCTAACTTAGATATCTAAAAAGATGATTTATGGAATTGAAAGAGAGAAGTGTCTCAAACAGATGAGATAAAATGTCCTCTGGACATGTCTGTATCTCTTCTGACTAAAAATGCAGGCTAGAGGGAATAGCTCTGATATAGTTGTTTAAATTTTATCTGTTTAAAAGTAGATTATTAAGAAAGAGAATGCTGAGTGTGTAGTCACAATAGTTACACTGCAGATACGGCTTTAAATCATAATCTTAGAATAATTAACAATTGGAGACCCCTGTTGAATCTGAAGAGACTAAATACTGGACTATAGCAGCACACTTATCATGAATTACCAATCAAGAAATATTTTCTGATGTTACTTCACAACCATATTAGACAATAACTACATATGATAGGAAAGGAAAAAAAAATCATAGTTTCAGAAACTCAATATTCATGATATGCATTGTTACGATCTAGTAGCTCTATTCAACCGAAACCAATTTTTTCATATGTGTATTATTGCACTCAGATTAAGTCAGATTTAACTCAGAATAAGTTAATAATAAGAAGAATACATTTGAAATTTTTACCTCCAATTCAATAGCACTTTCATTTGGCAAAAACAAAATATTTTAAGCAATGCTGAAAAAGTCAAGTTTACTGTTTGACTTCTTCCTTTTCTTCAGTGCTGCGCATCTCTAGGGCTCCACATAATAACCATTTAATTCAAGACATCAGAAACGCAGCAAGCAGTTTAATAAAATTCAAAAGGCATTTCCAGCATTTCCTGGTGGTTTTCACTCCATTTATCTCTACTCTCTGGGCCCGGCTGTCCAAACAGTTTTTAGCCCAGCTAAGCACATACCTGTCTAAGCCATGGCCTGCTAGTTTCTCCAGGAGAATACTGTGGGAGATCGTGTCAAAGGCCTTGCTGAATTCTAGGCAGACTACATCAACAGGGTTTCCCTCATCCACCAGGCAGGTCACCTTATCAGAGAAGGAGATGAGGTTGGTCAGGCAGCACTTGTTTTTCATGAACCCATGCTGACTGGGCCTGGTGGTCCCGCGTACATTGTGTGATTGTATTCAAGATGACCTGTTCCATCACCTTTCCTGGCACCGAGGTCAGGCTGACAGACCTGTAGTTCACCAGATCCTCCTTATGACCCTTCTTATGGATGAAATAACAATTAATGCAACGTTCACATTTTATTTTAGTAATGTACTCTCTCATATGGCAGTTTTAACACCTCAACCATGATGTTTGTTAGTAATTTCCCATTCTTTAGGGATATAAATATCTTGATTCCATTTGTCTAGCCAATGAAGAAGAGCATGGAACTGCCAGCTGGAACAACTTTTACATAGTAGATTGCCCTTTTGGTACATCTCTTCAAAATTGATATCTGCCTACATAGCACTTCTATGTAGAGAATCACAGAATCAGAGAATTGTAGGGGTTGGAAGGGACCTCAGGAGATCATCAGGTCCAACCCCCCTGCCAAAGCAGGTTCCCTAGAGCAGGTTGCTCAGGTAGGCATCCAGACAGGCCTTGAATATCTCCAGAGAAGGAGACTCCACAGCCTCCCTGGGCAGCCTGTTCCAATGCTCCATCACCCTCACTGTGAAGAAGTTCTTTCGCATGTTGGTGCGGAACTTCCTGTGATCCATTTTGTGGCCATTGCCCCTTGTCCTGTCCCCACAAACCACTGAAAAGAGGTTGGCCAAATCCCTCTGTCTCCCACACTTAAGGTATTTATAAACATTGATAAGATCCCCTCTCAGTCTTCTTTTCAATAGAATATGTACTATAATATTTTCAATAGAATACATACTATAGGTAAATTGACTGAGGAGATCTTGAAGCAGAACACAAAGAAACAATCCAGAGAGCTTTAATGTAACAGAAACTTAATATATTCGCATTTGGATTACGTGTATCATGCTACAAAGATAAAATCAAACAAACAACCAAAAATAAACAAAAAATTACAAAAGACAAACCCAAAATATCACTCCCATGTGTTCTGCATATTATGCAAGGTATTTTTCCACATATGGTCATTGACATTAAAATGTTTTTCCTGAAAGAATGTTTCATCTGATAATGAGTAATTTGTTTAAGTTTTAAAAACACTCAGAAATTGGAAGATCAAGACAGGGGAAGAGATACTAAGTGAACCATGGCAAAAATATATATATATATTTTTTTTCATATTGCATCTACTGTTAACTCAGATCTGTCTGATGAGTCTGAAACTTTAAGGATTATCTCTACTCTTTTACTGAATAAAAATAGGAAGATTAACCTCTGAAAGAAGTAGCTGGCACTGTGTAAGCTAGAAATCTTCTTGATAGTGAAACCATTTTGTGGATGTCTAAAGATCATAAAACAGAAATATCTGTGATATGTATGCTATATGTATATGCAGTGCATAAATTACTAATTGTTAGTGAGAGGCTTTCATTCCCCTCACACTTGGATTGCCATGCTTAACCTTTGGAAACAGAAACATCCTACTTAAAGGTAGGAAGGCTCTGGAAAAAAAAAAAAAAAAGGCCAGATTGATGGACCAGGTCCAATTTCATGACATTCAACAAGGTGGTCATAACAACCCAATGCAGGGGTATAGGCTTGGGGAAGAGTGTCTGGAAAGTTGCCAGCAAAAAAGGACACGAAGGTGCTGTCAACAGCCAGAAAAACATGAGCCAACAGTGTGCCCAGGTGGCCAAGAAGGCCAATAGCAGCGTGGCCTGCATCAGACATGGTGCGACCAGCAGGACTAGAGAAGCAGTTGTCCCTCTTTACTCAGCACTGGTGAGATGAAATCTTGAATACTGTGTTCAGTGTTGGGCCTCTCACTACAAGAAGAATATTGAGTTGCTCTAGCATGTGAAGAGAAGAGCAACAAAACTGTTGAAGGGACTAGAAAACAACATATATGAGGAGTGACTGAAGGAACTGGGGCGGTTTGATGTGGAGAAAATGAGGCTGGGGGGAGACCTCATCACTCTATAAATACCTGAAAGGAGGTTGCAGCCAGGAGGGTATCAGTCTCTTTTCTCAGGTGACAAGTGATAAGGTGTGAGGCAACAGTCTCAGATTGTACCAAGGAAGATTTAGACTGGATATCAGGAAAAATTTCTTTATAGCAAGATTGGTTAGGCATTGGAACAGGCTGCCCATGGAGGTGGTGGAATAGCCGTTCCTGGGTGTATTTAAGAGATGTGTGGAAGGGGCACTTAGGGATATGGTTTAGGTGTGGACTTGTAGTATTAGGTGGATGATCTTGAAGGTCTTTTCTAACTAAAATGATTCTATAACTCTATGATTCTATAATCCTTCTCTTGTCTTTCAATTTTGCACATCCTGATATTAGCTTTTATAAACAAAAATACAGTTGTTTCTGTATATTGTAACATGATGAATATTGATATTTTTATTGTTTTTTTGAAGACAAAATTATCTTTGATGCTCTATACAGCCGTCTATTGATTTGTATTTAATTATTTGATATTAAATTCATTACCTTCTAGTTTTATGGTTATATTTCTATTGTTACCAAAAGCATAACCAGACTAAAAGCTAGGTAATATAAACTTTGTGTCTGTGTGTGTGTCTGTGTGTGTGTGGACCATTCAGAAAACTGGGAATGTGCTATTGAGTGTTGCTAGTTCCACAAACAAACAAAATGCCCTTGCCTCGTCTCACCTCTCCTCCCCTCCTGTCCTCTCCCTCTTATAAGGGACAGAGGAACTCACAACAACCTAAGATGGATGCTTGTTCTCCCTTTACAATACTTGAGAATAATTATATGCCACAGAGTAGAACTCAGAACAGCTTATAGATTGATCAGGGAACCATTTAAAATTATGGTCTCTGTAAGGTGTCTAAAGCTCACTCAGGGGAAATATCACACATTTGTACTCACCAAATATATTTTGCATCTTGCTTAAAGTTACAGACTGATGTGACCATCCACTAGAAAAAATTGAAGGCTAGGTAGAGCCTTTGTCTCAGTGAAGAGGTCTCAACTTTCCACAAGGGATGGAGGAAGAGGAAACACCTTGTTTTAGGACACAGGTAAATGCACATGAGCTGCTACTCCATTTTTGTAAAATGGGCTGATGGTAGAAGCTTCGCCACGGAAGATACTTTCAGTAGATACATCTGAGTCATGCCTGAGGAAGAGTGTTTAGGAGTTAGCAAGATCTTCCACATTATTTTTTAGTTAGCTTTTGCCAGTTCCACATGATATGCCAAACTCATGTGTTTTTCTCTGTGCACTTTAGGTGCACTTTGGATTCCATACCGAATATGGTAACTTTCCACAGGCAACATGTGTATTCCTCACACACAGTATGGGTAGGCATCTGATCATTATAATGTTCAAATCCTTTTCTTGATCAAGATCCAAATGCCTCACATGACTGTGTATTTTTACTCAACGCTGAGACTTACTGGGTTCCCAGGAAGACCAGTGAGTGATCTTAACACTTCACCTGCTAATCACACACTCAACTTAATTGTTGGTAGAAATTCCTGGCTCTGCATGGTCATTGGTACTGCATGAAGGGGGATATGATATAGATTGTTCTGTGGTACTTTTATATTTGTTGCTGCAGATGGAGGCATTCAGTTCACTTCCTCTTAAGAAAACTGTGGGGATGTGGAAGGTGGAATGGTTCCAGACTGACTCAAGACTGCATATGTGCTGTTCCATAGGTTGCTGTATATAGAAATTAAAATTTTGTATGTTGGGAAACAGGCAGAGAAACTTCCCTCATTAGAAGTAACAAGAGGCCAATTAACTTCACTTGCTACACATAACTAAAAGGCTTCCATCTTTGCAGTTTTGCTTTACTGTTTTACAAAGTGGTCTTTCATGAGAACAGTTTCAGAAGCATTCCTGAGAAAGAAAGTCTTTTGGAATCAGGTGAGCCAAAAAAAATGCTAGTGTTAAAATTCCTAATCTGGAAAGAGAAAACTCAATACCTTGTTGTGGGATGGTTTGTCTTTAACTTACATCTGACTTTACCCAACAGCCCTACAGTGTTAAAGAAAAACAAACTACAGTAGATGACCAACTGTAACAGTATGTCATTCATAAATAGAATTGTCAGTATCAAATAATCATACTTTATAACTGGCACTGGAGTCAGACAGAGACAGGCAACTAATGACATTTTTATAAATCTACTTTCTCACTTAACATGTGGTACTCCCACTTTTTTAAAAAAATAAATCCCTTCCCTTCACCCCCACCCAAACTAAGCAACCAAAACCAAACCAAAACAATAGCAACAAAACCCTCAGCTTTCCCAAGCTGTTATCTTGCTTTCTGAAGAGATATCACCTTTCTTTGGCTTCCTGCCGTTTTAGTTAATCTTTAGTGCTTTAAAAATAACCTCATTGTGTTTGCAAATAATATTTGTTAGGGAGAAATCGGAAGTATTTTCTTCCCAGGGGTAATAGGAAAAAACCCAAAACAAAGAAACTTTAGAAAAACAAGATTATTTTTGATCACAATATATGAAGGCAGAAGAGGCAGAGTGGACACTAGAAATAGGCTGAGGGCTGTGCCATACTGTCACATGCATAATTCATTTTCTATATAACCTAAAGCCTCATATATAATGTTTCTTGAAAATAAGTATGAAGATAAGAAACATGCTTAGGTAGTCCACTCATGTTGTACACCAGAAGGAAGAAAGAATTCTATTCCTCTTGGCACTGAGGGAAAAACCTCTAGTAGATAAACTTGTATTACCTTCATATGTGAAAAAATTAAACTTTTTTGATAACCTTGAGTTAAATGTAGGGAAATATTGTGACTTTCAGAGGAAGATCCAGACTTCTCATAACACTGCTGTATTTATCTATATGTACCCAGGACCAAAATGTCTTTGGAGATTGATATTCAAAAATGAGTTGACTGCTAGCACTTTTCTCTGAGAGCTTGAAGCACTGGATCTGCTCATTTTGAAACATCACTAAGCTGAACTGGTCAGAAAAGTTATAGTACCCAGTTTCACTCATGAATGACTTTGTGTGTGTGTGTGTGTGTGTGTGTGTGTGTGCGTCTTTCTAGGGTTTACCTTATCTTGCCCAAAAACTTACAGAAATTGATCGTGTGTGTACTGAACCTGGGATTTCACTTGGAAAAAAATCTACCAAATATGACATATAACATGACTTTGCACTGTCTTATTCATCCAAAGTAATAGGGTGAGAGATTTTTTAAATACACAGTATTTTATGTAATCCCTTATCTGAACATGCTTATTTTTTTTTCTTCTGTGTGTTCATCAAAATGAGTACATTTACTGTCTCACTAATCACTGTAAGTCATGACAGAAATCCAACAGACGAGTTTATTTTAACTTATGTTACTGACATGCAACATAAGACTTTAACCATGTTATCCATATTGACTAACTATGAGATGATGAACTCATGGCTGAATGCTGATCTTTTGACTCACCTAGCATCCCTGTCTTTTTGAATGCATTGCATTATTTTATTTTATTTTATTTTATTTTATTTTATTTTATTTTATTTTTATTTTTATTTTTATTTTTATTTTTATTTTTATTATTTTTTACTGTACATACGCAGTATCTATAATGCAACTAAAAGGCTAAGAGTTTGATAGGTTAAAGATAAATATGCATTTGTTAATCTTTATAAAGACAATTAATAGTATACCGCAGTTTACATCATCTTCACTCTAGAAGAGTATTAGTTTGTGAATTACTCCATCAGTGACATACTATCTTGTTTTAAATAAAGAGAATTTGTGGCACAACACTGTTCCAACATTCTAACAAAACAACTAACCTCCAGGGGATGGATTCTTCTCTTGCAAATTCTCACTTCTTAAGCATGACCCATTTGACTTGTTTTTGAAATCATCTAGAAAAAAACATACATACCTGGGTTTCTCTCTTTTAACCATATAGATGGCTCGCCCGACTCTATACATTTACCCTGTGGGTGTTTGGACATAAGTTGGGCAGATAAGCTAGTGACTAAACCTTTTCATTATCAATCAGCATATTTTTCTCCACCTTTTCACTGGGTAAATTGTTATGCTGCCCTTGACACTGTGGTTGTCTTGCAAGTGGCAGATCCATGTTTATAAAGGAATTCCGTAAGCTATCCTCATTTTGTGCCTGGTTTATCAGGTTACCGTGCTTATGATTACTTACTGCTTTTTTAAGGTTTGATTTTTTTTTTCCACCTGCGTAGGGTTCCTTTTGACATATTACAGCACCAATGGATTTCACTGGCAGAGAAGAGTTTGTTCAAAATAAAGGAGTAGTATTTATTCAAGGGACTGCAGTAGCAATCAATCAAACAAACAAACAAAAAACATCTAAATAATAACCTCCTTTATATTCATGTTACATTACTTATAACCTAAAATTACCTCATATTCCATACAGCCAAATTATTCTTTCTTCCCCTCCTGCACTTTAGATCTTGGCTGACACAGTGTGAATTCTAGCAGGCTTTGCTTCTCAGTTTTCCCTTTAAGCAGTATTGCCAGTGGCTTAGATATCAGCCGTTTTCAAACTCTGTGAAATATTTGATCTGAAAAACTATGGAGGTTTCAAGATTAAGACACTTTTTCCAATTTTAGATTTTTCTAAATCTCATCATATTCATGATTCCATATTGATAGAATAAGTGATAAAAGAATTAATGCCTGTGCCATCCATTTGAACGTTGAAGATTTGAAGGCATTACTAGCAATGTACTGACTATTAAATTAGAATATATACATACATAAAATTACTGTTTTATTTCCAACATTAAATTTGAGTTTAAAGAATGAAATATTATCCCATTATGCCACTTTTCTCTTCATTAGAGTTATTTATTTGTTATTTTCATTAATAATGATCAACGTGAACTTTTGGGACTATTTTTATAGTAAGAAGACTATGAAAACATAATTACCTTGTTGGAAACAGTTACACATCCATTAAAGACGCACTGGTACAACTAATTTTGAAATGCTTTAAATTACTGAAATAAGGTTTGTCTGTGTTCTAGCTAAATTTCTAGAAAACACAAAGAATATGTTAGAACTCTATTTAAAAACTAGACTAAGGGATAAACCTGTCAAATGTGAAACCAGATATATGTGACATATTTAAATATACAGAAGTATGATTTTATACTTTGTATGCCATCAAATCCAGTATATCAGTCATTCCTTCTACCAAACCCTCAAAACAATAAAAAGCAAGAATAAAAATAATGACCTCATTCCAATTTACTACACTTAACAGTGATAAGTTATAGTAGGGTGGTTTTCATTTGGAATAGACTTTTATTTCTTCTTTTCCCAAATCCCTGTTCATGTTTCAACACAGAGATAGAAACACATCCTTCCATTTTACATTCCTAATTTTGTTTCATATTGGTTTTAAAAGGTCCAGAAATGCATTGTGCAATATTTTCCTTATAAAACTTCAGTCTAATTCATCAGATTTTATATTGCTAGCTGATCCTAGCAGTGGTAAGGTAGTCTGGATATTAAAATTTTTTCTTTCTGTAGTGTTGGTTATATTGACAAATATAGTCATAAATACTCTCATTGAACTGTTCTAGTAAAATGTCAGTTGGATGTTTGTATTAACTTATATAGAATTGGAAGATCAGGCTCTTTCCTGAACACACCCTACACAAATCTTCTGGTATCAAGTTGTACCTTAGGTGTAGTTAAAGGATGCAAATACTTGGCTTCAGTGAGGCACTGGTACCATGTTTATTTTTCAGGATTAGGAGTATTGGATTATTTAATGATCATATAGAGATAAAACTTATTTATATTGGTGTAAGTTATTTTTGCTGTCAAAGACGCTTTTGCTATCTAGCCTATTTTTTCCTGTTTCTTTTAATTCCATTTTGTTTACCCTGTCGACACCCCGTCCCCTCCCAGCCTGGCATTGCTTTTCACTCTACCAGCTTCTAAGGTGAGCAATTTTTTTCATTAATACACTTTGATACCTTGACTGATATTTCTATTTTCACTAGTCTGAATGTAGTACTTCACTTTTTTGTTTGTTTTTACATTATTTATTGCAAATTTGCTACTTCTGTTCTTGTATTTGTTCTTGTTTTATCTTGTTATTCTAGTTTGTGTTCTTTTCCTACCCTGAATAGTTGCATTAATGAATGGTACCATGCTACCTAAGTTATTATTTTTCATGTCAGGGAAAGTTTAATTACAGCTGTGGTAAAAAAGGATTTTGCAAATTTGTGTACATTTTGGGAATAAGCAAAACATCTACACTTTCTGATTATTTTGATTTTACTATTTTGCAAAAGTGTTTCTGACACATGAAATATTTTTATCCCAATTGTTATGTGAACTATTTTTTTTTTAATTCTTGAGGAATTTCCTTGACTAACCATCCATTTACAGTATCAACATGACAGAATGGAGAGATCTACATGTAGATATTCTTAAAATTGTATCTTCCATGGCAGATGCTGTTTGCAAATCCACATAAATTCATGTTCAATATAGTGTAATATATAATTTATTGTGCCACAAAGGACTCAAGGAACTTTTAATAGGATCAGTAAGTAGCAAAGGCCAATACATAGAATGCTTTGGCGATCTTCTGAGCTCTTGACAAAGAGCCATGGCATTAGAAAAATGTGAGTGCCAGGTATATATGTTGACAAAATTTTATTATATTTGTATATTTTGTTTTGGAGGATGTTACCTCTTACTTTATTCAGTGTAAAACACCTGGTACTGTGCTCAGAGTACTGTATTGACCTACATTTAACATTTTCCAATCTCTTTGTTGCTTGCAGAACTCAATCTTTATCTTGATATCGTAGTGATTTAATAATAATTGCCCTTGGCCTTTTGTGACAAGCCTCTTCCAGTGACAAGGGCCTTGTCTTTATGCATCTCTTCCATTTCAATGTACTGCAGAGTAGGCTATCTCCTGCAGTTTGCATTAAATAGTTCTTGAGCGCAAGCAATCAAGCACAGCTTCTCTTTTTGCTCTGGAAAACCCATGATTTGCAGGCTGAAGACCACTCTCTCAGTTAAGTGCTGAATCTCAATCAGCATGATTTTCCGTTTTCTTTAAATAGATCATGTATTGTCTTTATTCTATGATTTCACTATCTGCTTCTCCTATTAGGTCTGATACAAAAGAAAAATAAAGCAACTTTGGCAACAAAGTATTGGATCTATAAATGGGACTTCAGCTCTGTGTTAGATGCTATGTTAACATTTAAAAGATGGGTCTCATGCATTTAGTGACTAGCTGGGTTCTACAGTTTGAGCTCTGTAATATCTAGGCATTACAAGGGGACAATAGACTCTTAAGTGTACCACTCCCATTATCCATTGAGAAGTTCTAGAAAGATTTTTAAACTTACCTCTCTAGGCTACCCCTAAAGGTCTCATTACACCTTTTCACTGCTTTCTAATTTAGCATAACTGAGATAGTGGCTTAAAATGTTGTTTGATATTAAGATACATTCAGTTTTTCCTCTTACAGCTGACCCTTACTGGCTGGTATAATGAAAGAGAGAAAGAAAGAAAAAAAGAAAAAAAAAGGAAAAAAGCGGAGAAAACTTATTCTGAAGCTGAGAAGTATGATATAGAAAAGGTAATGAACTCCCCATTTACTCAGCTCAGTGCCCAGACCGTAAGACTGCAGATCATTTTCTGTCTGATTCTGCAGCCATTTGATTAAATTGTGAAAACAGAACAGCTTTAAAGTGAGCAAGCTCAACCTTAACCTGAATAGCTATTGCCTTCTGGTTATAGTAGTACCCAAATTGCTAGCAGCAGGAGGAGGAATTTAATACATGTATGCTCCATTGCAGGCAAGTACTTAAACCAGAGATTCTTGAATAAAATGAGATTTCCTTTTCATCTGTATTTTATTTGTAGGTACTGATCTTGTAGGGTACCAGACCAGGTCCACTAGAATAAAGACTAAGGCATTTCTAGCTTGCAAATCCCAACAGGACTTAGAAGTGAGGTATCAACTGAAGATGCATATCACTTCTTTTAAAACAGAATTTCTGGTACCTTGAGATCTTCTTATCACAAATATGACTTGCTCTGCTTCCAAAGATCAATAAAAGTGACAAGTGACTGAGTAAATGAGAAGGATGAATAATCCCTTCCCTCAACCTGCTGGCCACTCCTCTGTTAATGCAGCCCAGGATGCAGTTGGCCTTCTGGGCTGCAAGCACACACTGCTGGCTCATGTTGAGCTTTTCATCCACCAGAACGCCCAAGTCCTTTTCTGCAGGGTTGTTCTCAATATATTCTTCACCCAGTCTGTACTCATGTCTGGGATTGTTCTGATACAGGTGCAGCATTTTGTACTTGGATAACTTAACATTTATCTACAGTTGCAAATGATTTAAATTTTTCTTAATTTACAAATCTGCCTTCTGGATTTTCAGAAGTCTGTATCATACCTGGAGCAATGTGTATAGATAAATAAGAGATAAAAGTACAATCTAAAGTATCTGTAAACTGCTGTCCAGGAACTGACTCTTTAACACACAACTACTTTTGCTATTACTGTATGTCAAACCTTACACTAAGACCACAGATAATTCATCTACAACACAGTGTAAAAATATGTAAAAGCTAATCTGTTGTATTTTGATCCAAGAAAGATTTCCATTTCTCCTGGTGTGACTGATTCCTTGTTCTGTTCTCTGATGGCTGCTTCTTTCACCAAGCTCTCCATGATCTTAAATCCTCACTCTTGACAGATATGTTTTTCACCTCACATTTTTTTTGTCTATATCTTTCATTTTCCACTTCCCACATAATTCCTTTTATCAGTCCCCTTGAGTTTCTAAGTGAACATTCACTGTATTTAACACTTTGAGTTAGAATAAAAAAATTAAAAAAGTACAGACTTGAACTGCTTGTGTGCTTAAAACAAAACCGACTATGAAAAATAGTTAAATAGTTAAATGTTTCAAGAGAATTAGGGTTAGCACACTTAGAGTAGTGATCATATCTTCTGAGAATGGAAAAAAAATGTGGTATGTCTCCCCAGGCCCATAATGGAGTGGATACAAGGTGAAAAACTATTCTTTTAGGTGTTTTCTACAAAGAATCATCTGGTACTGGCTATGTTTGCACAATGTGGTGAGATTCCTCAGTTCTGTATAACATCTGGACATTGCAAGCACTGCAGTGGGATTTTGGAGACTCAAATTCCACCCCCAGCAGATCCTCCACGCTGTGTAATCGTTAAGCAAGATGCATTGCCTTTCAGTGGTTTTGCTTCCCTTTGCTGTGTCTTCCTACATATCTGAATGTGATAAAAATTTCAAAACAAATTAAGTGGAAACCATCTGCCCTACTCTTAGATCATTAACAATGCCCTCTGTCTTCTGTCCTATGATCCACGTCTTTTGCTGCTGCATACTTTTTCATATCTTACTCATGGATATCTTGTATAACCCTGAACATCTAGGTTTAGGTGACTAATTATTACAACCCCTCCTGTCTTTTTCTGAACACTTTCTTTGTATATCACCACTGAGAGTAGCAGCAACTCCCAAACACACATTCAGGCAAAGAATTCAGCTCTCAGACATGTTAGCAAGTGATAGAAGCATTTCTCTATCACCTCGCCAAGGCAAGAGTGCAGGTAGTGGTATGGTTATCCCAGAAATATCCCTGACTTAGTAAAAAGAAGGAATACAGCATGAGTTGAGCTTCCACAGTACCATTATAATATCATTTATAATAGCACAGCCTTCTCTTTCCCCATAGTTAATGCTAGCTATATTCTGACCTAGTTGGCTTTGTCTCTTCTACTTTGCTGTTCAGCTCAGTGATGAAGGGAATGTTAATCTGTATTCAACCTGACTTTTGCTAGTAGAGTCACAATGAAAAGTCTTCCTCTGTTCCCTTTAGAATATCCTTGATGAAGTTACTGCAATACAAGACTCAAAGGCTTGTGGAGAAAGGAATATTTAAATGATTCAGTCAGTTGGAGGAGTGAAAAACAGATGTTGTCTTGTCATGAAAATGGTATAAATTCTGTGGGCATCAAAACACCTGTTTTCTGATCTTTATCTTTTAAATAAAATGGCACATTTAGCTTTGTCTCTGGCTTCACTGAAGACTGCACACCGTTTATGGCAGAGAGGAACAGAGTGCCTGAAGCAGAGTTTGGAACACTATGTCACATGTAGCTTCCACCCCTAAATTTATCTAAAATGTGAGAATATATTTGAGATCTACTTCATAAACCTTGAAAACAGCACAGTTTATATGACAACTCAAATAGCCTCAACAATCAATAATAGTAATAGTAATAATATTAATAATAATAACTAATGATGTGTAATTCTGTAGTCCCTTTTACGTGAGACCTCAAATAATTTTACAAGTAACTCTAAGTAAATGTCACCAGCTCCCTGTACAGTAGACTACATTTTACTAATCCCATACATCCTTACTTAAAAAGGTGAGCATCACTTTTGGAATTTTAAAGCATTTTGATACCTCAAGAAAAACATAAATAGACTATTTGGTTATAAAGAATACAGAATCATTATTTTAAAATTGCAGAGAATGGATATTTATTGCTCATCACAATTTAAGGCTATATTATTAATGTTTTCAAAAGTGTCTCATTGATAAAGAATTATAGGTATTATGTGAAAATAAAATCTAATTCTTTGGTATTACAGTGAATTCCTAGTCTCTTATACCTCTTATTCTTTTAGAACTCTCACTAATCAATCAGCTGTAATTGGAGATATTTGAATAGCTTCAAAATTGTCCCTTTGGAACCTAAGCATAATTACAACTCAGTTCAATCTGGACCTCTAATTGGTTAAATTACTTTTGAAAATTAAATGTCTAAGTCATTAATGCCCAGATGCGTACAATTATATAAACCTTTAACTCCCTCTGAAGTGACAGTTAAAAGACCAGACACCTTTCAGGCTCTGATGTTATGTATATTTGGCCAATGTTACCTTGGACATACTACTATGTAGGTTGTAACTAGGCAGTTTTACAATACATGACTCGGAAATAATTTTCTTCTTTATTGCTGTATTTTGTGAACACTTAGTCCACATCAAAATGTATCCATAAGCAATTTTCAAGCAGAAAAGTGAAAGATAGATTCTACACCATCCATTTTGTCCTATTTTTAAAAATATCTAGGCCTGCTTCAAGCCTACAAGTTGTGTGGAAGACCGTATTATGTCTTTCAGATTTAGCAAAAAGTTTGATGAGGAACACTTATGTATTTAACCATACATGCAAAGAGTTAACTGGGGCCATCTGTTTCTTCAGGACAGAATTCAGTCTTCTTGTGAATCGGCTAGTAGGTATCTCTCTTTCCCTGTCTGCTTTCCTGAAGTAACTTTTCATATAATATCAGAAACAGGAAGAGAGTTCTATTTTATATTTGATTCAGATGTTTTGAAACATTCAGAAGCTAATACAGTTGCATTCATGTTTGGAAGAGGAAAACATGGCAAGGAAAGGAACAGAACATATGGGATTTGTTTTAGAAGTTGTTTAGAAAAGATTGTTAATTCTGCATGACTTTCAGCATCATTGTTTTATGAAAAGATGGTTAATTCTTCATGACTTTCAACATTATTCTTCTATGCACCAATGCAAAGAAGGAAAATTTGTCTTTGTTTCTAAGAAGATATATCACTGTTCTATTTAAGTATCTTCATATGGCAAATAGCACAGTAGTAAAAGGCTTAAGGAAACATACCTGAATTTCACAAATGCACACTCACATATAGAGACCTAGCTGTCATATATTATTTTACTGTTGACAGAATAAAAAACCTTTCCTGTAATCAGTGAACTGACCGAAACAATATTGGAAGATTTTTTCATTGTCTTCTGTAGGGAATTCTGAGCCCATCGCTATTGCAGTTGTGGAATGTCTGATAAAGATTATTTGTAAGCACACACAAATATATAAAATCATAGTATGGCTTGGGTTGGAAGGGACCATAAATATAATCTAATTTCAACATACCTGCCATGGGCAAGGATACCACCCACTAGATCAGGTTGCTATAAGCCCCATCCAACCTGGCCTTGAACACCTCTAGGAATGGGGAATCCACAACTTCTCTGTGCAACATGTTCCACTGCTTCACCACCCTCTGAGTGAAGAATTTCCTCTTAACTTCTAATCTAAATCTCCCCTCTTTTAGTTTATAACCATTTTCCCTTGGCTTATCACTATCTGCCTGAGCAAAAAGTCTCTCTCCATTTTTTCTATAAGCCCCCTTTAAGTATTGAAAAGTGCAATGAATTTTTCCTGGAGCCTTCTCTTATTTAGACTGAACATCCACAGATCTCTCAGCATTTCTTCAAAGGATAGGTGCTCCAGCCCTCTGATCATCTTCATGGCCCTCCTCTGGACCAATTCTGAAAGATCAATATCTTTCTTGTTCAGAAGGACTCAGAGCTGAAAGCAGTACTCAAAGTGGGGCCTCATAAGGGCAGAGTAGAGGGGGACAATCCCCTCCCTTGACCTGCTGGCCACTCATCTGTTAATACAGCCCAGGATGCAGTTTGCCTTCTGGGCTGCAAGTGTGCACTGCTGGCTCGTGTTGAGCTTTTCATCTGCCAGAACCCCCAAGTCCTTCTCTGCAGGGCTTCTCTCAATGAGTTCTTCTCCCTGACTGTTCTCATGTCTGGGATTGCCCCGACCCAACTGCAGCACCTTGCACTTGGCCTTGTTGAACCTTATTAGGTTCATATGGGCCCACCTATTTATCTTGTCCAGATTCCTTTGGATAGCACCCCTTCCTTCTGTTGTATCAACTGGACCACTCAGTTTGCTGAGGGTGCACTCAATCCCATTGTCTATTACAATAAAGATATTAAACAATACTGGTCCCAAGACATATATGTATATTTTTATATTTGTATAATCAGGATTTTGATGACTACCTAGTCCTGTATGGTGTTTCTCTCTACTAATAAATTTCATGTTACTAGGGGTTTAATATTAAAATATTTGATGTAGATTGGGAAATTATTATGATTCTATGTGTCCTGAAACAAATAGACCTGTTTCCTCTCAAGTGAAAGCAGTCAGGTTGTCATATTCTATGGAGAAACAGAATTTTACTATTTCATATATATATATACGTATATATATTCATATATATGTATATATATATATATATTCATATATATATATATAAAAAACGTGTTCTGCAGCGGAGCGGGGGATTGAGGTGGGCAGGGCTTTTTTTCCGGCATCGAGGCCACTCGAGGGAGCCGCCAGGGCCCGGCAGCCCTCACGAGGAAGGCTGACGAGGCATAGGAGGAGCCAGCAGCGCCCCCTGGAGGGCTGACTTTGAGCTGTTCAGGACACTAGTTGGCAGACTCCCTTGGGAGGTAGTTCTGAAGGGCAGAGGAGTGCAGAAAGGCTGGGCACTCCTCAGGAAAGAAATCTTAATGGCTCAAGAGCGGTCTGTCCCCACGTGCCCAAAGACAAGCCAGCGTGGAAGAAGAACGGCCTGGCTGAACAGAGAGTTGTGGCTAGAGCTTAGGAAAAAAAAGAGGGTTTATGATCTTTGGAAAAGAGGGCGGGCCACTCAGGAGAATGTTGTAAGGATGTACAGGGACAAAACTAGAAAGGCCAAAGCTCATCTGGAGCTCAATCTGGATACTGCTGTTAAAGATAACAGAAAACGTTTTTATACTTTAACATGAAAAGGAGGACTAAGGAGAATCTCCATCCTTTACTGGATGCGGGGGGAAACTTAGTGACGAGAGATGAGGAAATGGCTGAGGTACTTAATGCCTTCTTTGCCTCAGTCTTTAGCAGCCAAACCAGTTGTTCTCTAGATAGCCAGTACCCTGAGCTGGTGGAAGGGGATGGGGAGCAGAATGTGGCCCTCATAATCCACGAGGAAATGGTTGGCAACCTGCTACAGCACTTAGATATGCGCAAGTCGATGGGGCCGGATGGGACCCACCTGAGGGTACTGACAGAACTGGCGGAAGAGCTGGGCAAGCCGCTTTCCATCATTTCTCGGCAGTCCTGGCTATCGGGGGAGGTCCCAGTTGACTGGCAGCTAGCAAACATGATGTCCATCTACAAGAAGGGCCGGAGGGTAGACCTGGGAAACTATAGGCCTGTTCGTTTGACCTCAGTGCCAGGGAAGCTCATGGAGCAGATTCTCTTGAGTGTCATCACGCGGCACTTACAGGGCAACCAGGCGATCAGGCCCAATCAGCATGGGTTTATGAAAGGCAAGTCCTGCTTGATGAACCTGATCTCCTTCTGTGACCAAGTGACGCGCTTGGTGGATGAGGGAAAGGCTGTGGATGTGGTCTACCTTGACTTCAGTAAGGCTTTTGACACCGTTTCCCACAGCATTCTCCTCAAAAAACTGGCTGCTCATGGCTTGGACTGGTGTACGCTTCATTGGGTTAAAAACTGGCTGGATGGCCTGGCCCAAAGAGTTGTGATGAATGCAGTTAAATCCAGTTGGAGGCCAGTCACTAGTGGAGTCCCCCAGGGCTCAGTACTGGGGCCAGTCCTCTTTAGTATCTTTATCGATGACCTGGATGAGGGGATCGAGTGCACCCTCAGTAAGTCTGCAGACGACACCAAGTTAGGTGTGTGTGTCGATCTGCTCAAGGGTAGGAAGGCTCTGCAGGAGGATCTGGATAGGCTGGACCGATGGGCTGAGGTCAACTGCATGAAGTTCAACAAGGCCAAGTGCCGGGTCCTGCATCTGGGGCACAACAACCCCAAGCAGCGCTACAGGCTGGGAGATGAGTGGTTGGAAAGCTGCCTGGCAGAGAAGGACCTGGGAGTATTGGTTGATAGTCGGCTGAATATGAGCCAGCAGTGTGCTCAAGTGGCCAAGAAGGCCAACAGCATCCTGGCTTGCATAAGAAACAGTGTGGCCAGCAGGTCTAGGGAAGTGATTGTCCCCCTCTACTCGGCTCTGGTGAGGCCGCACCTCGAGTATTGTGTTCAGTGTTGGGCCCCTCGCTACAAGATGGACATCGAGGTGCTCGAGAGAGTCCAGAGAAGGGCGACGAAGCTGGTGAGGGGTCTGGAGAACAAGTCTTATGAAGAGTGGCTGAGGGAGCTGGGATTGTTCAGTCTGGAAAAGAAGAGGCTCAGGGGTGACCTTATTGTTCTCTATAGGTACCTTAAAGGAGGCTGTAGCGAGGTGGGGGTTGGTCTATTCTCCCACGTGCCTGGTGACAGGACGAGGGGTAATGGGCTAAAGTTGTGCCAGGGGAGTTATAGGTTGGATATTAGGAAGAATGTCTTTACTGAAAGGGTTGTTAGGCATTGGAATAGGCTGCCCAGGAAAGTGGTTGAGTCACCATCCCTGGAGGTCTTTAAGAGATATTTAGATGTTGAGCTTAGTGATATGGTTTAGTGGAGGACTTGTTAGTGTTAGGTCAAAGGTTGGACTAGGTGATCTTGGAGGTCTCTTCCAACCTAGATGATTCTGTGATTCTGTGATTCTATATATAGAGCAGGCCACATCTCTCAGTATCTGAGAAACATAATTACTAAATTGAGTATTCTAAAATAAGTGGTATACATTAATGTTAAATGAAGGTTTTGTCTGAAGACAAGAGGACTGCAGATGTCTTCAGAGTTTGTACTGCTTATGTGGGCTTTAATCCAAAGCATTAACCTATTGCATATGACGAAACTGAAATGATTCACAGCAACAGCAGAAAGTGTTAATGGCAACTTCTATATATGACATCTCAAAATATTTCAGGAGACAGAAAATAATTGAAGCATCTGGATCTCATGTATCTGTGACAAAAGTGAGCTAATTAGTCTTTATAACTTGAGATCTCATTTTTGCAGGCAGGAGAATTCACTTAGCTTTCATAATGACTAAAAAAAATGCAAATTTGTTTTTCATCCAATTAAAGAAGAGATCTATTTTTAAAAAATATTTGTTAAACATAAAGAAGAAAGGTATGTAAGTTTAGCAGCTGAAACCCGGAGAGTACAGAATAAATAACTAATGAATGAGTTTATAAGATACTCAAAAAGAAATGTTTGCAGTGGCTTCACAGACATGATGAAGGCAATCCTGAAAAAGCTACCAAACTCTCTGATCTTACTTACACACAGCAAAATAAAAGTCAGAGGCGGAGACATTTTTTTCCTTGTGCGAGTAAACATCCCATCTGTTTTTCACTCCTCCAGCAAATGAAATTTTGAGTTTATTTGTGAGGAAAAAATAATGTTTGTTTCTGAATTTATTTAACGTTAAGCAAGTTCCCTTACAAACATAATGTTGATTGGATTAGCTCCATTTTTTCCCTTAAGAAGACAGATTATATATCATAGTGTTATCTGAGCATGCCATTGTTTGTAAGGATGCTCCTGGGATTTTCTCATATTTGAACCATTTTCACAGATTCAAAGAACAAGCAAGAAAAAAGATATTCATTAAAAGCACATGTAATATAAAGTTCTGCTCTGAATAGTGGGCATGACTGTGGCTTACCCCCCCCCCCCCCTTTTTTTTTAATTTTTTATTTTTCCGATAGAGTGGTGAAAAAAATGAATATGACTAGGGAAACCTGGTATGGCCAGGTAATGGCAGCATTCTGGGACATATTTAGGTTTGGGACCTTGTGTTCTAGCAAAGAGATTCCCAGGTACATGGGACTTCAACAGACCTGAGGGACTGTTGATTCCAATCTCCAGCTACCTCAGGTATATACCTGGTATATTATGTCTTATAATACTCATCATAAACAGCTAGATCCCTCATATTAATTCCCTCTCCCCCCACCCCTTCCTGAAATTTTTCATTTTCATGATCAAAAATCATTCAATTTTTAGTTTACAGGTATAAGTGACCAGTAGAAATGCATTTAGTCTTACAACATTGTTGTCTATAACTTCATTACCTACTTTGTTGTTTCCCTCAACAGATGTTTGAATCAGGAAGAGGTATTTCTTCTCAACATTTGGTTTTGCTAAGTTAAAAACACGTTCCTTTGTTTGTTTTTAAATGAATACACGTTGATATGCAAGACATTTCACTGAAGGCTAGAAATGTTTTCTGTTATAAAATTCACTTAAATGGATGATGTTGGGCTGATAATGTTGTCTTTCTCCATTGTGACATCAGTTAGGTTTTTTTTTTTTTTTAAAAAAAATAACAA
Organism: Anser anser; assembly: GCF_964211835.1. NCBI lineage: Eukaryota > Metazoa > Chordata > Aves > Anseriformes > Anatidae > Anser > Anser anser. Next base: position 175,721,387 of record NC_139720.1, on the reverse strand, counting down.
CCCAAATCACCAGTTTATTTGTTTAGTGACAAGAAGGCTAAATACATGTCTGTCAGTGTTCTAAAGCAACTTTGGAGTTGGCAAAAGACGATTCGAAATAATCATTTTACCTAAAAGATCAGCCCCTTCCGTTAAGTGCCTGCAGATGATCTTCAAACCTGGACCCCTCTTTCCTAAGTTAGTTACCCAAGGTACATTTACATAGTTCTTAAAAAGAACTGCCTGCTGCTTAGCAACAGGTCACTTCCCAAAGACCAAACAGAAAACAATCCTTTACACATGAAGGACCACATTTGGATGAGTTGATGATCTGCCTGAATGTTGGCTTTTAACTTAACTAGTCTGACAAAATGCTATCATGTCATTCATGCTGTAGATTCCTGTTCTTTTTGTCTTTATCTTTTTTGTGTAAAATGTTCTGTTTACTCCTGTCTCTACTTAGAATCACAGAATCATAGATTGGCCTGGGCTGAAAGGGACCTCAAAGATGATCTAGTTCCAGCCCCCCTGCCATAGACAGGGACCTGTAAGCTTTAGTTTATTTATTTAGAAGTTATTTACTTATCTGACCTAGTGTGTTTTTCTTTACTCTGCTTTAGTCAGAAAATTCTTTGAATCTGCTTTTCTGTTTTATTTCTTCCTCACTGCTATGATGTCTTTTGTGACTATAGAAATTCAAATTGAACAAGCACAATCTAAAGACATTAAGGAGGATTATTCTAATGGAAATAACCATATAAATGATATGGGCTAAGTTCACTGTGCTTTCTTAGATGATGATACTGAGGCTTTGAATTTGACTTGGGGTTCTGTGAGAATGCAGAGAAACAGAAGACTAACATAGATTTTTGGTATAGACAGCACTTATGTTGAAGAAAGTCATTTCACCCTACTTAGATGGGAATGCTTGTTCCTAGGTAATAGTGAATCCCATTCATCTAGCCTGGAGGTCATTTAAATATGAATCATTAACATCTTTTTTTCCCACAGTCTTTTCTTGTTACTGAAAGTTACAAAAATATTGTATGTAAAGAACATAGACAATTGAAATATTATTAAAGTTCTTTTAAGACTGTTTCTGGATTACATATATGTCAAATAAAAAAGATGATCAACTTTTCCACTGCTGTTAGGAGTGATATATTAAAAACAGTCATTTGATTAATGACAGCCATAAGATACCTTATTGGAGACAATATTTTCACAGATGTTTTGAAATTATACTAGGTTACACGAAGATAAGAGGAAAGACTGTTGATGTTTAACATACCAGTTAAAAGAACACTTGGACTGATTATCATGTATAGAATGATATGCACTTCACTTGTAAGAGAGAAGAAGCATTTTATTTTATTGATACAATGTAGTGATCTAACAAAGCTTATTCATAAATAAGACAGTTACTTAATAAGATTCAAGACGGCAAGGCACACTTGGATATCTACTGCATAAACTACAGGGTTGGGCAAACTGTCAGGAGACCCTCCAGTTGAGTCACAAGGTTGAGAATGGACCCCCTTGTGTTCCAAACTCCTTCTCAGACAGTAGTCCAGGAGTGGCTGGATCCAAACTTAGTCCCAGACTTGGTCAATGGTTTATGTCTAAAGGTTGAGGAGACCCTCCCATTGAGTCATGAGGTTCAGAATGGACCCCTTTGCTTTCCAAATTCCTTGAACTGAAGAGGTAAGGAGCCTAGGTGCAGCTGGACCCAAACTTATTTCCAGACTTGGTGAATGGTTTATGCCTAAATGTTGAAGAGACCCTCCCATTGAGTCATGAGGTTCAAAAGTCCCTGGTGAAGGAGAGGTCCTGTTGTTAAGCCTGCTGCTGCTGCACAAGAGAGCTCAACAGGCTCTTGGGTTGCTCACTATTTATGGGGTAAGATGGTTGACTCATAATCATATTTGCATACTGTGGTGGTTTTACTCAGGCGGGTGGCCGAGCTCCACCACAACCACTCTCTCACTCCCCCCTCCTCAAAGAGGAAGGGGGAGAAAATACAATGAAAATTGACCAAGGGTTGAGATAAGGGCAGGGAGATTGCGCAGTAATTATTGTGATGGGCAAAACAGACTCAGCATAGGGAGATACTAAGATTTATTACCTATTACTAACAAGCTAAAGAAGTGAGAAACAAAGGAAAGAAACCAAAAGCACCTTCCCCCCCATCCACCCTCTTCCAACTCCTCCCCCCGAGTGGTGCAGGGGAATGGGAGAATGGGAGTTATGGTCAGCCTATAGCGCTTCTTCGCCGCCGCTCCTTCTCAATCACTCTCGTCCCCTGTGCTGTGAGGTCCCTCCCATGGGATGCAGTCCTTGCTGAACTGATCCGGCGTGGACTGCCCATAGGCAGCAGCTCTTCAAGAACTGCTCCAGATATGGGTCCATACCACGGGGTCCATCCCTCAGGAGCAAACTGCTCCAACATGGGTCCCCCATGGGCAGCAGCTCCTGCCAGGTCACCTGCTCCTGCATGGTCTCCTCTCCACGGGCTACAGGTCCGGCCCGGAATCTGCTCTGGCAGGGGTCTTCCGCAGGCTGCAGCCTTCATCACTGCAGGTCCACCTGCTCCACCGTGGTCTCCTCCACGGGCTGCAGCGTGGAATCCTGCTCCACCGTGGTACTCCATGGACTGCAGGGGGACAGCCTGCTTCACCATGGTCCTCACCACAGGCCACAGGGGACTTCTGCTCCGGCGCCTGGAGCACCTCTCCCCCTCCTTCTTCACTGACCTTGGCGCCTTCAAGGCTGTTCCTCACTCCTCTCCCTCTCCCAGCTGCTGTGTGGCGCAGCATTTTTTTTTTTTTTTTTTTTTCCCCTGTCTTAAATATGCTCTCACAGAGGTGAAAAACAACATCACTTATTGGCTCAGCTCTGGTCAGCAGTGGGGCTCTTACCAAACATAGGGCAGCTTCTAGATCCTTCTCATAGAAATCACCCCTATGGCCCCCTGCTACCAAAACCTTGCCAGGTAAACCCACTACACATACTAGCTGCAGATTTTAGTTATTTCCAAATTTGGCTTGAGTTGGATATTGACCAGCACTGTGATCAGGTAAGTGCATTGCTAAACTAACTCCTTGGCTAATGTGTGTTATCTGCCTAATACAAATTGGATACAGCTGTCACAACCAGACACATATAGCATGACACCCATTTGTGGTTATCAATTGAGCAGGGTTTTGTGTGAAAGGCCAAGCTGGTGGGTAGGGAGAGGCACGCTATCACAATGATGAAACTGGATAATTACCAGTTGCCACTTATTCTTAAATAGTGGTTGAAGTTTAGGAAAGACTTGAGGATAAGAGTTTATGAACACTTCATTTCACATGTATTCTGCAGGGTCTTACTAAATTCTTTTAGTTATTAATTTATTTTCCTTTGGAAAATAAGCAAAGGTTCATCACACAAACATATTGAAAGTACAAAGGAGATTCTGATTTTGTTAAAGAATATGTCTTTCAGTGCTGCCACAGCAAGATATTATTAAGATACTGGAACTTTGGAGTCAATCGGGTATTTACTTAACAAATTGTTACAGTTTACAGAGGATCGTTTCCTACAAGTATCCATGTTTGTTTGTTTTTGTGTTTTTTTTTTTTTTAAGAAAAGAATAGTAAAAATCATTAAGTGATTACTTCGTTCTGCTGTTCTGACTATAAAGATGTATATAAACACCCACCTTTTCTTATTTCAAATGATGCATACTAGTTTCAACATAAGAATTATTCATGAAAAAAAGCAATTGGTTATGCATGTACATTGCCATACTTGACTGCCTGATTTTGCACTGGGCTAAGCACAGGCTTGGGTGTGATACTAATTGTGTAGACATTGCAAATTCCTTTGTCTGTATAATACAACTGCATGCAATCTCCTCCAATGATCAGAATTATAAATATAATAATATTTTTTCATCCATTTTAATGCCTTTGTGAAACACTAGGAAGGAAGGGATATTGTTGGCTTCAAATCCAACGAAGCAGATTGCTATCTTTGAATAACTAACTGATTACTTGAAGTAACTGACAGACAACTTTGAAATTTAAAATATTTCAGCAGAGATGTCTCACAGTCAGGTTCACATAAAGCCAAAAAAAGGAAAAGGAATATAATAGAGCTTGTGTTAATGTTGAGCATTTCATAAACTTTCTGACATCATGCACTGGCAGTGAAGAAAATAAACTGCCTAAACTTTAGTGTTATAAAAGAACAACAGAAATATAAGAAGGAAAATAAATGTAAACATAAACAAGTATACATAAATACAAAATACAATACAAATATATAATAAATAGAAAATGTAAATAGAAATTTAGCAAATTTTTAAATGTCTATAAAGAAAATAGAATCAAATATACAAACTTCCCCATCCAAAAATATAAAAGTTGATATATTAAAAATCCAAAGGGTATGTTTAATATTTCTTTAAAACTTAAGGATTTCTTTAAAGAAAATATATAAATTACTTAATTGAAGCATCTTTTTTTACTCTCAAAACTTAATGATATCATTTATAAGATGAATAAGCACTTTTGTTTTAAAAGCTATAAAAAGTTTAACATCACCATCACTGACTACTCAAGATACAGATTAGTTAAAAAATACTAGAGTTTGTAGATTAACAGAACTGCATTGCAGTACTATGACAGGATAGAAACTACTTTAAAATGTATGACCTATATAGATCACTTATGACTGCAGTAGGATAATTGTCAATATCCTTATTAGTAATTTTTGTCATCATAGTAACTGTGATTCAATTGGTTTATATTTCTTCTTTGAAACTGAAGACAAAGCTAGCGTTGAATTAGCTGTCACAATCAAATATTTGTTAAATGATAAAAGCACATGTTTTTAATTTCAGATAATGAATGCCGATTAGCATAGATCAAAAAGCTTCACTGTGAAGCATTACAGACTCACTGAATAGTCACAGTGAAGTCATCTCAGGCTCAATAAAGTGGTCATCTTGTAGCAAGACTGAAAAATAAACTTGATTATTCTTTGAGATATTTTTTATTTGAGATGGTTTTGTTACAGCCTTCGCTGATATCAAGAGAACAAGTCAAACCCAAATATTTCTTGGAGTGTGTTGTAATGTTAGAAAATAGAAACTTGGTGGGGGACAAATTTAAAATGGGCAATTTTTCAGAACTACTTTGCAGTGTGAATATTTAACATCCATGCAATTACTTTTTCTATAAAAGGCACACTGGAACTTTTTAAATTATAATATTTAATGTTTTCTGTCTTCCCCATCTGGTTATCAATGAATTAACTAAGCCTTTCCATTACTGAGGCACTTATATTTGGTTTCTTGTCATATAAATTATTTGATGTACTAAACATAGTATGAACAAATGCATCATTTGCCACAGAAAGGAAAAAAAAATGCACACACATAAAACAGAGCTTTATATTGTATCTATAGCATCTGTCCAAGCTGCTTATAGCAAAATTTTATATTTTAAGCATAGAGACAAAATCAAATATGAATCAACGTCTCCTTTTTTTTTTCATGTTTCTTTCTGAACTCTGATTATTTTGATTTTATATTTATATAGGCTTTTTTTTTTTTTAGTTACCTTTACTGATTTTTATTTTTTTTTAGTTACCTTTACTGAAATCAGTGAGAGTTAAGAATATATATGTATATATTTATTTTTATAACAAATAAAATAATCTTACAAGACTTGGCATATGTGAATCACAAACACCAACAATGGTGCAGTTCCTGCTCTGAAGAGTGGATGGAAAAAGTAAGAGTGACTATAACCAAAAATAAAATAAATACATAAATAAATTAAGGGAAAGAAAGAAGAAGTTAGTGTCAATTAGATCATTTAGCTAGCATGTTAACTGTACAGCACATTGATTCCATGGACTGTCCCCTAAGATAAAGAGCGATTAAACAAATTGCAGGGAATTGAAATCCTTTCCAGCTGAATGATAAAATCAACTCAAATTTATAGTAAAAGTTCTTTTATATTTACAAGTTATTTGTTTGTTTGTTTTTTTAGTCCCATCTTTTAGTGGAGAACTGTTACTGACTTTTACAAGATCAATATAAAACAAATAAACCTAGTATTCTTTTACAGATATGAGAAACAATAGTGAAATTAGAGTGTACAACTATGAGAAAAAAACTGAAAGATTTTTGCGAGAGAAACTTCTTCTGGTCTCACATACACAATGTTTCAGGAAAACCATTTAGATTTGCTCAAATTTATTTGTTGTTCACAGTTAATATGAGTAACAGCTGACCTGGTTCTTGTTCATAAGCAACCATTTGTAGCTGTAATGTAGATAAATGCTTCTACTTTTATGAGCTGCAAATGTCATGTGGTATATTTATTTCATCTGAGCAGCTCCACATAATTCAGGAAAGGCACTTCCAGACTGATCATAAGATTCACATCCATGTGAGCATCTAGAATAATCATTCCTGGTTGGCCTTTTTGGGAATAATTTTCAAAAAATGCATAATTTACTACTCTAAGTAGCTGAAGCCAAAATGAAATAACAGTAATCAATCAAACAAACAAATAAATGTTTAAGACAAATATGTGTAAAATGATTTCTCTTGTCCCAATCTTATATTACCAACAGTTAGGACCAAAATCTACCTTACAGAAAAGAACTGCTTATTTTACTATTATTTTTCTTGACTTAGACTTAAAATTCATCAGGATAACAAAATTACAAGATTAGTATTCTTACTTATCTTCCTAGTGAGTGCTGTCTACAGTACACTTGAAAACTTGGCATAATGAGATTCTGAATGCACAGTAATTTGAAAGATACATGGAAATAGTATCTAATAGGATTTACAAATAACATTTCCAGTCTTTGTTTAACAGCAACGAAACAGAAATATCAACAGTAAAGACTGTCAATCTACAAACCATGTGGGAGAATGAGAAGATGTTTCAGGAGTGGAAGATCTTTTCCAATAATGTTTATGTTCTATTGCTATGGGTTTTAAGCACTTTCAGCATTTTCTCTTTGATTTACTGACCATGTTATTGATATTTTTCAAAGGTCTTTTTCATATTGCCTCTTATTTTCAGAATCAGAAAACAATTTATTTGTGATAATGTTGTTTATAAACCTCTGAAAGATTTGCTATGTGCACAGAATATTCGTAATGTGTCTGCACTTAGCTTTTAAATCATGAGTGAAGAAGAAAGTGTTTTGCTGTCGTGTGTAGGAAATGTACTTTTTTTTTTTCTTGATGACCATGAGTAAGATTAAGTTTTCCTAACTTTCCAAACAATAAGCTCTTTTTTTTCCAGTTGTGAAAAAAGGAGGAAATAACTATATATGTGCATGTAAATAAATTATATCATATATGCAAATACATGTGCAGGGATATGGAGAAGGTTAATTTTGAGGAAATACAAAAGAAAAATGTTCAGAGAAGTTACAGTTAATAGCAAAATTGATTGTAAACTTCAACATGATCATCAATATTACTCCTTCATTAATGGAAAATTTACTTAATTATTCACATTTATACAACAATTCTTAAAGCACTGACAAAAGTCTTATAACTATTGTTTATCTAGATGAAGAACTTTTTCTAAATGACCATCATTTTCTAATACACATTTCCAAATCTTTAGGGAGGTACCTGCTCTTTTACTCTTTTAAATGGCATAACTCATACCACGGAGTCATTTAACAACAGCTTTGAGTTGGTGTAACTCCTGAAAGAGTCAAAAAGCCCCTCTGAGGGTTTCTACCAATCTATTTTTATATTCAGATAGAGAATATGAAGTCTTCTTTAAGCTCCTAGACTTGTATGCTATTTGGATGTCCGAGACCAGGTTGCTTGCAGCCTCTTTAGATGTGTACAGTATATATATATATATTTAAGCTGTTTTTCTTTACTCCTTGTACAGTCAATAGAGAGAAACAAGGACTTCCATGACAGAAATTTTCTAAAGTAGAAGTCTGCATTAGGTCAGGTAAATCCCATTCCAGATTTCTGGACAACCTTTTCCCCATTATTTCCTGCTCAGATGTGCAGTAGGTGCTATCAACTTTCTTGGTCTAAGCAGAGGATTAAGGACTTAATATTCAAGTAAACCATCTGAATTTAATATCTTCTCTGTCCATCACTGACTGATCTTTGCCTTCACAGGTATTTCTATGGAGAATTATATCAATGGATATTTCTTCAGGAGTTATTCTGCCCATCACTGGCCTGATTACACAATTTTTTTGCTTATAAAAACTGGATGGGAAAATGGATTTGAAGGTGTCTTTTCAGCTTTATTGTATTACTAATGTGAGGCTGTACAGTTAGTACATACAGTAATGGATCAAAGCTACTAGGAATTGCTAACCAAATAGAATTTATTCTGCACATCATTATGTTTTGATGTATAAATGACAAATTAAACAAACATCACAATTCCAAAAATCAAGGAAAAGCAATCAAATAGTCAAGAAAAAAATTACTCTGTCTCATATTACTATTCAAGTGGGGAAAAGGAACCATTGAGCTGTTTCTGTCTTTATTCTTTTAAAAAATGCTGTTGTAAATTAGGAAAAGGTGTATAACAAATATGTGAACAGGATTGCCTTTTACGTCATGTACAACAAACTTATTTCATAGGTACTGGCTAGAAAGTGATTTTTATTTTCACCGAAAATTAAAATACTTGCATAATTCAGGATCTTGAGTCATTGGCATTTGCAGTTCACTGGCAAATCTTTCCTGAAATATAGAATAATGTGAACACATTCTCAGCAGACATGAATATTCAAACAATAAAGAAGTGAAGTTCAGTTCAAGGGAGCTTATAAAAAAAAAGGAAGGCAAATTGGCAAATTTTACATGGGCAAATAGTGATAGGATGGGGGGGAAGGGGGAGGGCGGGGACGGGACGGGGACGACATTCTTCCCTCTTTTAGTGTTAAACCAAAAGAGGGAAGATTTAGATTAGATGTTAGGAGGAAATTCTTCACTGAGAGTGAAGGCACTGGAACAGGTTGTCCAGAGAAGCTGTGGATCCCTGGAGGTATTCAAGACCAGGTTAGGCCCTGGGCAATCTAGTGGGTGGCACCCTTGCCCATTGCAGGGACACGGTTGGAACTAGATGATCTTTAAGGTCCCTTCCAATCCAAACCATTCTATGATTCTATGAGTCATTTTATAATTGCTATAGCAACGAAAAATGTGAAATAGGAATATTATTTGACCTGAAAAGTTTTGAATGATTTTCAATAACTAATAAGATGAAAAATATTTTCCCTGCTTAAAAACAGTTTTCCCTTTTGGGGGAAAAAATAATAATAAGGTTCACCTTTATTTTTCAGCTGCAAGGGAAGATAACAAACTATGATATGATGTGTGAGTTATGTGCAAGGTTATGCTTTATTACTATTATTTATTACTATCTCTGTTCAGAAGTTACAGAGTATGGGGTTCTGTCAACAATGGCTATGGTTTACCCATCATAATCTGACCTGACACAATCAGCACAAGAAACATTTATAACTACACAGAAGTTTAACCTTCACATCATATGACATAGCCAAAATATAAACGTCAGAAATAAAAGCAGATTTTTTTTTCCCTTTTGTAATCCATTTAAAAACAGTTGTTGGACTGAAACAAATGTCTGGAGGAAATTAGTGGAATGCCATAGATGTACCCATAGAATAAATTCCAAGCATTTTAGGAAGATGTCATGAAACAGAAGGAGTAGGTCTCTGAGAAGTGCCTATGTTTTTGCTCCTTTTACTATGGAGACAGCATACAGTCATTATCAGATTAGGCAAATAATGTCCAGACATGTATATTTAGGCAAGACAAATGCAATTCTATGTGACTACATATAGGTTTAAGATTTTGATATCTGTATTTTTTTGCTGAAACATTCAATTTTAATCTAGTCATTTTGGTTCTTGATGTTTGAAGCAAATCACTTCCATTTTCTTACTAGAATTTTATGCATCTGTCTTCACCTAAGTATATTGTTGTTTTTTGTTTGTTTGTTTGTTTGACCCAGCCATTTAATTATTATTATTATTATTTTTTATTTCAGAAAATATATTAACTTATACGAAACTGAAGATTTCATTGTACTGTTGGATAAATGCATTGAGCATGGGTAAATATCATTCATTACTATTTATTAAACTATGAAGATTTAAAGTATGTTAGATGTTTTCCAGTTACCAAAGTAAAGTTAAGCCTCAGTTCTGAGCTTCATAGTGAGAATATGTGATCAGAAAGTATTACATGAATACTTTTTTTTTTTTTTTTTTTACATGTGGAAAAGTACTGATAGCTTATTTGATACAACTTCATGGATGGCTTTTTGATATGCATTGTAGAAGAAGGTCTTATAGAAGAATTTGAATTAGGGGTGGAGATATTATATATATGTGTGTGTATATATATATATACACCGTTGCCAGAGGAGCCATTTATATAGTAACTTCTGGAAGAATCACAGTAGTAGTGACAGGAATAGATACATAAACCAAGCTCTTAGGCTGGCACAAACAGCAGCTCCCTGGTGCAGGCACACACACAGCACCTCCAGGCTCACCAGCACATGCACACTCTTTGGTGCCCCAAGCACCAGCACAGCCCCTCTGCCCACCCAGCACCCCTGTTCATATCCCAGCCCCTCTCACCTGCTCCATGGGTCCCCTACTCAACGGCTACTCCAGTATGGGGTTTGACAGCAAATGCACACGGACACCCCACGTACACCTGGTTTGGGGCAGACTGGTTTGCCGCCCCCCAGCAGCTGGCACCAGGCACATGGGCTGTGACCCATGGTCCTGCTCCAGCCACCAGCCACCAACACAGAGCCCCTCACTCACGTCGCTCATCCCCATCCCCCAGCAGCAGGTCTGGGGACACACACCACTACTGCCCCAGGGGCTGGAGGCTGAAGACCCCCACCCACTCCAGGAGCTGATACTGAGACCTCACTTGTCCCAGCAGCTGGCACCCTGTCGTCTCGCACTGGTCCCCCCAGTGTTGCAAGCACAGAGCCCTTGCACAGGGTGTAGAGTAAGATTACACAGAGTTAAGAAAGGATGTAAGAAAACTGATTATGATGACTGGACACAAGGCTCAGCCAGAGAAACATACAGACCAGCCCCAGTTTACACACAACCAGCCCTTTCACACCCATCTTCTGTCTAATCCTCTTCTTTGTTCCTCTTTGATCCCTTTCTGTTAAACACCACTTAGTAAGTTTTGCACAGTCTCACAAGCCTTCTTTGAATAACCCAAATCCTCATTTTTTTAGTTTTTTTTTTCAAATTATTATTATTATTATTATTTTTCTCCCTTCTTACAAATCTAGTTTGTTCTTATTCAAAGCAGTGCCTGGAGTTTCTTAATGGACTATCAATTAGTGACTGGAGATTTTTGGTCTTCATCAGTTTCTCTCTTATCTGATACCCACCAGGTTTGTGTCTCTTTGTGTTCTTATGTATTTCTTTCCCCTTTACTTATTTTCCCCCTTGCACTGGAAAGGTACAGATAAAGGTCCGATCAGATAACATGAATGATACAGGTGCTCTCACACTCAACACACCCTTACATAAAGGAGATTATCTCACATATAGACATATATCTATTTTAGGAATCTGGGTTAGAGTGGGTGAATGACAACTGTTAAACACAATTATAAGTGTCCCAAGTCCACTTAAAAATTAAATGTCAGACATCTGGTGCTCCTGATCCAGAACTCAGGACTGGCATCTTGGTATTGCATACCACATAAAATGTAGATGTAAAATGTAGATAGATCTGAAGTCCTGCATGTAAGTACCTTTCAGTCACTTCATGTTGACATGAAAGTGAGTCACAGAGGCCCAGAACCAAAGTATTTTGCCACACTAATCCTCACTTTCCTTGCTCATTGTAATATCCCTGTATTCCAAGTTCATTTTTAGAGATTTTCAAGTTTTGTTGGTTTTAACTTTGTATTTTTAGCTTTTCATTCTTTGGTGACTTTTTTCTGTTGAGAATGTCTTTATAAATCAACCTCTCTCTCTTCAGAAAACAAACAAAACAAAACAAAAGCCACCATAGCATACTGTATTTTAAATAATAACAATAAAAAAAAAAAAGTATGTTGATCCAGGAAGTATAAAACTGAATCTTGGTCAGAATTACTTCAGTTGCTTCAGAAACTACTTTTTTTTTCATTTTCACGTAGTATTGGAAAAAGTATAAAAACAATTGGAGCAGAATCCAGTGAGCTACTGAATGACATAACTGATTATTATTCTTCACTTCTCCCTATGAATCTCTCAGGGAGCTGCAGAAACGGGGCTACACCAGAAGGGGGAATGAGCTGGGACACTGTCCTGAGGGCCTGAACATGGAAGACAGAGCTGTGGGCTGGTGACAGGGTCCATAGACAACTCCCAACATGGCAGGTGATGAACTAGGTCCAGGGTCCATCCATGGGATCCAGACAAGAGCAGAAGGGGATTGGGGCCACAGACAGACCTGAAGACAGGCACTCCTACAGCATAGCACAGGACAAGTCTAGGTGCCCAGGTCTGGGCTTGTCCATCACCTCCGGGCCCATGGGAAGAAGCAGAGAGAGGTTTCAGGGTAGAATGGACATGGCCAGTAAGGACTGGTAATGCCCTGGCTGAATCTGTGATAACTTTCTGCAGAGTTGCTCAGCTTCAATTTTGGGAAATATTGTTGGTGGATTTGGTATGTAGCCTATTTTTTTTGTCCATCTTTCTGGGAGATTTAGAGAAGCCTTCTCTTTTTGTACCTGGTTTTTGCCCTGGTGGCTTTCAGTCCAGTGACAAAGAACTTGAAGTGTCTAGACTCCCAGTACAGTGGATTGTAAGAGGCAGGTACTTCCAAAGAGGATTTAGAATGAAAGAGTTAAGCATGAATCTTTCTTTGTTTGTCAAGACATCTTAGGAGATTTTCTTTACAGTGGCTAGCCACTAACTGGTCATGCTTTGTGATATCTGTGTTGAATAGTAAGAATCTCTCCTAAATTTTAAACTTCCGTCAGTTTTTTAGAATTGTTAAGTAATTAATAAAGACTATTTGGATAGTCCTATGCCTTGTATGCATGTACACAGTTGTTGGTTTTTTTTGTTGTTTTTGTTTTTGTTTTCATTTTTAGTAAAAATACCTTTTGTTTCTAATAGCCTATCTCTTTTTCTCTCTAATTTTTAGTCTTTCTAAACCAGTCATATTATTTTTCTATTATATTGCTCCACTCTGAAAGAACATGCTGTTCTCTCCCTGCTTTCTCTTCTCTTCATAAAAACGAATTGCTAAGACAAGATATTTGTTCACAGCTGTTTTGAAACTGTCTTCATTGAAATCAATGGTAAAACTCCTATGTAAGTTCAGTGGAGCCAGGGTGTCATCTATCATTTTGTATGTCGCTTAGGTTGACAAATTACACCATTTTATTTCCTGAACTGTTTCTTTTCTGTTCAAAAGGATTTAAGAACTTCTTTAAACATTTTGAATAAATGACAGTCCTGGAATACTGTTTTGTCAATCTTTAGCAATGTTAGGAGGAAAACTGAGAGAATATTAAAACTCACAATAGGCTGAACATAAAGGCGTTTTCCCCCGGCAATGGAAGCAAAATTTAGTGCAAAGCATACATTTTAATGCTGTTTCTGAAACAGGAGAAACAGCCAAAATGCCAGATCCTCTACTGAGCTTACATTACCACTTACCCCATGTATTCATCAGACATAACAAAAAGAAAACAATTTTGTCAGATTTTCAGCAGGCTCTTGTCCTGCTGAAGGTGCATATAAGGTGAACCCACACAGCCATTTGCTCCCACACCAGAGGGATGGGGGAGAGAACTTAAAAAGGTAAAAGTGCAAGAACTTGTGGGTTGAGATACAGACAGTTTAATAAGAAAAAAAAAAAAAGAAAAAGGAATAAAAAGTGATGTACAATGCAATTGCTCACCACCAGCCAAGAAATGCCCAACCAGCCCTGAGCAATGGCAGCCCTGGTCAAATCCCCTCAGTTTTACTGTTGAGCACGATGCCACATGGTATGGAATATCCCTTTGGCCAGTTTGGATCAGCTGTCCTGGTTCTGTCGTTTCTCAGCTTCTTATGCACCCCCAGTACTCCTAACTGTCAGGGCAGCAAGAAAAGCAGAAAAGTCCTTGGCTCTGTGCAATCATTGCTCTGCAACAACTGAAATATCAGTGTGTTATCAGCATTATTCTCATCCTAAAACCAAAACAGAGCACCTATGAAGAAAATTAACTCTATCCCAGACAACACCAGGGCAGTAGCCAGCTCTATGATTTAAGACATTCTTATACTGAAGCAAACAAATGCTAGACAAGAAAGAGCTGAATTTTACTATACCAATCCAGTGCTGATATAGAGTTCATTAAAAATCCTCTGTTAGTGATGCAGTCAAGAACTATCTGACAGAAACCACTTAGATCATTTCTACAGCTGACCAATGCCCGGTTACTGTGATTTGTGGTACTCTTATGTGGGAGATAATCTTGCCAACAAAAATTCCTGAGCAAATACATTGGCAGCTAAACAACATTTACAGTTTCACTGAATTTTCAGTTTTTATTTCTTAAATAGCAAAAGAAGAAACATACAAAGATTTTTTTTTAATACAATTATGTTAAACTGCTGTTTTTAACATGGTGTTTTGTGGTATTTTTAAGATTCAGCACTCTACAGAACAAACCAATACAGTATTAAATGAATATGTAAAGAAAGATCAATGCATTCTAAACTATTTATATATTCCCAACCTCTTAAATGTACACATTTTTTTTTACATTCATCTTTTCTGAAAAAGCCCTCAGACAATTTCTGCTCATTTGTAAAGACGTACTCACTTAGTCAACTGTTGTGACTACTTTTGAAGTAATGGTAGTGTTTCATTAGCAGCTAATTTCTTTAGACCTAGAAATACTCAGAGATGATTATATAAAAGTCAGCCTCCCTCAAGGAGTTGTTGAAAGACAGTGGGTCGCCAATTAGCCCTCTTCCCTCAGGCCTCTTTTTTTACCTTGAAATAAAAACAGTAAAACTATCCCCTGCTTGATTAAATACTGCACTCAGTGTAGAGGTACTCCAGGTATCTCCATGAGCCAATAACACAAGTGGCATCTGTGTAAATCAGAAATTCATCTCACCTCCCTCTAAATGTATGTGATGAAAATCCCTGTTTCTGAATATTTTTATGGTATGCTCCATTTATGGTCAATGGAGAGAAACAGCCAACTACAGAGCATTTTTGTACAGCTCAGTTATGGAAGTTCAAGGATGAAGACTGAGTACTAAACAGTGCTAACATTTTAACTCATTATGTGCCTTTGCTTTGAACCATTCCAACTAACTTTCTCCTGTACAGCTCTGCTAAGAAGTGAACTCTATGAAGTGTTGATATGAATGGCTTGATGTAATGTCAGTGGATGAGTACCTAGCATTTATTTAACATTAGAAACATTGGCATAAACTGTAATTAATCTCATCCTACACAAAATACTTAAATATTAGGTAAGAGAGTTCAGTGTAAACATGTCTCTTTCTTCCCCTTTTAATTCTTGTATGGTCATACAAGAACATAAGCTGACAAGACACAATCCCAGATGTGGAAAAATCTCATAAGGACTTACAAACATGGTCTTATGAACAGTTGCCTTTTTTCTAAGGTTCTCCTGGTATGTCTTATTTTGTTTCTTCTTTTAGTGTCAAACTTCATTTTCAAAGTAGATTAATATTAGTGTACTCCATATTTAGTTCTTTGTATTCAAATATATTTATTTTGGAGAGGAGAAATCTGGAGTAAAAAAAAAAAAAAAGATTTATTTATTTATTTATTTATTTATTTATTTTTAAATTGAAGTTTTCTGTCAGGCTGGCAAGTTCTTGTGACCAGTATCTGACAGACTTTGGTATTGTAATAGTATTCATGTTCTTATTTGCAAAATGTTAAGTATAATTTACAAAATCTTGTGATTTGTGTGAGCAGAAGTGTAAGGAAGTAAATTAGCTAACACAATTCTGAAAATCTAAGGACCATTTTAAAATTCATATGGTGTATTCTGCTTAGACTAAAGAAGACGATGAACTGCAAAACCTCAGGGATACTACATAAATATTTCCTGAGAATTCTGACAAGTATCCTTAATGTCTCTTACAATATAGATGTTGAATGTTAGCTGAAATAAATCCCACCCACTCTATTCAGCTCAAAAGGAAGCCCTGTTTTAAATTAGCACTTATTTAATACCAGTCTTTAATTCATTCTGAAGTATGAAGCTTGGCTTGTGTCGTCCTGTCTGCAAAAGATAAATAAAAGGATGTGAATCACTATGTTTTCAGCTGAGTTAACCACCCAGACTAATAAGCCTTTTAAAATGGTCTCATGAGCAGGTTTTTAATATCTGAAAACAATCAATGGAAATATAGCATTTGAGCCAGATGACCAAAACTGTAACAGATTTTCATAGTGTTTGTTTTCTGTTCCCTGTCCCCCAAATAGTAAGAAGGCATTCTGTATCTGTTTGAGCTATGATGAGTCTGTTAGAAGACCAGAATGAGAATAACAGTATGTCCTAATGAGACTTTGACATCCTTTCATGCTTTACTGAACTTGCAAATACCCCAGTCAGTTCACCTATCATTAATTAAATTTACCCCAGGTTTATCAGATAAATATTGTCCAGTTCATTTGTCCCTATAATAGCACTGTGTGCTAGATACTGCTAACATAGGGTCTGTGATCAGAGATAAATTTTCTGTAATTTTGGAATGCTTTGAGTTAATGTAGTACTAAGAACCAGAACTCCAGATGAAACCTATTAGTGTCTTGCATTACAGAAGTTCATATCAGATAATCTGCTCAAGTGAAAACAAAAAATGTTGTTGTTGTTAGTAATATTGTAAACAGACTTCAGGAAATTAGCTTCTTTTTATACTCTGCAAAAGTGGTTCCCTTACTTGAGCAACAATGATTTAGACATGTACTGTTTATGATATACTTGTTTTGTGAATTCACAAAGGATTTCAGGACTATTAATTAGTCTGTGTTCACGGACAATAAATTCACTATACAAACAAAACAAAAACAACTTGTCAAGTTATACTCCTAATATAAGATGCACATCTGCAGGAACACCCTCACTACTAAAATTAGTGAAAGCATACTTTAATTTGTCTATATAGTTCACATGTTAATAAGAGATGAACAGGAATCAACAACGGATGGAGCACCACTGGACCTTTAGCTCGTAAATAAAGAAGAACTTGTGGGCAATATGAAGGGTGTAGGTTGCCTTGGGCACAGCAATCACAAATTAATAGTGTTTTTGATTCTTGGAAAAGTATGGAGGGGGGGTAGAAGAACTGCCACCCTGGACTTCCAGAGAGCAGACTTTGGCCTGTTTAGGAGACTGGTTGGCAGAGTCCCTTGGGAGGCAGTCCTGAAGGGCAGAGGAGTCCAGGAAGGCTGGACATTATTCAAGAAGGAAATCTTAAAGGCACAGAAGCAGACCATCCCCACATGCTGAAAGATGAACCGGCACAAAAGAAGACTGGTCTGGCTAAACAGAGCGCTGTGGCTAGAGCTCAGGAAGAAAAAAAGAAAAGGTTTATGACCTTTGGAAGAAGGGGTGGGCCTCTCAGGAGGACTACAAAGATGTTGTGAGGCTGTGCAGAGACAAAATTAAAAGGACCAAAGCCCAACTTGAACACAATCTGGCTATTGCTGTTAAAGACAATTAAAAATATTTTTATAAATACATAAAGAAAGAAAGGAGGACTAAGGAGAATCTCCATCCTTTTTTGGATGTGGGGGGAAACATAGTGACAAGAGATGAGGAAAAGGCTGAGGTACTTAATGCCTTCTTCACCTCAGTTGTAAGTAAGACCAGTTGTTCTCCAGATACTCAGCCCCCTGGTCTGGTAGATAGGGACAGGGAGCAGAATTGAAGCCCGTATCATCCATGAGAAAATGGTTAGCGACCTGCTACTCCGCTTAGAGGTACACAAGCCTATAGGGACAGATGGGATCCACCTGAGGGTTACTGGGGGAGCTGGCAGAAGTGCTCGCCAAGCCACTTTCCATCATTTATCAGCAGTTCTGGCTACCAGGGGAGGCCCCAGTGTACTTTAGACTGGCAAATGTGATGTCCATCTACAAGAAGGGCCAAAAGGAGGATCCAGGAAACTACAGACCTGTCAGTCTGACCCCGGTGCAGGACAGCTCATGAAGCACATTGTCTTGATTGCCATCATGCAACACTTACAGGACAACCTGGTGATCCAGCCCAGTCAACATGGGTTTATCAAAGGCAGGTCCTGCTTGATGAACCTGATCTCCTTCTATGACATAGTGATGCACTCAGTGGACAAGGGAAAGGCTGTGGATGTGGTCTACCTAGACTTTAGTAAAGCTTTTGACACTGTTTCCCACAGCATTCTCCTGAAGAAACTAGCTGCTCAAGGCTTGGACAGGTGTATGCTTCATTGGATTAAATAGTGGCTGAGTGGCCAGGCCCAAAGAATTGTGGTGAATGGAACTGAATCCAGCTGGAGTCCAGTCACTATTGGTGTCCCCAGGGCTCAATACTGGGGCCAGTTCTCTTCAATATCTTTCTCAATGATCTGGATGACGGTATCGAATGTACCTTCAGTAAGTTTGCAGACGACACCAAGTTAGGAGCAAGTGTTGATCTGCTCTAAGGTAGGTGGGCTCTGCAGAGGGATCTGGATAGGCTAGACTGATGGGTCGAGGCTAAATGTATGACGTTCAACAAGGCTAAGTGCCAGGTCCTATACCTCGGGCACAACAACCCCAAGCAACACTACAGGTTGGGGGAATAGTGGATGGAAAGCTTCCCATCAGAAACATTCCTGGGGCTATTGGTTCAGAGCCAACTGAATATGAGCTAGCAGTTTGTTCAGGTGGTCGAGAAGGCCAACAGCATCCTGTCTTGTATCATGAACAGTGTGTCCAGCAGGACTAGTCCCTCTGTACTTGGCTCTGGTGAGGCTGCACCTCGAGTACAGTGTTCAGTTTGGGGCCCCTCACTACAAGAAGGATATCGAGGCCCTGGAACGTGTCCAGAGAAAGGCTATGAAGCTGGTGAAGGGCCTGGAACACAAGTCCTATGAGGAGTGGCTGAGGAAACTGGGGTTGTTTAATCTGGAGAAGAGGAGGCTCAGGAGAGACCTTATTGCTGTCTACAACCACCTGAAAGGAAGATGTGGGGAGCTGGGGGTTGGCTTCTTTTTGCAGATAATCAGCGATAAGACTAGAGGGAATGGCCTCAAGTTGAACCAGGGTAGGTTTAGGTTGGATATTAGGAGACACTTCTTCTCAGAAAGAGTAGTCAGACATTGGAAAGGGTTGCCCAGGGAAGTGGTTGAGTCACCATTCCGGAGGTCTTCAAGAAACATGTAGATGTAGAACTTAGTAGCACAGTTTAGTGGTGGACTTTAGCACTAGGTTAAAAGTTGGAACAGATGATCTTGGAGGTCTTTCCCAACCTGAATGATTCTCTGATTCTAAGTAATGTTTCTCTGGAAAAGTGTCACAAACATATAATGACTACCACAATAAGTCCTGGCTTAATTGTGAAACTGCAATTATTTTAAGAAAAAGAAATAAACAATCAAAAATCTAGAATTTATTCCATATCACAGCACAAATGACATATGCCAGAAGGAAGGAAGGAAGGAAGGAAAGAAGGAAGGAAGGAAGGAAGGAAGGAAGGAAGGAAGGAAGGAAGGAAAGAAAGAAAAGAAAGAAAAAGAAAGAAAGAAAGAAAGAAAGAAGAAAAGGGTGTGGGAGGTTTTAAAACTCTGTGGTTAGCACAACCAGAGTGTGAGGAAAGTATAGTAGACTTTCTCTGAGTCTAAATCTGTTTCCAGAGAACAAAACTGATCTGGAATCTTGTAGATTCTAGTTCAAGTCTGTATTATCAGAAAGTTACTACTTTTGCTTTTCATCATGCTTCATCAAACAGAAACTTTCTGACAAAGTATTTCTTAAACAAACAAACAAAAAAAACCTTTCTCTCAAGCAACCTTAAGCACTCAAATGTATTAAAGGATGTTTTAACTCAGTGCTTGGGATTCCACCAAGGAGGTTGGTGTTCCACAGGTGTGTCCTATTTTTATTTACTGCTGTATAATGTTTGTTTTATGATCTTTGTGCAAAATGCATCTTATCTGGAGCACTTCCTGAGATATTGCAAAATATTTTTGTGTATATTTATGAATAAATATTCAGTGCCAAATGAAAGTCTGATAGAGATGGAGCTTGAATATGAGACCGCTGATCATCCACAGTGCCTTACTGCTACCTTAGTCCTTGACTGACTTGGACCATTCCAACAGGTTATTTCCTATAGAGATTATGCATAGATGGAGTAAACACTAAGCTATGTGTCGGTGAGCCTGCCTGTGTCATTCGATGGCACTTGCATCAATTGATGGCTTTCCTTTATTTAGTATTATCAAAGGTAGCCATCTTTCCACAACTGTGTTATAAAACTTCAAATGCTATTTGAAGATGTTGTATATTGGTTAAATCAGTGAAGATCCACAGGTCTGCTATGAAAAATGCTGACAGATAGGCTAGGATTATTAAAGATTGGCCCTAAGGGGCCTAAAATCTAGAGAAAAATGCCAGAAGACCCATAGTTAATATTTCATCATCTCTATTAGAATATGTTTCAATTACCTATCAATGCATGCTTTGTTTAGAAACTTATTATTTTTTTAAAGATTTTTGATGTGCTTTAATTCAATAGCTTATTTTTCATTCAGACTTTTTACCTTTTTACTTTTTTTTTTTTTTTTTTTCCTTCTTTGGGGGAGGGGGGAGAGGGAGGGAAGATAAATTGGGGATTCTGTAAGTATAGAATCAATCCTTGAATTGTTGTGGTCTTTCTGAGTATGGTGAGGACATTGCTAGAATAAATTTGAGAGTTCTCTTGGCCATATTAAAAGCCTTCATTTAAAGCACTGTTCGTTTTAAAAAGGATTTAGCTCTAAGTATTGAATGAAGCCTGTTCAGAAATACCTGTATATCATAGTGTGTCATCTGTCAGCAAGGTCCCAATATATCTGAAGTCAAAAAATATTTATTAAATTAAACAAAATTGGATATGTAGCTATCAAGCCATATTGTCTAACAACCCAAATAGATGTCTCTGAGATCAGACTTTTTTCTGAAGTGTCTTTACTATACGAGAAATAAAGACTTTTACACTGGAGAGTTCTTAGAGCTGGATAATTTAGTGTTCCCATACTACTTACCCATCACCTGGAAGTTAGACAGTTCAGACTATTAGTACTTGTCCCAAGTCCTTCTCCTCAGGGCTGCTCTCAATTGATTCATCATCCAGCCTGTATTCATGCTTGGGATCGAGGTGACCCAGGTGCAGCACTTAGCACTTGGCCTTGTTGAACTTCAGGAGGTTCACATTGACCCACTTCTCAAACCTGTCAAGGTCCCTCTGGATGGCACTCCTCTCCAGAGTGTCAATATCACCATACAGCTTGGTGTAATTGGCAAACTTGGTGAGGGTGCACTCAATCCCACTGTCAATGTCACTGATAAAGATGGTAAATAGTACTGGTCCCAGTACTGTCCCCTGAGGAACACCACTTGTCACTTGTCTCCACCTGGACATCAAGCCATTAACCAAAACTCTTTGGGTGTCACCATCCAGCCAATTCCTTATCTACCGAGTAGTCCATCCATTAAATCAATGTCTTTCCAATTTAGAAACAACGATGTTGTGCAGAACAGTGTCAAATGCTTTGTACAAATCCAGGTAGATGACATCAGTTGTTCTCTTATCTACCAATGCTGTAACCTTATTGTAAAAGGCCACCAAATTTGTCGGACATGACTTGCCCTTAGTGAAACCATGTTGGCTGTCACCGACGATCTTTGTTTTTCATGTGCCTTAGCATAGTTTCCAGGAGGATCCAGTTCATGACCTTTCCAGGCACAGAGGCATAGTAACAAAGTATTTATGCTTCAGGTCATTTGTCACCAAAACCAAACATCTTGCTTAACAATTAGGCATTGCATGTCTTGCGTGAATTTCCATAAAACAGTATGTTACAAAATTTTGCTTTATTATTCATTGGTTTTATAGCTTCAGTACAGGTTAATCTATGAAGTATAAAATTAATGTGTTTAGTTGTAATGTACTTTCTCTCAGGTATTCTTGCAAAGTTCATAACTATGACATTCATCGTTTTATCTTTTTGAATTGATTGTTTATGTTGTAGTTGAAAGACAAGTAACTTAATGGAAATACAGTATTATTATAACTCAAACTATACCAAACAGTAATGTGTTTTGTTTCTGCATAAAGCTTTTAACTTTTGTTGAAGCCAAATATTCTTGACAATTTTTCAAGCATATGCCAAAATGGCTGCTTTTCACCATTGAAAACTGGCAAATTAACTGAGGAGCTAACATCTGAACACTGTTCCATTAATAGTTCCAAACTATTTGAGAAAGGATGGTTACAAATTCTTGGTTTGCATGTGGAATTTAAATTTGTCAAAAAGCACAATAAAAGGATATCATACAATCTTGTATGATTTATTCAATACTTTATGATGTTCTGTTAACTGCATTTAAATGGACCAACAGTACCAGTTTGTATGTATGGTTCACTGTACCTGAGAGCACAGATTTATTATGGAAAGATATATACAGTATCCACAGAAGTACATAAATTAGGAACACTTGGTAATTTATAATGGGATTATTGACGATCTATTGATCTAGTCTGAAAATTTGAGTCAGACCTCTAGAACACATTAATTCTCTTAGATGTATTTAAATAAGAGCATAATTTGGCTTTGAGATGGCATGCTTTGAAGGTGTAGCTACTACATGAGATCCCTCACATGGTAGGATCATAATATATGTGTATAAGATTCAAAATAATTCATAAAAAAGTTGCATTTAACTTTCACCAAGTGCTAAATGTCAAGACTTGAATGGATAACAAATGCACAGTCAAGGCAATGCCAAAACAAAGACACATGTTCTACATCTCTTTGAATGTTAGAACTCCCATATTCTTTTAGACCTCTGAACGGAATAATTTAGAATTAAGGATAAAACACTAAAAATATCTGCCAATATATGACTTTTTTTTTATGACAGTATTGAAATCTGTCCTGACTCAACTGTTGCAAAAGGCACATTGGGTTAGAGATCACCTGTGAGGTAAATAAAATTCTAAACAGCGTAGACCAGTTTTTACCTGAGATCGCACTCAGTACTCACCATGACATTTAGAACATTATGATTAATTCAGATGTTGATTTACACCATAGAATGGCCCAGATGTAGGACCTTGCACTTGGACTTTTTGAACTTCACAGGGTTAACTCAGGCCCACCTCTCAAGCCTGTCCAAGTCCTTCCGTATGGTATCCCTTCCCTCCAGTGTGTTTATCACATCACACAGCTTGGTGTCATCAGCAAACTTGTTGAGGGTGCACTCAGTCCCACTGTCCATGTCACTGACAAAGATGTTCAGTAGTGCCGGTCCCAATACTGACCCCTGAGGAACTCCACTTCCCAATGATCTCAACTTGGACATTGAGCTGTTGACCACAACTCTGAGTATAACCATCTGGCCAGTTCCTTAGCCACCGAGTGGTCCATCCATCAAATCCATGTCTCTCTAATTTAGAGTACTAAATTGTGAATTACAATTTTACTAAATTGTAAAATGTTTTAGTCCTTTGGTACCAGAGGGACTGCAGGGGTGGCCTCTGTGAGAAGAATCCAAAAGCTGCCCCATGTTAGTTAAAGCGAACCAGCCACTGGTCTGAGCCAAGCCAGTGAGTGATGGTGGTTGTGCCTCTGTGAGAGCAGCCTTTGGAAAGGGAAAAATCACTGTGCAACAGCAGCTGAGTGAAAGGATTGAGATAATGTGACAGAAACAAACCTGCAGACACCAATGTCTGTGAAGAAAGAGGGAAGCAGGTGCTCCAGGTGCTAAAGCAGAAGTTCCCTGAAGCTTGTGGAGCAGACCACAGTGGAGCAGGCTGCCCCATGCAGTCAAAGAGGACCACGTCAGAACAGATCTCTACACTGCAGCTCATGGAGGATCCCATGCTGCAACAGGTGGATATAGCCTGAAGGAAGTTGCACTCTTTGCTGTAGGAACCGTGGCCTGTGGGAAATCTGCATTGGTGCAATCTGTTCCTGAAGAACTGCAGCATGTGGAAAGCACGTTGGAGCACTTCTTGAAAAATTGTGGGAAGGAC
The DNA here is from genome assembly GCF_964211835.1 of Anser anser. NCBI lineage: Eukaryota > Metazoa > Chordata > Aves > Anseriformes > Anatidae > Anser > Anser anser. Next base: position 175,697,088 of record NC_139720.1, on the reverse strand, counting down.
CCATGTTAACTCGGTTCATGAAAAACTGTATCCCATGTGGTACAGGCAGAGTGTGAGGAGGAAGAAGCAGGAGAGATGAAGCATTATGATCTGATCACAACGACAGTTCCCCATCCCCTGCATCACTCATGGGTGAGGAGGTAGAACAACCAAAGTTGAAGTGGAGCCTGGGAAGAAGGGAAAGTTTTATTTTGCTTTTAGTTCTCACTGCTCTACTCTGTTATAAAATTGCAACAAATTAAGTCTATCTTCCCAAGTCTGAATGTATTTTGCCCAGGAATTGGTGAGTGATTTCCCTGTCCTTATCTCTACCCATGATTTTTTTCATCACTTTTTCTTCTTCTCATCTTGCTGAGGAGGGGGAGTGAAAGAACGGGTTGTTGGTCAGCTGGCAGCCAATAAAGGCCAACCCACCACTTTTTGGAAAGAGGAAAGCTATCACTTTCTCTTAATTACAGCTTTGTATTAGAGACATAAAATGAAATTTAGGCAGTCAGTGAAGATTGAGTCAATACAGCCAATAGTTTGTAGATTTCATTGTCTCTACACTTCGTTGCAAGTCAGACACCTATGGTTGGTCAGTTAAGTATCTCTCTAGACACCTTGGAGTTCATTCATGAGTGGCTCTGTTCAGTTGTCTAAACAAAAGCTCCTATTGTCATTTTCCACACAGTGGTATGTCCAGGACATGCACATGGGATAGTAAATACACAAAAGGCTTGTTAGACCTGTGACCTTTTGCGTGGCATCCAAAAGCTATGTGAGAAGAAATAATTATGGAAGATAGTCTGCAATACAAAGAAGCTATCTTAGCTGCAATCTTAACCTTTTTATTTTCTGACTCTAAATTGTACTTTAACTTCAAAAAACAAAAAATAATAAAAAATATTATATAATAATTTATATAAATAATTTATAATATATATAAAATAATTTATATAATAATAAAAAAATATTGACTGAAGGAGGCAAAAAAGAGATCAGAGCTATCCAGTCTATCTTGTAATATCACCTTGTGCCTGGGAATATCATTTAGTGTAATGAGAAAGATCTATATAGAAAGAGGCATGAAAAAGGGGAATCTAATGCAGAGACATCAATACGTTGTGTGGAAGTGTGAGCAGGAAATGACGGGTGGCTGGAGGAGAGATGGGCAGTTAGAAGTAAGTGGGCATTCATGAGTGATGTTTGCTGACAGCACGCCCACTGATCTGAACTTATGTGGTTTTATTTATTTAAAAAATGTGTGCTTGGACTGTAAGAACTTTTCCCCAAGTTACAATAGTAGGGACATTTTTAATACATCACTTTATTTTTTCCCTCTTTCTGTATATTTACCTTGATAAGTTCTCCATCATTAATAGTTAGATTCATTGCCTTCTCTAAGAATTCCATTTGCCAGTAGAGTTCTTGGGGACAAGTATATTAATAAATGTGATGGAGACAATAAAAAATCATAAAGAGTAGCTTTCCATCTAAAATTATATAAAGGAGCCTTCTGTGTTTATTTTTTATTAATTTTCTATTTTAACAGGATTTTTTTATTTTTATTTTTTTTTTTAAGACAGAATATAACTTATAGCTCCGAGGCTTTAGGGATTTATTTATTTATTTATTCATTTATATATTTATTTATTTTTCAGGAGCTTGTAGATGTTGAATAGCAACATTTCATTTTGTTGTAGGGAACTTTTTCTCCACGTCAAGTCAGTCCTGAAAGTGAAGAATTAGATAATCATTGATATGCCTGTTTTAATTTCTGTGTTAAGAAGTTGCCTAGAGTTGATCACAAGAGAAAGTGTTGGAATGAAACTCTGTTTTCATTTAATCAATGTTACAGAGCCCCTCTGTATTAAGAGAATTAATTATATTTCACCACACTCTTTTGAAATATTAGTTTGAGAAGTAATATTATGCCACACACATATAATTCTCCCCAAATCAAGATGTTCTTCTAATTCTTCTACTAACTGAGTGGAAACACTGGGATATAAACAGAGAAGGTGGATGTACATTTCTGTTATTTGTTGCTAAGACCTGTATGAAAGACCAGTTTGAGGAAAATCCATGATGCTTACCCTGCTGTTATGAGATGTTCCCATAGATTTTATAGAAGAATTAACTCTTTTAAAAACTTTCAGAATGTCCTTGCTGCCAGGTATTCCAGAGAAAGAACTGTGGATATGAGACTTACTTAAGTATGTAATAGTATATTTTGTAGAATGTCAAGAAACAGAAATAAAACATACATGAGTCTTTTTTTTTTTTTTTGAGACAAAACCCAAACCCTTTTATATATGTTTAACTCTGCTATGTTTAACATACCAATATGACCTCTATTCTTAACATAATTTAAGGGTAGTTTTATCCATAAAAACAGAAAAAAACTTTAACACAAGGGTGAAGACACTAGTGTCTTGTGCTTGGTAAAGTACATGCTGTTCCTCTGCAGTACAACAATGTAATATAATTGTGAGTTATGAATACAGGCCTAAGTCTCATTTCCTACAAATCCCTGGTTAGAAAGTACTTAAGAAAGTGACTCAGATTGGACTTCCAGTTTGATAAATATTTGTTTTTGGATACATAACAGAAAATATACACTCGAATTAAAAGTGTTGATGTGCAGGAACTACCTAATTAATTACATAATCACCAATAAGTGATAGGTAACTCTGTCACCACAGTTAATGATGTTTTTAGTATTCATCTTACACATGGAGCAGTACACGATTGGATACAGCATAATATTTTAATGGCTTTATCATCTGCAGTGAACAGAATTTTCTACATAGAAATTTGGAACCTTCAAAAATGGGAACTTGATAAGACACTAACTCTCAGAATACTGCAAAAAGAATAAAATTAAAAAATAAAATAAAATCAAGGCCATTGAAAATGGCTAAATTAGAAAATTATTTGGGATCCAAGAGTGGAATCGGGCAAAATTTTGCTTAAATAAATTATAAATTGTTTTTTTTTTTACTTGTAAATAAATTAAAATGTTTCTGTGTGTGGTGGTTTTACTCGAGTGGGCAGCCGAGCTCCACCACAACCGCTCTCTCACTCCCCCCTCCTCAAAGAGGAAGGGGGAGAAAATATGATGAAAAGGGCTCAAGGGTTGAGATAAGGACGAGGAGATTGCACAGTAATTATCATGACGGGCAAAACAAACTCTGCGTAGGGAGAGAGTAAGATTTATTACTTATCACTAACAAGCTAGAGAAGTGAGAAACAAAGGAAAGAAACCAAAAGCACCTTCCCCCCCATCCACCCTCTTCCAACTCCTCCCCCCGAGTGGTGCAGGGGAACGGGGGAATGGGAGTTACGGTCAGCCTATAGCGCTTCTTCGCCGCTTCTCGATCACTCTCGTCCCCTGTGCTGTGGGGTCCCTCCCACGGGATGCAGTCCTTGCTGAACCAATCTGGTGTGGGCTTCCCACAGGCAGCAGCTCTTCAAGAACTGCTCCAGATATGGGTCCGTACCACGGGGTCCATCACTCAGGAGCAAACTGCTCCAACATGGGTCCCCCACGGGCAGCAGCTCCTGCCAGGTCACCTGCTCCTGCATGGTCTCCTCTCCACGGGCTACAGGTCTGGCCCGGAATCTGCTCTGGCAGGGGTCTTCCGCAGGCTGCAGCCTTCATCACTGCAGGTCCACCTGCTCCACCGTGGTCTCCTCTACGGGCTGCAGCGTGGAATCCTGCTCCACCGTGGTACTCCATGGACTGCAGGGGGACAACCTGCTTCACCATGGTCCTCACCACAGGCCACAGGGGACTTCTGCTGGAGCACCTCTCCCCCTCCTTCTTCACTGACCTTGGCGCCTTCAAGGCTGTTCCTCACTCCTCTCCCTCTCCCAGCTGCTGTGTGGCGCAGCTTTTTTTTTTTTTTTTTTCCCGTCTTAAATATGCTCTCACAGAGGTGAAAAACAACATCACTTATTGGCCCAGCTTTCGTCAGCAGTGGGGCCCTTACCAAACATGGGACAGCTTCTAGATCCTTCTCACAGAAGCCACCCCTATGGCCCCCTGCTACCAAAACCTTGCCACGTAAACCCACTACACTGTGTTCATTGTAAATTGACAGAAATACAAATAATCAGATAAAGCAAAAAACATTATTGTGTTCTTTACCTACTGCAGAAATGAATGTAAAACCAGTTCAGTTTGCAGATGTAAGAAGAGAAAATTGAAGATAAACTGACTGAGATGTATTGTTTCTATGGATTATGTTCTTCTATACATAGTGTAAGATACACTTATCTCACTACTATGTAATCATTAATCTTGTGAAATGGAAGGAAGAAGATGGTTTCATTTTTCAGTCATTAATATCTCTGCCGGAGTCAGAACCTCTGTAACCTACAATATAGAAAGCAATGTTTTATCTTACAGTCAATGGAGAGAAATCATAACACTTAAGAAATATGACAAATCTTATAAAGCAGTATTTGATTGCAAATATTGAAACCAATCCAGTCAATGAGTCAATACTGTTATAAATGACTGAGTCCCAAATAGGATTGCAATCAAAGTTTACAGTTTATTAAACGAATAGAGGCAAGCAAACAGCACTGGGTGTGCCGGGAGTCTCTGCTCCACCAAGACGCACACCTGTTACGTAAATCGGCTGGTTTTTATGCTCCTAGGCTAATACATATTCATTACTACTTCTAGAAGAGGCAGGGTTATTATAATTGGTTTCTGGAATCTGAAACCCTCCCAGGGGTGCCTGTGTATCAGTCTCTGGTGGTCTCATGGGGGTTGCTTGGGCTGAAGGCTCATGGTCTTCCTCCCAAAATTTTGTCCTTCAGTCGTCCTTCAACTCCCCCTTCCTCCTTATTTGGTAGCCTCTGGGCCGGATTTCAGAAACTCTCACAACATCCTGTGCAGTAGTCAGCAGTTTTCTCTAAAAACCCCCTTTGTTCTCTTATCACTTAGATCCGGGCCTCAATGTTAACCCTTCAAATCCCTTATTGACACGAATTGCTGGACCATTCCTTACAATACTGAAATCAAAATGCTTATTCATAATGAATAAAAAGAAGAACTGTTTAGAAACTGGTATCTATTTTCAGAAATAATAGGTAGAACACTTCTCATAATCAATGCAGAAGCTCCTTCACATTTTTCCAGTGCTCATATTCATTGCCATTGTTACAGTATGTTCTTTCATTTAAAGACAGACCATACAAACTATCAAAATAATAACCACCGTTCATAGGGTAGAAAATTGTTGATCTGATTTCCATGGCTCTATGATTTTTTAATTGGAGCTGAAATTACAAAGGAGCCTGGGAAAATATGTTTCTAGTCAGTGATGCAGTTGAGCCTTCATATTGGAAAAAACAAAACTCCACAAACAAAAAAAGAAACAAACAAAACCAGATATTTTCTGAATAAAAATATTTATGTCTTTTATGGAAAACTTTTGAACACTGCTACAGCTTAAAAATAAAAATGTAAATTCTTTCACAGAGATTCCAATTGCTCATTTTGTTGCTGAGGACTTAGAGAAACATCTGTCAATATCCCAGTTTGATTCTTTATAAGTTCTAAATATTTCAAGGTGTACAGCTGATCAAGAAGTATTTGTATACTGAGAAATGACAGCATTAATAACATACATGAATCTGAATGACTCATTTAGCTTAAACATGTTGCTGCTTTAATTCTTGAAGTAAGGAAAGATGTGTTTCTTCTTACATCAGATTAGACTAACTTTATTCAAAATACAAATTTCATGCCTAGTGAAGACGGAAAATACAAGAACAATAAAATATTTGCTTTTCAACGTCAATATTCTGCAGTTATATACAATTTAAAACTATACTTCTCATTATAACTTACAGATATCTTTTTTTTTTTTTCTATACCTGCGTTCATGCCACAAAAAAGGTGTAAAAGGTCGTTAATCCATAGCTTCACATTCTAAGCTTATTATTTAAACTGTGTACTAGATAATCAACTGATATTCAAGTGATAATATGCGTAAAGCAAAGAGCTACATTGATTTACTTTAGGAAAAGATTTGAACATATGTCTTGGAACACTTTCACTGGGTTAATTTAAGCAGCATGGTAACTGGGAATTTGATTCAGTTTCTCATGCATAGGTTTGTAGTGTTATACATCCGCTGCCATATTTTTCAGCTTTGTATGGGTGAGTTGCAAAACTGGGGTGTTTCAAATGGTGTTGTTATTCATCTTTGGGTAGCTGAACACAGCCCTAACTGTATAAAAATGAGGCATCTGTGGACTGATTAGCTGCTGTACAAGGATATTTGGTGCTGTTTGAGATGTTTGAGTGCATCCTGTTCCATCTTTTGCTGCCACTACGAAAGATCACAGGTCTATTATTGGTCATGGAGGAAGGTCTATCATTGCTCCTGGAGGAGATGGCAGAGGAAAGGTAGGCAAAGGAGGGATTGCTCTTTGGCTGGGTGTTAGCATCTGGGTATGTCACTCATTTTTCCCAGTGAAAACAGACTGCAAATTTCAAGACTTCCAATCACCGTGATTCCTTATAAGGAACATCTTCCTGATCTCCATGGAAGTCCTAAATTCCTCTAAACCTAAATTCCTAAATCTCTAAACTCAGAAATTTAAGTTCCTCTAAACTCAGAACTAGAGTTTGTTGAAGTATTTTGTACTTAAAATACCCAGTTGGAAAACGGGAAGTTAACATTCTCTCGTAATTGTATGTTTGGATGATATTTCTGAGTACAAAAGAATCAAAGCAAACAATGAAAGAGCTTGTGTTGTGAAATCAAGAATTTTGAGTTCCGAATGTCCTCGCTTTGGCTGGGATAGAGTTAATTTTCTTCATAATAGCTGGCACAATGCTGTATTTTGGATTTAGGATGAGAATAATGTTGACATCACACTGATGTTTTAGTTGTGGCTGAGCAGTGCTTACACTGAGTCAAGGACTTTTTTGCTTCTCATGCTGCCTTGCCAGCAAGAAGGCTGGGGATGCACAAGAAGCTGGGAAGGGACAGAACCAGGACAGCTGAACCAAACTGGTCAATGGGATATTGCAAATGGTCATACTGAACCATCAAACTGGAAGGAGTGACTAGGGAAAGGGCTGTCACTGCTTGGGGCTGGGCTGGGCATTGGTCTGTGATTAGTGACCAGTATCATTACACATTACTTTCTTTGTATATTCTATTATTATTAAATTTCTCTTCCTTTCCTTCTGTCCTATTAAGCTTCCTTTGTCCTAATCTGCAAATTTTACTCTTTTTTAAAATTATTTTTTCTTTTTTTTTTTTTTTCTTTTTTCCAAGTCTTCCCCACTGCATGGGACGGTGAGTGCCTGGCTGTGTGGTGTTCAGCTGCCTGGCAGGTTAAACTACAGCACTGAACAATTTAGAATAATTTTGTCATTTTGGTATGTCCAACTATACTTGATCAAAATTGCCTTAATTTTGTTTCAACATTTTTATTTATGAATTTCTGGAGTGCTCCTGTTCATAAAAGCATATATATATTTTCTGTGCGTAAAGGAGAAAATGATTTCAAAATCTCCACAGAAAATAAAATCTAGCTTTTTAGAATATTATGGAAATTCAATGTTCACTTTCCAAGTATTCAATTTGTCTAGGAAACTTGGTATGTGAAGAAAATGAATCATATTCTGGACATACATAAAGAACACTAGTACTAATTTTAATTGATTTTCAGAACATTTAAATAGGTCAGTGAAGATGACTTTTGACTTTATCACACATTAAATTGTTCCTAAAATTGCTGCTGCTGAAGACCTCTATATCTGGATTCATACTGCCGTAAAAGATGCATGTTCTGTGTATAGCCTTCCAAAATGTGGCTTATGATATCTTTAGCTACTTTATTCTAAAAGGAACGAGTTCCGGATAAAGATGTGAAAAAGTTTCATTGTTTCATTGACATGAAGGCTGAAGCTGTGACCAAAGGATCAGGTAGGAGCTGCTGTTTAAGTGGGATGAAAACCCATCACTCACTGAGGTGATCATCTCTAGAGCAAGTGTGTTCTGCAGCAGAGCTGGGGACTGCAGTGTACAGGGCGGGTTCTTGAGCTGGGGAAGTCCCAGAGGAGTGCAAAGACTGGTCAGGAACCAGTGGCTCTCACAAGAGCTCCCTGTGACTCTGGAATGGGAAAATGTCAAATACTCCTTCTGTCAAATGCCAAATCTCTAGTGAGATATCTTAGAGAAATGTTATCAAAGTTCAGCACTGTAGAAAACAACTTTATTTCACTGATTTTTTTTATTATTATTTTTTGTGTGTGTTTGTGTGAAGTAGGGGAGAAGGACCCCTTGATGTTTTAAAGGCAGTTTGGGCCACAGCAAAATTGCAACACTGTACCTTCTTTTTTCCTTTACCTCTATATTAGATTTCCCAATTTTCAGTAAACATTTGTCATTGCTATGTGCATTTTTCCTTTGCATTTCAGCATGAAAAGAGAAAGGCGCATTTGCAAATCTGTTTTCTCACAGTTTGCATATAAATGTCTACAATATTATAGATTTTTATTTCCTGAATTTTAAAAAATGTATTGGAGCGACAAATGGTACTAATATTATTATATCAAAGGTGGAGCTGAGTAAGCAGAAAGATTGTCTTCAGTTTCTAATTTTGAGTAACATTTCTTAATAATATCACTAACTCTGAAAAATGAGGTAAAGTAATCACTGAGTGAAAGCTGCTCAAAATCACCTAAAAGACTTAGATAAGTGTATCAGCTTTTAAGGTATCCATATCCTATTGGAAGTTTCTCTTCTCCTTGATTAACTTGATTGGGGTTAGAAATTCAGCTGTTATTGATCTGCTGTTTGGCCAGGGAATATTGAGTAATTTCTGTAAGTAATGTGTTAGATTTTTTTTTTCTTTTAACGAACCATACATGTGCAGTCCTGTTTCTTACTGTCTTGTGTTTTGATTTGGGTAATTTCTAGGTACCATGAAAGTTAAACACCACATCTTCCACTTTGATTTGGGACTTTGTGTCTATTATCATAGAATCACAGAATCATTAAGGTTGGAAAAGACCTCCAAGATTATCTGGCTCAGCCATCCTCCTACCACCACTATCACCCACTTAACCATATTCCTAAGTACCACGTCCAACCTTTTTTTAAATGCTCTCAGGGATGGTGTCTCCACCACCTCCCTGGGAAACCTGTTCCAATGTCTAACTACTTTTTCTGAGAAATTTCTCATAATTTCCAGCCTGAACCTCCCCTGGCACCATTTGAGGCCATTCCCTCTTGTCCGAAAATTATCAGCATGCTTACTTCATTATGTCTTTATGGTGTTCAAAGGTTATTTAAAGGGCTGCATGAAGATTAAGATTTTTCTGATTTTTATTTTTTTTGACAGATGTTCCACTGCCAGGTTATTGTTCTCATAATCGATATCTTTATGACCACGAGTAAAATGATCAAAATTTCTTCTTTCCACAGGAAAAGAATAGGATTAACTTATTCTAACTTCAGACATCTGAAAGTTAGATGTTTACTTTATGTCTATCTAGACTTTTTTAAAGTAAGTGGAAATAGGCACCATTAAAGAATGAGTCATTTTATTCTGTCACGTATGCCTATTTTTGGATGGCATAAATAGCCATTTAAAAGTGTTTATTCTTCTTTGCTGACTTAGGAGGAAGTTAAAAATATAGGAGATAAACCTCAACACATCAAATGATACTCCTCTCCGTATGTCTCAAAATGAGGACTACAGTTACTAAGATAAATATCACACTAAGAAGGATATCTTTTATTAACATGTAAAAGTAAACTGATTTTAATAGCACTATAATCCTAGGAAGCAATGTTATTTGCAACAAAAGAATAAATAATTTATACTTAATATAAATGATTCTATATTTGTATTGACAGCTTTAGCAAATTTGTACTATTCCTAAATTATTTGCTTCTGTTCCTTTACTAGTGAAATTGAATAAAATTTTAGAGAATTGTATAACTGGAATTGTGCAAGAGATTTCAAGCAGCAGCAGGAGCTAGCTTTCTGAGAGCCAACAAAAAAGTACTTATTAAAAAACAAAATCTCTATCACAACCTTAAATGACAAACAAACAAACAAAACCAACAACAACTGAACAAAAAAAAAATAAGTTATTTAACTGGAATGGTTGAACAAATATGTATTGAAGAGTTCTAAAATGTAGTAATGAAAGAAAAAAAATATCTGTATTAATATACAGTAGAAAATAGTAGCCTTGTTTTTGGTTTTAATGTCAGCTTATGGTGAAGTTTAGGGTCTAATGGGTCTATTTTGATGTCAAAGTAAAAAAATGAAATGTATGATATTTGAAAATAGGCACACCTCTGTTCTTGTGGAATTGAGGACTAAATGAGTTGTTGCCTATCAAAATCCCTGAGGTGAGTATGACTCTAGAAAATTTGCAGAAATTATGTTAAGAATTAAGGACAGTAAATGACTTATTGGGGTGGTGAATTTTTAATGAAAATGAACATACGGGAAATTAACATAATATAATTAGATATATACATGTGGTTGTGTTTATATGTACATTCAATGTTATACGCTAGTAAGCGTATAGTTTATAAGGTACACTGGGAAACTGCTTTTGAAGGCATTGGAGTCCATCAGTGCTGGTCAATTTTTAAGTACCACCTCCTAAGAAAACAGTAAAAGGAAATTCCAAAATGTTGGAAGTGAAGACAGTGGAACAGAAGGTCAGCTTGACTGAGCAGGGATCTTCTAGAGCTTAGGCTGAAAAAGAAAGTGTATGGCCACTGTAAACAAGGTTGGGCAACATGGGAGTGCTATATTTTTATCCTCGTTGTACCAGAGAACATTATTACAAGACATATTGAATAAAATAGTTTAAAATAAATGACTAAGAATTCATATATTGCCATCTGCTTGCTCAGCTTGAAACACATGACTAATTAGCCTAGACAGTAGTATACTTATGTTTTTACAGTGGCTAATTTATTTTCCATTAGTAATAAATGTGTAGGAAAATATTCCATAATATCTCCTAAATGAGTTACATTTAGTGAAGGTAAATGCAGTAAGATTGAAACAGATTCTGGATGGACAATGGATTTACAGCAGCAGAGCAATCAGAACTCTGACTAAGCTGAGTCCTAAAATTTCAATGGCTCATAACAGCCATTTCAATGGATTCTCCTATACATTTCATATATAGGAGCTCTTAAGTAGGCATGGCTGTTAATTAAAGATCATTCTTTCCAATGCATTTTAATCACATATGAAAGAACAACTAATAAAGGTTACCAAAAACAGTGCTGTTGTGTTTTTTCTGTGAAATTTCAAGAGTGGTGTTAGATAACTCATTGTTAGATGCCATTGGATTTAGTTGGACTTCTGAAGGCTGTAATCTCTGACTATAATCATAGAAACATAGAATGGTTTGGGTTGGAAGGGACCTTAAAGACCATCTAGTTCCAACCCCATTGCCATGGGCAGGGACAACTTCCACTAGACCAGGTTGCTCAAAGCTCCATCCAGCTTGGCCTTCACCACTTCCAGAGATGGAACTTCTCTGGACAATTTTTTTCAGTGTCTCACCACCCTCAGAGTAAAGAATTTCTTACTAATATCAAATCTAAATCTACCCTCTTTTAATTTAAAGCCATTACCCCTTGTCTTTATTAATATGCTCCTTGGTAAAGAGTCTCTCTACAGCTTTCTTTTAGACTTCTTTTCAGTGCTGGAAGGCTGCTATAAGTTCTCTCCAGAGCCTTCTCATCTCCAGGCTGAACAACCCCCACTCTTTCAGCCTGTCTTCATAGGAGAGGTGCTCCAGTCCTCTGATCATCCTCTTGACCTTCCCCTGGACTCACTCTAACAGGTCCATGTCTTTCTTGTTCTGTGGGCCCCAGAGCTGAATGCAGTACTCCAGGTTGGGTCTCACAAGAGCAAAGGAGAGGGTGAGAATCACCTCCTTCAAATGGCAACACTTCTTTTGATGTAGTCCAGGATACAGTTGGCTTTTTGGGCTGCAAGTGCATACTGATGTCCCTGTTGGGTTTCTCATCAACTGACTCCCTCAAGTCCTTATCCTCAGGATTGCTCTTAACTGATTCATCGTCCAGCCTGTATTCATTCTTGGGATTGTGCTGACCCAGGTGCAGCACCTTGCACTTTTCCCTTTCCCTTTCCCTTTCCCTTTCCCTTTCCCTTTCCCTTTCCCTTTCCCTTTCCCTTTCCCTTTCCCTTTCCCTTTCCCTTTCCCTTTCCCTTTCCCTTTCCCTTTCCCTTTCCCTTTCCCTTTCCCTTTCCCTTTCCCTTTCCCTTTCCCTTTCCCTTTCCCTTTCCCTTTCCCCTTCCCTTCCCCTTCCCCTTCCCCTTCCCCTTCCCCTTCCCCTTCCCCTTCCCCTTCCCCTTCCCCTTCCCCTTCCCCTTCCCCTTCCCCTTCCCCTTCCCCTTCCCCTTCCCCTTCCCCTTCCCCTTCCCCTTCCCCTTCCCCTTCCCCTTCCCCTTCCCCTTCCCCTTCCCCTTCCCCTTCCCCTTCCCCTTCCCCTTCCCCTTTTCTTCTCTCTTTTACCTGAGGATTCTTCAAATTGGTTGAAATATACATTACAGTTTTATGATTAGAAAACTTTTTCTTTTTTTTTTTTTTTCCAAATGGAGAAATAGTGAAAACATGTCTCTCATCACATACACATAACACCTGATGATAAAGAAAATCATCAAATTCCTGCTGGCTGTTCACAACTGCATTTACTCAAAGTGAGATTCTTGTTCTCAAAAGCTCAAAAACTCTATAGGTCAGAAATATTTGTTTGCTGTTTGTTGCTGCTTCTATTATCATATGCTTATAAAACATAGATCCAATTTACCTTAAGCAAAGTTTATGGTTGGTTTACATCAAAAGAATAGCATGGGACAGTTGCAACCAGCTGAGAAATTTTACTCCCACTATTATGCATTAAAGTTATTAAATTATGTTCCCAGCTCTGGGATTAACATGCTGGGAAAAGTTTTGGAAAAACAGAGAGGAATAAACTTTCAAAAGTGGGGTTTTTCTACATATGTTTGTTTCTTCACATATGCAAAATCTTATAGGAAATACTTCCAGACTACTACAGTTCTTCATCAAGCTGATTACTTTAAAAACTGGCTAGACATGATCAAAAGTATGTTCTGATCTTAATTAAGCACTTTTTCATTTCTGGAATTTTATTTTCTATCATTACCCAGAGCTTTTTGGACTGAGAAGTTCACTGTAAAGTGTTGAGATTATTTTTAGGAACTAGTCTACTATTCCTAATAATTCTGAGCTGAAAAAAAAAACTGTCAGGAAAAAAAGAAAAAAAAAAGTGAGTCTTTAGAATATGGAGGGAAACCACATTAGAAAGTTTATTAGAGTTTAAAAGTATGCTTTCCTCGTGTATATGCCTTTCTACGTGCATAAAGAAACAGCAATTTCTTTGTAATGTTAATTTTGGATGTAACAGAAAGATTATTTTTGTGTGTATGTTATCATAGCCATTTTCCAACTGAATTCAGAAGAATTTTTTTCCCTTGATATATGGTATGGTATTATTTCAATATTTTAATCAATGTAGTTGACAGACATTTTAGAATGAGGCCGTGCAGTGTTTCGAGTTTTTCATGTCACATCATTTCAACTTAGATAGTCATGTCTTTGAGAAGAAGAACTTAATATTTTGCAATCTGTTATGACTGATATTGGTTCTAAAATACATTGTTTATCTACAGAGATGAAAGCAAATTTTACTGTAATTATTAGTGGCCAGTAACTTTAAAGGAACAGGTTACTCCTCTGATACTAGCTGTTCTAAAATACAGAGTTTTCATTGCTTTTCAGCCCTCCAGGAACAAGCAGGTTGAATTTTACTGATACAACATGCACTAACATTCTACTCATCAATCAAAAAGAGAACATTTCTATTTTACAGCCTTAGAGCTATTTTCATATTTTTCCTATGGCTTTCTTGAAAAATATTTGTTATAAACTTTGACCCATAAAATGATATTACTTTTCTTTGTGCTTTTCCAATATTATTTGCAGATTTAATTTTCCAATATTATTTGCAGTTTGAAAGAAAAACATATTCTTATAAATGTGAGTAGAAAGGGATGTAAAAAAATGTCTTTCCACTTTGTACACACATGAAAAACATGGATTTGCCCTCTACTGCAGACAATTTGCTTACTTGGCATATATATATACATATATACATACATATATGAACAAACATAACTTAATAAGAATATGTTTTTGAAAAAATAACATTAAATTCAGTTTATGTTCAACTGTGACTGAAAACAGTAACAGAGGACAAACTGTAGCAATGTTTAGTTCTTTAAGAGAATTCAGTCTTTAGTAACTCAATATGCTGCACGTGGTACAAATGCTACAGCTGCAATGCAACACTTTTCTTGCTCTGTAATGTAACTCAGTTATCCATAACTCACTTTAGCAGTTGCATCTGTTTTAAGAATAATAGCTCATAATAGCAGGGCCCTGAACAGGCTAATCTAAGGGTCTGTCTTCAGTAGAGTATAGGACCAAAAAGCCTCCACAGGTCCCTGCCACAGGACAACAAGGTTTTTTGGATATTGAAAGAAAAAATAGCAACAGGCCATGGACTAAGTTTGATAGATTTTATTATAAGTGTACACACTAATTACCAATATAATTAAGTCTGGGTGGAATGCAAGCAATTTAATCACAGGCAAAAGGGAAAGGGAAAAGCCATTTGCTGTGTGGGCAAGGTACACTACCATTAAAGGTTAGTCATACGGTGATCAGCTACAACCAAGAAAGTTGTTGAACTCCTATATTCTCCTTCACAATGTCAGCTGTCTCCATCACCAGGCATCACCTGGATCAGCCAGCAAGAGGTACTCCAAACTACTCTTACAAGGCTATGACTTTTGGTTGTCTGATGCAAGACTCAGGTTGCTGGTCCATGAATAGCTGTACAATTTGTTATATGACTACTGTCTGCTGAATAGTCTATCAGTATCCCTGAGGAGGACATGTGCGCTCATGACAGAGTGGGTCAACACAGCTGTGAATCGCTTGCAAATAGTCCATTGGTATTTTAAGGACTACCATGCAATAAATCACAAATTTCTCTGTATAAGTTGACTATGCAAGCACAGTACATAAGCATTCTATTGTCTGTCCTACGTCATACCTGATGAAAGGAGTGTCTTGCCACAGTCCCCTCCAATGAAGATTTTTCTATGATTTTTTGCTATACTTTGATGAAGTTCAAGCAATAGAAATGCAGCAATACAGTAAAATAGAGCTCTAGAGGCTCTATTCAAATTATTGGAAGAGTTTTCTATAAGGATACAGGTCACAACTGACAAAAAAGTCATGTTTTTATAGTCATTTCTTCAAAATCAAAACCTCATTTATAAAAATCATTTATTTATTTGTTTCTTTGTTACCCCCTTGACTGGCTTTGACTAGATAGCATTTTAATTTTCAGGAGCTTTTTGTGTGGTAAAATATACTTACTGCTGAAAAGCCTGTGTATCAATGGAAAATATGTATTTCTTTAAGATAGCCTGTAAGATATGGAGCTTACCACATTTATGTGTTTATTTTAATAGCCTCCAGAGTGTTTAACTCTGTGGAAGAGGATCCAAACTTTTTTATTATTATCCAACCTGAACTCAAGTTCTTCTTTACCATTTTATTCCACCACTAGAACAACTTCACAAAATTTTCTAAATTGCTTAGAGAATTCAAAGTTCACCAGTCAATTATAGTGGGTAAAAATTGGCTTCCCAAATTTTTAAAGTTTGCCAATTTATCCTTAATTCAAACAGTATAAATCCATTTAATTCATCTGAAAGCTATATCATGATCCAGTAAGGCACTTAAAGCTAGAGTAAATAAGAACTGGGCATCTAAAGGAGAATTTAAGCAGAACTAAGTGAGTAAAGCTTGTAATCTATAATAATAATGGGAAAAAAAATCCTTTCTAGCTGCTGCAGATTTGATATTAATGATCTCTAGGAGCACTGTGTTCTTATGCACACACAAAGAAGTACTCAAATCTAAACATCTCTCTACCCCTTTTCCATCTGTGCCTTACTGGCACCAAGGAACTGTTGTTTTTTCTTTGCAAGTCCTCATACATGACTGGAAGATGCAACCTAAATCAACCTACAGCATTGAGTATGTAGGTAGGTTGTAAGCTGGTCTGAGGAGAGACAAGATGTATTTGATGTTCCTTGTAGGTTTTAATGATCAACACATTTCTTTAAGCAATCCTGCTGCTAGGTGCCTATGTATAGGGATGAGTGCTCTCTGTTCCTCCTTGCATAGCTGTGCTGAAATTCCAGGTCTGCTCCCAGGACTGGAACTTGCCCACTGACAGCTGAATTTAAAATTTACAAGTACATTTTCAGAGCAATGTTTTGAAGACAGGTTGCTCCTCACAGTTGGTAACCTGCTCACTAGAAAATATAAACTCAACACCAAGTTATTTTCCTCTGTCCCCTTCTTAAGTGGGAACTTCAAGGAACAACTTGATATAACAGTTCCAGTTATGAGTGAAATGCAGATCACATCTGCAAGGAGAAAACAAAGAAAGCCAAAGCTCAACTTGAGTTGACACTGGCCACTGTGGCGTCATGGTATCAAATAGCAAAAAGGTTTTTTCTAGCATGTCAACAGCAAGAGGAGGTCAAAGGGAAATAGTGGATTGATACCTGGAGCACATGGTCATCTAATGAGTAAGGAAAAGGAAGAGGCAGAGGTGGTTTTTTTTTTTTTTATTTAGTATATAATAGTAATAACAGATCTTGGGCTGCCATGTCTTCAGAGTTGGAGGACCCAGACTAGGGGAGCAGTGACTATCCCTTTGTGGTCACTGGAATTATACGAGAATAGTTGTATCATCTCAGTGTTCACAACTCCATGGAGCCTGATGGGATTCACCCCAGAATTCTGAATAAGTTAACAAACTTTACAGATGGACCCCTCTCAAGAATTTACCAAAGTTTGTGGAAGCCTGTGGAGTCACCACTGGCTTGAAGATAGCCATTGTTATACAGACAAAAAGGGCATGAAAGAAGACCCCGGAAACTACAGACTGCTTAGTCTAATCTCACTGCCAGGAAACGTTATGGAGATTATCTGGGGGGATATTGGAAGTCATTTAAAGAACAAAGCTATTGTCAGACATAGTCATCGAAGTTTCATCAAGGGAAATCCTGCCTTAGCAGGTTGGTCTTCTTCAGTAGTAAGGTCACCCGTTTGGTGGATGAAGGGAAGGAGGTGGATTTAATCTTTCTGGATTTTAGTGAGGCCTTTGATACCACCCCTCACAGCATCCTTCTGGACAAATTGTCCAACTGGGAGATAAATAGGTTCATGCTACGCTGAGTGATGAACTGGCTCAATGGCAGAGGTCAAAGGGTTGTAGTGAATAGGACTACATCTAGCTGTCAGAGAGTTGCTAGTAATGTTTGCCAGGGCTCAGTTCTAGGGCCAGTCCTGTTTGACATTTTATCAATAATTTGGATGCAGGAATAGAATGCATCCTCAGTAAGTTTGCTGATGATTCTGAATTGGGAGGGGTTGTTGATTTCCTGGAGGAACAAGATGCCTTGCTGTTGTGGTTTAACCCGGCTGGCAGCTAAACACCACACAGCCGTTCGCTCACCCTCCCCCCTCCCTCTCTGGGATGGGGGAGAGAAACGGGAAAGTGAAGCCGGTGAGTTGAGATAAAGACAGTTTATTAAGACAGGAATATAAGGAATATAAGGAATATAATAATAACAATAATAATAATAATAGTGATAATGATAATAGTATTAACAATAATAATGTGTAAGAAAACAAGTGATGCACAATGCAATTGCTCACCACCCGCTGACCGATGCCCAGCCTATCCCCGAGCAGCCGGCCCCCCCACCCCGGCCAGCCACCCCTATATATTGTTTAGCATGACGTCAGATGGTATGGAATACCCCTTTGGCCAGTTTGGGTCAGCTGTCCTGGGTCTGTCCCCTCCCAGCTCCTGCTGCACCCCCAGCCTGCTCGCTGGCAGGACAGAGCAAGAAGCCGAAAAGTCCTTGGCCTGGTGTAAACACTGCTCTGCAACAATTAAAACATCAGCATGTTATCAGCGCTCTTCTCATCCTAATCCAAAACATAGCACCCTACCAGCTACTATGAGCTACTTAACTCTGTCCTAACTGGAACCAGGACAGATATCCACCCCTTATTCCATACCATTTATGTCATGCTCAGGTTACACTCTGTCCAATACATTCTAATTAATCACCATTTTCATCTATGATATATAGCAATCATGGTAGTGATGACATACAGTATTATATAATAATTAACATACTACAATTCAACTCATGGGCTATTCTCACCCAGTATCAAATCCCCTTGAGGTACACACCGGACCTCCCCATTCTTTTGCATTACCCACCAAGTGCATCCAGGTCCCTGAGCAAAAGCAATCCCACGAATGGGTTTGCCTTTTCCTGAGGCAGGAGTAGCCCAGACTGTTTTACCCAGCATGTTTCTTACGTGCACTACAGGAACTTTATCCCCTTCTACAGTGCGTAACAGGTTTGATTGGGCAGGTCCAGCTCGGTTGGCAGATCCCCTGGTATTGACTAAGCAGGTGGCCTTTGCCAAATGTGTATCCCAGTTTTTGAATGTCCCAGCACCCATTGCTTTCAGTGTAGTCTTCAACAGTCCATTGTATCATTCAACTTTTCCAGAGGCTGGTGCATGATAGGGGATGTGATACACCCACTCAATACCATGTTCTTTGGCCCAAGTGTCTATAAGGTTGTTTCGGAAATGAGTCCCGTTGTCTGACTCAATTCTCTCTGGGGTGCCATGTCGCCATAAGACTTGCTTTTCAAGGCCCAGGATTGTGTTCCGGGCGGTGGCATGGGGCACAGGATATGTTTCCAGCCATCCGGTGGTTGCTTCCACCATTGTAAGTACGTGGCGCTTGCCGTTGCGGGTTTGAGGGAGTGTGATGTAATCAATCTGCCAGGCCTCTCCATATTTATATTTCAGCCATCGTCCTCCATACCAAAGAGGTTTTGACCGTTTGGCTTGCTTGATTGCAGCACATGTTTCACAGTCATGAATAACCTGTGCTATAGTGTCCATGGTCAGGTCCACCCCTCGATCACGAGCCCATCTGTAGGTTGCATCTCTACCTTGATGGCCTGAGGTGTCATGGGCCCATCGGGCTATAAATAATTCACCTTTATGTTGCCAGTCCAGGTCCACCTGAGCCACTTCAATCTTAGCAGCCTGATCCACCTGCTGGTTGTTTTGATGTTCTTCAGTAGCCCGATTCTTGGGCACATGAGCATCTACATGGCGTACCTTTACAACCAGGTTCTCTACCCGGGCAGCAATATCTTGCCACAATGCCGCAGCCCAGATGGGCTTGCCCCTGCGCTGCCAGTTGTTCTGCTTCCATTGCTGTAACCACCCCCACAGGGCATTTGCTACCATCCATGAATCAGTATAGAGATAGAGAACTGGCCACTTTTCTCGTTCAGCAATATCTAAAGCCAGCTGAATGGCTTTTACTTCTGCAAACTGACTCGATTCACCTTCTCCCTCAGCAGCTTCTGCAACTCGTCGTGTAGGACTCCATACAGCAGCTTTCCATCTCCGATGCTTTCCCACAATACGACAGGACCCGTCAGTGAACAAGGCATATTTCTTCTCATTTTCCGGTAGCTTGTTGTACAGTGGGGATTCTTCAGCACGAACCACCTCCTCCTCTGGTGATATCCCAAAGTATTTGCCTTCTGGCCAGTCCATAATCACCTCCAAGATTCCTGGGCGACTGGGGTTTCCTATTCGAGCTCGCTGAGTAATCAGTGCAACCCACTTGCTCCATGTAGCATCAGTTGCATGATGCGTAGAGGGGACCCTTCCTTTGAACATCCAGCCTAGTACCGGCAGTCGGGGTGCCAGGAGGAGCTGCGCTTCAGTACCGACCACTTCCGAAGCAG
Source organism: Anser anser (assembly GCF_964211835.1). Classification (NCBI taxonomy): domain Eukaryota; kingdom Metazoa; phylum Chordata; class Aves; order Anseriformes; family Anatidae; genus Anser; species Anser anser. The sequence goes on along the minus strand of NC_139720.1, from coordinate 175,677,084 downwards.
ATCGAACTCCTTCATATGCTGCCAATATCTCCTTTTCAGTTGGAGTATAGCGGGCTTCAGATCCTCTGTATCCCCGACTCCAAAACCCCAGGGGTCGACCTCGAGTTTCCCCAGGTTCTTTCTGCCAGAGGCTCCAGGTGGGACCATTCACCCCGGCTGCGGTGTAGAGCACATTCTTTACATCTGGTCCTGTTCGGACTGGCCCGAGGGCTACTGCATGAACTATTTCCTGCTTAATTTGTTCAAAGGCTTGTCGTTGCTCAGGGCCCCATTCAAAAGCATTCTTCTTACGGGTTACTTGGTAGAGCGGGTTTACAATCAGACTGTAACTTGGAATATGCATTCTCCAAAACCCCACGACACCTAGGAAAGTTTGTGTTTCTTTTTTGCTAGTTGGTGGAGACATAGCTGTTATCTTGTTGATCACATCCATTGGGATTTGACGACGTCCATCTTGCCATTTTATTCCTAAAAACTGGATCTCTCGTGCAGGTCCTTTAACTTTACTCTGTTTTATGACAAAACCGGCCTTCAGAAGGATTTGGACTATTTTCTTCCCTTTCTCGAAAACTTCTTCTGCAGTGTCACCCCACACAATGATGTCATCGATGTACTGCAGGTGTTCAGGAGCTTCCCCCTGCTCCAGCGCAGACTGGATCAGTCCATGGCAAATGGTAGGGCTATGTTTCCACCCCTGGGGCAGCCGATTCCAAGTATATTGGACTCCCCTCCAAGTGAAAGCAAACTGTGGCCTGCACTGTGCTGCTAGAGGGATGGAGAAAAATGCATTAGCGATATCAATTGTGGCATACCACTTGGCTGCCTTTGATTCCAGTTCATACTGGAGTTCTAGCATGTCCGGCACTGCAGCACTCAGTGGTGGCGTGACTTCGTTCAGGCCACGATAGTCCACTGTTAGTCTCCACTCACCATTAGACTTTCGCACTGGCCATATGGGACTATTAAAAGGTGAATGAGTCTTGCTGATCACTCCTTGGCTCTCCAGTTGACGAATTAGCTTATGGATGGGACTCAGGGAGTCTCGGTTGGTGCGATATTGCCGCCGGTGCACAGTTGTGGTAGCGATCGGCACTTGCTGTTCTTCAACCCTCAGCAACCCCACAATAGAAGGGTCCTCTGAGAGACCAGGCAAGGTAGACAACTGTTTAATGTCCTCTGTCTCCAAAGCAGCTATGCCAAAAGCCCAGCGGAACCCTTTTGGGTCCTTGAAATATCCTCTTCTAAGATAGTCTATGCCAAGGATGCACGGAGCATCTGGGCCAGTCACAATACGGTGCTTTTGCCACTCATTACCGGTTAGACTCACTTCAGCCTCCAATACAGTTAACTGCTGGGATCCCCCCGTCACACCATAAATACAGATGGGCTCTGGCCCTTTATAGCTTGATGGCATTAGAGTACATTGTGCACCGGTGTCTACCAAAGCCTTATACTTCTGTGCGTCTGACGTGCCAGGCCATCGAATCCACACAGTCCAATAAACTCAATTGTCCCTTTCCTCCCCCTGGCTGGAGGCAGGGCCCCTCTAGTCCTGGTCAGAATCTTCATTTCTGTGTTTAAAGGACTGCCTGCTGGAAGTTGGAGCAGCAAACCTTTCAGAGAACTCCTTTTTCCCAATTGTTTTCCTTTGCAATTCACGTACCCGTGCCTCTAGGGTCGCAGTAGATTTTCCATCCCATTTTCTCATGTCCTCTCCATGGTCACGTAGGTAAAACCACAGGGTGGCGCGGTGTGTGTGCCCACCATATTGTCTTCCTTGCATAGATGAACGTTTACCCCTAATAGCTGAGACACTGGTTTGTACAGGTGGGGAGGAAAATAATCTCTCTTCAAGTTGGTGGATCTTTTCAGAAAGTTTCTCCAAGGTATTCTCTTTTAGCTGGTGGACACTGGTTCGTTCAGGTGAAGGGGAAGATAATCTTTCTTCAAGTTGGTGGATCTTTTCAGAAAGTTTCTCTAAAGCATTCTCTTTTAGCTGGTGGACACTGGTTCGTTCAGGTGGAGGGGAAGATAAATTCTCTTTAAGTTGGTGGACCTCTTCAGAGAGTTTCTCCACAGCTGAGACACAGGCCTTTAGGGAAGAGGAGAGATTTCCTTTGTACTGCCAGAGTATTTTAGTCACTTCATTCACTGTGGGATTCTCCTCCGCTTTCCAGGCTAGTATTGCCAATGAGCTGGCATATGATGATGGTGCACTCTGTACAAACTTCCGCCACATGGGTAGTGTACACCGGACTGCATCTGGATCTGCGGATGTTTGTGCATCGTCTAGGTCCTTATAAATTACTTCCCGTATGGCCAATTCCCTCAGGTACTGAATTCCCTTCTCCATGGTGGTCCATTTGCTTGGTAAACATACAAGTTCTTCCTTGAAGGGATACCTTTCCTTCACAGCTGACAGGAGACGCCTCCAGAGGCTGCGAGATTGTGCTCCATCTCCAATTGCTTTGTCAATGCATGCGTCCCTAGCAAGGGATCCCAGCCGCCTGGCTTCCTTGCCCTCCAATTCCACATAATTGGCTCCCGTGTCCCAGCACCGGAGCAGCCAGGTGACAAGCTGCTCGCCTATACAGCGACCAAAATCTTTTCGCACATCTCGTAGCTCACGCTGGTATAGAGTCCGGGTAATTACTGTTGATTTTTCGACATCCTCATCCTCATCTTCAGTCTCCTGCACCTTTGATGGCCGGTGTAGAGTCCGGGTAGTTACTGTTGATTTTCCGACATCCTCATCCTCATCTTCAGTCTCCTGCACCTTTGATGGCTGGTATGGAGTCCGGGTAGTTACTGTTGATTTTTCGCCATCCTCATCCTCATCTTCAGTCTCCTGCACCTTTGATGGCCCAGCCTCGTCTTCACTATGCCCAGACTTAGCAGAAGACTGTCTGCGTTTTAAACGACCTGAGCCTCTATACCATTTTTTCACCTTGTCTACAGGGGCAACTTGCACTGCTACAGCTTGTTTCTCTGACCCAGACACAGGGTCTGCCACAGGGGTTGGAATACCCTCTGCGGGGTCAACTTGCACTGCTACAGCTCGTTTCTCTGACCCAGACACAGGAGTGGGAGCAGCTGCAGGAGCTGGAGCAGCTGCAGGAGCTGGAGCGGCTGCAGGAGCTGGAGCGGCTGCAGGAGCTGGAGCGGCTGCAGGAGCCGGAACGGCTGCAGGAGCTGGAGTGGCTGCAGGAGCTGGAGCTAGGTTGCTAGTAGCATCAATTGCAGCTCGATAGGCACAAGCCAGACCCCAGCACGCTACAGTGATTTGTGTCACTTTGGAACTGCCAGAGTCATGACACCTTTTTTTCAAGCATTCTGCCAGCTTTTTAGGATTTTGCAGTTGTTCAGGGGTGAATGTCCAAAACACTGGAGGTGACCACTGCTCTAGAAACCTGCCCATATCCTCCCACACTCCCTGCCACTCGCAACTATCCCGCCTCAAGACAGATCTCCGGATGAGATTCCTGAGTAGTTGTTTAACCCTCCACAAAATCTGAAGTGCATTCAGGAGACATAACAACAAGAGCAGGCTGGTCTGAGTATCCCAAGGATATTCAACATCTCGGAGAGCCACCGTAACTAGCTCGGGGGATAAGAGGGTGGTGGTGAAGGAGAAAGGGAGAGTGAACAGGTAGGGAAACATGTCTTCCCCTGTCCCCTTCACAGATTGGCTCCCTAACGAAAACAGGCAATAGGTGTAATTGCTAATAGTTTCCGAGATATGGGTTCCAAAGTATAGAGTCGACGTCAGTGCTGAGTACAAATACCAGGTTAAAGTCGTGACCAGATATTTCATCATTTCATAAGCCATTGCTACACCGCACAGTACCATAACAATCTTAAACCAGGGCCCGGAAAGGATAAACAGTGCAACAGGGAGCACATACAGAAAGTAACGCACCATAAAACTCAATTTGGAATACAGGTACAGCAGACTGGAGATTAAGGCAATCAACATCGTGACTAGCAACTATTAAGCAGGTCCAATACTTATAACAATTTTAGTTTAACACACTCTGGTCAGATTTGTCGATATCTCAACCCTTCGGGCCCCACGTTGGGCGCCAAAAGGACTGTTGTGGTTTAACCCGGCTGGCAGCTAAACACCACACAGCCGTTCGCTCACCCTCCCCCCTCCCTCTCTGGGATGGGGGAGAGAAACGGGAAAGTGAAGCCGGTGAGTTGAGATAAAGACAGTTTATTAAGACAGGAATATAAGGAATATAAGGAATATAATAATAACAATAATAATAATAATAGTGATAATGATAATAGTATTAACAATAATAATGTGTAAGAAAACAAGTGATGCACAATGCAATTGCTCACCACCCGCTGACCGATGCCCAGCCTATCCCCGAGCAGCCGGCCCCCCCACCCCGGCCAGCCACCCCTATATATTGTTTAGCATGACGTCAGATGGTATGGAATACCCCTTTGGCCAGTTTGGGTCAGCTGTCCTGGGTCTGTCCCCTCCCAGCTCCTGCTGCACCCCCAGCCTGCTCGCTGGCAGGACAGAGCAAGAAGCCGAAAAGTCCTTGGCCTGGTGTAAACACTGCTCTGCAACAATTAAAACATCAGCATGTTATCAGCGCTCTTCTCATCCTAATCCAAAACATAGCACCCTACCAGCTACTATGAGCTACTTAACTCTGTCCTAACTGGAACCAGGACACTTGCCGAGGGAACTAGAAACACTGGCACATTGGGCAATCATCAACAGCATGAAATCCAACAAAGGAAAATGCACCTGGGCTAGAGTAACACCATATATCTACAGACTGGAAGACGAGTGCCTAGGAAGCACCTCAGCAGAAAGGCATCTGGGGGTTCTGGTCAACAGTAGGCTCAATGTGGGACAGAAGTGTGCCCTGGCAGCAGGGCAAACTGCATTTTGGGATGCGTTAAACACAGCACGGCTAGCTGGTCAAAACAGGTGATTCTCTTGCCATATTTGAAATGGGTGTGGACTCACCTTGAATACTGTGTGCAGTTCCAGGCACCACAATATATAAAAAGATTTTCAAGGTACTTGGAGGTGTCCAAAGGAGGGCAAGAAATCTGGCAACAGGTCTGGAAAGCATGTCCTGTGAGGAGAGGCTGAGGACACATGGGTGTGGTGGTTTCAGCCTCATAGACAGCTAAACTCCACAACAACGGCTCTCTCACTCCCCATCCTCATAGGAAGAAGGGAGGAGAAAGTATCAGGGAAAAAGAAAAGGCTCATGGTTGGAGGTACAGATAATTTAATCAAAGGGGAAAGAAAAAATGATGAAAAACTTAAATGATCTTTGATCCCCCTTCCAACCAAACTATTCTCTGCTATTCTGTATAAAGAGTGATGCTCCCACCTCTCAACTCCATTCAACTCTGTTCTTCCCTGACTTTAGGAGAAATAAAGAAAATAAATAAATACATTAAAAAAAAAAGGCATGAAAGATGTGTAGGGTGCATTCTACCTACCTTTCTCTGTATCTCATATAAGTTTTACACAGTGCAGCAGTCCATCACCTTTCACTCTACCAAATGAAGCAGTAGTCCTGCAAGTACAGGTCCCTGGTGATTCCTGTACTTGTTCTTTGAAGGAGAGGAGATGGCAGAGGACAGGTAAGCAAAGGAGGGATTGCTCTGTGGTTAGGTGTTAGTGTCTAGGTATGTCACTCATTTCTCCCAGTGAAAACAGACTGCAAGTTTCAGGACTTCCAATCACTGTGATTCCTTATAAGGAACATCTTCCTGATCTCCATGGAAGTCCTAAATTCCTCTAAACTCAGAACTAGAGTTTGTTGAAGTATTTTGTACTTAAAATACCCAGTGGGAAAACGGGAAGTTAACATTCTCTCGTAATTGTATGTTTGGATGATATTTCTGAGTACAAAAGAATCAAAGCAAACAATGAAAGAGCTTGTGTTGTGAAATCAAGAATTTTGAGTTCCGAATGTCCTCACTTTGGCTGGGATAGAGTTAATTTTCTTCATAATAGCTGGCACAATGCTGTATTTTGGATTTAGGATGAGAATAATGTTGACATCACACTGATGTTTTAGTTGTGGCTGAGCAGTGCTTACACTGAGTCAAGGACTTTTTTGCTTCTCATGCTGCCTTGCCAGCAAGAAGGCTGGGGATGCACAAGAAGCTGGGAAGGGACAGAACCAGGACAGCTGAACCAAACTGGTCAATGGGATATTGCAAATGGTCATACTGAACCATCAAACTGGAAGGAGTGACTAGGGAAGGGGCTGTCACTGCTTGGGGCTGGGCTGGGCATTGGTCTGTGATTAGTGACCAGTATCATTACGCATTACTTTCTTTGTATATTCTATTATTATTAAATTTCTCTTCCTTTTCTTCTGTCCCATTAAGCTTCCTTTGTCTTAACCTACATTTATTTTAATTTAATTTCATTTAATTTCATTTAATTTTTATTTTTTATTTTTTATTTTTATTTCTATTTTTTTTTCCAAGTCTCTCGCTTACTGTCCCCCATCCTACTGCTATGGGAGGTGAGTGCCTGGCTGTGTGGTGTTCAGCTGCCTGGCAGGTTAAACTACAGCACTGAACAATTTAGAATAATTTTGTCATTTTGGTATGTCCAACTATACTTTGATCAAAACTGCCAACATTTTAAGTTCTGGAGGCCCCTCCCAACAGATTTACTCTATTTTAAAGCTCTCCATCAATATCTATTTCCTTCATTACATTTTGTAAAAATTAATTGTACTTATTTATACATACATGGGTATAGGAAAAGGACGGCACATATTGCTGTGCTACCACATCATGAAATTCTAGTCATGAAGTTTATAGTCAATCCACTGGAGAATGATTACCTTTAATAAATGTAATATTTTGTAAGAACATGATATGACTTTGTGCTGTGATAGAAAGTTCTATCTATTTCTATCTGTTTCTATTTCTTACCCTTCATCTTTCCTAAGATAGGAAATTAAACTTAAATTTTGTTGAGTATGTACAAAGATTTTGAAATGCAGCTATCAGGTTCTATTCAGTCTCCTGCTCCATCTCCAGAAGATGAAGACTGGACTAAGGTAAAAGACAGAAAAAGTGCCAGAAACAAGTGACTTGTTTAAATGTGCATAAATTCATACATAAAGTATAGCATTTCCCTGAGTATACTTGAAAAGTGACACCTTTCCAATACCCTCATTTTAGGAAAAAGAACATCATTAGCTCTCAGTAGACTGATACTTGCAGCCAACTAGCAAAAAAGAGTTCTAGATGCTCTTTGATAGACATCACAGGATACAGAAAATATATTACACAGAGCTGATTTATTTGCGAGTTTTACTCAAGCTTCCGCCTAGCCATAGAATCAGAGAATGATTTGGGTTGGAAGGTACCCTAAAGATAATCTAACTCCAACCCCCCTGCCATAGGCAGGGATGCCACCCACTGGCTCAGGTTGCTGAAGGCCCCATCCAGCCTGGTCTTGAACACCTCCAGGGATGGGGCATCCACAGCTCCTCTGGGCAACCTGTTCCAGTGCCTCACCACCCCTACAGGGAAGAATTTCCTTCTAATATCTAGTCTAAATCTATCCTCTTTTAGTTTCTCCTATCATTATCTACCTGAGTGAAGAGTCCTTCTCCATCTTCTTACCCCTTTAAGTACTGAAAGGCTGCAATGAGGTCTTCCCAGAGCCTTCTCTTCTCCAGGCTGAACATTTCCAGGTCTCTCAGCCTTTCTTCATAGGAGAGGTTCTAGAGCCCTCTGATCATCTTTGTAGCCTTCCTCTGGATTCATTCTGAGACCCACACTTTCTTGTACTGGCAGCCCCAAACCTGAGTGCAGTATTCCAGGTGGGGCCTCATGAGGGCAAAGTGGCATACTGGAGATTAGCAGAATGGCTGTGTGCAAAACACCACGATGCAGATACCTTTTCCCACCACCAACTACTCAGATAGTTTTTAATACAATCATTGTGCACTCTTCTACACAAAGGTGTGGCACTAAAATGAAAGACTTCATATAGATATTTGATCATCTATTTTAGAGCATTTCTTTCTGGCATTACTTATAAAGTAAGTATGGATCAATATAGTAGCATTTAGAAATGAATCAGAAATACTGTTTTTAAGTGACTGACCTGAGATGCACACATCATAATATTAGTTCCATTTGCTTTGGAATTATAACACTATTTTGATGGATTTCTCAATTGCAGATGGCTGCATTTTTCAGCCAGAACTATACAGCCAAAACTACTAGACCCATTTGAGAAAGATGCATATACTGCTAGTATATCTTTAGAGTATAGATACATAGTAAAATACTTGTATAAGAATATAACTATGTAGTGTTAGGTCCCATAGTAAATACTTTTTGAAAGCAAATTATAGAGCTTTAGAATTAATCAGAAGCCTTTCTCCTCTGATGCAATGAACTCCCTTTTTCAGAGAAAATTACATAGCTATCACACTGCACAGTTTAATCACAAATAAATGTAAGTTCCTATATATAGCTAGATTATTTTCTGCCAAGGTTTCTTCTTTTCAAGATTTCACAGCAAAGCACAAATCAAAATACAGATTCAGGGTATTAATTATTACTCCTGACTCCCACAGTGCCAATTAATGTCATCACTTACCACCAAATAAAATCAGAGATTCTGAGAAAAGTCCTTGACATTACTCAGAGCTGAGCAGCCATTTTTTGCTTCATATACTCCAAAGTAGTCTTCATTAGTGTTTAGGGAATGATGTGCTATTGCTCTCAGATTAACGTCGATGTAATTTTAAAGAGAAAATAAACATAGCTAGCTGTTATCTCACATGAAGATATTTGAAGGGTGTATTTTGTGCTCCTGATATTTAATTAAAAGTAATATGCTTGTTCATGAAATGTAATTGATGTGGTAATATATAAGATGCAAGGTGGTCATGTAACATTCTTTAATATACTGCTTATAAGAAAAACATAACAATAAAAGAAATGTGCTATATATTCTTACAATAATTTATTGCAGGCTGGGGCATAAAATGACAAGGAAGGAGCAAATTCAAGAACCAGAACATCAGCTAATGAATGTTGGGTACATGGGTTTGATGACAGGTATAAGGCTGAACAGTTAAAGATGAGCTTGAAATCAGCGAGGAACAAACACAGAAGAAGACACAGGAAATGAAATTGTGCTGTATGAGAACTGTAAATAGTAAACTGAGAGTTCTCTATTTAAATGCACAGTACACAGAATGTTTCCTTCTCTTTATAGCTATGTTTATATTATCATATTTATTACAGCAAATTAAATAATTAAACTTTCAGACATTGACAGTATAGAAACAGAGCTGGACCACTAACCTTTAAAATTAAAGGAAATTCTTATATGTGTGTGCTGTCTTATTTGCATGGGCGACAGGGGACAAGATGGAGGATTATTTGCTTTGCTTAGTTCTTCTTCCAAACCTAGTGAGTTCAGTGGGGTTTTCAAAGAGATTCCTTCATAACTTCTGAAGGAAACAGCAATTTCATAATGTGGCAGATATGAGAAGCATTTAGGTCTCTACAAAACAGTGTATGCTTCTACATCCTGACTGTGACATAGCCTAGATCAGATTTGCAGCCCTTGATAGACATGTAGCAGATATTGAAGGCTACAGAACAGATTTTCTAGCCCTAGGAACATAGCTAGTGGGATTTCCTGAATCATTTCAGATACCAAAATGTATGCTTAAAGTGTAATTTTCACACCTAACTGTAGCACCTAGACTAGCCCATCTCTCTGCTAACTGCCCAATACATGTTCAGTAGCAACTTCTCTCTGTAGCAACTGACTCCTCCGTTAGATGAGAGAAGGAATGTATAGATCTCCTAATCAGGGCTGTCCTATAGTTTGTCTCCTTATGAAGACCATTTGCTTTGTCCTCCTTGCTATTATCACTGCCCCCCCATGCAGTCACTGTCTGTGTACTGTACCAGTGCAATTGTGATTAGCTGTCTGTCCTCCTGTGCTCCTTACTTGTAAAGTTGCTTCCAGTGTCAGCTCTCCATTAGACTTTTCACCCCACTATCCTATTACCTGTCTAACAAGAACTTTGGTCTGTCTATTACAGGCAGCCATAAATCAGCAAAATTGTGATCAGTAGGTTTCTGCTCACTGGAATAATTAATGGAATAGAAAGATCTTACCCATATTCCTTAACTTGAATCTTTCTGTTGTTCATTACTACTGAAAAATCTCTCTGATCCGCGCTCATTTTTTATTATTTTTATTTATTTATTTATAATTCTACCACTTAAATACTATATCATCTCTTCACCAACTTACTTAATTTACCTGCAAAACATCTTCTACCTACTCTTTCTTACAGCTGGGGCCTCCTACATATAAGCTTGATCTAACTATCTTGATATTTTTAGTTTGCAAATCATTCTTTTCCTTGGTGAAAATGTGTTAATGTTTAAAGCTATATATATTTCATTCTCAGTAATTTCCTTCATCTGAGTTAGCAAAAAGAATCATGCAATAATTTTAGTATTTATAAGAACATTGCTTAATATTTATGTACTTGTTAGTCTGTTTTTAAATCAGAACATAAAGTCTTATTTTCTCCTAATGTTCCTGTGAATTTTCAAAGTTATTTTGCTTGTCAAATTGCTTTCATTCTTTACCAGAAAGCTTGTAAAATGTTATGGAAGACTATTGTTTTTCTATACTCTTTACTTTGACTCTAGCTTGCATTTAAGTCAAAACAATTTAATCTGCTATTCTCATGACAAAAATTTTCAAAATAATGTACTTCTATTATTTAATTTTTATTTGTTTTTATATCTCAGTGCATATAAGCTTTATTGATATCTCTATCTATCTATCTATCTATCTAAGTCATTATTTTCAGCAAAGGAATAATGTAAGGAAATGTAAAATACAAGATAAAATATGATAAAATGCCATTCTTCCTCTATTTTCCTATAACTTCTGTCTCTCCTTCAAAGAAAGAAAAAATGTTTTAGCACTTACAATTGGATAAATATACAACAGCTGGTATTTTGAACTCCAAAAGATTATAATGAATGCAATTACTCTAAACAAAAACACATACTAAAAGATAATTATTTAAGGATAATATATATTTTAAAAACATCTTGCTGTATACATTCTTATTCAGAGAAAATTATATATAGTAATAAAAAAAATAAAAAAAATTAAAAGGAAAAGCATGTTAAACCATAAGTCTATAGCTGAATTGTCTGAATTTCTAGGACTTTCATGGGATCCTAGTACTGTACTATTTACTACAAGTATTTATCAATCCTAAAATGAAACAGTTTGAAAAAACAGTTCCACCAGGAGAAAAAGGAATCTTCCGTGTGCACACTTAGCTGGGTCTGACAGGTTTGTTTTGGGCTAATGGAAGTGTTTGAGCATTTCCCAGACCTTTATACACACAGGGATTTTCCATAAGTGAGTTTTTACTTACGTTAATATTCAGCTATCTTCAAGGGCCTGGCCTGTTACTACTCTCCTAGAGCAGAAAATAGTTGAGGGATACTGAGACTGGGAAATCTTTGGTCTTAATAAGATTTTTCCAAAATAAGTTTTTTTTTTCTTTTTTGTTGAAATGCATATTTTGGAATTATAATTGGATTTTAATGTACATTTTTTATTCCCCATTACATCTTTATTGTTTTAATAATATTTCAACACTTAATGTTTTACTATATTTTTATTTATATGTTATTTTTATAATTATAAAATTATTTTATTAAGTGGACTTTAACAGCTGACTGCATCTAGGAGTAGCGTTTTTTTTGTTGTTGTTTGTTTGGTTTTGTTTGTTTGGTTGGTTTGTTTTTAATGTCCTTAAAATTCTCTTTAGTCTGTGTTAAACATCAACTTCTCTCACGGATTTTAAAATACAATCATAACCATTATTTATATTGTATTGTGTCAATGAAAAAAAATATATTAATAAAAATTATTCACTGTTCTATCTTTAATCATGTTCTATACATATACCAAAGGGTAGTTACAGGTGATATGCCATGAAATACCTACTTTCCAAAAATCTAGAAATAAAAATAATGATACTCTAAATCAAAATATTTCAGGAATATTTTTTAGGTTTCAGTGGGAAATTTGGAAGTTGAAAATAAAATCTGAAGTTGAGCTTTTTTACACTGAGAATCTGGGATTTATCCACTCCAGTAGATAAAGGCTCATCTATGTATCTTGAATAACTAGAAATCATACTGTGCCTTTTTTTTTTTTTTTGTAGTGGAGATTTCCATTTTATAAGGGAAATGACAGAAAACTACCAGAAGATATTCTTTGTCTGTGCTATGAACCATAAATACTGTCATAAAGCTTGGTAAATGGCAAATTTCCTGATGATTTAAATGCAGCTCACACTAGGAGTAGGAGGGCTTAGTTCCTCCTACCTCAGAGGGCAGTTGAGACCCATTATGCTGCCCTAACCTCCTTCTGGTTCAGTGGGGGCTGATGGGTGTCCAGGGGTCTTCATAGGTCATGGACTAAATTTGGCTTTTTCTTTTATATCTTTGTATTAATAAAGATAATAAGGACTAGGTAGTAGAATTAGATAGTCTTTTCAATGGGACAGTGACACCTCTGTTTTTCTCATATGCTGTATAAATGGAGAAAAGCAGAAGGGAAGAACATTGATGAAGAAAAGCCTGCTCCTTCTGTGAGATTTGTTTCAGCACTGGTTCAGTGGCAAAGCTCATCAGAAATTCCTCTTCTAAACATTTTCTACCAAAGAACAAGAGTTAGCAGATTCGTAATTACGCTTCAATGCAGACTTTTTTTTTTTTTTTTTAATGTCATTGCAACAAAACCCTGTTGTAGAGCTTGCAAGAAACTTATCTATTTTCTACCTTGTTTGCAGGTCTGGTCTGTACCACTGGCTTCTTGGTGCTCTAAAACATCTGTCTAGTACCTGGAGAATACCATCAAACCGCTGACCTGGCCATTCATTGTGGTTTAATACCAGCAGGCAGCTAAGTACCTCACAGCTGCTCTATCACTCTCCCCAGGTGGGATGGGGGAGAGAATCAGAAACGTAAAAGTGCAAGAACTCATGTGTTGAGATAAAAACAGTTTACTAGGTAAAGCAAAAGCTGTGCATGTGAGCAAAGCAAAACAAAGAATTAATTCACTCCTTCCCATCAGCAGGCAGGTGTTCATCCACTTCCAGGAAGGCAGGGCTCATCACACATAGCAGTTCCTTGGGAAGACAAATGCCATCAATCCAGATGTCCTTCCTCCTTCTTTACCCCAGCTTTTATTGCTGAGCGTGACATCGTATGATATGGAATATCTCCTTGGTCGGTTTGGCTCAGCTGTTCTGGCTGTGTCCCCTCCCAGCTTCTGGTACATCTCAGTGTCCTCGCTGGCAGGACAGCACAAGAAGCAGAAAAGTCACTAGCTCTGTGTAAGTACTGCTCTGCAACAACTAAAAACATTTGTGTGTTATCACTGTTTCCATCAAAAATACAAAACAGAGCTGTGTAAGCTTCTATGAAGAAAATTAACTCTATCCCTGCCAAAACCATGACACCATTCTGTGATGTTTTAATGTATGTTCTAATTAAATAAACAGTGCCAACAGATGTGTTCAAGTGCTGCCTGCCAACTCTCCATATTTTGAGCTGGACTCCTTGATTCAGGTTGGGCCTGTGAAATGAATATTCTCCCTCACGTTGCCTAAGCCTAGTTCAGGGATAGGGATAACAGGGTCCACCCAGTATGGAGAGGAAGATTTTATCAAATGGAAGCAAGACACACCACAGACTTGGTAAGAGGCTTTTCATTCATTAATGAGCACATACTTGTAAGGCTCACTGATCCAGGACACTCAGAGGATGAACAGTACCCAATTTCCCAGTTATTTCAAGATTTATTTTTCTCTTTTAAATAAACCATTCCCTAATGAAATATAACTGACTGTCCTCATTAATCGACCCATAAATCACTCTAAGCCTAGATATGTACCACAGGCACAGTAGCTGTGGCACCTGAAGACATGTCAAAGTTTGCCTTTATCTTGCCAGCTGAAGTACTGAAAATCCATGTATACCTCAGACATCATACATGCACAGTGGCTTTAATCAGGACAGCTTCGTTGCTTCCAGAATCTGAACTAGCTTGATTATCGATCACATTTCTGATTACAGGTGTGGCATATCTTTAGAATGCAAAAGAGTAAAATCAGTGTAGAATTATTAAATGGAATTATTTTTAAATTTTTCTTGAAAAGTGCTAAGCATCTAAAGATATGGCGTAGAGCATAATTTAAATATACACCCTAACAGCCTCAGTACAGAACAGTAAATTCGAGATCTAGCCTTGGCTTTGATAAAACTTCCCTCTGGTGTTGCTAATTCACTCACTTCACCTGTCTTGCTTTTGCTGTGATGAAAACTCCTATAAGGTCCTGAGAACAGGATTTAGCATTAGAGGTATTTATGAACTTTTACTTTCCCAAGGGATTTACAAACATCTTTACTACAACTATTAAAAATGACATTTGTCTGTGCCCTCTAATATTTGCACTTTCTGTTCTCCATATTTTGTATATAGTATAGTTGAACTATAGTGTTCAAGTAAATTAATGAAAACTGAAGCATATAAATTTAATCAGTCATTAAAAAAAATCACATTATTATATATCAGTGATGTATAATTACAGGGTTAATAGTTAAAGAAGTCTAACACAAATGCCTTTTTTTTTAGAACTAGAGTGTTCAAGGGAATTAATGAAAACAGAAGTGCATAAATTTAAGCAGTCATTTAGAAAAAAATGCTTTATTATATATCAATGATGTATATTTACATGGGTTAATAGTTAAAGATGTCTAACACAAACACTTTTTTTTTTTTTTCAGGTTTTATGATGCATACAGGAGAGTCTTCTAAATCATCAGAAGCAAAAATTCCTGGATATACACTGACTTTTTTAGAGAGAGAGAGAGAGAGAACTCTCCTCAGTTAAAGTCTATCAGTCACAGACTCCTCCAGGTACTATAGATAACTCTGTTTGTAATAAACTTCAGATCATTAGTATTTCTACACTTTCATTTTAATTTTAGTGTCTCATCTGGTATTTTTCTCTGTTTCTTCACAGAAAAATCACATTCCATGTTTGACTACACAGCTTAGAGTGATTAAACAGTTCTTCAGTTTACTGAAGCACTGTAGAATCATACAATATCCTGAGTTGGAATGGACCTACAAAGACCACCAAGTCTGTTGGCTTTATAATAGTGAGCTATTTTATTATTTCTTTTTCAATTTTAACCTCAGTTTATTTGTCTTATGGAATGAGTTAGCTCTGAAAGCAAATGTTATCTGCAACACATGGTGAATCTTACTAAAAAGTGCTCAACATTTTTGTAGGCTGAAAAAAATGGGTTGATTTTAGTAATTACTTATAGGGAAGTTCTACTTTTGGTCATCCTGTTGCCTTCCTCTATACCTTTTCCGAGATGTATTTATTTATTTATAAATACGAAATCAACATAATATTTATGGTCCAGGAACAGTGTGTGTTCTACAATGCCACAACATTGTTTTCTGATTAGTTCTCCATTCCTTTCCTAATAAATCCTAATAGTCAATTTGCATGTTTGGCTGCTTCTGAACATTAAGATGATTACTCTGTTTTCATAGAATAACTTATTATAACTCTTTCCCTTTGTAGCAGAAGCTAGTTCAAAGTCCTTCACAGTGTATAAAAAGTTAGAATTGCTTTTCTCCTTATTTTTTTCCCTTGAGTATCAGTAACAATAATACTGTTCAGCCTGTGAATCTAATCACCATAAAATATCATTAAGGCTAATTGAACTTTTTTATAGATAATCACAAAGCTTACTCTGTTATATTGGAAAGGGAAATAGATAAACTCTAATACTTTTGGATAGAGTTCTTTGTAATAAAGCAATTAATTTTTGTAGATTTTTTTTTCTTTTGGCATTTCAATTTGTTAGGAATAATACCCTGAGTTTCTAAACCTGTAAAACAGATAAGGAATATTGGACTTTGTGGCTCTGACAGCATGTTGTGATGCAGCTACTCAGTTTCATTGTCCAGCATTTATTTGAATGACTGGATAAAAAAATAAAAATAAAATAAAATAAAAATAAAAAATAAAAATAAAATAAAAATAATAATTAAAAAAAAAAAACAGAATTTGAAGCTATCCTGTAAGGAAATGTTCAGTTAAAATGTTGCATGATATTCAGACTGATTTAATAAAAAATGAACTCTTTTCATGAAATATTTATATTTTGACTGATTGCTATATATTTTTAAATAAGTTTTATTTGTAAAATTTATGAAGTGTTTGCTGTATCTAAATTATTCAGCATATATATACACCATGAAGAATTTGCTGTTTTCTATAATGTGACCGGTATGGCCAAATCAGGGATGGGACACTGAGCAAGAAAATTTTATATAAATGTTACTGGTGCAAGTGTTCCTATGTAACACCAATGGTTAAGCCCATTGTCTTTACAAAAATGGGAAAGGTATGGAGAACAGATGAATTTTGCAACATGTTTTGAAGATAGGACATTTTGCTTTAATGTTCTCTCTTCTCTGTTTTCACATTTGAGTACCCCTGACTGAAGACACTTAATACAATGTTGTCATAAAATGCCATAAAGATTTCTGGTATCTTATAGTTTTAAGCTTGCTTATTAAGAACAATATGAAATACTACCTCAAATTATTATTATTATTATTTTTTAAATAGTGTTAATTGCTATCAGTGATCTAAACATACAACATATGGAATACTAGAACAAATGCAGAAAATTTATTTGATATATATTTGATGTTGTAAGATGTTCTGATCTTTGAGTATATAATTTGAGAGAGAGATAAACATAAGATGCAAGATATTTTAAGGTAGGAAAGTCTTGGAGTGCAGAAAGGGAATGAATCTCTTTTCAGTGTATTTGCAACAGTGGATGATTTCAAAGGATTTGCAGTGAAGTACATGGGTTCAAAGTGAAGTTAAGTGTCTCTAAACATAATCCGAAGTTCACACAAAAATAAATCTAAAAACAAAAAAAGGCGTATTAATCAGATATTCCTTTGAATAAGTTAATTGTCTTTCTCATTTTTTTGACAATCAAAGTATTATTTTGATCATTCTTTCAGGGACTGATTTAAAAACAAAAATGAAAGCCACAAAATACAAAATATATTTTCTTGATCTGCCAGAACAGGAGATAGTTTTTTTTTGTTTGTTTGTTTGTTTGTTTTTTAATGTGTAATAAATGGCACTCTCTGTCCTATAAACCCTTAGTAGAATGACAAGCCCGTGACAGATGTCTATCTTACTTTTCTTTGGTTTAGCACAAGTATAAGTTAATAAATTAAATAATTCTGCTTCCTTTTAGTAGAGGAAAACATCAGTAGTTATGCCTTTACCTGTCTCTAAGCCTAATAATGTGATCTCAGCAGTTTCATTTCTTTTGAGTCAATTGTCTGTGGCAGTCTGCTTAATAACTGCCTGTGACTTAAATGGGAAGGATAGTTTAGTCCCACAGCCTAGTTGAGTTTCTGGGAAATTTCTGTGTAGTGGTAGCAAACTAGCTCCTTAAGTTCTTATGTGCTTTTCATGGACTCCTTGATAAAACTGTGTGCTCAGAAAACCTATAGTTTCTTTGTCACTGACTACGCCAATCTGAGTTTACTAACTTAACATGAACACAGATAATAAAAACAAAAGAAAGAAAAATCTGTTCTCCAGAACAGTCAGTCATATAAGGCACCAAAACCTTTCTCTTTGTACACCTATTCTCAAAGTCCAGAAAAAAAGGACTTCGGTGTTTCTTGAAATCCTCACTGACTCACTTAGATTTCCATGTTCTCTTAAATTCTCTAACTCATTTTCTTGTCTTGCTTTGTTAACAGGCAAGTAACAGGTAACAACAGCTAAATAACAAATTTATAAGTCCTTAAATGCCCATCGGGAGAACAGCTGAAATCACCCCAAAATACTGATACTGTATGTATCAAAAAAAAAAAAAAAAAGCAATATCCTTCACTAACGAAGTTTCACTTTAAGGGTTGGTTTCAATTTTAGATACTGAACTGACCCTTGAATCATTCCCTCTTTTGTGCAGAAAAAAGAAGCATTCAGTGCATTGGATGCTTTTCAAATGGATTTTTTTTTTTTATACATCTATTTGCCTGGATAGATATATATAATAAATCTATGTATATAATAGATGTCCAAACTTTCTCTCCCATTTAATAAACTATTGAAACATTATGAACATTTATCTTGACTTATTTGAAGGATACAAATAGATAGGAATGGGAAACAAGTATAGCACTTTAAATCAGTCATTTCAGAAATAGGGAAAAAGAAAATACCATGTCTTCAAGCATGCTGTTATCTTACAAAGATAAGAAAAGCAGTAGTAAACCTGCTCTTCATTTTATATATGCATTGTAGACCTTGAAGCAATTAGGAAGAGCTGGAGGAGATAATTGATGTTTTATGTAGCTTTAAATAGTCACTATGCATAAAGAGAGAATTTCTGGCTATTTCTTTGCAGCAATCCTACATGTTATTTTGCTTAATAGAAGAAGAATTCTAAATACAAAGTTCTGTCAACTAAAAACAATAGATTTTATTAAAACAGACTATATTTACCTATGTCACTGATATCACACATGCCACACTATGATTGTAAGACCCATGCTATGGGACTAGATTCTTACTATATGATTTTGAAGTGCTGATGACATTTTTTAGGGATCACTGACTATGATAAAAATACATACTTTAAAAATAATACATATTGAATAAATATGCATTTTTTTGAAGCTGAACCAAGTTTATATGAAGCAGACACATTTAACAAATTTGATTGCAAAGTCACAGCCTATCTTTATTGTAAAATGAAGCATCACAAGTACAAATAGGAATATCCAGTCTAATGACAGTATATGAGACGTAATCTATAAAGTTCCAGTAAATGAGGTAAGTCTCTATTCTATCATAGAATCATAGAATATCCCGAGTTGGAAGGGACCCACAAGGATCATCGAGTCCAACTCCTGGCACCACACAGGTCTACCCAAAAATTCAGACCATGTGAATAAGTGCACAGTCCAAACGCTTTTTAAACTCCGACAGGCTTGGTGCCGTGATTATGTCCCTGGGGAGCCTGTTCCAGTGCGTGACAACCCTCTTGGTGAAGAACCTTTTCCTGATCTCCAGCCTGAACCTCCCCTGTGGCAGCTTGACACAATTCCCATGGGTCCTATCACTGGTCACTAAAGAGAATATATTGGCATCTGCCCCTTCCCTCCCCCTCGTGAGGAAGCTGTAGACCACGATGAGGTCTCCCCTCAGCCTCCTCTTTTCCAGGCTGAGCAGGCCAAGTGACCTCAGCCGCTCCTCACATGTCTTCCCCTCTAGGCCCTTCACCATCTTTGTCGCCCTCCTCTGGACACTCTCCAACAGTTTAATGTCCTTTTTATACTGTGGTGCCCAGAACTGCACACAGTACTCGAGGTGAGGCCGCACCAGCGCAGAGTAGAGGGGGACAATCACTTCCCTCGACCGACTAGCAATGCCATGCTTGATGCATCCCAGGATATTGTTGGTCCTCCTGGCTGCCAGGGAACACTGCTGGCTCATATTCAGCTTGCTATTAACCACAAACCCCAGATCCCTCTCTGCAGGGCTGCTCTCTAGCGTCTCGTAGCCCAGTCTGTATGTATAGCCAGGGTTGCCCCGTCCCAGGTGCAGGACCCAGCACTTGCTCTTGTTAAACTTCATGAGGTCGGTGATTGCCCAGCTCTCCAGTGTGTCTAGATCTCTCTGCAAGGCCTTTCCACCCTCAGCAGAGTCGACAACTCCTCCCAGATTAGTATCATCAGTAAATTTGCTCAAAACACTTTCTAGTCCTACATCCAAATCATTTATAAAAACATTGAAGAGGACTGGCCCTAAAATGGAGCCCTGGGGGACCCCACTAGTGACCATCCACCAGCCTGATGCGGCTCCATTTACCACAACCCTTTGAGCCCTGCCCATCAGCCAATTGCTCAACCATCATATGATGTTTTTGTTTAGCTTTATGCTGGATAATTTGTCCAGTGGACAAATTATTATTTCCTATTATTTCCAAATTATTATTTCCTATGGGAAACTGTGTCAAAAGCTTTGCTAAAATCCAAAAAGATCACATCAGCTGGTTTCCCTTGATCGACTAGTTGGGTGATCTTATCATAAAAGGAAATCAAGTTAGTCAAACAGGACCTACCCCTAATGAATCTGTCTTGGCTGGGACCAATGACTGCATTGTCCCCCAGATGAGCTTCAGTAACTTCAAGGATAATCTTCTCCATAATCTTACCAGGCACTGACGTGAGACTGACAGGCCTGTAGTTGTTGGTGTCTTCTTTCCTGCCCTTCTTGAAAATTGGCACAACATTTGCCAGCTTCCAGTCTACTAAGACCTCTCCAGATTCCCAAGACTGTTGAAAAATAATTGAGAGAGGTCTCTCGATGATGTCAGCCAACTCTCTAAGCACCCTGGGATGAATCCCATCCGGACTCATGGACTTGTATGAATCCAGCTGGAGCAGCAAATCCTGCACATGTTCAGGGTCAGTTGGGAGTTTATCATTCCTACCATTATGGTCCTCCAGCTCAGGGCATCCAGGGTCCCAAAGCCCATCATCAATGTTGAAGACCGAGGTGAAGAAGGCATTAAACATCTCTGCTTTGCTTATGTCCTTGTCTGCGAGGTGACCTTCTCCATCAAGTAGTGGACCTGTTTTCTTTGGTCCTCCTTTTTCTGTTCACATATTTTAAAAACCTTTTTATTGTTTCCCACACACCTGGCTAGCTTCAGCTCTAATTGGGCTTTGGCCACATGAGTTTTCTCCCTGCATAGTCAAACAGCATCCCTGTATTCCTTCCACATTGCCTGACCCTGCTTCCAGCAGCCGTACACTTTCTTTATCTGCCTAAGCTCCAGTAGAAGATCCCTGGTCAGCCAAGCTGGTCTACTGCCCTACTTGCTTGACAGTCCATCCCACTTCATTTACTTAGTCTTTAATCAGCTTCTCTCAAAGAATTCAGTTCCCTTTTCACTGGTGATATCTGACAGCACTTCCTGAAAGCCATTCTACCAGATGTCATACTCTCTGCTTAAGTCTCAAAAACATCACTTCCTTAAGCTTATATCTCGCTCCTGTGTGATCTAGTCAAACAGCTCCAAGGAGGTCAAACACAGCTACTTTGTCACTTTCAAATCTCTATTCCCTCAATACCTTGGGGACTGCATGGTAACATTCTCCTGTATTTCCAGAAGGCACAAGATATAGCAGAACATTCCTTCTTTCAAAGGAAGAGAATGAGTAGTGACCTATAAACTGCTGTATTGTTTCCCAATTTCCTTCAATAAATGGGCAGGATTTTCAGGGAGAGGATGGTGAGAAAAAGGCAGGAAGATGAACTTGGAAAGGACAGGAATACAAATATATTTCATGCAGAATATTTTGTAGTGGTTTAACATTGATGGGCAGCTAACCACCAGAAAGCTGGTTAATATTCAATGGTCACCTCCTCAAAGTTCAGCAGTGATGCATCCCAGCCAAGAAAAAGTCAGGCAAAAATGCCAGGAAGCCTGCATGGATGAACAATTTGCTCCTGGCCAAACTCAAACACAAAAAGGAAGCCTACAGAGGGTGGAAGCAAGGACAGGTAGCCTGGGAAGAATACAGAGAAATTGTCCAAGCAGATAGGGTTCAAATTAGGAAAGCTAAAGCCTTGGGTATCAAAAGCAACAAGAAGGGCTTGTAGATGAACATCAGTGACAAAAGGAAGACAAGAGAAAATCTGGGCCCATTCCTGAAGGAAAATGGAGACCTTGTTATCTGGAACAGTGAAAAGGATGAGGTACTGAATGCCTTTGCCTGGCAAAAGGCATTTCTGATTGGCCTTCAGGAATCCCAGGTCCCAGATGCCATGCTGAAAGGCTAGGTCAAGGAAGATGTACCTTTGATGGAAGAGGATCAGATCAGGGAATTCTTAAACTAGACATTTGCATGTCCATGGACTCTGATGGGATGCACCCACGAGTGCTGAGGGAGCTGGCAGATGTGATTGCAAGGACACTCTCAATAATCTTTGCTTGATTGTGGTAAATGGGAGAAGAGTCCAAAGACTGCAGGAAAGAAATGACACTCCTATCTTCAAGAAGGGCAAGAAGGAGAACATGGGAACTACAGGTCAGTCATCCTCATCTCAATCAAGGTGATGAAAAGGCTAATCTTGGAAAATATTTCCAGGCACATAAAGCACAAGGATGACTCCTAAATCATGATGAGTAGTCAGCATGGATTCCCCAAGGTGAAATCATGCATGACCAACCTGGTAAACTTCTATAGTGAAATTACCAGCCTGACGGATGAGGAAGGAGCAGTGGACATTGTCCTCCTGGACTTTGGTAAGGTCTTTAACACTGTCCCTCATAAGATCCTCAGAGAGAAACTGTTGAAGTATGGGCTGGATAAGCAGAGAGTGAGGTGGATCAAAAACTGGCTGAATGGCCAGATGCAGAGGAGTCAGTAGTGAAAAGTCTATTTGGAGGCCAGTAATGAGTAGAGTACCCCAGGGGTCAGTATTGGGTCTAGACTTGTTTAACATCTTCATTAACAATTTGGACAATGGGGTAGAGTGTACCCTTAATAAATTCATGGAGGACACTGTGGTGGTTTTACCCTCCTACACAGCTGAACTCCACCACAACCGCTCTCTCACTCTCCCTCCTCAAAGGAGAAGGGTGAGAAAACACAATGCAAAGGGCTCAAGAGTGGATATATGGGACACTCACCAATTATCATCATGGGCAAAACAGGCTTAGCATAGGGAGTTTAATATAATCTATTACCTATCACTAGCAGACTAGAACAGTGAGAAACTAAAAGCAAGCAAAACATCTTCCCCTATTCTAGGAGAACCTTATTCTAACTCCTCTCCCTGAGCAGTGCAGGGGAACGGGGGAATGGGTCTGCGGTTTTTCTGTAATGCTTTGTCTCCACCACTCCTTCACGGTCACTCTCTGCCCCTGCTCCACGTGGGGTCCCTCCCACAGGATGCCGTCCTTCCCGAACTGATCCTGTGGGGGCTGCCCACAGGCAGCAGCTCTTCAAGAACTGCTCCCACATGGGTCTGTACCACGGGGTCCATCCATCAGGAGCAAGCTGCTCCAGCACAGGTCCCCCATGGGCGGCAGCTCCCCCCGGACCCCCTGCTCCTGCTTGGGCTCTTCTCCACAGGCTGCAGCTCCGGCCTGGGTTCCTGCGCCTGCCGGGGCTCTCCATGGGCCGCAGCCTCCTCCAGGCCACATCCACCTGCTCCACCAGGGACCTCTCCACGGGCTGCAGCGTGGAGATCTGCTCCGTGTGGGACCCATGGGCTGCAGGGGGACAGCCTGCTCCACTAGGGGCCACTCCATAGGCCGCAGGGGAACTTCTCTGTGCCTGGAGCACCCAGTGCCCTCCTTCTTCACTGGCCTTGGTGTCTGCAAGGCTATTTCTCACTCCTCTCTCTCCCAGCTGTTGTTGCACAGTAGGATTTTTCTCTTTCTTAAATCTGGTTTCACAGAGGCACAACCAATATCGCTTATTTGCTTAGATGTGGTCAGCAGTGGGTCTCTTTTGAAGCCAGCTCGCTATGGCTCTTATCTGACATTGGATAGCTTCTGGACTCTTCTCACAGAGGCCAACCCTGCAGCCTACCTGTTACCAAGCTCTTGCCACATAAACCCAAGACACCTTGTAAACCAACTGCTGGAAATAGCTGCTATTACCTTGAAATAAAAACTTATGCTCTTTCTACGTGATTTTCAAACCATGGGAAGACAAAACAATTGGACTACTTGGACAATTTACATCCTGAGTGCTGATTTCTCAGAATATGTGTTCAGAAAACAGGAAGTGCAAACTGAACAGATTCAAGAACTTCTTCTGCTAGTGAATTTTACAAACAAAATGAAAGTCTTGAAAGAAACAACAAGAGGAAAGGGAAAGGGAGAGGGAGAGGGAGGGAGAGGGAGAGGGAAAGGGAAAAGGAAAGGGAAAGGGAAAGGGAAAGGGAAAGGGAAAGGGAAAGGGAAAGGGAAAGGGGAAGGGGAAGGGGAAGGGGAAGGGGAAGGGGAAGGGGAAGGGGAAGGGGAAGGGGAAGGGGAAAGGGAAAGGACAAAAGGCATGAAGATCTATTTCCTGGAACTGGAAGCAGTTTTATTTATTAATTTTTATTTTTATTCTTTAATTATCTTTTATTCAGGGTCTCTTTCATCTTATACTCATTCAGAGAACATGTATTCTCCTCTCTATGGCTCTGTTTATGTTTGGTTGATTGTTTTATTTGTTTATTGTCATTTTTTTTATTGCAGTTGATATTTTTCTGCTTCTCTCTAACAAAATATTAGGATTGTCACAGCTTTTGCTTGTGACCGCCTCTGGTAACTGAGTCTCTATACATTCTACACTCTTAAGTAGCTAATTTCATTTTTCATTTTTATCCTGGCAGGCATATTTGATACAACTTCTTGTGGTTTAAACTGGAAGGCAGCTAAGCACCACACAGCCTTTCGCTTTTACTCCCACTGGGGGAGAGAATCAGAAAAAAAGGTAAAACTTGTGGGTTGAGATAAAGACAGTTTAATAGGACAGAAAAGGAAGGGAAATAATAATAATAATAGTAATAATGGTAAAAGAGTATACAAAACAAGTGATACACAGTGCAATTGCTGACCACCTACTGACCGACGCCCAGTCAGTCCTCAAGTTGCCTGCTTCCTGTTCTCCCCAGTTTTATTGTTCAGCATGATACCACATGGTATGGAATATTCCTTTGGCCAGTTTGGGACATCTGTCCTGGTTCTGCCCCCCCACAGCTTCTTGTGCACCCCCAACCTTCTTGCTGTCAGGGCAGCATGAGGATCTGAAAAGTCCTTGATTTAGTGGAAGCACTGCTCAGCCACAACTAGAACATCAGTGTGTTATCAATTTTATTCTCATACTAAATCCAAAACACAGAACCATACCAGCTATTAGGAAGAAAATTAATTCCATCCCAGCTGAAAACAGGACACACATCAATTTCCACAAGGCTCGTCTGAAATGAAAAACAAGTCAAGCCCCTTATTCCACTGATGGCAGTGGAAATCTTGAAGTGTGCATAAATGACAGTTAAAGCATGTTTTACAGTATTTTCTATTGACTAATCAGGTGAAAACTCAAGAAAGTTGTTGAAAGAAAAAAAATAAAGCTGACAAGCTCTCTCTAGTTATACTGTTACTTTAGTATCAAGAATGTCTCAAAAACTTTCCTTTCTGTAAGGACAATTTCTTCAAAAGATCAGCACTGCAATTCTGCTGACCAGAACAATGTGCAATGAAGAAATGGTTCAGTTACTTTTTCTACACTAACATGCATATCTATTAATTTGTAACTAATGTTTTAGCAGTAGGAGCAGGTATTATGTTGAAAAACAAGAAAACTGAAGTCTTATTACTGTTCACAAAACATGTATTACCCAAGCTTACTCATCTTGTCAACAAAATAGCTGTATCAATGTATCCTCTGGAGGTGTTTTTTTTTTCTCACCCCCCCCCCCCCCCCCAAAAAAAAGTGGGCCATAAAAATAACTCTTCTTCTGATTCAATATGAAACATTAACATCACGTTTTAAAGTTCTAGACCAAAATACTAACCTAATGAATAAAAATCCTCAATCTATAGAAAATGTATGTATAATGGGGTGGTTTATAGGCATACTAACTTTTATAAAAAACACAGTGAATCTTACTCTTAGAAATATACATTAGATATCTAGAGGTAGGTATGATAATTCTCATTTGTTCTGTTCCAGTGTACACAACATTTGTATATGTTTAGTTACAAAAAACTTCTGAAATTGCCACATCCATTTTTCCAGGTAATATAAACATTATAAACACTTTTCCAATTGCATTAAAAAAAAAAAAAAAGTATTTTATAATGTATAGGGTTTATAGAAGTGCAGAAAAATGAACAAACAAGCTAGCAAACAAACAAAACCCACATTGAGAAGCATCCTAGTATTTCAGAGAAAATGATGTAGCCATATGCCATATACTGGTGTGATCTCATTATCAGTTAGCTAGCTGTATTTGAGTTTTCTTGTTAATCATAGGATAAAACAGGACTATATACCTTCTACAATAGAACTGAGGCATGAAGATACAATGGAATCACCAGTGTGAACTTGTGTCGGTCTTGAATACATAAACTTCTCATAAACCAAAAGTCTTTATAGCTGCAAAATAATTCTTGGACATAGTTTGCCTAATCCCTTTTCATACCCTTATAAAATTTCTGAGATAGGGCTCTTATTGTATCTAACAAAATGTGGAAGAGAGATACTTTTGTTCTGTGGTATTTATTCTCAAAGTTTGAGGAAGAAAGATCTGCTATTACAAATGATTAATATATATATATATTTCTTTTCTTTAAGAGCCATTTGGTTCCTGATAGTCAGAAAATTAATTTCACTAACTTGTCAATCTAATTAATAATCTGAAACAGAGATTATCCAATTATTTTAAATGCTTCAGCATAAAACAACAATTAAAATTCCCATATATAAATGATTTACTTATATGAAATTCTAACTGAAAAAAAACAGGTCTTCATTTTTTATGTGTCAGGAACAATTAACAATATAAAAGCAACTGAAACATTATTTTTCATTCTGTTAATAGCAATATCATTAAATTGTAAATGACAATTCAACATTACAGTTATAGGAACACTTGGAACAGAAAGTGAGTCATTAATGTCTTGTTCTTGTTTTTATTATTATTATTATTATTGAATGAAATTATTATATATATAGTTATATCATCATGACTAGCCAAAGTGGATAAATCAAATGTATTCTTTTATGTTTAATATCAGAATGAATCCAGGCAACATGCATTTCCTTTAATCTTGGTGAGCCATTAGGATATTATATCAAAGCTTACGTGGCTTCAAGATCAGGAACAAGCATGTCCTGAACAAAATGAAATTTCTAGAGGTCTTCCATTAGAGGAAATTAGGATACGTAAGGCTCCCTATGGAAACTGTCATATTGCTTGTTTGCTTAACATTTTCCAAATAGAAAGATTTTTAACATAGCATTTGCAACAATATAACTTATTTAATTATTCTGTTTTAGTAAATCTATTAAGTTTAAGTCATCTTTCAGTCAAGAATATTCAAATGGTCTTCAGAGGTTACCGTATCACAGAATCATAGAATAGCTGAGGTTGTAAGGGACCTCTGGAGACCATCTAGTCACAGCCCCCTGCCAAACAGGGTCATCTACAGCACATTGCACAGGGTCACATTCAGGTGGCTTTTGAGTGTCTCCAGAGAAAAAGACCCCACAGCTTCTCTGGGCAACCTGTTTCAGTTGTCACCCTCACAGTAAAGAAGTGTTTTCTCATATTCATCTGGAACCTCCTGTGTTTCAGTTTGTGCCTCTTGCCTTTTGTCCTGTCGCTGGCCACAACTGTGGTGAGGACCATGGTGAAGCAGGCTGTCCCCCTGCAACACGGTGGAGCAGATCTCCACACTGCAGCCCGTGGAGGAGCCCCCGGTGGAGGACGTGGATGTGGCCTGGAGGAGGCTGCAGCCTGTGGAGGACCCCCACCAGAGCAGGGCTCGGGCTGGAGCTGTAGCCCATGGAGAAGAAACCACACAGGAGCAGGGGATCTGGGGGGAGCTGCTGTCCATGGGGAACCCATGCTGGAGCAGTTTGCTCCTGATGGATGAACCCCATGGTACGGACCCATGTTGGAGCAGTTCTTGAAGAGCCGCTGCCTGTGGGAAGTCCACGCAGGATCAGTTTGGGATGGACTGTGTCCCATGGGAAGGACCCCACATGGAGCAGGGGCAGAGAGTGACCACGAAGGAACAGCGGAGACAAAGTGCTATAGACTGACTGCAACCCCCGTTCCCCCGTTCCCCTGCACCGCTCGGGGAGAGGAAGTGGAAGAGGGTGGGTGGAGGGGAAGGTGGTTTTGGTTTATTTCCTTTGTTTCTCACTTCTCTAGCCTGTTAGTAATAGGCAATAAATTTTATTATCTCCCTACTCTAAGTCTGTTTTGCTCGTCATGATAATTGTTGAGCAATTTCCGTGTCCTTATCTCAACCCTTGAGCCCTTTGTATTATATTTTTTCCCCCTTTCCCTTCGAGGAGGGGGAGTGAGAAAGCAGCTGAGGTGGAGTTTGGCTGCCCACCCGAGTAAAACCACCACACTTTTAGGGCCCTAACATATGGGATTCCTCCAAGTAGGTCCCTAAGGAGGCCAAAGATTGCTTTCATGAAGTCCAGGGTTGCAATCATCCTTATTGCCCTGCTTCCTTGTTGCAAGATCCTGAACTCTACTACCACTCACTATAGCCAAGGCTACCCTGAGCCTTCACATCAGCTGGTCCTTCTTTGTTTGTGCGTACAAGGTCCAGCAACACATCTCTCCTCATTGGCTCCTCAACCACTTGTGTCAAAAAGTTATAACCATTGTTCTGCAGGAACCTCCTGGATTGTTTGTACCTAGCTGTGAGGTTTTTCCAGCATATATCAGGTTCCGTCATGAGAACTATGGCTTGTGATTGTGAGGCTACTTCCAGCTGTCTGTAGAAGGTTTCATCTACTTTCTTTTCATGATCAGGTGACCTGTAGCAAACAACCACAACAGTATCAGCCATGGTAGCCTGCCCTTTAATCCTTACCCATAAGCTCGCAACTCTGTCTTCATTTATCCCTTGTCAGAGCTCAACGCATTCCACTTGTTCTGTCACATAAAGAGTAAATACATTCTTACCAGTAAGTCTCACCTATTAGTTACCATGTATAATCTTAAACCAAAAGTCAGGTGTCTAACCTGAATTCTTTGCATGAAAGTACATGGAAGGATGCTATTTTTTCTCTTGCCGATAGTAATCATAGAATCATTAAAGTCAGAAAAGACCTCCAAGATCATCTGGTCCAACCATCCCCCTACTACCTATATCACCAGAGGTCAAAGGGTTGTGGTGAATGGGGCTACATCTGGCTGTCAGAGAGTTGCTAGTAATGTTTGCCAGGGCTCAGTTCTAGGGCCAGCCCTGTTTGACATTTTATCAATAATTTGGGTGTGGGAGTGGAATGCATCCTCAGCAAGTTTGTTGATGATCATAGAATCATTAAGGTTGGAAGAGACCTCCAATATCATCTGGTCCAACCATCCCGCTACTACCAATGTTGCCCACTAAACCATGTCCCTAAGCACCATGTCCAACCTTTCCTTGAAAACCCCCAGGGATACTGATGCCACCACGTTCCTGGGCAACCTGTTCCAATGCCTGACTACTCTTTCTGAGAAGAAATGTCTCCTAACGTGTAACCTGAACCTCCCCTGGCACAACTTGAGGCCATTCCCTCTAGTCCTGTCACTGGTTATCTGTGAGAAGAGGCTGGTAATGGTTCTTGATGCCCTGTACTTCCACACTTGCTGTGCAAAGTCAATCCTACGTGATATCAATGGCTGGAAAATAAATAAATAAATAAATAAAATGTTATTTTCAACAGTCCTCAAAATATCACATTTACTCCAATTATACAGAGGTCACAATATTCTCTAAATTATTTTATGTCTCCTCAATATAATGAAAAAAAAATAGCAGGATAAACCTTTCCAAGATATATTAAAAGTATGTTAACTATGAAACATCATATAGTAAGTTTAGTAAATGGGGCCGAAAGTATCAGCATTACAGATTTATTCGAAGTTGTTAATATCCTGTAAAAGGTGTGTCTATGTATTGCCTTGCACTTCTGTCTAATCAAGTCTTCCTAATCCCCTGTAATCTAAAGGAATATATTCTGACATCTTGCTTTCCTTAGTTGTTCATAAAAATTTCCTAGAAATGCCACCAATATTGGTAACTATGGGTCAAGTCTCAAAATCCATATGGAATTTTTACACAGAGAAACATGGAAGTTGACACTTTTGTCTGAATAAGGTATTTGTAAAAGTAGAGAGTTCTGTAATGCAGCATTTGGCCCAGATTTGATAACTATTTTCCATGCAAAAGAACAGGTTACAGTGGTAAGCCAAGAGCCCATTTTATGTTTGGTGGAGCTCTGTTGCACACAAATTTGCCTTATGAGTGGTTTTATTTCAAGTTGTGTCATCACTAGAGATTGCTTTAAAGTGCCTTGAAAATATCTAGTTCCTCTGCATATTCACCTTCTTATTTTTATGTATTTCTTACCTACTTGGCCCTTACTTGCTGGCTTTGAAATCAACACTGAAATGATAAAAGCATTATCAAAACTAACTTTAGCATAGAAAGTTTTCTATAAATACTTTCTCATATTATCCTCAAGCATTTAGGTTAATGATAGAAACATATCTACAATTACAGATGGAAAAGATTCAAATGCCTTAGCCCAGCAAAAAGAACTTTATTCATAGCCATTTCTCTGTTGCTTAGACCAGTCTCTTAACTAGAACAGACTACAAAAGCAATGAGGTTAACATAATTTGAGATAGGAAAATAAATGTAAGAACTAACACTATGTATTGAACGCTGATAAAATATTGCAGCCAAAATGATATAGTTATAGAAATTATGAAATAATCAAACTTTAAGGGTAAAAGAAATGGAAAAGAACTGACTCTAACTGAAACATTCAGCCTTTCAGGAAGAGGACTACTATTGTATTAAATGCCCGTGGGCATGAAAAATATGATTATCCTTCTGTGTACTGGTTTGGAAGATTATGTATCTTTGTTTTTTTTCCATTTTACTTGGCATCCAATTGCAAACTAACTTGTAAATGCAGTGATAAAACTGTCTCAAAATGCATAATCACTTCTGGAGCTAACAGGTGACAGCAAGTGTACTACTCAGTCATGCAGCAGGATTTTGCATGAGGATCAAGTACGTATAGTAGCCTTAGACACTAATTTCCAAACAGTAGTTTAAAAAATAATTGGAGAGTAATAATAATTAAGGGGGATGCCTACCCTAAACTGTTTTCTGTTTTAGCTATGCCTGTTACTCAATACCCTTATTAGTAGGTAGAATGCATAATTCAGTATTTGAAAATTTCTCTTATATAGAAATTCAGAAAATAAGGAATATATAGGCATACATGTAGAAAATAATAACCTTTTAATCGTATCATCGAATATATCATAAAATACTTTGTAGGAAAACACTAGTATGACAACAAATGAATACTTTAATTTTTGGACGTCGACAAACACAATATTTCTGTTGAGGGAAAAAAAATAAAGAAAAAAAAAAGATAACCATAATCATGCTGTCTCCTGGATTTATTTATTTATTTATTTTTCCTTTTAAAAAATAAAGCCCGCTTCAACAGCTACTTGCACTTAGGCTTAGGGTTCTTTGATAAAGTATTCTTCTGCATTAAAAGTGTCAGTTTTGCTTTACATGAATTAACCTATTTCATGTCTTTCCAAAATGACCGACAATAATAATAGCTAAAAAGGCACATCATTTTAGTTACCAAAATTTGTACAAAGACTCAAAAGAGAAAAAGGTGTATTAATAAAATGTGCCTGTCCATTTCTTTAATTTGCTGTGTTCAGAAAAGCATTTACTCATTATAGGTCAAACAGAAATGAATATTATGTCATAAAATGAGTGAACACCTCTAATACTGTTCTTGGAGTAACAAAATACAAGTTAAATTAGATTGAGGTGTAATTTATGCCATCTACTCTAAAAATCATCAGCTAATGGAATCCAAAGCTCTTTTCAGTGCTTCTATTTAAACAAACAGCACAAGGTACTATGGCATAGTACATTCTGTAGAAAAAAATAAAACAAAACAAAATAAAATAAAATAAAATAAAATAAAATAAAATAAAATAAAATAAAATAAAATAATATAAAATAAAGATGTTTTGTAGGTTTCATAAGACCACATATGGTGACAGGATAATGCTACATGTTGAAATAGCATTAAAAATGTCATATTAGTATGACTATCCAAATGAGTTAATTAAAAGCATTTGGAAGAGACCAGGTAGAGACAGCTGTAAAAGTATAAATTGATCATTTAAAAATGGCAAAGAAAGGAAAAGCAGAAAACATTTTTCTAAAAAGTATACTGCTGTTATTATGGGCAGAAAATTATCCATTTGCAGAAAGACAGTAGGGCATTTAGACATGACTGGAAAAATTCTTGCATTCTGACGTTCAGGCTTTCAAAACTTTCAATACTTTCAGGATCTAGAATGGTACTTCAGGAGTATAATAGGCTACTGCTGATACTGAATATCAAAGAGGTATGGGGTGTGTGGTAGCACAGATCCCATTGATTTCATTACAGTTTTGTCATTGATCCCAACAGAGAACTTATAATTGGAGATGATTTGAAGCATAGAAATATGAGTTTTATATAATTTTAAGATGATGTCCTTATTTAAGGAATCCATATTTGAATTAGTGTCCTTTAGAAATCTGTGATCTAAATTCAGTGGGATGAACAACTTTTCAGTATGTTATATTGTGTTTATTGCAATCCTGTTTCCCTGGAGGTTTGCATTTCATCTTTGCTAGCAAAAAGCCACAGGTCTTGTTTAACTCCACATAACCTCAGAAATTGGAGTTGCCAAGGTTTTGTCTGGACTTTTGTGTGCAGAATAAAGTATAAACTGTATAAACTATAAACTGGTATTACAGGTGCAGCATGAAGAGTACAAGTATGGCTGAGGCCTTGAGAGTACAGGCACATAATGATATCAGAAGGCACAGGTCTATAAATACTGTAGTAGTGCTCAATTAGTTGCCACCTCTAGAGTATAACATCAACAGCTTAATTTATAGATAAAAAAGAAAACAAAGAGTAAGTACATGACATATATAAAATGTACCACATATAGTAAATTTGATATAAAGTGGAATCAAAGCCAATGAAGTAATAGTGAATAAGGAGATGGTGTTTAAAAAATATATGAAAATCTCCTAAAATAATCCAAGAGTAAGAAGGAAGATCCTAAATTTTCCCAACAATATATTCCACCTGGAAAAGAATATAGAATGAATGATGATTTGCCAATTTTATTTTATTTTATTTTTATTTTTTTTTCAGGAACAGGAATTTTGAACTTAACATCAGAGAAAAGTGGTAGATAGTGGGAAGCGTGTGTGTAACAGTTTCACCTATTTTATTAGCTGTAATAGATATTATTTGGATTATAAATATTAGTATTGTAATTGGACTACCAAGTCCTTGATTAGATTGCTAAAACTTAGACTGATATAAAAATAATTTACTGATTAAAAATCTTAATTCAGCTTATATGGTATGATTCCTCAGCACACATAATACCGAAGAGTTCCTGTTATATTTTGCAGGTTGGGTGAAAGGCAATCTGTCTCTTGGTTGGACAAAGTTTAGAAAGAAAAGCATCAGGCTTATGTGGCTAAAGATACACAAATAGTAGTTATACTCAGTTTTTGCTAACTTAATTTGCCTATACAGTTATGAAGTTTAATATTTATATGATTCCTTTTACATGACATATATTTTACCCACAAAGCTATTTATGTTATTTATGTTACTTATCTTTGAAACAATCTTTTGAATTCAAGAAATTTTATTATTACCATTCCACATATGGGGAGCAGAGATACCAGGAATACTTCTACCTACTATTTCATTAAAATGTCAAAGCTCTGTCCAAGCAAACATGTATGGTTAGAATGCAGTATGATGTGAAAATACCAGCTAGTAACCCAGCTGTGATACCATATTACTGTCTGAGTCTATTCTAATGAATGTCATGCTCATGTGACTATAATCTTTCTAGTTACAGAGCTAGCTGTCTTTCTGCAAAGCTAGATACACCCTAGAAGTCTAACAGTCAGATTGCTAAAGGTACTTAAACATATAAAAATTCAGATAAATGCCTGAGAAGAGTTTTAAGAACAACCCTCATACATACTTATCTGAGAAGAGCTGAAGATCACAGAAAAGTCTGTTTGGTATAAAGAAGAAATATAAGCTTCTGTTCCTCAGTTTCTTAGTGCTTTAATAGCTGAACTGTCCTTTCCTGTTTACATGAAATGATGATCAGGGATATATATTTTCACATTAAATTAATCCCTCACACTCAGATGACAAGCATTTATTTAAACTTTATTTTCAACAACAGCACTGAAACAATGCACTGTTTGGAGCAATGGTAGACACATTTGTCAGTGTGCATAGAAAAACAAAACAAAACAAAACAAAATAAAATACAATAAGGAATCTGGCTTCCACTTTTCCTTCTTTTATTTCTCTTGTCAGTTACAAACACAAGCAGATAAATCTAAATGCAGACAGAACAGAACGGATGATCAAGGAAAGACAAGCAGTCGTCAAGTTAAAACTCAGATAGATTCAGATTTCATATAGGAACTCACTTCCCTAATGACTTTAAGTAAACCTTTGATTTTTTTAAATTTTTTTATTATTATTTTTTTTACGTTTATTGTCATGAAGCAAAGCTTTGTGCATTGCTTGAGCCCACTTCTGTTAACATGAAAAGGTAATTTTGCACAGAAAGGCTTTAACAGTAGAGTTAACTTCATTTGAACTTGAAAACAGAGTCTGGCATGACAGTTACAGCTGGGTCAAATACCCTAAGTGGAAGAATTTATTTACTTTTTGAAACTGAATATCAGCTTTTGTTCTTCGTATTTATTTTTGAGATCATTTAGGCAATAGATGCAATTCATAGGTGGTAGAAATAGATCTACAGAAGAAACTTCTAATGTATTCACAACATCAGCTAATTGTAATGAGATCTTTATGCCACACATTAGGAAGTAAGCCAGTGCAAGTTGACTCATAGGAAACTATTTCAGAGTAGAGTCTGGTTTAGCATAATAATAAAGGGATTTGTCATTCTCTGAAAAAAAAAGAAAAAAGCTCTTATACTAGCTCTTATACTAATGCTAATAATAGCTGAAAAGACAGATAAAACTATGTTAAAAAAAAAAAGCTTTTGATCTTAGGGACTCCATTTTTTTTTTTTGGGGGGGGGGGGGGGAATGTAAAAGAGGAATGGAGAAGACTGCATCTATATCTGCACTTTATTCTTTGTTTATGGGACTGGCAATTACAGAAAAAGGGTCCAAATTTTCTCTTTTGAAAAAAAATGAATTGAATCAGATAGGATAAACAATTTCACTAATTTCCATTTATAATCTCAAAGCTGTGT
Organism: Anser anser; assembly: GCF_964211835.1. Classification (NCBI taxonomy): domain Eukaryota; kingdom Metazoa; phylum Chordata; class Aves; order Anseriformes; family Anatidae; genus Anser; species Anser anser. Next base: position 175,641,778 of record NC_139720.1, on the reverse strand, counting down.
CTTAATGGAAATTCTGTAGGATAAAAGCAAAATACAGAACAGAAGACATGAAAAAGCCTTTAATTTACATAAGTGTTGTTATTTACTTCGTACTGTTAAGGTAACTCAAAAGAAAAAAAAACAAAACAGAATCACTACAACTTGGAAGCTGACATTCTGTGAAATTTCTGTCACAGAAAACTGATCTAATGAGATCACCATTTGTTGAAAAAAAAAAAAAAAAAAAGGAAGCTGTGGTTAACTAACGTAACTCACTGCTTCTGGTCTGAAGCAAATAGGTGTCACTTCCAAAATTCAATTCAGTGTCTATCTCCTTTCTGAACTTTTTCTCCACAGTAAGAGGTTTGATCAAAGAATGCCTGAAGGTGACAGTTAATGGTGATTTCTACCTCAGAATGAGAAGAACAAGGTAAAAAATAACATACATATATATATATATATATTTCAAACAGAGTAGATGAATTTGGGCAACTAAATAGGCATCAGAGGAATTTCAGCAGTGGAAAATTTTATAAATTTAACAAGTTCTGTTCTGCTTTTAGCATCACTCAAATCTAGCTTGCTTCTAACTTGTTCCACAGTTTTCCTTTAAATACTTGTATGAGATAAATATTAAGTAAACTTAGATAGGATGCTGTTTGTATTCAGAATAAAAGAACTTCTAAACTGTATGTTACTTAGATCATACAGCAATTCAATGTCACATCAATTTCATGCAGATGTTCCATAATAGGAGAGTAAAGATTAAACTTGTTTAGAATTGTGTTTAGTCTGTTGGCATTCCATTGGTGATAATAATGAAAAGAGATGAAAAGCTGTAAGAACAGCTTATTATTAAGAACAAGAACAGAATATTATCATGTGCATTTAGGAATACGGTTAAAATCAATGTTTATTATACTTGTATCTAAATACACATGAGAAGAGATATGCAAAGAAACAGACAGTAGCTGACAGTAGTTCTGGGACAAATCAAGCAGCATGATTTGATTGTTAAAGTTTAGATCATTGATTCTCAAAGAAGTTGAGAATGACAGAAAACAGCATATATAGAGAAAGCCAAACTTTCTAGATAAAACAGTATTTTAGCTCCTCCAGAACACAGAGAAACATCTCAATTTACAGTTACTTTGCTGAAACTAAGTTTGCAAGCTAATTAAGATGATTAGCAGTAATTAAAATTGTGTCCCCCATCTCACATTAGTGGCAATTAGATTGTTTTTCATAGCTATAAAGCTTTACATGCATGATTGGGCCTTAGTTTTAAATACAGGCTGGTGGAGAGGGAAAGATTACTTTCTGGAGGATTGTCTGAAGACATACAGATCAAAAGTAGATAGTGTTTCCAAAATGCTGAGAAATGCTGAAATTAATCTTGAAAGTTTTGGGAACTTTGTTAATTGGCTGATCAAGTTGTAAAAAGCTGAGCATTTGCTGAAAGAACAATAAGCTAGTACCCTTACAAGTTTATCCTTGGTTAATATAGTCTGGGAAGAGTGCAGGAACATAATATGACATTGCTGTCTAACAAAACTGTACTCCAAGCTGGTGGTGTAAGCAGTGTAAGCTGGTGGTGTAAGGTGTAAGCTAGTGGTGTTTTGTACTGTTATGTCCAGTAAATTTCTTCCTCAGAGGAAAAAACAAAGAGTATTAAAATCTTTAATCAAACATCTGCTTTCTCGATACTTTGGAATTGACCCTACAGGGATATTTGAAGAAAGGACTATTAAATTCTTATTCAAGTTTTATTTCACTGAACAGCACAGGTTTGGGTTCTTCCCCATAAGTAATAATTATTTTTCTTTGATTTTTCTGTCTCCATGGTAACTCCTTTCTTGAGAATCTCTTTCTCCTTTTCCTTGGGAAAGCCCAGATATGATCACTACCCTGAAAACCATGTAAATTATTAATTTAATACATTTTTTACAGTCTTTATTAACAGGTAGAAACCTTCTCCTCTTTCACTTAATTGAATACTTGAGTCTGAAGGAGACAGAAAATACATTACCTCTGCAAGTGTCTACTCAGTCATGTCTTCTGGGCTAATTCCTGTTTTTCTATACAGTAATTAAAACTATAGCTCCTCATGCTCAATTTATCAGTGTAGTAAAAATCAGTTTCAGCTAATTTCCATTTTTTGAGAAGCTTTTAATTTTTTTTTCCTATTTCTTTTTGCTTGAATAAGTTTTAACTATAATGCAAGCATGGTTACAGGAAATTAAGGCTTTACTAAAACACTGTGGAGCAGAGTTATAGTTAATTTTGTGTCATTTTTTCTGTTCTATGTTTTCAATGTTTTGAAAAAATAAACAGACTGAGACTTGATATACAAGCTAAATATTTGGATGAGGTTGTTCATTTAATTGCCTTAGCTATTACAAAGTTATAAAACATGAAAGGAATCTATTTGAATACCATTTTTTCTCTGAAGTATTTTGTTTCATGAAATTATTTTAAAGGATGCATAACTTAAATAGAAACTTTTGAACTTAATGAGAACAAAAATATTTCCCTAAATTTGATGAACAACAACAAATATAGGGAAAAGAAAAAAAAAAGGTGGAAAACTCAAATTTTATTTTCCATATCTCCAACATTCATTTCAAAAGTTCATGTTAAATGCAACACTTGGTATAGCTCTATATTAAATTCATCCCATTGCTTTAATGTCTAGATATCAAGTTAGATATCAATATTTGTCTTGTTATTATTTCTTTGTTTATTTTTAAACAACTCATGCAGTGGTTTGGGGGGGGGACGGGGGACACGACACACTTCTAAGCAAATAAGCAGGTCTTAGCCCTGCCACCCAAATGCTTATTTATTTATTATTTCCTCAATAAGAAAATAAATAAATAATGGTCAAATTTCAGCTCTGAATTGCCTAACAAAAGAAACTATGATGTCTTGAAACTTGTTTATTCTGAATTGTTTATTTTGACCAATCACTTTGTTAAGACCATTCTACAAACAATTATTTAGCATTTTCAATTCAATAAGTTTTCCTTTGGTATGTTAGTTTTATGGTTTAGAGAACTTTTTCCAACATTTTTTTCTTCTTCACAGACTCCTCCTTTGAGCCATTTTTCAGAAGATAGCTCCATGAGTTCAGAATAAAATCAGCTAACAGAAACAAGGCTTTGCTTTGTCTTAATTGTTACTTCTGGCACACATAGCTGCCTGGGTTCTGTCTTTGGCCTCCAGATATTTGACTAGACTCTTGGATGCATAAGTACAGTCAAGTATGTGGAATTTTACTCCAAGATAAATAACAGGCTGGACAGGACAGTTAAACTAATCAAAGCAAGGTGTTGAAGGGAACGTGGGAAGACAAGTTTGATTTCATTCAGGACTCCAGACTCCAAGTTGGCAGTGGACACTTTTCCCTAGTATTGAGTTATAAAGCTCTGGTGCGGTAAGGAACTAATGTCAAACCAATCCATTCATTCCATGCTAAAACCTCCTATTTCTTCCTCTTTCCACCACCACACTAGTAGTTATTAAAAATTCTTAGATCATCCTCATATTTCTATCCTTAATTAACACAAAAAAGGCTGAAAACACTATCTTACTGCCATCCCATCTAAGTTTGCTTATAGTATGAATTAGAATAAGACCTCAGTCTCCTAAAGGAGCATGCTAACCAGCAAGTTATTAAGTCATTTTTGCTTTGCTGCAGTGAATATTAGATCAAATGCAAAATCTTATAATGGTGAAATTTAAAGCATGCCATCACCACAAATAACTTGAAGCACCATGGTTAAAATAGCTCAGTGGCTAAGACATTCTGCTGAGTAGGAAAAGCATTAAGAGGAATATATTCCAGGTCTTTTTCTTTTTTTCCCTTTCCTAACGACAAGCCCATTTTTTATTTTATTTTATTATTTTATTTTATTTTATTTTATTTTATTTTATTTTATTTTATTTTATTTTATTTTATTTTATTTTATTTTATTTTATTTTATTTTATTTTATTTTATTTTATTTTATTTTATTTTATTTTATTTTATTTATTTTATTTTATTTATTTTATTTTATTTTATTTTATTTTATTTTTAAATCCAAATTACATACCACTGATAAAGTACTCAGGGCAGCACCTAGATTAGAACATCTCGCTGAACAATCTGAGACACTCTGCCAGCTGAAACTCAGAAGAATGTTTTTGTTTATAGCTTGAATAATATAGAGATGTTGCACAACTAGATTTCTGGCAGAAAATGCCTTTCAGGGAGCCAACAGGGCAAAAGTCGATGGTGGAGTGTCACAAGATTGTGTAGGGTGTAGAAGACCAAATCTGCTGAGGTCATATTCTTCCTGTCTTGTGGGAGGAGTCCTTAGCGTGCACATCTGTTGCATTGTTGCCCAACAGGGCAGGACATGGAGGTGCTAGTCAAGAGCTGGCTAAACCTGAGGCAGCAGTGTGCCCAGGTAACCAAGAAGAAAAATGGCATCCTGGCTTGCATCAGAAATAGTGTGGCCAGCAGGACTAGAGAAGTGATTGTCCCTCTGTACTCAGCGCTGGTGAGATGAAATCTTAAAAACTGTGTTCACTTTCGGGCCCCTTACTACAAGAAGAATATTGTGTTGCTGGAATGCATTCAGAGAACAGGTAGAAAGCTGGTGAAGGGACCACAAAACAAGAGTTATGAGGAGTGGCTGACAGAACTAGGGTTGTTTAGTCTTGAGAAATTGCATGACATTCAGCAAGGCTAAATGCCAGGTGATTCACTTGAGTCATAACAACCCCATGCAGTGGTATAGGCTAGGGGAAGAGTGGCTGGAAAGTTGCCCAGAAGAAAAGGACCTGGATGTGTCTGTCAACAACCAGACAAACATGAACCGGTGGTGTGCCCAGGTGGCCAAGAAGGCCAAAGGCATCCTGGCTTGTATCAGAACTAGTGTGGCCATCAGGACTAGGGGAGTTATTGTCCCTCTGTGCTTGGCACTGGTGAGACCACACCTTGAGCAGTGTGTTCATTTTGGGAACCCTCATTACAAGAAGGATATTGAGTTGCTCTATCATGTGCAGACAAGAGCAACAAAGCTGGTGAAGGGAATAGAAAGCAAGACACATGAGGAGTGACTGGGGGAACTGGGTCTGTTTAGTCTAGAGAAAGGAGGCTGAGAGGAGACTTCATCACCTGAAAGGAGATTGCAGCCAGGAGGATGCCAGTGTCTTTTCTCAGGTGACAAGTGACAAGATGTAAGAAAATGGCTTCAAGTAACCCCAGAGGACATCTAGATTAGATATTAAGAATAATTTATTCATGGGAAGGGTGGTTAGGCATTGGAACAGGCTGTCCATGGAAGTGGTAGTCACCATCCCTGGAGGCATGTAAGAGACATGTGGACGTGGCACTTAGGGATATGACTTAGTGGAGGACGTGTAGTAGTTTTCCAATCTAAATGATTTTATGATTATGCTAAGGTTTTGTTTTTAAGACATTTGGAGTAGTCCAAAACAGACAAGAATCATACTACAAGTTTTTTTGTGTGATGATCAAATTTCAGTGCTCACATTTACTCCTTGGACATCTTTTATTCAAATAGTTGCAAGTGAAAGAGGGAGCAGTTAAAATGATGTTTGTATCTGTATAATGACCATCCACATATTAGATTCTTCTTCCGTTTTCATCCTCACCAGCAGAAGACATTACATCTAACTATATATTCAGGTGACTTTGCCTCCCTTTAAGTTCATTCATATGGCTGTAGTTTCCCAAAAGTCTAGACCGTATGTTTTGTTTTGAAAATAGCACCGCTGGTGGCATTCACTTTGAAGTTAAGATGTTGAAACATAGCTGACTGTATGCAAGCATCTTTATATGAGCTAGTAAATCAAAGTTCATTGAGTCCAACTCCTGGGTCCCCAAAGGACCACTTCCCCCCACCCCACCCTCCCCCCCCAAAAAAATAAATCAGATCATGGAAACAAAAAATATAAGAATAAAAATAAATAAATAAATAAATAAATAAATAAATAAATAAATAATCCAAATGAAAAAGCTTCTTTCATTCTCCTAAATGTCCTAAATGTAAATGGCCAACGACACTTGAAACATTTTCTAGTATTACAGATAAAGTAAATTCACAAAGCAGGGAAGTCATGGGCTTCCAAATGGTTTACTCAAGCTCATGCATCTGAAATAGCCTATGTGGAGAAAACCATGGCCCAAGTCAGTGACATACGCTGAAAACATTTTAGATGATAAGCTGCAAAGGGTTTGATTAATTTGTCTTAACAAAGGTGTTTAGTGAAATGTGAGATGTCGTATGGGTTCCCATCGGCTCTCCAGGTTCCATTCCAAGAAGGAAAGAACTGTTCCTTCAGTTCCATGTAATATCTGACAGCTCATGTGGATGTTGGGTACATCTCAGTCATCATTAGATATGTATACTTAGATTACTGAAATCAAACCATAGGTATCTGTATCTGCCTCAGTTGAATAACTCTACGTAATATCAGTGCTATAAAAGGGAATTTATAGATGGTTAGTTATCTTATGTACACTGCTTACACAGGTAAGACTCCTAAGCATGTGCCAAATCCTATTTGTTATGCCTGTATTATGTATATTTCCTCTATCTTGAGAAAGGTTGTCAACTTAACTTAAAAGCTAAGTTGGAACTTAAAAGTTGTTAATTTTTTTGGAAAACAAACAAACACAATATATAATCTATACTATAAAATATTGCAAAAAGTGAACCGTAGATATGAGTAGTTAATTTAAATCTCCCACTAACTGCATACAGTAGTAAATAATGGTTCTGTTTATAAAATATCTTTGATTTTCCTTCACACTTGTTTGTTTTATTTAGTGCTACTTACAAATTGAAGGAGCTGTATTCACCACATTTGTAGAACTGAATCAGTAGGTTGAGAAATTGTGTTGCAATGGAATGTTATTAGGATACTAAAAACTGATTTGGTCTGTGAATTTTTAGATAAAAGAAAATTCAAATATGACTTAATGGAACTAAAAATTAAAATGAATCAAAATACTTATTTTTCACTTTTACACACAATATTTGTAAACCATCCAGAGTGAAAAAGAAGCAATGGTGGAGAGGTGTGCTTTAAAGCTGGAAAGTTGGTCTTAAAAAAGAGAGAGAAAAAATCTGATTTTCAACTTCCTAAAACCTGAGGTAAAATCATAGTTTACAATTTATTTGGGAAGGCAAAATATTAATTAAAAAGAAATCTAAAAACATCTATACAGTTATAATGAGTTGATAAAATCACCAGTATATTCTCTTCAAATGAAGTATGATAGCATATTTGCATAGTTCTATGCTGGTGCTTCTTAAGATGCTGGTGTATTTATTTATCTTTTTATTTATTTGTTGCTTTTTGGTATTTGCCTCTGAATGAAATTAGTGTTGCTTTGAGAAATAGATATGCTTTTTCAATCAACGTATTTTTCCAGCTCTGGGGCAAGAATCTCAACTGGTGTCAGTCTCAGTTGTTCTCATGAAATCAAGTATAACATTAAATACAGATGAACACGCATCAGCATGGTCTCCATCTCTCTCTCTTTCACAGACACACTAGAATATATTAAAATTAGCTTTCATAGAATCATAGATCTGTAAAAGACCTAAAATAGTTGTTAGTTCTTTTTGTTTGTTTGTTTTTCCCAAAGAAATATATCAATATATCATTGTTGGTGAATGTTGTCTGAGAATTGAGTAGTTGATTTCTTAGTGCCTCCATAACCTCCCTAGACATGATTTCAGAGCTTTATCATCTTGTCTTTTTTTTTTTTCTTTTTCCAATGACACTGATGACTCAAGACTATGATCTTCTGCATTCTTATCTCTTGTTCTGCAGAACTTCTAGCTAGTTTTTTGCTCTCCATACCTACACAGTTATTTCTGCCTAAAAGTAACATATTTCAGGTAAGTTATAAAATCATGTAAAATGTCACCTTATTACTCAGGTTTTTTAATATTTCAAAATCATTTTGAATTTTATTCCTGTCCTCCAGTATGCTTGCAGCTTATCCTAACTTGAAATCATCTGCAAAACTAGTTGTCATATGCACTATTTAAGGTCATTAAGTCAGGTACTGTATAGCATCTGGCCTGGAGAACTTCATTTGATAAATCCTTCAGTTTTAACAGCAAAAAAATAGTATTCTCTTCCTGTATATTTCAAATTAGTTTTGAAATCATATTTTCACACACACATTTAGCTAATATATTTATATATTGTATATATATAATACATACATAGTATATATGTATATAAATATATATAGTATATATATAATATAATACATATATAAATATTTTTTTTAGCCTGCATGTGATGCTGTCATGAGAATGTCAAAAGCTTTACTGAAGCCAAATATACTGTTCTAATATGTCACTTCCTTTTTGACTGTAAGGCCTATTACATTATCCTAGGAAGAATTAGATTGTTTTGACATGATTTGCTCTTGACTAATCCATGTTGGCTGATACTTACTGCAGGTCTAAAGTGCACTGACTAAAAAGCTGTGAGTTGTGAAATCAGAAGAGAGCTTATAATAAGATGATATTGCTTTATATATCTGCTGTTTCTCTCAGTATGGTTTAGAAAATGTTATCCATTCCAGGGATTTTGTGATGAAAAATGTCATTTGACATTAATTTTTGGTTAAATTGATTTGTTCTATTGAACTGATACAAAGGAACAGAGAATAGTTTTAAATTACTTGGAAAGCTGAATGATCTTTTTGCTTAATCATCACAGTAATCTGAAATGAAGCTAGTAGCACTGTTTGCTTTGTTAAGGTGACAGGAATTTTATTAAATGATTGTTGAATTTTTAAATTACATATATGCCAGGGTGGCAATGACTTAGGGAAAATCAAAAAAAAAGGTGGGGGGGGAAGCGGGAGAAAAAAATCCGTTTCACAAACATAATTATTTCAGTTATCTGCAAGTATGTCTTTTTTCTTTGTCAGTTCATGAACTTAAACAATGTCAAAAATATTATTTGTTTCATGGTTTCACCGTATCAATGTGTGAACTAATAACCAAGGGACTATTGTATTTGTAAGAATGTATTAATTTCTGGCTTCTCATAAACACAACTGTTTTCTATGCACTGTAGATGCATAGAAAATGAACTATTTAATCTAAAGAAAAGAAACCACTCATTCAGTCAGTTTCTGTCTGTCTTGGAGCAATAAGCATGTAGCAATACACATGTAGCTTTTCCATTTCTCTATTTTTATTTTTTATTTTTATTAAAAAAAAAAATGCCTAGAGTCATGCAGACATTGTTGGCCTGTGTACATGTCTGTACATGAATGCCCACATACATGCATCAATTTACTTATGACAATTCTTTTTTCCAGTAATGTATAAAATAGTTTTCATCTTCTTCCTTAAGTTGAACACTTATTTTACAACGTCATTTGTTATTCTGTCTCCTAGTCATTTGTAGTACTTTACCAGTAGTACATATATAAATTGTCACATTTATTTGGATTAAAAACAGTTCAGGAAGAGAAGTTTTCCTAATTTCAAAGTATATGAATGGAGTACTTACAGCAGAAATTCAGTAGTAATCATATTTTTTCTTGTCCATAAGCATCATGAACAGGTTATATCTTATTCTTTCATGTTGTTCATGTATGAACTAGTTTTTTGTACAGTTATTATCAAGTACTGGGCTAACTGTCACAGTATTAATATCAAAGGTTTTGTGTGAGACTAATTTAGAGTTCTTAACTGGTGTGTGTCAGATAGCTCCATAAATTATCCATTAATAGGTAAAAAATACTAAGTAGAGGGGAGTTTCTGACCAGTGACCTTCGTGTATCCTTTTGTCAAGATTGCAGAACATATTTTTTTTTTGTTGTTTTTTTTTGTTTTTCTATATGCTCCGAATGATCAAAATGGGAAAATGAACTCAGAAGTTCATTTTCATTGTTTTTGTCTTGCAAGAAATAACCTTTAAATATAAGTAGCAAGTACAAGGGCCCTTGAGAACATTCTCACCCTTCCTGGGGATTTGTTGGCCTGCAAAAAAATGGCCTTGTCTATATCTGTTATATGCATTCTGACTTTCTCTATATAATGTGATAGACAAGAGATAAGAACTGGGAGAGAAGAGGTAGCTGAAAGCCTCCAGAATGCACTCCTGTATTCCATGCAAAGATTTACCAATATGAATGTGTAGGGAAGAAAGGTTAATTCCCTCCTGTTAGTGGCTGCGGCTTTTTGCTCCTGTATGAGCATTTCTGCATGGATGTATAGCCTATTCAGGTTAAAGCAAGGTTATATCTGCACTGTTCCTGCTCCCTTGAGCACAGGAGTACGGTATTACAATTTCAGAGGTACAGCACAAAACTAAACTTCATGGGTCACTTCATATGTTTTCACCATAGTAACCAATAAATTGGTCATGAATTACAAATATTGTAATCCTATCAAAATTCGTTGATAAGCTTCTGTATGAAATTTTGCTTTTCTGCCTGTTTGATCGAGTAAATCTCAGCTACTCAAACATTCATGGAAAATAAACATGAAAAGGTGTAAAGTCTGCCTGAACTGAACTCTGGTCTAGAATCTCAAGAAAGAACTCCATTTCTATTTTCTTTACAATTCATCCAGTTTTAGAAACAAAGCTAAAGTTCATGCAGCTTTCAGCTGCCAGCATTTCTGCTAAACCAGTAGCTTTAAGAAACCCCGGGGAATGTCACACACAGGGAGAAAACACTCAGGAGTTTTAAATTATGTCTTTGTTTACCATACGCCAGTCTTTCCTTGAAAACATAGGTCATATTAAGCTTTTTTAGGTCTCCTGTTTTTATCTCTCATCTGGAAAAGAAAGTAAAAATCCCCCTCAAAGCTATACATAGAGAACAGATACTAGAAAGGACAAAAAGTCTGTCAAAACAGGCTGAACCTCTAATATTTTTGCTAATACACACGATTAACCTTAATTTCATGTGTTGATTTCCTTATGCAATGCTAACAGAAGAAGACATAGGGTGGGATAGTTTTCCACTGAACCCTGCTCCTTTTTCTCTTTAAGGGTCAGTTTATTAAGGTATCTTTAGATGGGTGCAAAGCGACTCTGCAAGTGGTGTATGCACAACATAAAAAATAAAAAGCAATTTTTTATTTCAGTGCACACAAAATGTAGCTAAGATTTAATTATCTATTATGCAAGTATTAGTTTGCTCACTAGTGCTCTTAAAGAACATAAAAAAACAAAGCACACCTCTGCTGACCACAGGAACATCAGTCAGGAGGGGCAGGGGTGGCTTTCATTGTTCCTTGAATGGGTCCTCAGTATCAATGAGTTGCCAATTCCCAACCACACTGCCATCCCTGGTGACACTGTTGGCTTGACCAAAAGCACCAGTGATCACCAGCTACAGAGTTAACCTTCACAGTTTTTTGTTTAGTATTTTAAATGTTTCCATGCTGGTGATTTTCTCCTTGAATGCTTGAGATACTAATGATCTTGTCTCGATAGTGTTATGTCTGGCAGTATTTTTTTCTTTTATTCTTTCTGAATATTTTCTCACTGCTCTCTCTCATAACTTAATGATTTTCTCAGTAATTGAAGGCAAGTTTTTGCTGCTGGGCAGGTCAGAGCTGGTCCTTAGACCCTTTGTAACAGGGTGCAGAGCCCAATGGAAGAAGTGTTTGCAGAAGTGTTTGCAGAGATTGAGAGTTACAAGCTTTATAATTGATATTTCCCTAAGTGAAAAGTCACCGCATACATAAAAAGCAATCAATATATAAGCAGTTTATAGCCACACTGACCAATTCACAGCACCCAAAGGCAGGGACTGAGAGAACAAAGTACTGCCCTCTGTAGGAGAAGATGAGGTTCAAGCCAATCTAAGGAAAAAGTCCATGGGATGGATAAAGTCCCAAGGGAACTGTCAGATGCAATTGCTAAGCCACTATTTATCATATTTGAAAAGTCATGGCAGCCCAGTCTGCATAACCCCCTTTTTAAAAGGGAAAAAAGGAAGACCCAGGGAACTACAGGCCAGTCAGTCTCACCTTTGTGCCCAGCAAGATCATGGAGCAGATCGTCCTGGAAACCATGCTAAGACACTTAGAGAAAAGGTAGGTGATTGACGAGCAGCTGTGTGGTACTTAGCTGCCTACTGAGGCTAAACCACAAAAATTGGTGGCAGCCAACATGGTTGCATTAAGGTCAAAGCATGGTTGACAAATATGGTGGCCTTTACAACAGGGTTACAGTGTTGGTGGATAAGGGAAGAGCAACTGACATCATCTACCTGGATTTATGCAAAGTATTTATTTGACACTGTCCTGCACAACACCCTTGTCTCTAAATTAGAGAGACATGGATTTGACAGATGTACCACTTGGTGGATAAGGAATTAGCAGTATCATCACATTCAAAGAGTTGAGGTCAATGGTTTGATGTCCAGGTGGAGACCCGTGATGAGTGGTATGCCTCTAGAGTCAGTTTCAGGACTGGTTTTATTTAACATCTTTTTCAGAGACATGGACAGGGGGATTGAGTGTACCTTCAGAAAGTTTGCCAATGACACCAAGCTATTTCATGCAGTCAACATGCTGGAGGGAAGGGATGCCATCCAGAGGGACCTTGACAGGCTTGAGAGGTGGGCCTGTGCAAACCTCATGAAGTTCAAAAAGGCCAAGTGCTAGGTCTTGCACCTGGGTCAGGGCAATCCCAAGCATGAATGCAGGCTGGGTAATGAGTGTATTGAGAGATGCCCTGAGGAGAAGGACTTGGGAATGTTGGTTGATGAAAAACTCAACATGAGCTGGCAATATGCACTAGCAGCCTAGAAAGCCAATTGTATCCTAGGCTGCACCAAAAGAAACGTGGCCAAAAGGTTATTGTGTGTCCAAAAGGAGGTGATTGTCCCCCTCTACTCTGCTCTCATGAGACCCCACCTGGAGTGCTGCCTTCAGCTCTGGGGCCACCAGTGTAAGAAAGATGTGGATTTGTTAGATCAAGTACAGAGGAGGGCCACAAAGATGATCAAGGGGCTGGAACACCTTGCCTACAAAGACAGGCTGAGAGAGCTGGGGTTATTCAGCCTGGAGAAGAGAAGGCTCAGGGGAGACCTCCTTACGGCCTTCCAGTACCTAAACAGTGACCAAAAGAAAGCTGTAGAGGGACTCTTTTTCAGGCAGTATAGTGATAGAATGATAGTATAGTGATATAATGATATAACAAAGGGTAATGATTTTAGACTAAAAGAGAATCAATTCACATTAGATACTAGAGAGAAATTCTTTACTCTGGGGATGGCGAGGCACTGGAACAGCTTGCCCAGAGAAGTTGTGGAGAAGTTGCCTCATCCCTGGGAGTGTTCAAAGCCAGACTGGATGTGGCTTTGAGCAATCTGATCTAATGGGAGGTATCCCTGCCCATGGCAGGGGGTTTGGAACTAGGTGATCTTTAAGGTCCCTTCCAAACCAAATCATTCTATGATTCTATAAACGTTATAAAATGAAAGCTGCACTTTCCTCCATTAAATCTGCAAACTCCATAAGTACCTATTGAAAAAAGAAAGCTTGAAATTTGTATACTTTTATTAGTTAGTGCTTACAGATTCAAAGTGATAAGTTCTGCTACATTTTTTTGATATATTAGAAGAAATATCATATTTGTAGATAAAGTGAATAAATTTCTGACAGATCATGTAAAATCTTTATGAGGTGGGAAAGAGTTGACAACAGCCAAATTTTAGTGTTTATTTGATGTTTTATTATTTATACAAAAGTGTTTGTATTTGTATAGTAATAAAAGGAAAAAAGAACAAAACATAACTACTCTAAAGTATATTTTTTACAGAGAAAAGGAGATCACAGAATGACATAGGAAAATGAAATAAAAAATCTGACAATTCTCTCTAGCTAAGCATTATGACAAGCTCAAATTGTTTAGATTTGGCAAATATAAAAAATATTTTTACAATTGTATTTGCAATTCTGCTATGATAAGCATGAAGCATTCAATGATGGATACTTTAGTTGCTGCTTGTTTCAAGGGTCAACACTAGAAAATCAAACAGGAATTTTTTTCAGACTTTGCTTTTGCATATTTTCAATTGCTTTGTAACTGGTGACACAGCTATTTGTAACTACAGTAAACCATGAATGTAATCCCCTTGAGATAAACCAAACTCTTGAACATTAAAGTAAAATTTTATTTTATGTAAATCTAATTTCCTCTTGTTATTAATAATGTTTATAGGCTACTGAGGAAGGCTCACATTCCTCCGTACAAATGATAAGATTTTTTTAAAAAGTTTTATTCTCAAAATGATTATATAAGCTAACCACAAGAGATTGTCTTATATAAAGATCCTAGTCTTAAATTGGTAGAATATAAGTTTGCAAATGTTCTGTCAGATCACTAGTATACTTTTCCTAGTACAAATTGTAGCTGATAGATAACTAAACATATGGCTCATTTGTTCGCCTCACTGATTTTATTATCCTCACTTTTGCAAATGTAGCATGTTGCATCAAATTACTCTTAATCATCTTCCAGTTAACGGCATACACCTTCCCAGTTCAAGTTACAAACCTCATCTTGACTGCCTGCTTTGAACTGAAGAATGCTGTAATTCTGACTGATGAATATAATACAATATAATAACTTTTTTCTAGGAAGAATAATGTACAGTACCACGTGTGCTAGTAAAGCCATACTGACCAAGCTTTATTATAATGAAAGCATACAGCTGCCTCAGACTGCCCTGGAGCTCAGTGCTCAGTCCACTATTCTTTATCATTTCTGTACTATTTTAGTGAGAGCAGTTAGATCCACATGGAGGTATAGATACAGATATAGATACCTGAAGTCAGAGTTTTCTTGTTCACTGTGGTCAAATATCTATCAACCACACAGCTGAAGCTTTGACAGCACACATCTGACGCAACCGTTTTTCTATCTAGAGGATTCTTATTTTACCTTTTTTCTAGAGGCAAAAGGACTGCAAACTTCAAAATGGTGGTTAATTAGCTGTACAACTATCATCTGCATCAACTTAAGTGACTATAATGAATTCCTACATGTATTAATCAGGAGCATGCATATGACTTAAAACTTTAGGGAACTTAAAACTAGAACTCCAAATAGGACCAAGGGATACCCATCCTTATGGTCTCTTTGAGAGTTCACATGTAGATAAACTCAACTTCACAATTGCTACTGCCTTCCAGGATAACTTCTTGTGGCAGGGAGAACAGAAAAAGGGCGGCAAAATCCTGAGGAGGGGAGGAAGGGAAACGTATGAACGAAAGCTTCCTTTTATAATGCAGACTAAAAAAAAATATTTAATGTTATTAATGTTGGTGCTCTTGTATTTACGTGGATCATACTGTTTGGGCAAATATCAAGTGCTATTATTTCGGAATAATAATTAAAAAAGCCTCATGTTTTGAGGCTCTGGGTTTCACATATTTGGATCTTCAAGCATTTATCTGCTAGAATTTCTGTATTCTACCTGTTTTCAAAACACTAATTTCTTTCTCCCTCTTTATTGGAACTTGTTTACTAAATCTTGGAAAAAAACACATATTTATGCAATTGCTATGTTGAACTCCTCTCCGTTCCACAGGGGTGAGACCCTATATATCCATATGACCAGAAATCTTGGATAATTCTTTAAGAGTCACTCATTAACAAGTTAAAGGTAGACTTCAAAGATGTGTGTGGACAAGAATAAAAAATGCTTGTTCAAAGGAGCCATCACAGGAAGTGATTTCAACATGTTACCAAAGTTCCTTTTTTATCTCATATGCAGCATAGTTTTCCATCAGGCTTGATGTTGCAGATTACTTTGTTGGTTAGTCTAAGTGACATCTTTCCTACCCTCTACACCCTCTGTTTAACTGATAAGCTGTAGTTAACTTTACTGCATTTAAACTCATGAGGTGTTCGTACTGTATGGTTATCCTTTATTTCTCACTATGCCCATTCTTCTTAGAGCTGACTACCTCACAGAAATTATTCCATGTGTCATGCTTATTAATATGAAAGATTGTACTACCTAGTTCTTGTAGTGTTTTATATATATGTATATATTTACTTGTTTCATTAAAGAGGAAAAAAAAGCACACACCCACAATTCTATCACATGAAGAAAAATCACTGTCATCATCAGAAAGAAAATTGAAACTGTTCCAAGATGACTGCATCATCTGAACCCAGACTAGCCTTAAATGTCCTTTCATCGCTGAAAGAGATTCTGCCAGCTATATCGTTAAACCATTACCGTACACTAAAATCACTGAATTCTTTGCTGTAGACTTTGTAGATGCCACAAGTTACCATTATTTCAAAAGACAATTTAATGCACTGGGACTAGTGCTCATTATGATCCCAGTAATAAAGGCATTCTGACTCTGCAAGGTATTTCTTAAAATAACATATATTGGCACTAACACCAGAAGGAAAAGGAGGACAGTATAAATAATCTTACTTCTCTTCAGATGAAGTAGTAGTGCAGCATCAGACAGACCTCCAAGCAGTGAACGCCACACCATTTAGATCCTGTCCATGGAAAGGTTTACTGCCATTTTTTTAATTATTATTATTACTTTTTATTATTATTATTATTTTTAAGAGCTCTTACAGGATGTGGTATTGTTGCTCCTGTACTCTTTTTCATGATTTTTCTAATCACCTGTAGTGAGGTTAACTGGAAGACTGTTATACATTGTGTAGTAAGAGTATGAGGTGTAATTTCCTGTCACATTATGTGTAAGTCCTATCACAGATATAAAACCTGTCACCTCTGTGAAAGGTAAAACATCAAAAATAAATATTTAAAATTAGTCACTGGGGTTTGCCTTTGAAGTTATTCTATCCATATCTCCTATAAACAGACAAAATTAAAAAAATAATCAATGTAGATCTACCCATGTAGATCAAAATAATCAACATAGATCAATGTTGCTTAGCATTTTCAATGGGAGGAAATAAACCCATACAAAGCATTATTCCCATTCCGATTAAACTCATACAGAGTATTATTCCCTTGGACATGCTGAATGGTGTTTTTTTTTTTTTTTTTTTTTTTTCCCAAAATTGAGCCTATACAACTAATTTAGATGTGAAGCATAGAATTCATTTGACTAAATGTAAGCAAAAGTTGCTATCTGTGATGACATAGAGTATCTTACCACACCTTTCTGTGCCACTCCAGAAAAGTGTACATCTCCTATAGACTCTGCATGCTCTGATTCATGTCTATTAACCTTTTGTATATGTCTCTATATGTTGAGTACCTATGTTTAGGCAACAGAATATTGGCTTGGGAGCCCATATTAAAATGATCTAGTTTGTTTTTTAGACTCTTAAAACAGTTTGGACTACAGAGTCACTAGAAGTCCATTAGCTATAATAGAACCTTATTCACCTGTTTCACTGGTAGATGCTTACAAGTAGACACATTTAGATATATAGGTCTGCAGCTGAATCATACCTGAAATTCTTGAAAGAAATGAATTAATAGTTTTGTTTTCACTTTCAGTCAAGGCACATCCTCAAAGTTAAATAGTTTAATACGCTATCTCAGCATATTTTGTGTTTCCTAGAGTATTAGAACACGAAAAATCCCCTCCACGCTCATGCACACACACAAATAAATAAAGTCAAAAGCTTAATATTAATAATATTTAGGGGAAAAAACATAATAAAAAAAAAGGATTCCTGGCTGATTTCTGGATGTTTGATGAGTTTGTTACTAAGTACTGCCCTTTTTACATACAATGAACAAATTCAAAATGAGAATAGTAGGACTGTGAACAACTAAAAATGTAATGCTAAAAATGATAATATTTCATCTTTCCAATTTTTTCGCAGTTCAGAGGAATGAACATGAAAGAACACTCAAGTATGCCTCTGTATTGGGTTTATGTGGCATAGTTTTGGTTGTAGGGGGGTGTGGTGGATTTACTCAAGTGGGCAGACGAGCTCCACCACAGCTGCTCTCTCACTCCCCTTCCTCAAAGGGAAAGGGGGAGAAAATATGATGCAAAGGGCAGGGAGATTGCTCAACAATTATTGTGATGGGCAAAACAGACTCAGAGTAGGGAGATAGTAAAATTTATTGTGTATTACTAGCAGGCTAGGGAAGTGAGAAACAAAGGAAAGAAACCAAAAGCACCTTCCCCCCCATCCGCCCTCTTCCACCTCCTCCCCCCGAGTGGCAGAGAGGAAAGGGGAATGGGAATTGCAATCAGTCTATATGTACTGGGTCGGGCTGGAATGTTAACTTTCTCTGCAGCAGCCCATACAGTGCTGTGCTCTGCACTCGTAGCTAAAACAGCAATGGTATCACACCAGTGTTGTGTCTGCTGCTGAGCAGTGCTGGCACAGCATCAGGACTCTCTCTAACCCCCCTAAGGGTGGGTAAAGATGTGAGAAAAGAAACATCACCAGGGCAGCTGACCTAAACCAACCAAAGGGATATTCCATACTATATGATGTCACACTCAGCAATAAAAGGTGGAAAAAGGAGGAAGAGGGGAGGGGTGGGCTCTCATTGTGAAAACGTCTGTCCTCCTCCCGAACACCGGCTATGTGCGTTGAGGCCCTGCTTTAAGGACGTGGTCAAGCATTGCTCATTTGTGGGAAGTAGAGAGTAATTTCTTTCCTCTGCACTTCCACATAGCCTTTAATTGTTTTGTTTAGTTTTTCTCTTTCCCCCTCCCTTTTCCCCTTTCCTTCTTTTTCCCCCTTTAGTTAAATTGTTAATTGTTTAGTTAAATTGTTTAATTCATAATAATCTTTCCTTAATAATTATTATTTTATTTCATTTAATTAAATCATCCTTATCTCAACCCGTGAGTTGTTCTTTCCTTTACTTCTTCCCCTCCCCATCTAAGGAGGGGGACTGAGAGAGAGGTTGTGGTGTTCAGCTGCCTAGCACAGTAAAACCACCACACTATACTTTGTCTCCGCCGCTCCTTCTTGGTCACTCTCTTCCCCTGCTCCATGTGCGGTCCCTCCCACAGGATGCCATCCTTCCCAAAGTGATCCTGCGGGGGCTTCCCACAGGCAGCAGCTCTTCAAGAACTGCTCCAAATATGGGTCCGTACCATGGTGTCCATCCATCAGGAGCAAACTGCTCCAACAGAAGTCCCCCACAGGTGACAGCTCCCCCCCGGACCCCCTGCTCCTGTGTGGGCTCCTTTCCACGGGCTACAGGTCCAGCCCAGAATCTGCTCCAGAGGGGGTCCTCCACAGTCCACAGCCTCCTTCAGTGCAGGTGTACCTGCTCCACCGTGGTCTCCTCCACGGGCTGCAGTGTGAAGTTTTGCTCCACTGTGGTACACAGTGGAGGGACAGCCTGCTTCACCATGGTCCTTTCCACAGGCCTCTGGGGAACCTGTACTCCAGCGCCTGGAGCACCTCCTCCACCTCTCCGCCTTGTTCTTCACTGATGTTGGTGTCTGCAAGGCTGTTTCTCACTCTTCTCTCTTTCCCAGCAGCTGTTCTGCAGCAGGTTTTTTTTGTTTGTTTCTTTTCTTCTTTTCTTTTCTTTTTTTTCTACTTTCTTAAATCTGCTCTCACAGAGGCGCAAACAGCATCTCTTATTGGCTCAGCTTTGACCAGATGCAGGGCCCTTATCTAACATGGGGCAGCTTCTAGATTCTTCTTTGTCCTGGTTTCAGTTAGGACAGAGTTAATTTTCCTTCTAGTAGCTGGTAGGGTGCTATGTTTTGGAATAGCATGAGAGGAGTGCTGATAACATGCTGATGTTTTAATTGTTGCAGAGCAGTGCTTACACCAAGAAAAGGACTTTTCAGCTTCTCGCTCTGTCCTGCCAGCGGGCAGGCTAGGGGTGCAGCAGGAGCTGGGAGGGGACAGACCCGGGACAGCTGACCCAAACTGGCCAAAGGGGTATTCCATACCATCTGACGTCATGCTAAACAATATGTAGGGGGTAGCTAGCCGGGGTGGGGGGCCAGCTGCTCGGGGATAGGCTGGGCTTCGGTCAACGGGTGGTAAGCAATTGCATTGTGCATCACTTGTTTTGTACACATTATTATTAGTAATACCATTATCATCATCATCATCATTATTATTATTACTGTTATTATTATTTTCCTGTCTTAATAACTGTCTTTATCTCAACTCACAGGCTTCACTTTCCCGTTTCGCTCCCCCATCCCATAGAGGGAGGGGGGAGGGTGAGCGAACGGCTGTGTGGTGTTTAGCTGTCGGCCAGGTTAAACCACAACATTCTTGCAGACGCCACCCCTATGGCCTCCCAGTACCAAAACCTTGCCACATAAACCTGCTATAGGGGACTGCAGAGATGGCCTCTGTGAGCAGAGCCCAGAAACTGTCCCATGTCAGATCAGAGTCAGCTCCAGCTGGCTCCAAAAGGGACTAGTTGCTGGTCAGAACCACGACAAGGAGCAATGCTGGTTGGGCCTCCAGGAGAGAAGATTGAAGGAAGGAAAAAAATTAACTGCTGCAGAACAGCAGCTGGGAGAGTGAGGAGTGAGAATCAGCCCTGCAAACACCAAGGTCAATGCAGAAGGAGGGCAGGAGGTGCTCCAGACACGCAGCAGAAGTTACCCTGTGGTCTGTGGAGAGGCCCCTGGTGGAGCAGGCTGTCCCCCTGCAGCCCATGGGTCCCACATGGAGCAGATCTCCACGCTGCAGCCCGTGGAGGAGCCCCCGGTGGAGCAGGTGGAGGTGGCCTGGAGGAGGCTGCGGCCCATGGAGAGCCCCCACAGGTGCAGGCCCCTGGCCGGAGTTGCAGCCTGCGGAGAGGAGCCCACGAAGGAGCAGTGATCTGCGGGGAGCTGCCGCCTGTGGGGGACACTTGGAGCAGTTCTTGAAGATCTGCTGCCTGTGGGAAACCCACACAGGATCAGTTTAGGAAGGATGGCATCCTGTGGGAGGGACCCCATGCTGAAGCAGGGGAAAAGAGTGACTGTGAAGGAGCAGCAGATGACAAAGTGTTCTGGACTGCAGCCCTCATTCCCCATTCCTTCCTCCACACCACTCAAGGAGGACGTACAAGATGGTGGACGGGTGTGAAGTTGTTTTTAGTTTGGTTTTAGTTCACACTGCTCTAGCCTGTTAGTAATAGGAAATAAATTATGCTAATTTCCCTATGCTGAGTCTGTTTTCCTTATGACAGGAACTGGTAAGTAATCTTCCTGTCCTTACCTCAACCCTTGAGCCCATTTTTGCCATGTTTTCTCCCCCTCTTACTTTGTGGAGGGGGAGTGAGAGAGTGGAGTTCAGCTGCCCAGCAGTGTGAAACCACCACAACCTCATATTAGATTTTTCCTATTCACCACATTTATGGTCAAACCTCTGACTCTGGAAAGGAGCTTAGGTATGTAGGTTCTCTGTTGGGACCTCTCAAATTTAGGGAGGAATTTTTCTTTGAAGCTATGTCTTGGCTACAAAGATGAGCTCCATTTGAAAAACCTATAGAACTAACTGTGGCTCCCAGGGGAGTGTAATGTTGATAGACAGAGGAAAATTCATTTCAGTATAATCATTCAGTTATGTTTCCTTTCATATCTAGTAAAATAAAATATTCTGCCAAGTAAGAAAAAGAGTACACACAATGTACACATAATATTCTACATGTTACCGTCTTATGCTGCCTCTTTCCTAAAGGGGGGAGAATCCTGTTCCTTGTGATAATTTTTGTGAACAGAGGTAGAATTACATTTATTTATTTATTTATTTATTTATTTTCATTCTAGTGAAAATGTAATGCAGAAAAAGAAAAGAAAAAAACAAAACAAAACAAAAAAATTAAAAGTTAAAAAAATTTTAACTGTTTCCTTCATAGGCTACCTTTTATGCCTGGTGTGACTTGTTTTTGATGTAGAGCGGGGTGAAGTGCTAGAAAATCAAACCTTAGTCCTCTACAGTTCTGTTTATATGACCAACTGGTATCATGGAGCATGGCTGTAAATACCAGAGGAAACAATAGGTTATTAAGCACTTATAAAATGGAGTAACAGTTTTTCATTTTTGTCCCTCTGTAATGTAATACTCTTAGAGAAATACTCTGTAAGCAATTTACTGCCATACTCTTTCATACAGAGAATCTAAATATAAACCCTCCGTTCTCATATATGGGGATCCTATAATATTGGAATGTCTTGGTTAATTATCATTCAGAGCTATAGATAATTAAATGATTAAAGATGATTAAAAGCAGTTTTGACTAATCACAGAGCTGTGATTTTCTAGCATCAGTGTATATTGCAGGATACTAGTCCCATAAATAACATGTTGCCAGCAACCTTGATGTCTTTTGAACTCACATCACGGCCTTACCTGCATATATTCAAACAAGTCTCTTAAATGACAGTTTGACTCTTACAGGAAATATTTTTTTGGTTATATTTAACAAATGAAATAGTTGCTTATTTTCAGTACACCATATTGATTGCCCAACATCAGCTTCTGTGGATCTCATGATGTGGATGGCTGGAAAATAACACAGGAAAAGATTACTGAGTTTTATGACCTAGCCCCCTCCCTCCCCCAAACAAACAAACAAAAACTGGAACCTTACGAAGACGCATTTTGTGATGATGAAGAATTTTTAGGTAACATCCATTTTATCTATTAATATAAGATAAACTTTGAATTATCCAAGAATAACAATTAATCTAAATCATGACCTATCTGTTAAATAAACGACTGTGATTGTTGGAGATCCTTTAGCAGTTTAAAGTCAATACTAATCAAACAAGCCAGGAATATCTTTATAAAATGTGTTCTTTCGTTTTGTTTGTTTGTTTGTTTGTTTGTTTGTTTTTCTGATCTCAAACAATCAAACAAACAAACAAACAAACACCCTAGCAGTAAGCCTGTCCAAATCAGAGGAAAAAAAATAGCTTTGTTTACATTATACTGATTCTGTCAGTCCAAATTTAAACTGTGCTGACTTGATTAACAATTTCATGTTTGTAATAAATATTGTTCATGATTCAGAATAATCATTTGTAGCTCATATTATTACAAATAATTTGATTTTTTTTTTTGTATTAACTCCTGGGAGATAATGAATTTGAGAAATAAAATATGGTTGTGCTTTACAATACACTAGAAAAAGCCAAAAAAAGTGAAAAATAGGAACACAAACTCCCCTGACCTCAGATCCCCAGATCCATAGCAGCAAGAGTAAAAACTGTTCTGATGAAGATGTAGGGTGCTTTTTATGTGTGTGATGCACAATGCAATTGCTCACCACCAGCTGACTGGTGCCCGGACAGTCCACAGGAAACAGCAACCCCATTGGCCAACTCCCCAGTTTTATTGTTCAGCATGATTTCATATGGTGTGGAATATCCCCTTGGTCAGACTGGGTCAGCTGTCTGGTCAGCTGTCCTGGATAAGTCCTCCCCAACTTCTTGTACACCTCTAGCCTACTCACTAGCAGACAGCTCGCAAAACAGAAAAGACCTTGACTTAATGCAAGCACTGCTCAGCCACAACTATTGTTGTGTTATCAGCACTATTTTTGTTACAAATCCAAAACAGCACCATATGAGCTACTGTGAAGTAAATTGACTCTGTCCCAACCAAACCAGGACATCCAGTGAGCGCTGGTACACCAGCTGGTGTACTGTCTGTAGAAAGAGACAAAAGATATGCTTGATGCACCCCAGGATGCAATTGGACCTTTTGGCTGCCAGGGCACACTGTTGACTCATATTCAGCCTGCTGTAAACCAGAACCCCCAGATCCCTTTTCATGGGGCTGCTCTCCATCCTCTCATCCCACAGTCTGTACATTTATCCAGTGTTGCCCCATCCTACGTGCAGTATCCAACACTTATTCTTGTTAAACTCCATGAAATTAGTAGCTGCCCTCTAGCAGGGATCTGTAAAGATCTCCATGCAAAGCCTCTCCACCCTCAAGGGAGTCAATGGCCCTGCCTAATTTAGTATCACATGCAAACTTAGTATGCATTCAAGTCCTGCATCCAGATCATTTATAAAAATGTTGAAGAGAACTGGCACCAAAATGGAGCCCTATGAAACCCAGCTAGTGACTGGTCACCAGCCTGATGTAGCCCCATGTACTATAAACCTTTGAGCCTGACCTGTCAGCCAACATTGAATCTAGGGTAATGATCAATGAATTAGCAGTCACTCATCCTTTTTGGTTCAGCAAAGTAACAGATAAACTAGGCTTGGATCAAGAAGTACTAGTTACGTAGATCTGTACGGAAGGTAATAGATCCTGCTTTATAATTTTTTGCAGCCATTTCATGTGAACATGGCCAAGGTAATCTCCAGCTATCTAGTCTACCAGGATCCATATGCTTTAAGGATCTAGGACTAGCAAAAAGAGATGTAACTAAATAAATAGGCCAGCATGGACATGTCTCTGCAATTTCCCATTGAAATGAGAAGAGTAGAGGAAAAGTAACACAAAGCTTCCATACCACCATGCTTAGAAAATCTCAATGAGAGTGGATGGGATGGGAAAAAGAGATGAAAGACTGAGCCAAGGGTCTGTTTGGGTACTTGTTTGTCCCCTAAACTCCCACTACAACAATAAGAAAACTAACCTAGGTCAGGAAACAGCACTGTGTGAAGGGACTTTTTAGAGAAAACTAGAGTGGAAGAAATGAATTTTGCATTTAAATCTGAAAGCTATGAAACTTGAGCTCAATTTCATAAGCTCATATCAGCTGTCAAAGAGTACCCTGATCGTGGGGCAGCTCTTGCAAAAATATAAATAAATAAATAAATAGATAGATAATATGTATATGTATCTTTTCTGTTTCATGCTTGCAAGCCTTTGCTTCTTAAGAGAAAATGATAGTTTCATTGGGTTGTAACAGCTGTCAAGGGAGATAATGATTTCTGGAAAGAAAAGCTTGGTCCTTTTCTATGGAAGGCTCTGAATATTGAGATAAACCATAAATTGTATCCTGTATTCAGCAGGAAGGCAGGGTACACAGAAGTGTGTAGAGTGATGTGTTCAGAGACCTATGTGTTACAGAGAAGATGGGTTGATATATTCTGAAACTTCTTCTTTAGTGCCTGTTTGGCTTCATTCCCAGACATACTGAAATACAATAATAGAGTGTGGAGGTAAGAATGTATAGTTTACTCCAGCAAAATTTATTCCTGTTATTCTGTAGTTACTCCATGTTTAAACCAGTATAAAGCAGAAGAGAAAGTAGCCATAAATATAATAACACTTATTACTTTAACAAGTCAAATCACTTAAGAAATCATAAAATAAGAATCTGAACACTGATTCTGGCTCTTTGAATAGCATGTTAGTTAAACTTCATTTCTGGAAAAAAAAAAAAAAAGTTGAAATCTAGTTGTATTTACCTCAGCAATTGCAACTGTTAATGACATTAAGTTACAGTACTTGAAGAGCTTATACAGATATAAAGAAAAGTTCAGTTCTTTTATTATAGTCGATAATGTGCAGGAGGAAGTAACAACAACAAGAAAAAAATAAATTGTACACATCACTGTCACTTCATTGACACTGAAGTGGAAATCTGCAGCACTGAGTTGTACAAAGTTATAATCTTTACAGCATTTTTTGTTTAAAAAAAATCTTTACTCATTTGTACACAAAATGATCTATTTGGATAAAGATTTATGTCTTCAGTTTTTTTGTTTCCATGTATTTTACCTATGAAATCTGACACTTGTGATGCAGTTCATTATTTTTTAATGTTATTATTGCTTCAAAATATATGGTATATGCTTATTTAAAAATATTTATAATGAAACTGGGAACTGATTTGATTCGACTCATTAACAAAGGGAAAAAAAAACTGCTGTCAATCAACAGCTGTTTTTCCGTTTCTCTTGGAGAATCGTTCAGAATATGATTCAGAATATATGATTCTATGATTCTATGATTCTATGGTATATGATTATATGATTATATGATTCTATGATTCTGTGAGAAATTGTACCCTGCATTGAAGTAGTGCATTTAGGAGAAACTTCCTCAGTAAGTCAAAAAATCACTTAAAGTTATAATTAGACACACATACATCTTTATCTACAGATTAGATGAACTCAGAAAGATATTGGTGTTTGGGAAATTAGCAGTGCTGTATATGTCACAATGTGAAAGTTCAAAGACGTCATGTTTCTTTTTGGTCAAAAACCCAGGAAGACAGCTAACCTCATGATTTTTATTAAGATTTAAAAGAAACTGGAGCCAAACCTCAACTAATGCTGTAAGGTATTATTCAATTCTGTAGTTTTGAATTGGGTGGCAAATGTTTCCATTATTTTGAAGACATTTGGATTCAAAATTTTATTTTTGATCCTGATAGGAAACATTATTAGTTCTCTTAAAGATGCTGCACAAACACTACAGTCACTACATATTCTTAAACTTACACTAGAAAAGAACATACTTCATATTAATTATCATATGGTTAGTCGACCTCTATAAATAGATATGGTTGTTTTAGGGGATGTAATGCTTAGAATTCAACTATGGCATTATATCAACATGGAATAGCGTGGAAATACCTAGTTAGCATTCAGAGAAAGTAACAAACGGTGTGCATTTTAGATTTAGTATGGCAAATTTCCTCTGACATGTTTAGAGTTGTGTTTTACAATGGAAATTTAATGGGTATGCAGCCTGCTAGTGACACATCTAATAATGAAGGACACTGGAAGATACTTTCTGAACCTTTGGTAATGTTTCCTAGCCTTTTTTTGATTACTTGTATTTAAACTGCTGCAGGAAGTAAGGAAAACAGAACTCCCACATGAGATTTACTCGTGACTGTCATAGTCATGAGACGTCATCCACTAAATTGCTTCCAGAACACTGGCAAAGTGAGCTCTTTGGTTGTCTCAAGCTGGTGAAAACTCTGTTAGTGAGCAGTTTCTATGTATAATAGTTGCAGAAAACTCCAACACAGAAAATTACTAATTTTTCAAAATGGGTTATAGTAGCAATACAGAGAGAGCTGACCCTACACTTGGCAAGTCACTGCACCAATTGTTGCTGCTGTCTACAAATCTGTAAAATGGGGAGAATAATAGTACCCTCTTTTACAAGATGCTTAGAAACCTAAAATCACAGCCTTATAAGATGGTTTGTTTACAACAGGAATATCAAAAGAGACATTAAAACTCTCAATTTTAAATGAACATTACTAAAAAAAAAAAAAAAGCATTTCCCCTGTTATAATCCAAATGCATCAACACAACAAATCAAAGTGTTTTTCAAATTCTTATGTGTGTGTTTGTGTGTGTATGTGTTACTGTAAAGTAAGTCTGTTTTTTATAAGAATCATGGAACACAAAATTAGCTGTTAGCAGTAGCAACTGTTGCAATACCATCACAGACTGAAAGAACTGTGACTTACCCTAGTGTTTTTACATGAAGTATCAGTCAAATAGAAGACCAGTTCACTTTATCAAAATTGCAAGATCAAAATGTATTTTACCAGTCATCTTTTCAGAAATGTAGACAAACCAAAGACAATTGTTCTTGATTTGAAGTACACAGAACTTCTGAGCCTTGAGAATACAGTGAAGTGCTCTGTACCTCAGAGTTAGCAAAGGATTATGTTTAATAGATGGTATGAATCCTATAAACAAGTAAAGAAATACAGATTTTAGTCTAATCTCCTTATCTTCCATGAAACAACCTACAAGAAAATGTTTGCATATGCCTAGATGTTCTTTGGGTGTATAACTGAGTGTAATGAGGGGATAATTTGCTTTCAGCTACTTTCTCACTTAGGAGAAAATATATCTAAAATTCTGAATTCTGTGCCTCATTCCACTCAGACTTATACCATGCATGTATAGAACCAGAAAATCAGAGAGCCATTTAGGCTGGAAAAGAGCCTTACGGTCATCAAGTCCAACCATCAGCTTGACCTACCAAGTCCCATCACTGAACCATGTTCCTTAGTGCCATATCTACACATCTCTTAAATACCTCCAGGGATGTTGGCTACATCTGATTACTCAATTCAGTGTCATGCATTGGTAGGGCCCACGCTTCAGATGTAAAGATGAGCTGATATTAATTGAATTACGGTAGTTTTATGACCTGCAAACTTCACGTATATATATATGTGTATATATATATATATATATATATATGTTCTTATTGACTTTGGACTTGTGTAGTGTGATTCCAATGTGAGCCTGGAAAACTTTCCTGGAATACTATCTGTGGATGACTCACTTAAGCTGTCTGTCTGTAAATATCAATAATAGCATCCCTTATGGACAGAAAGGTAAATATTTGCTGGAGTAAATCACATGCTAATGGGATTCATGGCAAGCAAGTTCAATTTTCTGCTTTTGTGTTTCTGTTTACACACGTACACCCATTCATCCATACATTAGTTTTCTGAGCCTTGACTTTCAGTTGTTATGTTACACATGTAGTCAGCTATGGTATTATCCCATGAAACCCATGAGATCAATGCTGTAGTTTCCTGATAGCAAAAGCAGAATAAATAGAAGAAGGTATACAGAAATTCAATTCAGTTGGCCAAACAGGAATCTATCGCTACTTGGGACACCCGGAGGAATATGCCTGACTTTTAGCTGCCGGTTCAGAACAGTAAGGGTAGGATTCCATTATCTTAATGTAGGTGAATAGTGTCATATAATACATTCAAGGGATACTATGAGACATGTACCTATTTAGGCTATCACGTGTGACTCAAGACTTTGATAAAACCTTCAGTTTCCTGGAGTGACCACTAGAGACCATGTGGGACACCCCACAATGCCTAAAATAACATGTTCCTAGGACATGGGACAAATGAATTTTGCCTCAAGCTCAGAGAAAAATTCAGCTCACCCTTAATTAGTTACCTTAGGTAGAATTCAATTCTTAAACATAGGTCTTCAGTGTCGTGTTAGGTGCCTTAGAGTATGCCATCTGGCATTCAGCAGCTGCAGAATGGGAGGTGGGTTTCCCTTAAATTCTATGACATCTTTCAAATTCTGGATTTTATAGGAAAATGTGGCAGCCTGGCCAGCTGAAGTATGGACAGGATGCTTTAAGACATCTAGAATATCAGTCAATGCTTGTCAATCTTTAGGGAAATGAGGAAAATAAACCTGACATTTCTTTTCCATTAATTGATCCAAAGAATAAAATGCAAATTGATATCACTGTTAATGTTTCTCAGATACAAATAATTTTATTTGCTTTTGTGGCTGATAATATGACCCAGTATTACCCATATTCCTTTGTTCCACTTCTTTCTACTACTAGAACTACTTTGTTCTACTTCTTCCTACTTCAAAGCTAAATTTTGCTAAAATATATATAGTGATTTTCCAAAAAGTAGTTTTGGAAAATGAATAAGAACAAAGATTGCAAAATTTCTATTTTCTCTAGTATGTTAGCTTCTCAGCTATGGCATGGTTATCCCATAGCTAAGTTGTTAATTAACAAATGTTTTCTTGCAGCATAAAAACTTTGCTCACGTTGTAGGAATGTTTACCAGGATCATTTTCAATATAGTCTAATCTCATAGAGCAGCAAGGATGAAAGAGACTGGTTAGATAGTGAAAATATATCAGTTGAGAAGAGGTTTTTAGAAGGACAATGACAGAAAAAAATTTCTGTTGGTTTGAAGGAAGATGGATGATGCAGAAAAAAAATTTAAATAAGCACTCATAATGCTCAAAGCTTGCACAAATCAGAGCTACCAGCCTTTTGAGGTTTGTATATTGCTTTTTGATTCCCCATAGGTCTTATCCTATGATGTATGAAAGTGCTATAGACTCTTTACTGTTTTAAAAGGCAAACACAAATCAATACCTTCCTCTTTAGCAAGCAGTAATGTTGGACAAGTCCTGTCTGCCCCCAGTTAGTGTATAATATTGCTTGTAGGCTGAAGATAAGATTGATTTACTTTCCCTTCAGATTTTCCTTACATATTTCCTGCTACAGTGCATTCATTCTTGAGAGAAAAGTAAATGAATTGCTGTTTTAGAGATGACACACGTATGGAGCAATATAAAAGCTGTTAGCAACCTTCTGGGAAAACAGGCAGATTATTTTCATAAGGCAGTCATCCGTCGCTGTTCCTGCCTTAGTAACCAAAGCCTTTTCTTCTGTTCAAAATGTAGTCACAAATAGCAAGCATGGAACACACCTCAAGGTTACTGCTATGCTACTTATGGAAAGAAGGCCAGGCAGTGAGCTCACAAACTGAACCTCTTCATAGCCTCAAGTAGGAGTTTCGATGCAGCACATAGGAAACCAAACTACAATTGCCTATCAAAGCAAAGATTTATTTAACAAAACATGCAAGCAATTTGGGTATAATTATCCAGCTGATCATGCTATCAGTCAACAGTTTAATTGTTTCTGTCCTTGTTCTTTCTGTCCTTGCTGAAACACAGGCAAATCTAATAATCCTGTGCTTCTAAATTTATGAACACTTTTGCATAGCTGAATGCACATGCTGATACCTTTGGTCATCCAATTGCAAGTTTCAATTTATAATTTTACCAAACATGATTAATCATGTGTAGCAATTTAATCACTATATTGTAACAACACACACACATACACACACACTTTATATCTTATGTCACATATAACTAATAAAGCAAAATTTAAAATACTTTCTCATAGTATATATGAGATAATTTTTCTATGAACTTTTTTTTAACAGAATTTCAAGGCCAAGGCACACAACTGATGCTAATTAAACCACAGCCAGGACCTATATTCTGATCTTTCATACTGCTTAATAGTTGGCTTGATCCCTAGCTCTAATTACTGTTCTTAAAGCAAAACTAGCATACATATAGGTTTAATTCATGACAAATGTTTGTGTAATCTAGTCTTAAAAGCCAAAGAGGATATGTTTTTTTGTTTGTTTTTTTTTGTTTGTTTGTTTTTACAAAAATATTATATATGGCCTCTCTTGAGGCAATCTATTTTAGAACCTCACTATTTTTACTATCAGAAATGTTTTCCTAGCATCAGGACTGAATCTTCTTTCTGCAATTCAAATCCATTACCTGTTACCATGTATTGCAGTCTGTTCTTTGTAAGCATTGTTTTCTTCCATAGAAAATTATACCAAGAGTATGTTTCAAAGCTGATTTACTACAGTTAATGCTAACTGAATGAAATTTTAAAATTTTGTGAGAAATACTGCTCTTTGAGTATAGCAAAGACTGACAAATCTAAAGCACAAATTGAAATATGTAACCGCTACTTCTGTGTGTCTCTGGAAAAACTCTATAATTCCCTGTGTGCCTCCCCACAAACTCATCTAATTGTAGATGATATATGCTTTTGTCTTCATTTCTTTCCTCTGAAAATATACAAGGACAGCAGTCATCAACAGTGAGTTGTCCATAGGGCTGACTGAAAATCTTCCATCGAAGCTATAACAAAAAAGTCAGTATTTGTCAGAAAGTTACGTTTGTTCTACCACATTTTTTTTCTTGTGAGTGTTTCATTTTCTTAGCACTTTTGCTTTTGACTTCAAATGTATAATTTTCTAAAGGAAAGTTGTGGTTTTTTTTTTAATCTATCAGAACTGCAAATGTTTATTTTAATTAATAATAATAATAAAATCCATGAATAATAATAATTTTTAGTATTTCCTTACTTTTAATCATAAATAAGGACAAGGTACAAAAATTATTTTCAATATTAAATATACTTACACGTGTCTGTTTATATTTGAAGAACATTTAAGGAACAGTGAAAATCTGGGTAGCTATATATTGATTAAAAAAACCCTATCAAATATAGTCTCTTTCTGGAGATAAATTAGCTATATGTTAAAGTGACCAATAATAGAGAAATTACTGTGAGAATAAAGAATCCTATGAAAAGTTTCTAAGCATAAAATGCCTTAAATTAGTTCTCCCACAACTTATCTAGTAAACATACTTTGAAAGAGGTAAAAATGTTGTGTGTATCTTTTATTCCCCCCACCGTCTTCCATAAATTGTGGTAGGACATTGAACTAGTTGGATCCTTGTGATGCAACTGTTATCCCTGTTACCCTTTTGTCTCTTTACTGAAATGTGATAGTCAAAAGACTGCAATAGTTGTAAAGCTACATTATGCCAGAATGCAAAACAGTATACTGGACCTTCCTAAGTAGAGAAAACCACCCAGGGGAGGAGGAGGCAGTTTACCCTTTCCCAGTACCAGCCACTATGTTCTAGGGAAGTATTTTGCATCCCATCTATTCCCAGTCTAACAAGTGGTTTTGGTCAATGGCTTCCTGGACTGCAGGAGGTCGAAAGTCATAAATCTTTCCAACTTTGCAAGAGAGACTCCTTCTCTCTACACACTTAGTTTTTAATTCAGATCTGTGTTCCCAATGTCCTGTTCCTCCTTTGTCACAGATCATTATGTATGCTCCCTTTGATACTTGACCCTCCAAGACTTCCCTGAAGACATCAGATATCTCTTGTGAAGGTGCCATTTTCCTTTTTCCAGAGGGAAGAGCTGCTAGTGGAGAAAGCTGCTCTTATTTCCACCAGTTGTGGAAATATTATTTCCACACTTATTTCCTCCAGTCTGGTGAATGGAGAAAGAGTTAGTTAGCTGAAAAGAAATGTCAGTTCTTAAATTTCTTATATGTTACCTTGATCTGAGATCCTTTGCTAAACCTTGCTGTCTTTTTTCCCCTCTTCTCTGGCCCTGTACTTGTTGCTCAGTTTATGCCAGCGTGAGACACCACTGTGTTGGGAAAAGAAAGAAAGAAAACAAACAGAAAACAAACAAACCACACCAACCAATCAACCAGCAGCCAAACAGTCCTTCTGTTCCTCTATCTCCATGTATATATTACTGACCTCTCCTTTCAGCTGGTGCATATACACATAGAGCTAGGAGAGAGAATTTCTATTCAGATCAGTTATATAAGGTGGGTATGGCACATCTTTTATTTCAATTGCAGTCTTGATTTATAACACTTTAAACTGAGTATCAGAATATGACATTGATAATTTAGGAGTTTTCAGGGAAATGGAGAAGAATAATTTCTCCTTCTTCTAGAAGCTCTAAATAGACTTAGACGAGAGCTTCAAGTGCGTATAACAATGACATTCATTTGTGAGGTTTCTAGTTTGAACATCAATTAAATGAACATCAATGGTCAGTAGAAAGCCCTTTTAACTTTGAAAGCAAATGAATCACTCTACAGAAAAATCTCCATCATTGCTCACTTTCTGTTGTAAATCCAGCTTTAGAGTTAATGTCCAAAATAGCATTCTCTAATGTTATATGTGTGAGTTAACACTCTAAGCTAGTGTAAAAATGTTTGACTGTTGGTTAGAAATTAGTCTGTAGAAAATATCTGTGATGTCCCTATCTTGTTCCTCAAAGATATGTTGGAACTTCACTCTGTGCTGAAAGTAAATAATTAATTATTTGGAGAATTCACAACCATAAAGATAATTTAGATCCTTCCCGGGGAATGGTGTTCCTCCCCCTTCTCTTGCCTGTCTTCTCCCTTGTAAGTCATCTTTTCCTTCTTTTACATCTATTTTAGCCAAAATAACTTTCACGCCTAAGGACTGGTGAACTTCATGTAGTTGCAAGTTTTGAAGGTTTATCATTAAGGTCTGAAACAGATGTTCCTTCTTCTCTGTGAGATCTGCTATCATAGGCCTACATATGGTACACAGGAAAAAAAGCCAAACCTACAGAAGGTTCTCTTGACAATACTAACTGTAGCTAAACACTCCTTGATGCCACATACAAACAGATAAAAAATACGTTAGGTTAGAAAGCCAAAATCACAGTTAGAAATCTTAAAATGATTTAGATCAGAAAATAATTTTGGAAATAATGTGGTACAATGACATAGCAAAAAGGGAGCTAGTTAAAGCAGGCTCCTTAGGGCTCTGTTTGATTTGAGTATCTTCAAGGATGGAGACTTCAGAGGGTGTCTGCCCCTCATTGTGGATAATATTCTATCTAATACCTGATTTTAAGTGTTGCTACATGCACCTGTTGCCTATTAGCCTTTCACTTTGCACCTCCAAAAAAGATCTAGTTTATTTATTTATTTATTTGTTTGTTTGTTTGTTTATTTTGTAAGCTCCTGTTAGTTAATTGAAGACAACAGTAAGAACTTCCCCTTGGCTTTCTCTTCCTAAGACTGCAAAACAAACAAACAAAACAAAAAATGAAACAACACAATAACAACGACAAAAAATTCTCTCAGCCTCCCTCTATATGTCATCTGCTCCAACCACATAAGCATTTTGGTATCTTTCTACAGGACTAGCTCTAGCATGTGAGTGTTTTTTTCCAGTACTTGCTACAGGATGTGAAAGTTGATGGCTGGATGGTCACATTCAGAGTGGTGGTCAACAGCTAAATTTCCAAGTGGAGATCAGTGACGAGTGATGTACCCCAGGGCTCAGTATTGGGACCAGCACTGTTTAAAGTTTTTGTCTGTGACATGGACAATTAAATTGAGTGCACCATCAACAAATTTACTGATGACACCAAGCTGTGTGGTGCAGCTAACATGCTGGAGCGAAGGGATGACATCCAGAGGAACCTGGGCAGGCTTGAGAGGTGGGCCTGTGCAAACCTCAAGAGGCTTAACAAGGCCAGGTGCAAGGTCCTGAATCTGGGCAGGGGCAATCCCAAGCATAAATACAGGCTGGGCAAAGAATGGATTGAAAGCAGCCCTGACGAGAAGGACCTGGGGGTGTTGGTTGATGGGAAGCTCAACATGAGATGACAATGTGTGTTTGCAGCACAGAAAGCCAACCGTATCCTTGGCTGCATCAAAGGAAATGTGGCCAGCAGGCTGAGGGAGGTGGTTGTCCCCCTCTACTCTGCTCTCGTGAGTCCCCAGCTGGAGTACTGCTTTCAGCCTGGGGCCCGCAGCACAAGAAGGAGATGGCTCTATTAGAACAAATCCAGAGGAGGGCCACAAATATGATCAAGGGGCTGGAGAACCTCTCCTACGAAGGCAGGCTGAAAAAGTTGTTGTTGTTCATCCTGGAGAAGAGAAGGCTCTGGGGAGAACACATTGCGGCCTTCCAGTACCTAAACATGGACCACAAGAAAGCTGGAAAGGAACTATTTATCAGAGAGTATAGTGAAAGAACAAAGAGTAATGGTTTAAAAATAGAAGAAAAACAATTCGTATTAGATATTAGAAATTCTTCACACAGAGGGTGGTGAGGCACAAGCAAAGGTTGCCCAGAGACGTTGAGGATGCCTCATCCCTGGAAGTGCTTGAGGCCTGATTGGATGGGGCTTTGAGCAACCTGGTTTAGTGGGAGGTGTTCCTGCCCATGACAGGGGTGTTGGAATTAGATAATCTTTCAGGTCCCTTCCAACCCAAACCTTTCTGTGATTCTCTGATTCCTGGGGAGTCCATGAGTGGACACAGTACTCCACATGGACTCTCAAAAGTGCTGAACCAAAGTCAAGAATAACTTTTTTGCTCTTTTTTGGATCCAGTTCTGCAAAGTTGTATTTGACCTTGCTGGGACTGAACAACTACGTCTGCTGGCCATGCTAGCAATGCAGATATTGTCAGCTGAAGATTCAGTCACTGGTGAGGCAAACCTTATTTACATGATCATTTGTTTCACACTTATGAGACATCTAAAAATGTTCAAATGATAAATCTCTTTTATTATGAATCAGTGTTCTATCTTAAGCAGTTCTGTAGGAACACTGCTTCGTTTATGTATTGCACAGTGAACAACAAGATAGGAAAATAGCAGGAAAAGAACGTGGCCTTATTCTTCCTGCATTTGATTGCTTTCCTGACAAACTAAATTCTTTCTCACCCTTGGCCACATGTCTTTATGTAATGCTTGCTAATCACTTAAAAGAAATTGTTCTCAAAGGGTTGTTAGGTATGCGTTTTCCAATTTTTTGTTTGATAATCTAAGTTTTGGTATGTAGGAGGGTTTAACGTTATCAGCAACACAAACCACTTTAAATACATAATTTCCTGAATTTTGTGTTTGGTGTATTTGCAGCTTTTCATCATTGTGTTCTCTCTCATATGTCTCTTGTTCTTTCTATTGCTTTCTATACACATACACATATACCCATGACATGCAGTTGAATTCAGGTGTCCAAGAGTGTCCCAGATTCAGATAATTAGAACATCTGAAAGAGTCATCATCATGAAGATGAAATATGCCTTCCTTTTTATTCAGTAAGAATAGCACATTTATCACTTGGAGAGTAAAATTTATTCAGATTTTAATAATTTTCTTTATTTACAAATGCTTGTGTTTATTACGGGATTCAGTAAGCAAATATACTGATGGTAATTAGCAACTTTAATTGTTTTTACAATTTTGGAATAAAATATATTTAAAATGAATCTGTTAAAACCTCACAAGTCAACAAGATGAAGAAAACTGACTATCAGTATAAGGTTGATGATACAATAGCCCTGGAAAAATGAATCATTTTCCATTCATTTTTAAAGGGTATTACAGTAAAACTGCAGTGCCAATGGAATGGAAATGCCTCTAAGTTCAAAAAGATTTGGAACAGAGGAGGGAAGATTGCTTTGAAGAAAATAAATAAATAAATAAATAAAAAGCTTCACAGAGCCATAAATAACCACAAGTGAGATACTCAGATATTGTTTCTTTGGCGTTTGCTGTAATGATTTTACAGTGAATAATGAGTCTATTTATGTCATAGTGACCAGGCTCCTTGTTTGGTAGAGAAGTCTGTTTGCTGAAGGATCTTTGTTGATAGTAGGCTTATTTAGATAAGTTTGTATAAAATATCAAGATTAAAAAATATTTTTATTTCTCATTAAGAACAAACACAAAAAATGAACATTTCCCAGAAGGAAATTATATCCTTAAAAAAAAATAAAATTAAAAAAAGCTTACACCACAAAAGAACAACCCGAAAAAAAACCACCTCAATTCTGTCAGAACAAAGTAATAGTTACAGCTGTTGCTTTGTTAGAAAACTCAGTGTTCTGCACACTGCAAAATTTAGATTTATGTCTTGTAGTGTTTTTATGAAAAACAAAGCATCAGCCATATAGCATGGAGCAGCTTCCCTATCATGGCAAGAGAAGAATAAAATCTTTATAGTTTTGAAAACCTGAAGAGCCTTACTTTAATATGTAGGCAGTGATTTTTGAAAAGCCACAGAGTACTATGAAAGGGCACATTTTATTCTTGAAATCGCTGTGCTAGCCACAGAATTTCTCAAAAAACTAAGGGAACAGTCGAACAGTCTTCATAAAAGAGGAACATATTAGTGAGCCTTCTCATCATACTGAAAGATCAGGTACAAGAAATAACACAGTCATGTGTCTTGGAAAGTTTCATCTTAGTGATGATGCAGATATGGTGTATTTGTTAGTTTTCTGACATTGGGTAGAGTCGTTCTCATGAATGAGCAGCATTCTGTACGTTTGATCATGCATGTGCAACATGAAATGGAGCAGAAGGGGTAAGGTCTTGAGGCAAACCTGACCTTGCAGCAGTGTTTATAATAGAATTTTGTTTTAAAGAGTAGAACATATTCTGGCTATAATCTGTGTGGATCCCAGTATTTTATCAAATTAAAATTACCTGTGTAACCTGTCAGAGTTTTGTAGGAAGGGATTAGCTGATTTAAATGCAATGTTACAGATATCAAGGGTCTCCCTCTGAGCTTCTTGAGTTCCAAAGGTCTGCAGAATAAGCCTATAGACACTTCATGGACTTAAAAATTATGGATAATGACAAGAATTCTAAATATATATATATATATATTTAGAAATAGCAGAGAGCTGAGGATTTAGTTCTCTTTTTTTTTTCCCATAAATCTTCTATTTTCTTTCAGAAAAGAAAGTCAGAACAGTCAGGATCTAACACCTCTTATACAACTTAAGGGAAAAAAAAAAAGAATAAACAGAAACACAAAAAGGACCATTGGGAGACTAGCTTTTTTTTCTGATGCCATTGACAAAGGATGATTTTCTTAGTCTCTACTCAGAGTAATGGTAACTATGAGATATTACACTCAGAAGCTAGTCAAAGTCAGAAATAGCTTTTATTGAGCACAGCTCCTTACATCTGGAAAAAAAAAAATCCTACATTTTCCAATCGATCTCTAAAATTTTTCAAGTAATTTTTGTCTCATTGTAGACAAAAAAAAAGCTAAGTACCTAACGATATTTTTGTTTGTTTGTTTGTTTTGTTTTTTAATTACTTATTCTCAGTTTGATATATTCTTTCCTCTTCTTTTTCATTTCATATTTATTAATCTAAAAGTAAACAAATTCTCTAGTAGTGCAGTTGTGGAAGCATCTATTCTGTTAAGGCCAAATACTGAATTCAGATGTGCATATCAAAGTCATTGAATGAGTACAATCTCCTCTGACATTCACAGCCACAGGCAGTTAGCCCTAGTTGTCAATTCCTTCACCACCATGGTTCACAAAAAAACATTTGGGCTTAGCTGTATTCAGTGCGTCATTCTATGAACTGACATATTAGAATGATGCCAGGAGAAAAGTTGGTTGTTTTTTTCAGTTCAAGATATCTTTTGCTATTACTATTTAAGCGAGTTTGGAAATACATTTTCTGTTCTGAGATGAAAAACATTCTGCTCTTTCCCCAGCACCTTGTTTTTCTTGCTCCCTCATTTTTTGATTTCTAGTCATCTTTAGTTGAACATGTTCAAATAGATATTGCTTATTTCCTTGAGTTCTATATCTTCCTAACATAAACATTTTGGAATATGATGCTTCCTTCTTTACATGTAGAGAATCCAGCCAATCGGGTCCTGAAATTTCCTGCATCTTGTGGACCTGCTGTAATACAAATCATACAGTTTACAATTCTTTTCCCAGAAGAACAGAAGCATAGTTTTTTGCAAACTGTCATGTAGTTCAGAGACATCCAAAATCTATTCTGTAAGCTAGGTCAGTATTGAGGTCTAGGTGAACAGTAGTGGCTTATTATATATTTATATATTCTTTTTAAGGATAGGTCATGTTATAGCTCACCTATTATATTCTGCATCACTCTCACCTGTATTTCTTCAAGTTTTCAAGTTCTACATCTTTATAATAATCTACTGACCAGAAGTTATAAACATTTGAAACTTACTGTATATTAGAATGCCATTATATTCCGTTAGAATTATATTTTATTATTATAGTCATATATTCAAAAATGCTATTGACTTTCTTAGTGTTCCTCTGAACTATCTGGACAGCTTAAGTGACAAAACAATTATTATATCAACACTTTTTAGAAAGCTGTCATCTTTCATGTAGTGGACGACAGGTTGACTGTGAGCCAGCAGCGTGCCCTGGTGGCCAAGAAGGCCAATGGGATTAAATGGCGTGAATTAAAAGGAGTGTGGCCAGCAGGACAAGGGAGGTGATCTTCCCCCTCTGCTCTGCCATGGTCAGGCTTCACCTGGAGTACTGTGTCCAGTTCTGGGCTCCCCGGTACAAAAAAGACAGGGATCTCCTGGAAAGAGTCCAGCAGAGGGCCACAAAGATGATATGGGGCCTGGAGCACCTTCCCTATGAGGAAAGGCTGAGAGACCTGGGTCTGTTCAGCCTGGAGAAAAGAAGACTGAGAGGGGATCTTATTAATGTTTACAAATATCTTAAGTGTGGAAGACAGTGGGATTTGGCCAACCTCTTTTCAGTGGTTTGTGGGGACAGGACGAGGGGCAATGGCCACAAAATGGATCACAGGAAGTTCCGCACCAACACGCGAAGGAACTTCTTCACAGTGAGGGTGACGGAGCACTGGAACAGGCTGCCCAGGGAGGTTGTGGAGTCTCCTTCTCTGGAGATATTCAAGGCCCGTCTGGATGCCTACCTGGGCAACCTGCTCTAGGAAACCTGCTTTGGCAGGGGGGTTGGAGCTGATGATCTCTTGAGGTCCCTTCCAACCCCTACAATTCTGTGATTCTGTGATTAACCTTCTCAATTCATTCAATTCATCTTATTCTTAGAGAATACTTATTGGTTTCTGCTAGAGTAGTTTTTAATCCATTAGCATATCTTCTAACATTTGTGCTTGAAAAAAAAAAAGCTACATCGAACATTGAAGATATCAAAATTACTTTAATTACAAAACTTTTATATTGGGTTTCTACTCTCAAGTTTCTATACATTCAACATTTGTTTTAGAAACTAAAATAATGCTAACTGGGTTTTGAAGACTTTGAGCTCTTAGAGGGAAGAACTTCAATAACAAAGAAAAAATTATCAGACCTTTTACATAGCCAAATATGGCTAAATGTGTTTTGAATTATTATTAAAACTGATCACTGAAGAAAAATATTTTTTGTCTTTTTATATTACATAGAGGGTTGAGATCTCAGTGCTGATCTAGTTTAACAGCCAGTGTCACAACAACCTAACTAAATATCATATTACAGCAAGATCATGTGTTTTTCAAAATCTCAAGCTGTCAACTTATTTGGCAAATTTACAGGATCTAAAAACAAACAAACAAACAAACAATCAAACAAACAAAAAACTCCTCAGTTGGTCAAGAGATTTACAAGTGCTAGACATATTGCAAAGAGACAGAGAAGACTCGGTGCTACTGAAAATAAACTTATCTTTTGGTTCTTCATAAGTTTCAAACTAAGTTTAAAATGCTTCATATCCTTACAGATGCTAAATAAATAAACAAGGGTTAGTCATACTGGCTGAAAAATCATTAGATTTCACATTTAGAGTATCTGGTACTTACTCTGTCTTCCTTCTGTTGCTTGAACCCTTGAGATATATTTGGTTTCCATTTTCAGATATGTCTGCAAATATGTGTCTGGAAAAATCTTAGCATTTTTACTTAAAATGAAAAGATATTTTCAGATACATTTTTATGCCTAAGAGCTGAGATGATGACTAACTTAAAAGTTATGAAGAACCTCTTGATAAAAACAGACCTTCTAGCAATATATATATCAACAGCTCAGCTTAGGATGTTCTGTCCAAAACATACATTTTTTAACATTAAGGTTTCACTACTGCCTCCAGTTCTGTAGAATTGTGCAAAAAGTTACTGACAGAGCCAGAACAAGCTGTACTATTTGCTATATATATTAAATCTAATTTCTACAAGATAACTCTAAATTGTAACCTTCAAGGATGGGGAATTGTCACAGGTGTGTTTCACCCTTAATTTTCTTACCAAAGTATAAGCCCACAGATATGTATCTCTGTTTCCTTAGGAATTTTATGGCTTGGAAACGGCTAGGAATCAGGTTGCACTTGCATAACCTCCTGTTTTGGCTTGACTTTTGTTGTTGTTGTTTTGGCCATATATAATCTCCACCAATTTTCCCTAGTTCTCAGGGAGTTCTCTTGAGATAGAAAAACTTCTGCAGAGAGTTTCACTATATCTTGCTTGCTGTCTGATCTGTCTTATGGAACAGGTCATCTTGAATGCAATCACACAGCATATGCAGGACAACCTGGGGATAAGGCCCAGTCAGAATGTGTGCATGAAAGGCAAGTTCTGCTTGATCAACCTCATCTCCTTCTATGACCAGGTGACCCAACTGGTGGATGAAGGAAAGGCTGTTGACTTCAGCAAAGTCTTTGACAAGGTCTCTCACACTTTTCTCCTGCAGAAGCTGGCAGCCCATGGCTTGGGCAGGTACAGTCTTTGCTGGGTTAAAAACTGTCTGTACAGCCAGGCCCAGAGAGTGGTGGTGAATGGAGTGAAATCCAGTGGTGACCTGTCACCAGTGGTGTTCCCCAGGGATCAGTGTTGGGGCCCATCCTCTTTAATATCTTTATTGATGATTTGGATGATGGTATTGAATGCACCTTCAGTAAGTTTGCAGATGACACCAAACTGGGGGGAAGTGTCAATCTGCCGAAGGGCAGGAAGGCCCTGAAAAGGGACTTGGACCGGTTGGATTGGTTGGCAGAGGCCAATGGGATGAGGTTCCACATGGCTAAGTGCCCGGTCCTGCACTTTGACCACAACAACCCCATAGAATGCTACAGGCTTGAGGCGAGTGGCTGGAAAGCTGTGCAGAGGAAAAGGATCTGGGGGTGTTTGTCAAGGCTTGCTGGAACATGAGCCGGCAGTGTGCCCAGGTGGCCAAGGCCAACAACATCCTGGCTTGTATCAGGAATAGTGTAGCCAGCAGGACCAGTGAGGTGATCTGTACTCTGTACTCAGCTCTGGTGAGGCTGCACCTTGAGTACTGTGTTCAGTTTTGGGCCTCTCACTACAGGAAAGACATTGAGGCCCTGGAATGTGTCCAGAGAAGGGCTACGAAGCTGGTGAATGGTCTGGAACACAAGTCCTATGAGGAGCGGTTGAGGGAGCTGGGTTTGTTTTGTTTGGAGAAGAGAAGGCTCAAGGGAGACCTTACTGCTCCCTACAGCTACCTGAAAGGAAGTTGTGGAAAGCCGGAGGTTGGCCCCTTTTCACAGATAACTAGTGATAGGACTAGAGGGAATGGCCTCAATCTGTACCGGGAAAGTTCGGGTTGGAAATTAGGAGACATTTCTTCTCAGAAACAGTGGTCAGGCATTGGAATGGGTTGCCTAGGGAGGATGTGGCATCACCATCCCTGAGGGTGTTTAAGGAAAAGTTGGGCATGTTACTTTGGAACATGGTTTAGTGGGTGATAGTGGTGGTAGAGGAATGGTTGGACCAGATGATCTTGAAGGTATTTTCCAACCTTAATGATTCTATTATTTTTTTTTAATTATTTTTTTTTTTTGTAAACTGGTTCTGAAAATTATACATGCATCTATGAGAGCAGCATCACAAAGACTAGAGTACAAAATTCACGTTTCACCTAAAAATAGCTATCAGTGATGTCAGGTAGTACTCAGCATGAGGAATGGGATTGAGAACTGACAGTAAGAAATTTTAAGCACCAAAACTGAAGCAGATTTACAACAGCTAGCTCTGGGTGTACATCACATAAACATTTAGTTTCCTAATCTGAGATAGTTCAGTTTATCCTCTCTGCCACACTGTCAATGAATGCAATGGAAAGAGACACTACATAGTAATTTTTGAAATACTCCTTGATATTTCATCATATTCTAATAATGTATAACTGGAATAGTCAAAATACTTGTCTATTTCAAGTTGAGATAAGAAGAAAAATGTGGTTAGAACTGTAAAGTATAATTTCAAAGTCTTATTTTCCAGAGAGAACTTATACTCTAACACATTATGCAGAACAAACAAAGCTCTGAAACAAAATTATTACCCAGTTTCTGCCTAACTCTCCAAACACTTATG
Organism: Anser anser; assembly: GCF_964211835.1. Classification (NCBI taxonomy): domain Eukaryota; kingdom Metazoa; phylum Chordata; class Aves; order Anseriformes; family Anatidae; genus Anser; species Anser anser. The sequence goes on along the minus strand of NC_139720.1, from coordinate 175,598,572 downwards.
ATAAACTGAATTTTATGTTTGTGTTTTTGTTTTCAAGTTGCATTGTTAGCTTATTTCCTTTACTAATCCAAACACTACTGAGTACAATGGATAGTTAAGCTTTATCTGAATGCTTAACTTCCTTTTCAGAATGCTTTTAGGGAGCAAGATTTCACTGTTGTTGGTAAGGGCATCCTTAGGGCTAAAGCAAACAAAACAAGATCATCATAGTATCTTATTCTGTTTACCTAACTGTTAACACTTTTCATTTTTCAGTTTTACCTGATAATATTTTTTTGTACCTCCAAGGCAACATCAAATGATAAAGAGATAAAATGTTCCCAGGAAATTGGACTATCAAATTCCTTGCTTGATGGCAACAGAAAGAACTCATTCACTGAAGCATTTATTGATGTTTCATTGACTTGAAACAAATAATTAGAACAAAAAGTAAACTGTTAAGTATGATCTATATCACAGATCTGTTATTCTGAAGAAAGTATAATGCATGGCATTTCTGCTATAGAAAAAAAAAAGCTAAGAAAAATCTGGGAATAATGTTCATTCTGTTTTCTTTAACAGGGATGTGTAGAATATCACATCTGTGAGACTATTTTGAGCTCACTTCCTATAACAATAAAATTCTGGATAAATAACTTTTAGGTTATTATTATGTCTACTACATTATTTTTGAGAAAAAATATATTTTAATGGTTATTTCTCTCTTTAGAATATATGGTTTCTTTTCATAGTTTTTACATTGAGAACTGTTATTAAAAATAAAAACTAACTAACTAAATAGAACTGCAGATCCTTTTACAGAACGCTGGTTTGATGGTTTCTGAAACCAAACAGGACCATTATGAGAAATTAGCCTGATTTCCACATAGATGCATAGCATTTCTCCAGGCAAACCCTTTGTTATAAATGTCCTGTTTCCCAGAATCACACTGCTAGACACCATACTGTGCATAGATAGAAGTAGATTCCTGATCTACTTAAGGTAAGGGGTAGGGAACTATCTGTACCACCCAGGAGTGAAATTTTGGTGCAGTTTTACTTACATGTATAGACACATGTGAGAGCTGCCACAGAAACCAACCACAGCCCACTTAGATCCTTCTCCAGGGCTGCTGGAGATTTCAGGATCTTCTTCAGACAAAGCCAAGCAGGCACCTGAACCCCTATCTACCTTCTACCTTGAGTACTATAGTCATAAAGCTTAATCAAAAAATATCAGCTGTCTTCCATGCTGCCCACCTCAGACATATAAAATAAAAATAGAGCATTTAAGTACTTTTCATGATTTCTGCTGTGGAGACCAGGCACATTGTACTGCAAGTACAAGCTATACCGTCATTTTTTCTTATTGAATTGTGTTTAAAACCTTGTGTTTAAAACTTAGCAGGCCTTTTCTAGGGTCTGGGTAATGACTGGGGTGAGTGACAAATATGAACTTTAATAACTACTAACACTAACACTGCTGTTTGTTATCTATAGCTGCAGACTACAGCTGTGTATTAGTAGACCATGGTCTGCAGGCTACAGCTGTGTTATTCTGCAGAGTGACTAACCTCAATCAAGTTAGAAAAACGTGGTAGGAATTAACAACAGTATTTATACAACAGAAGCTAACTCCTTGGTGGAGATGTAACTTAAACTAGCAGATGGTTAACTTCATCTCTCATTCAGTGAAGTTGAAGTATTTCATCAACTTTTATACAAAGTAAATTGGGCTGCTGTCAAGTAAAAAGCAAAATCTCTAGCTAACAGCAGAGCCTCAGAAAAAAGACACGCAGAATACCTGTCCTCAAACCTCTTAATACCATCTTATATGTATCCTTTTAGTGTGTGACAGAAAATAAATACAGCAATAAGATCTCATCACCTCATGGGGATTCCCTTCTTCTCCATGGAACAGTGCCGATGGTTTCAGTCAAAGTAGACAAGTTTTCATTTACTGTAACTTTCCTGCAGCAGACTGGCTGATATGAGATCTCTTAGTTTTAGAAGGAGACACATAGGGAAAAAAAATATATATATATATATATATATTTCATAAGAAAAGAGAAGAAAAAATACTTTTTTTTTTTTCCCATTCTGACTTCAAAGAAGATAGGCAAAAGCATACTGATTTTTAAAGACTAAAAGCATATTTTTTTCAATAGTAAATGCAATAGTTTTTACCTTTGAAAGAGTTTTCAAAAGAAATGGAGCTAGCAGTACTGGAGCTGTAGATTTATGCTTTGTTAAGATAGGCATGATTTTTGGCAGACACATAAATGCTAATGCCATCTGGAGATTTTGAATATTACTTAAACATTCAAAAATGATTAAAAAGTCTTTTTAAATAGAAACATGAAATTAAATTCTCAGAATTAAGATTCAAAATGTATTAATACTCCATGTGCCAAATTCACCAGTGGGATAAACAGTCTTAATGCCATCATTACTTACATTTAGTGGTTGTATTCTGAGCCTTAGTGATGCATTGAACTTTATCAAATTATACTTACTAACTTCAGGTTTTAATTCTCATATTTATTTCTCAGGTGGAAAGAGTGAAATTCACTACTGGGAACAGACTTAGCAAAAAGTCTATGCACTTAAGTCCTCTAAATCTCCAGGCAAAGTAATCAGGCAGACAGAACTTTACTGCTACTACTACTACTACTACTACTAAATAAATAAATGTACTTACCAGCTCTGAACAAGTGGAAAAGAGACAGAGAAGAAAACAAAGAGTATCTCTGGGTATTTTCATATTCTGATCAAATAATTTTGTTTAATTTCTTAGTGTGTTGCAGAAGATAGGAAGATCTGTGTTGTGTGCACTGCATGATGCGAAAGCATTTTCCTTGATTATATTTGTTAGCTTATCCATCTTCCAATGAGTCTCCTTTAGGGAATAAAAAGATTAGAGAAGATTTGCAAGTCAAATGATAACTTTATTCATATGTAAAGTTAGCAAAAATGTCAATAAAAATAAGCATTAAAGTACATAAATACATTTGAAAGTAGCAAACACAGAATATGCGCTGTCATTTTTATATAGTCAGTGCGATATACATGAACAATCAATTCAAGTAGTCCTGTTAATATTAAATAGTTCATTAGTCCCCACTGAAATTATCAAGACTGATTCTTGGAGTAAATAATAATAATAGTAATAATAATATATTAATAATTATTTTAAGAATTACCTTTAAAACACTCTGGTTTGTGCGTGCTCATACTAGGTTCACATAACTAAACAATTTAGTGAATGTAAAATTTTACTGATTATATTTTACATTATCTGATGCCTCTTTTTTTTTTCCTTAGCTAAATTTCAAATACAGTGTTATTATTATTGTTTTTAATATGATGTTTCATCACTAAAAGAAACACACATACAGAAAATCATTAAACAAATCACAGACAACATTTTCCTTGGGGAACGTGCATTGAAAACAATTGATTTACCCACCAGATTAATGCTGTCAGTAGTTACTATTGTGTTTTACCATAGTCACTAGTGACAATTACTAAACTTGTTGTGCAGGGAAGATGAACCGTTTATCTGATGTTCATACACACAGTTGTTCTCTCTGTATTAGTTGACACTTTACACCTGACAACAACCTGCACTTCCTTAACACTACATATAAAAGCTATGCATATGAAGGGATACTCATTATTCTTTTCACAGTCTTATTTCCTTTTATCTGCTGTATTTATTTAATTCCTTATTTATTTGCTATACATTTACCTATATACTACCTTATATATTATGTATATTACCTTATATGTTATATATATATTACCTTATATATATATTCCCTTACATATATATTCCCTTATATATATTTACCTTTATTTATTTATCAATTTACTTTCTTCTGAAGTAACTATGAAGTAAAGCACTATTCACACAATAGTTCACACAATTCTTTCTTGCTCTATTTGGTTCTGGTGTTTGGGGTTGAAGAGTTCTCCCATGTATATTTAGATACCACTATGTAGTAGCAAATGAAACAAGGACTATATAAATAAAATAATTTGAATAAATACTGTATAAAAATATGGAAATAAATTGAGTAACTAATCATTGACCTTCCTATTTTTATTTCGATCTTTTCATTGAAAACCAATTAATGCCCGTAAAGATTAATCAGCTCAATTATTTCGTTAAAAACATTAAAACATTAAAACATTAAAAACAAATTAAAAAAAAAGTTCTGTACTTCAAATACAGCAGTACCACTGACTCATCCAAATTTATTATGCTCTTCTTCATGACGATGTGTTTTGTCATTAAAAGAAAAACAGCACTGTATGTAATAACAAACAGATGACTCAGCTGGAATATGCAAATCTATTTCTTACTTACGAAGTTTTCCTCAAACTCATAGTCACTATTAAAAGAGAACATTAGGTGTTGCCACAAAGACTTAAGTACTTATTGCCTTTCCAATACCTATTACAGAAATGAAATTTTATTTTAAATTTTTCTGCTTCTTTAACAATTGACATAATTATCATGAGTTTTCAAAAAACAAAACAAAATAAACAAAAAAACACTTTTGCAATTTCCATGCTATGTCTAAATTTTGAATAAAGTATCATAACTGTAATCTCTTTTATATTATCTCTATACTGCAAATTCAAAAATGCTTTGCTATATTGTGTTATAGACAATACTACCAACATATGTATCAAGATGTCATTTTTAAGAAACATAAAATTATACGTTTTACTTTCATGTCTATTAACAATAATGGAAACTTTTTTGATCCTTTTGTAGTCCAGGAACATTACCTTGTTATTGTTAAAGTGAATGAAGAACTACCATAATCTGCAGGTTTTATTTCTTTGGAGATAAATCTCTAGTTCATTATCTCATATCAATAATTTTCATGTGATGCAATAGCATTAGTTCAGTGGTAGTTCTGTGTTGCAATCAGTTCTGATTGGATCCAGTTGCCAAGTTCATTATTTTTCAGTTAAAATTCCCTGGAATACTGATGAGGAATAGATAATTTTAGAGAGAAGTCTTTGGAAATTCGTCAAAATTAAAATGGAAGTACATTTAGTTATGAATCTCTAAAGTTTTTCTTGAGTGTCATCTGTAAATAAAAAGCATACATAAAGTGTACTATTTTGAAAATAGTCCTTACTTAACTTACATAAAAGACTTTGTTGTTATTGTTTCTCAAAAGATTGTTTTTATTCAGAAAAAAATCTGCTTTTCAGGGTGAAATGAACCAAAAAAAAAAAAAAGTCTCTACTTCTGCTGTTTGATAAGTTTTTCCTAGGACTGAATCTTCAAGAAGTCTGAGAAGGTTTTGTAGCTTTACAGGTGTCTGATTTTTGTGTGGGCTCATCACTCTCTCAAAATAATTTGAGCAGAACTTAAAACTGCAAAGTCTTTTGTTCCTGAAACTTCTGTTACAGCTCTTTACCTTTGAAAAAATACTGTCCCTAGTAAGGACAAAAATTACAGAAGAGGTCAATTTACGATGTTTTTATGCTTCTCTAACTAAGGTTAGCTTCATGAACCAAAATAACCTATGAAGACTGAAAAAATGTTGGGATAGTGCATTTGAGAGATGGGTGGCTTTTTGTCCAGCCTACTGGTTTATGACTTGTTCTTTTTCGTGACATATGCTTAGTTATGACTGAGTCACTGAGTTGGATTCACAGAAAAGGGGATAATAGAAACCAATACAATGGAAAAGAATAAATGAATAAAGCTCTTTATTAATGACAGCTTTCTTCTGCACAAATGAAACTTGAGCCCATTAGTCAGATCACAAGAGCTTGCACTTCTTGCCCAGTTTTAAATTTATCATAGCAAAGGAAAAACAAAACAAAACATAATACAACAACAAGAAACCAACCCCACAACTAAGAAAAAAGAACTAATCCTTCGAAGTTAGTGTCCTATAAATTGTGATTGTAAAATTTTAAAGTTGGACTTTAAAGTCGACAGCCCTGTACAAGACTGTCTCGAGACTATACTCTGTGACACACATCAGACCTGATAATTCTTCTGTAAGTAAGGGAACAGACCTTAAGCTGTTGAGACACAATAGGAAGTAAGGAGATTAGTCTACACTCTAGTAGAAAAAAAAGAATGGTCTCAGAGCAGCCGAGAATACCTGCCTGGTTCACATCTGTTTGGCTCCGCACCACAAAGTTTGGAAACCACCTGAGAGAAGCATCTGGCTGTGATGTCTAGGTATGGCTTTTAGCCACAGAACCAAGAGTGTAAATCAGTTTGAGATTAAATGCTGCCATCGGTTATTTAAACATAGGTGCCTGCTGCTATTTTGTTGACCTTCTCTGGGCTGGGAGATATAACAAAGCATGTCTTGAATATTTGTTTCTTTTTGGATCTGCAGGTATGCTAGAAGAACACTGTAGTACCTAAAATGACAGTAGGCAATTATTCTTAGGTTGCTGAAATTAGCTTAGGACATTGAGTTTGTTTCCAGTTAGTGGTTGTTTACGGTAGCTAGCAGTAAAATCTCTCATTACAGTTAATGAAGAGTTAATCAATAACCTCATTAGAGCTTAGAGTGATTGGCAGCTATGATGAGTGAGGTTCACTTGCATAAGCATGGACATTTGAGATGCCATAGTATATCTTGCCCAGTATCCAGAGGCTGCTTCAGAAAACCCTGTGTCCACTGTAGAATCTGTGCTGTATCTGTCAACTGAAGTGGAAGTCTTATATACCCAAGGAAATCTCAAACAGTACAAGACATCTATGATTAGGCATAAATGCTACTCCTGATGAATACTATTTATCAGCTGAAATACTTTGTAAGATCTTGTGATCTTCTGGAGAAAAGACTGATGTTATACCAGATACCTTAGATCAGGCATTTAAAATTGCACCTTATGTCTATGTTTAGGCACCTGAATTCCACTGTTTGCTCACATGTAGACATTTAGATTTAGGTACTGTAATCACTACTGGAAAACAAGTCTAGTTTCAGAGTGGTCTTTGGGACAATTATCCCCTGAATATCATAGGCATATGCCATAGGAGATTTTTTTTGATTAGTGGGAATACAGGACCACTCGTTAATTTTTCTTCTCATTATTTCTACAAATCTCTTCATTTGCAAAACACCTATTTTCCCTGAAATTAAAATAAATGTCAATAATTCTAGGTTTTTATTTCTAACTCTTATGCTGTTGATTATTTACTCTTTCTATTGATAGAACACTTAGCTACCTGAAAAGGATAGAAATCTTGTTTGAAGCACTAGAGACGACATTTAGACAACATACTGTCTGCATAAAAGATTATATTACAGGACAATTTTCTGGATATCTTACTGATAACTTAAGTCACCTGAACTGAGCTACCATAAAAGGTCTTGCTTGTCCTATTATCAACAGATTTCCAGAAAATCTGTCTAGCATTGTGCAGTTAATTCAGATGAAACATCCAAATGCCTTTCTCCTTCTGATAGTTTTGTGTGCCTTACTCTGCACACATATTTTCTTCTTCCAGAGGTGCACTGTGTCTTTGTAACTAGGACTAACCAGTATGATTAGATGTAGTAGTGCTAGGTGCACTGAAGGCCACATATAAGCAGAATAATTTTGATGCAACTGAAAATATGTGTTTAGAGCAACAGTTGGAACTGCCTTTGGGTTGCCAGCTCCTGTGATTTGCCACAAGTGTCACAGCATATGGGGTGGGGTTCTCGTTTAGATTCAGACATCTAACCTCAGGTAACTACCATGTAGACATTAACACATCAGCTAGGTGTTTAATCTGATAGGGTACCTAATGAAAATATAGGGTGATTCAGTGCTTACCCATAAACATGAAGTACGTTTTGAAAGGCTGTAGAGTGTTTCTCCCAGTCTCCAACTGGGAGAGGGCGAGGATGTTCTCTGCCTCTTATGTAGTCTATTAGATGCCTCCAGATAGCTTAGAAACTCTCAGACTGCAGCAAGTACATGGAAAGCCATCTACAAGCTCTATCATTTGTCTCCAGGGTAGGCTACTGAGAGAGAAACTCTAACATTCATTCTTACAGGTTTCACCTTCGGTAATGGTATGGGTCTAAGACTGTAGGGATTTCCTCTTTGCCAATTTTGAGGTAAACACATGAACCTTCACAAAATCTGTGGCTTATAAATAGCATTTTTATTTTATTACTATCTTTAAGGTCCCTTCCAGCCCAAACCATTCTATGATTCTGTGTTTTTTTCTATACTTTTGCCAGGCAATAAAAAGAAGAAACAAGAGCTTCCTCCAGCAGAATGTACTTTTTTCCACCTCAAACCTGTTCTGATGAGATACTTTAGATCTTTCTTGGATTTAGAAATAGTTTTTTCCTTTAAGGAAACCAAAAGTCTTGCTTTTCTTCCAATACACATCTTGCTGAACTTCTCTGAATGTTCAAATTCTCAGTCTGAGCAAGTTGTCTGGATTAGAACAGGAGGTGAGCCTAATTCACTTTTCCTATAGGGAAACAAGCCTTTCTTTCCACATGGTGCTCACAGATCAGCCACATGACAGGATTTTTGTTTATTTGGTTCTTTTCTTTTGTAGCTCTCTATACCACTGGTAAAATGACAGCATGTTAAAAGGAGAAAAGATTGTCTGTATTTCTGGGGAACAATATAGAATATTGGTGTTGCATTTTTTTTTCTCCCTACCCATCTTACTTCAAAAGTTTTTTCAGACCACTGTATACAGTGTTCAGTTCTGTATTCAGTGATTTCTTCCTCCTAATAACTTCACACATCTCACCATATTATGAAAGTACATCTTACAGACACTCTCACCCTGTATAAACCAATTCAAGAAGCGATGGGGGCATGGAGTTCTAAAGTTGACATTTATTTTTATTTTTTATATTTATTTATTTTTTTTTCTGCAGATCTTAAAGTTCCCATGGTGACTCTAAGTTTTAATTTTCCATCAGTTTCTGGTATACTGTTTCCACAGTTGTTTAGCTGATGTTTTTGTGCAAGCTGTAGAGAGCACAATCAAATTTTTAATGCAAAGTGAATTTGTGGTGAAGCTCCAGTCAGCTTATGAGTTCTGATGACTTATTTTGACCTTTTTGCCAAGGTTCATCAGCACAGAGAAAAGTGAACTGCTGTTTTTTCTCCTGAGATGTGAAAACATTCTCTTTTGTAACTATTTATTTCCATCACTTACATTGAAGCTATTGCTGTACATGAGGGAATATTGGTTTAAAGCCAATTTTGCTTCAGTTTGTGAAAGTAGAAGGAAAAGGACAAAAACTTTAATTCACTCCTAGCTACTTGTAGTAACTTAATGAATTTAGCAGCACTATTCTCTTGTACTTAGGCCCTGGTATAAAAATTTACACACATGTATGTTATGAGAAAAATGTTACTAACTCAGAAAGTTTGGGTTTAAAAACAGAATTAAATTAACAATTCGGAATGTCTTTTAAAATCAATGTAGAGAATTAGGATGTTGCTTATTATTTCTTTGTTCTATGAAGACACCATGCTCCATATTTTTGAGCCTCGACTTTTCCTAGAGGTAAGAAAAACATACAATGTGCACTTTGATACTTCTATCTCTTTCTTAAGGGAGTACAGTCATGATGCTGAAGTCAGCTAATGACAAATACACTCAAAGCTGCTTTAGCACAGAAGTCATATCAAATTATTTTCACCAAAAATTGATATGGCCAGTGCCACCACACTTTGGTGTTAGAAGTTAGGGGATTTTCTAAGGTTTTACTCCTTATATTTACTAATGAAGACATACATAGCGTTTCGACCAAATATTTAAATCTAGTTGTCTAGTGTTTAGTTATGAAGCGAAGTAATTTTGATTTTGCCAAATCTGGAAGTTTATCTATTTATTTATTTATTTTTCTTGCTTCTGCTCTTCAGTCAGTAGCAAAATCCTCACACCACTCAGTTATACTATTGTAAGCTTTAGTATGCATGTAATTTTACCCAGATATGAGCCTGTAATTATAACTGAGTTTGAAGAAGGGAAGAAGGAATATGACATAAAGTGATTTTTTTGTTGTTGTTGTTAGTGGAACCTGCTGGTGGAATAACAGCACAACCTCATAAAGCTGATTGAATACAGTGAATTATTTTTAGTGCAGTTCAATTATTTTAAACAAAATGAAGAATAAAAGTTAACAGACTCTAATGGTTATTTATTAAGACAAATTTAGAGGTGCATAATGCAAAGAGGATTTTTTTTTTCACTTCCATAACAAACCACCATGTGATTAAATAGGTTTCAGTGAAATGTGATACCTTCAGTGAAATGTGATGCCTCAGTGGTGAAAAAAAATAATCTTAATTAAGAGCTCCAATTTTACTCAATTTTTTCCATCTTATATCAGTGAAAGAGAGAATTTTAGGAAGGGATAAATGATTTTAAATACAACGATAAAAATGTTTATTATTAATTTGATATCATATCTTTTAAGGAAGGATTCTACATGCTGAAGTGTTTCATTCACTGTTTCTGTACATCCAGAAATAGAGAAACATGCATTGAAGACAGGTAAGTAAACCCCAGATTCAGAGTTAGTCTGCAGGTAGACTCCATAACAAAATTGATTAATGTTACTGGGACTGAGAAAGAGAGAGTAGATGGAAACTATTTCTGAGTCCAAAGGAATATGTGGGGATGCACCTTTCATAGGGGAATTTATAAATGTAAAAAGTAGTGAAATCTGTCCTTGAAGATGTGTGAGAGCACACAGATCCTCATCCAGGATGTGGGTTCCTTTAAGAAATGTGATGTGTTACTACCATGGAGAAATAATTGTTAAGTATAGAAGAGTAAAACAAACAAACAAAAAACAAAACAAAACAAAAAAACACCACCAACAACAGAAACAGATATCTACAGTTTCAGATTAAGTCAATAAGCATAATAAGGCTGATTTTTTATTTTTATTTTTTTCATATATACCTCTGGTCTTCATTTCTCTTTAAATGGCAGAAGATATGTCTGAGGCTAGAATTTGGACAAATATTTGCTTACTAATTAATTTCTGCAACAGGAGGAGCATTCCAGGACTTTCATATACTTCATACAGTCATTACAGTCCATAGACTGTGCCATGTCTAATCCAGATATATTGCTTTAAATAAAGCTTTTTTTTTTTTCTTTTTTTTTTTTCCCCTCTTTCATCTAGTGGAATGATTAGCACTGTAATTTTTGTAATTTTCTATTTTTTTCTTTAAAAGGCAACATCACTGACATAACTGTCTTTTATTTATTTATATATGTTTTTTACTCTAACAGATCTTTGTCTTAAATTTTATTGCTTTAATAGTTGCTCATAGGAAATGTAATGTCTTTTGGCACAAATATATCAATTTGATCTTGCTGTGATATATATTTGAAATGAAAAAAAAAAAAATTCTCTGCATGAACACCAGAACAACAGCAACAGAAAGCACTTAAATCTTTTGCGCAGAGGGATATGTAAGAAAATCTTTTGTGTGCACAGGGAATATCAAGCACTATGTCAAAACACAAACTGGTGCACTGAGTAAAAGCTGTGACTTGATTATAGGAAATCTTTAGGGACATGGAAACCCTATGTTCTCATTATGAAATGAGATGACCAATGCAAGGAATAGCTGTACAATCCTTCTGGGAGTAACAGAAACAAAACAAAACCGAAACAAAAGTTTTTAATAAAAGAAAAAAGCCCACAACAATGCATTTGCTAGTGGACAGGAGTTGCAGAGCTACCAGGCCTTCAGGAGATCACTTCCAAAAGTTTCACCTACCCTGGCAGGTTATATATATATCATTCATAGAATATAAAATAGAAAATTAGCTGCAAACAGTACATAAGAACTGGCTACATAACACAGTGTCTTCTGGGACGTAGCTATTAAAGATGCATTGACTGGTTCTTACAGGTCAGCCCCATGCACAACACAGCACATGAATACATTCATGACAAATATGCTATGGCTGCACAAGGAGGTCATGTAGCATGTCTGCTGCCTTCTCTCTGCAGATCCATGGATTTCTGTCTTCTCTTTCCTGTGCCAAAACAGCTATAAAACTCTTGTGGGCTTACAGCATGTAACACAGCTCAGACAAGCAACTCCAGTGGGAGAAAGAAGGAAGGTAAGACAAAATTGCTTCTAGCCTTATGCTTCAATAATTAATAACAAATAATAACATACTAGACCCTTGAATCATTCTGATGATCAGAATTTCCAGTCTGAAGGGAGCAGACAGAGAGGAAGAAGGGATCTAGCTTTTAGAGCAGGTCTTACAAGTACATCCTGGCTTGCTCTGGGAAATTATTTTATCTGTGCAAAACAGAGAGCTGGCCTCTCTTGCTACAGAGATCGGTTGTGGGATGTATAAAACAGCCCCGGCATGTAGTGAACTGAATACCATACTGTGAGAAACACTCTGTAGCCAATAACATAGGCTCTAGCGAGGATCTCGGTGAAGTAGCATTTTTATTTGCGATTGCAATGGCGGGCATCCCATAAGCAGGAGCACACCTACTAGTTCCATAACACAGTTTATATACTTTTTTCTTGATGACCGGGACCCTCCCCTGTTTCCTCATTGACTGGATAATCCAGGTTCACAATCTATCTGGTGCTTCACATACAATACATGGCTTCCAGTTGCCAGCCTGTTATAAGTCAAATTTATTTTGACTTTTATACTCTTTGAGGTGGTAATGTTTCTTACACAGTGATTTCCACCTAATTGCTCTAAGGATTCTGATTGTCTGCATTTTACAAGGTCGTCTGTTAGACTTTCTTATCACTGCAAGCATATCTTAATACCACATTCCTTCCCTCTGAACAATGTAACTATGCAAAAACAATATTTTTATTCCCACACATACTACAAAAAGAAAACATGAAAAGGGACGATGAAGATACAGACTTTGAGTTTGAAATAGGCAGTCCCAAAAGTAAGAAGTGTTTGCAGGGCATATGTAGGAAAGCTATGGACATGATATAGTTTATGGCTTGTCATTTCATTTTCATCTAACTATTCCTACCTATACATGGTTAGTTGCATGAGCCTTGTTTATGTAACTGTTATTTAAAAATACTTGCAGGAAGAGAAACATACACAAGAAGATTTAATCTTTCACACCGATAATTATGTGCCTGTAAAACAGAAGGCTGGGCCTTAGGGTTTTTAGATGTTCAGTGGCAGAAATTTTCTAGAACTGATCAGAGGACAGGGATGGTGAACTCATAATGTGTGTTGCTATTGCAAATGGTGTGCAAGTAAGGTTTGAGATATCTGCTTTCTTTTGGCTGCTGTAGAGCTTTTGCTACTCACACTATTCAGCAAGCACTGCCTGGCTACAGGAAGAGTTCAAAGCATCAGCTATAAGATAAGGAAATGGCTTAGAGGCTGTAAGGAGCAGGAGGAGATAAAGTTGAATAAGGAGCAGATGGGGGTAGAGAAATACTGTGGAAAAGGTTCATCAACACCATCCTTGTCTCTATACCACTTTTCACAGAAATGCATACAATTTGAAAGTAATGTTTAATGACGATTAATGTAGCCAAGCCTTTATTCTTATGCTCTGAATGGTTTATTAACTTAAAGAATGTCAGTTTTTCTTCACCTTCTTTAACATTGTTTATGAATGTACAGTTATTAAGTTTTCTGTCATGAGAAAAATTCAGGATGGACCTTGAAATAATACTTTATATTTAACATGTCAGTAATCATATTGAACTAATAGTTACCTCTATGCATTTAACATGTATACATAATGCCACCATAGTGCGGTTAAAACATGAGAAACATTATTTTAAAATAACATTAAAAATACTGTGTCACAGCTTTAAAGCATGTACATAATGAAGAAAATATGTCTTCAATGTTCTGTGGAATATATGACAAGTGTACTGGGAATAGAGGGTCAGTTCTTTACTGGTACAAGCAGAAGCAGTTCTAGTGAAATGAAAGGCCTTCTACTTGAACTGTCAAATCTTGAGAGCTGTATTATTATTTTTCTCATAGGTCTTCTGTTTATGAAGTTAATGGTAATGCAGAATGACAGAATAATTGCTGTTAATATCTTCTCTTTCTTTTTTTTTTTTTTTTTTCCAAATGGAATGTGATTATGCAATGAATCTTCTATACAGAGAATAAAGTATATTAAGGCACTTCACTTCAGTTGTCAGGAATCCAATTGAGAGTTTAAATAACCATAAAGTTTCCTCTTTTTCCTTTTTTTTTTTTTTTTTTATCTTTCTGGCAAAAATTCTCAACCCGTAAGATTTTTTTTTTCTTCTTTTCAACTCTAAGGATCTTATGTCCCAAATAATCTCGTTGAAGAGATAAAGCAGCTCTGAAAGAGCCTGCATTAGGGGGAAGAAAAGTTGCACAACTTGCTGAGAAAGACGAAGTAGGGTCATTTCTTCAGATCATCAGCTAGTCTAATTTCTGTTCCATAACCGTAACCTGGCTTCATGACTTGTGGGTTTTCCTTCAGCTTCACATCATCACCTGCAATTTGCATAATGTAAAACTCCAGGAAAACACAGGGCAGGAAAAGCTTAAATTAACCTTGTAAGGTCTGACATTCATTTTGGCTCATTAATTTCAAAGCACATGTAATTCTCATACTGAATGGGTAGTGAATGCCTTCAGCTGTAACAATGAACTGCAATAAAACATGAAAGAAAGAATGTAATTTTAGTACTATATCTGAAAAGAGTAAGATTAGATTTTTGTGTTTGGTTGCCATGTCATATATGGGAAACATAAATACTGCAATGTAGTCAGTTTCCTATACTGAGGCATTATAATGAACAGTGAAAATCCTCTGAAGATATTTTTGAATCATAATGCTAACTTAAGAAGATATTATAACTTCATTTACTGAAATCCAGTCCCTACTATCCAATTTTGATAATGTGCTTGGTATCAGTGTTTTATGAAACCACATTAACTATTTTATTTATTTATTTACTTATTTATTTAGATATAGATAGATGGATGGATGGATAGATAGATAGATAGATAGATAGATAGATAGATAGATAGATAGATAGATAAATAGATAGATAGATTTAACTGCCTCTGGAACATAACATATGATCACGATCCATGGGGAATTATCCTGGAACTGTATCTTGGTAATTCACGGTTTCTTTCACCTTTGCTGAGTTTAAAAGCATTCTCAGGGCTGCTTCAGAGATGTTTTACATAACAATACATACCAGCATAATAAAATGTGTTGTGATAATATTAGAATAGTAACATACAATGTGTTTACCTGCAACAATCTGCCATATAAGCCAACTGCAGATCACTCTGCCCAGAACAATAATTGACACTCCAGGTTCAATTGTTCTGTTTTAAGGTTATGTATTGACTTAGGAATATAAAATGTTAAATTAGTGTTTCACTCGTGTCCTCTGACAAAACAAAGCATTGTATCAGAAGAGTAACTACTTAAAAGAACCAATCCTACTCTCTCAAGCAATTTCTTACTCCTGTAAATACAACTCTTCATCTATTTTTAGAAAAAACAAGCAAACAAACAAACAAACAAACATGAAACAACAAACAAGCAAAACCCCAAACCCTAAAAATTTGAATATACCTGAAAACATATTTCAGGAAGTCAGAAAAATAAAGCAACATTTCTTGAATTCCCAGAAATATAGTCTCAATACTAATGTTTCAGTCTATTTGGACCTAATTTCTCCTGAGCTGTGTGTTTCATCCCATGGTCTTCCCTACATCAGCCTCTTTGCTGAGAGCTTCTCAATGAAGTAGATGTAAGAAATTTTTGAAACAATCAATTTTCTTTTCTGTATCCCTCTTGGCACAAATGTTACAAAATAATCCAGCCTAAGGCAAATGCTTGGCATGGACTATTTCAGTGTGAAGAATAAACGTCAGCAAAGTTAAAAACAAACAAACAATTAAAAAAAAATGTTGATTCACTTTAATAAGTACTGTTATCTCCACATATTAATAATTAAAAGAGTAACCATAAATAAATAAATAAATATCCCATTCAAAAGACTCTTCAGATTAAGAAATGTCCTCTAAAGTACAATATTCACTGTGAACAGTAAGACATAATCTTTGAAAATGGCCTGAAAAATAAAACAAAAGAACAAAAACATATCTTACCTTAATAAAAAGCTTAAGTTGACAATACTGAAAAGAGCAGGTCAGAACTTAAAGCGTGAATTGAACAAACTTATTGCCCTCACACAGCAACGCGCACTTTACTAGATTCAGCCTACAGATGCCACAACTATGTGACAAAACTTTCCTAGGCTTAGGAAAATGATGAAATAAACACAATAATTTAAGCAGAAATGCATATAGAAAAATAATGGGTGAACAATCCAACACTTGGTGAATTCTGCTTCACAATGATAGGAAGAGCTGACATTGAAAGATCAAAAAGTGACGTCGCTATGAATGCTTTGCCACCACAAGCCAGTTATTCCTGTGGTAACTTTCTGACACCTCCTGCTTAAAACCCAAAAAGTCAGCAGGATTGTGAGGCCCCACTTTAATGGTCTTTATTTGTACTGAAAATCAAGATCAAGTGAGCTTTTGCCCTTCTGCTTCATGGAAGGTTTCTGGCCTCCTTGAGCTCGCAGGAAAAAAAATCAAATTTTGCCTTTAAACACCCCAAAACTGTGCCTAAGTTTATTCTATTTTCACTACATGACTTAGTATTTTCTTAGCTGAAAGCCAAATTTGCCTGTGTGGGATCTATTTATACTACATGGAGAAAAAATCCTCTTCTAGAATGTGATTCATGACATCCTAAAGTACACCTCTTCAGACAAAATTGAACTGCTTATTTATGTCTATTGACAATAATGGGTTTGAAGGTGACTAACTCAGAAGATACCTGCTGTGAAGGCATTTATTCAGATAAATCCACAAAAGATGTTTTGCGTTTCCAAGCATGCTCATTCCAGGTCTTTCCTGAAGTTTGCAAAGATCCAGCATTTTTAATGTAAAGATTTGACCTACTCCTGCGTAGTGAATATCTTGGGATACAAAGATAGGTGTTTGGCTATGGCATTAGTTAAAAGAGCTGTCTTGTGCTAATTAGAATACATTTTCTCATTTCATTTTATATGGGAGAATACAATACTCCCATATTGCTCAGGGAGTGACTCACTGAATTTAAGGCCATGTAGTCCAAAAAGGTTCATGTTTGTTTCTTCAAATTATGTCAGTGGAGGGTAGATAGGCAATGTCCATACTAGATGGACATTTCAAATTTGTGGTAGTTTAACACCAAGGCGGCACCACACTGCTCTTTCACTTCCCCCATGCAAAAAGACAGGGGGAGAAAATAGGATGTAAAAAAGCTCACTGGTTGAGATAAGGAGAGGGAGATCACTCACCAATTACCACTACAGGAAAAACAGACTTTTATTGGTGCAGGGGAAGGGGGAATAGAGTATACAGTCAGTCCATAATGCTTTGTCTCTGCCGCAGCTTCATTCTCTTCCCCTGCTTCAGTTTGGGATCCCTCCAACCAGATGACGTCTTTACTGATCTGATTCAACATAGGCTTCCCACAGGCTGCAGTTCTTCAAGAATTACTACTACCTGAAAGGAAGCTGTGGAGACCTGGGGGTCGGCCTCTTCTTGCAGATAACTAGTGATAGGACTAGAGGGAATGGCCTCAAGTTGCACCAGAGGAAGTTTAGGTTAGAAATCAGGAGACATTTCTTCTCAGAAAGAGCAGTCAGGCATTGGAACAGGTTGCCCAGGGAGGTGGTGGTGTCACCATCCCCGGGGGTGTTCAAGGAAAGGTTGGAGCTGGTGCTTAGGGGCGTGGTTTAGTGGGTGACATTGGTGGTAGTGTGGTGGTTGGACCAGCTGATCTTGAAGTCTTTTCCAACCTTAACGATTCTATGATTCTAAGAACTGTTCTACTATTGGTCTAATATGGGTCTGTACCATGGAGTGCAGTGCTTTGGGAATGGACTGCTCCAGCATGGGTCCCTCATGGGTGACAGCTCCTGCAAGACCATCTGCTTCACCATGGGATACTCCATGGGCTGCAGTGTGGTGATCCGCTCTGCCATGGTACACCATGGGCTGCAGGGGAACTTCAGCTCCATCTCCAGGAGCACCTCCTGTCCCTCCTTCTTCACTGACCTTGGTGTCTGCAGGATTGTTTCCCTCTACATTTTCTCACTGCTCTCTCTCAGGTGTTGTTGTGCCACATTTTTTCTCTTTTAAATATGGTCTCACAGAAGTGCAAACAACATAGCTCATTGGCTCAGCTCTGGCCAGTGGCAGTTCCCTTTGGAGCCAGCTGAAACTGGTTCTTACCTAATATGGAGCAGCTCCCTTGTTCTTCTCACAGATGCCATGCCTGTAGCACAGCACTACCAAAATCAGACCAGGTAAACCTAACACCTCATCTGAAAAAGTATACCTGCAGTATCACCCACAGCCCGCAAGTGTGTATCAATAAATTTGGGGTATCAGAAGCTCTGCTTCTGAGATGTGGCATAAGAATATAGGACAGCATATGTGGGACCACACACTTCTGGGATGTGTTGTAAGGCCCAGAAGAATGGAGCGACCCAAACCTGAAACTGCCTTTGTTCCTATTTTCTCAGGAAGATCTTGGGTGAAATATTTCGCATAATTCTGTGATTCTGTGATTTCCCCAATATTTCCCATTTTCCTTAATAGAGTTAGGTGGAATGCTACAAAATAGTTATTATTAAATAAAAAGTAATATTTCTGAAAAGTTCAGATGGTTCTCAGAGTATATGTCTACTATTAAACAAAAGGTTCAGCAGTGAACTTGATCTCTGGACCTCGATCTTGTGCATAATTAAATTGTAATCACTATTTCTGTCTCAGTTTTGGTGTATACTGAATAACTTTGTCTTACAAATCATGTAGAGTGAGTTAATTATCAGCAGGATAGGCTCATACTATCCTGTGCCACTTGAACTCTGGTCTGGATGCCCGCCTGTGTCCCTCTTTTGTTCAGCAATGCGGATATACACACACAATGTGTAAGAAGTCTTTGAAAGATGTCAGAAGCTTTTCCAATTTGAGGCAGAGGTTAAATAAGGTCCGCGGCCTACATTGCAAGGAAGGGAAATTAAATATAACTTTAAGAAAAAAAAAAGAGATATTGTTTGTATTTATCTTTCCTCAATATTAATGTGTTCAGTTGTATATTCAGTACTAGTGAGACCTTTGAGCATCTGGGTTTTATTGCAGGTATTTCTAATAGTTTCACTTCAATCTATACTGAAGGGCATAAGAATTTCCTTCTGTGTCATGCAAGTAAATAGACTCTTTTAAAATCATTTGTGAGTTATCTATCCACTTAATTAGGTAATTCAATAAGTACTTTAGTCCGTTGTTTTTATTGTCTTTTACTGCTTTTGCTCTGATGACCTTTTTCTGCATATGCAGTTTGTGAATTACTGGGCTTTTGACTGACACTTGTTAAGTGTTAGGGTGAGATATTTCTGCAGTGCTTGATCTTTGTCTTGAGTAGAATGAGTCATATTCTTTATTTAAGGTTATGAAAAAAGTATCTTTTAATTCAAAAGTATTATGCTGTAGGAGAGATGCTTGAGCTTGAGGAAGTTGTAAGTAAGGAAGTTGTTTGTACTGTAGGTTCTTTGTCTTAGGGCTTCCTTGCCTACCAAAAGTTAGATGCATTTAAGAGTTGGATAGTTTAAGAAGACATTTAAATAAAACAGATTTAAGTCTCTTGAGAGTGTTGAACTTGGTGTATACCGCAGAATGAAGAATTCAAGGGGTCTTTTTATCTGTTTACATCAATACTTATTTCAGGAATAAATGTCCATAGTGTTACAAACATGCTAATTGGGAACTCCTACTGCAAGATATTTAAAAATAAAAGCAAACACTTCAGAAGGCAGTACTTATGTTTTATTTTGCTACAGAGTAAAAGTTAAACTGTCTATCACAGTTTAACTGATGTGAGCAAACAAGCTTCTGTCCTCCTACAGCACTTTTTACAGACGTCAGATTTAACCTTCAAAAGATCTTCTGTATAAAGGGGTTCTACTTTGACCTCTCTAGAGAGTTTCACTCCTATTGATATTAACAGAAATTGTAATTTTCAGAGATATTCAGTAGTGTGGTTTTAGGCATTTTAAGGGATTAGAGCTCAAAGAGGCAAGAAGGACAAATTGTAAGAGTGGAAGAAGGAAAAAAAAAACTGTTTCTAGCTAAGCTTTAGGTTATACAATAATTTAGAATTAAAACACGTAGTAGATACTGAATAATCATTGTATAATTACCATTTGCCAACCCAGTGTCTATTCACTGGATGTAACACTGTTGCAGGATACCTCTTCCTCTTCTGCTTTCAGACAGTTACCATCATTGTAGTTTATAGACTACGAGGCTTCTCATTTATACAAAGTGAGCCCCATTCCCATTGTCACAATCATTTCAGAGTTTCAGAAAGACAGTGACGGAAATAGATCACATTTCTTCTAAACACTCACAAAGGGAAAAAAAATACATTTTCTGTAAGATACTGTTCTCTGAAACTGTCCTGTTGATAGCAATAATATGTGTGACATGGGAGTATATTGCAGTAAATAACTTTTGCAGTTGATTAAATGCCTCAGCTTCTCAAAGGCCATTTCTTGCTTTGTCTGCGTCAGCATCATAGATCTTCTCTTATAAATAGAACAGATGTCAATTCTTGAAAACGTGATGCTCAAAACTTCAGTTATTAAGTAGAAAACCTTGACAGTAGATGATTTTTTATATTATTATTTCTTTTCTGGGGTGTCAGATTCTAAAACTTTCCTTCAATATTTCAGATTATCCTCATTTCAAAACTAAGAAGATATAACTGGACAGAGAATGTTGAGAGGAAGAGATACAATGGATTTTCACCTATTCAATTTTCCAATCCATTTGGATTTTTGCAGCCTTGGAGACAGCCTATGCTTTCGTTGTTGAGGAAAGGATTTAAATATTATTGAAAACCCATTAGTAACAGTTAGAAATACTCTTTGGAGCTATAAAAAGCTGGCTGGATTTCTATGGAGCAAATTTTTAGTATGGTGTATGTGGACTTAAATCCAAATTGGGTAATTTTAATAAATAATGGTAATAATAACTACTGTAAAATGTAGGCATATGCTGCACAAACTGTTATCAGGAAAAAAAAAAAAAAGGACGGGGGGCATTTTAATCGTAAAGATGTGTATAGTCTTAGAAAAACACAAACAAAATGTACCTGATGGAGTTCAAGTGTTTGGACAATGCTCTCAGAAATATGGTTTGGTATTTGGGTGGTCCTTTGTGGAGCCAGGAGTTAGACTCAGTGATCATTGTAGGCTCCTTCCTACTCAGGATAATCCATGATTCTTTGAATACATATCAACTTCCTTCCTTCCTTCCTTCCTTCCTTCCTTCCTTCCTTCCTTCCTTCCTTCCTTCCTTCCTTCCTTCCTTCCTTCCTTCCTTCCTTCCTTCCTTCCTTCCTTCCTTCCTTCAAGTTCAAATGTCTGTTTCTCAAGGTTATTCTATTTCTGAATGGTGTGATTACTAAAATGTGGAGTATAAATTACATTTACTGTCCTAGGGTGGATACCTAACGGTGTATATGACAAGGTTATTTTTTTTTTATACTAATGTATCTGTAGTCACAGTTTTTTTGAATCTCATTTACAATAGCAGATGTTTTATAGCCACCTTAATGTATCTACTTTCTAGAAGTGATCTGAATAAATGTAAATCTAAGTTAGGAATATACCAGGGGAACACTATACCCCCTGCTTTGGGAAAAAACCTCTTCATCTGAAGGAACAGTTAATGGCTTTTCATTATCCATCTAGTCTTCGAAGATTTCCACGCAACTACTATTATGTGGTATAGAGTAGTCAATGGAATAGGCATATTTACTTCTTAGTGAACAAATATTTCAATACAAACATATACTTAAGCAACTGGACACAGGTAAAAGTAAATCATGTAGCTGTAGTGACATAAGGCAGAAAACACTCTAGAAGATGAAGCTCAGAGTCTAGTGGCACTAAATATTTTATTTTTTTTTTCTATGTTATAAATTAGTTCTTGTTCTCAGATTTTATAACTCTGTGGTTTACTGGGACAGTCAGAGCTTTATATATATATATATATATATTTATTTGTATAGGAGAAAAGATTGGAGAAACTGGGTTCTGGGGATCTGTCCCAGAACCTGTGGAACTATCCATGTCTTTTTAGTTCCATGTCCATTACAGTAAAATGGCATAATTATTTTCCAAAATGTTTCAGGAAAGGTGTTCATTTCAAATATCTGTTACACTTCTTAATTGAAAAATAAAATAAAAACAATCCCAAAACCTACAGAAAATGCATGCAACTACTCTTAGAGAAAAGAAAAAA
This sequence comes from Anser anser, assembly GCF_964211835.1. Taxonomy (NCBI): domain Eukaryota; kingdom Metazoa; phylum Chordata; class Aves; order Anseriformes; family Anatidae; genus Anser; species Anser anser. The sequence continues at coordinate 175,576,194 of NC_139720.1, read as the reverse complement.
AAAAGACATGAAGGGAAGAGTCATGTTTGATCATGTTTGTCTTTTCATTTTGCAGCAACAAGACAAGAGGCATTGGGCGCAAACTGAAACATGGGAAGTTCCAGCTGAATCCTGATGCTGTGCCAGTACTATGCAGCAATAGACACAACACTGGTGTGATACCAGTCCTGCTCTAGCTACAAGTGCAGAGCACAGCACTGTATGGGCTGCTGCATGGAAAGTTAACATCCCAGCCAGACCCAGCACAATGATCTGTCTGATCATATTCAGACATACTGAATTCAGACATTCAGACATAAATTCATAAATATTCAGCTACTGCATCGAAATACTCCATTAATCTCCTTCCTTGTATTAGAGTATAAAGTAATCTATCATGATCACTTTAAGGTAGATGGTGCAATAAACAAATTATCTAGGAATATGGTGTTGATTAGCTTAGGAACATTCATCTTATATATACCTAAACTAACCCATGGTAGCTGTATTTATTCAGTGAAGTCCACTGCAGTTACTTGTTTATATGATCTTAAAGAGGGAATTTTATATAATGGAAGTAAGACGTAAGAAAATATTTTACATTAAAAAGTCAATTTTGAAAGAGATTTAATCTATAGTCACTTTGTAAAATATAAAGAAGTAGCTTATGCAACTTTTTATAATTATGATACGTTTATTTATTCAGTACCATCCTTTAAAGTTGCAGAATGTGTCTCTAGAACTAAAGCAGAATATGCAACACACTCTTGCAGGGTCTCTGTTATTGCTTTTTGCTTTTCAAGAACAAAGTCATTCAGGTTTAAAGTGTATATTTCTTCCTTGTGCATGAAGATTTTGAACACACTATACAAAGAAAAGGAGAAAATGGCAAGTATTCCAAGGAGCTGGCCTGGTAAATAAGGGAGGCATTCGGACTGTAACAGAGGACTGAATGTTCCTCAACTCAAGATGAGTTTAAGTGTCAGATGGTAGCATGCTGGACTTTTTTCACCACTTCCTACATTTTTACATGTAAATCTGAACCAGACAAAAGTAAACAGATTCATCATGTGTTCTTGCGCTGCTTAGAGTGATCCAGCAAGATTATATTGACTACTAAATCCTATTCCTGGCAGCCATGTGAGACTAGGTCATGCATAAGAGACGGGAAGGTAATGCTTACTAAACACTTGACATGAATGGGACTTTTCTGATGAAATATTGAATTTGGGGGTATGCCTTCTGGGGAGCAATATGCAGACATCAAAGAAACCATTATCAGTGCAATCATAGGTGCGAGACAAAGCATAGCTCTCCTTTTAATAGTTAAGAAGCTAAACTGCCACAGATCGTACTTCAAATACAGGATAAATGGGTTCCGAAAATTTCTTTTACAGTATATACAAAAGCTTTCAGTTGCATGCTATTGTAAGTGTGAATTTATCATCTTTGTTGGAATAGTTTCATTTTGTGTTACTAATTAAATATTTGTAGGAACAGAAAGTGAAAAAAAAAAAACCCTCTGTGATAGAAGTTATGCCATTTATGTGGGAGAAGAAATTTCACTGTAAGTTTTCTAACAGAATAAAGCAGATCTGGATCAGGGAACCCATATGATAAGCGTTTGAAACTTGAATTATACGGCTTAGGGGCTGTCTCACCATAAATTACTCTATAAACTTGATGAATTTTTAAGTGCAGAAAATAACTTTAGATTTTATTTATTTATTTATTTTACCTGGAGTTGGAAAATGTTTCTCATTTGAATGTTATTAAATATGTTAAATTTCCACTATATTACTTCACTGACATTGAATAAGTGAGAGATACACACAGGGTTTATGAATATTGACTTGTCTAGTCATATGTCTATTAACATTTGTATACACTTATTAGATAACAAGGAATTGTGAAAAAAAGAAAAAAGAAAACTTCAGCTAATATGCAGTATGCAGAGCTATGTAGAATCCTAATGCAGAAGGAGTCTGAAAAAGAACATTGACAGCCTATATAATGACAGTGTTTGAAAGGTTACTCCTTTCAGTTACCAAATGTTTGAATATAATGATACTTTTCAGTACTTGGAACCAGCAGACTGAGGATGAGTCAGAAATGCAAATACAGTAGCTTGTATTAAATGTCCCAAAGGAAAAAAAAAAAAAAAAAAAAAAAAGGAAATGGAATTTAGAAAGAGAAGACCAGGAACAAGAGAGTCACTATAGCACCACCAAGGATGGAGAAACTTCAAAAGATTCTGTATTGATGTTGACTGTCAGTCCCCTCTGTCGTGTGTAACATTCTGCTGGAAATCTTGTGTGAACAGCTTTTGTTTTGATATTTCAGAACTTCCAGTTCTTTTTGCAGCAGAGCTCAAAGATACAGAGATGCATGAAAAGAGAGAAAAAGGTGTTGGAAAATTAAGCTATGTAAAAAAATTTTGAAACACACAAAAAAATATAATCACTGATTCAGGTTTGACTTCAAATGATGAGTGATTTCTTTTTGGAAAATAACATATTCTATTTCCCATTTTTAAGGAGGATGCTGAAACTGAAACTGAAAATTCTGGATTCCTTTAGCTTGGAATATAGCATAAGATATCCATGTTAACTAAAACATGGTTATTAGCAGTAGCATATCCATACCAGAATACAGGCTAAATTACCTCATCAAGATGCTTCACAGTACCACAGGTGGAACGAATCCAGTAACTGAGTTAACTTTTTCAAACCTTCAGATATCTCTGCATCACCCCTCAGGTCTCAAACCATATATGGGGATTACAACAGTTTTGAACGTATTCTTTAATTTAGGATTAGATGTACATGCCAGTAGTGCCTTTTCCAGATCAGCCTGTTTACACCAAATAAAATAGTGTTGTAAAATGGAGAAAAGGTCCTCTTAAAGAAGAGAAGGATTTTTTTCTTCACAGTAATGGTTTGGCTTGGAAAGGACATTAAAGATAATCTTGTTCCACCTCCCGTGCCCTGGGCAGGGACACCTTCCACCAGAACAGGTTGCTCAAAACCCCATCCAACCTGGTCTTATATGCCTCCAAGGATGGGGCATGCACAACTTCTCTGGGCAACCTGTTCCAGTGCCTCACCACCCTCAGAGTAAAGATCTTCCTTATATCTAATCAAAACCTACCCTCTTTTAATTTAAGACCATTAGCCACTGTACTATCACTACACTCCCTGGTAAAGAGTCTCTCCCCAGCTTTCTTATAGGCTCCCTCTAAGTACTGTAAGGCCACTATAAGGTTACTCTCTGTAACCTTTTCTGCTCCAGGCTGAACAACCCCAACTCTCTCAACCTGTCCTCATAGGAGAGGTGTTCCAGACCTCTGATCTGACAGGTTGACATCTTTCTTGTGCTGGGAACCCCAGAGCTGAACGCAGTACTCCAAGTGGGGCCTTGCAAGGGCAGAGTAGAGGGGGAAAATCACCTCCCTCAACATACTGGTCACGTTTCTTTTGATACAGCACACAATATGGCTGGATTTTTAATACCCTTTAAATATGAATGGAAACTGATTTATTTTTCCAGGGCTATTGTACCAGTTTTCTTCATCTTGTTGACTTGTGAGGTTTTAACAGATTCATTTTAAATATATTTTATTCCAAGATTGTAAAAACAATTAAAGTTGCTAATTACCATCAGTATATTTGCTTACTGAATCCCGTAATAAACGCAAGCATTTGTAAATAAAGAAAATTATTAAAATCTGAATAAATTTTACTCTCCAAGTGATAAATGTGCTATTCTTACTGAATAAAAAGGAAGGCATATTTCATCTTCATGATGATGACTCTTTCAAATGTTTTAATTATCTGAATCTGGGACACTCTTGGATACTTGAATTCAACTGCATGTCATGGGTATATGTGTATGTGTATAGAAAGCAATAGAAAGAACAAGAGACATATGAGAGAGAACACAATGATGAAAAGCTGCAAATACACCAAACACAAAATTCAGGAAATTATGTATTTAAAGTGGTTTGTGTTGCTGATAACGTTAAACCCTCCTACATACCAAAACTTAGATTATCAAACAAAAAATTGGAAAACGCATACCTAACAACCCTTTGAGAACAATTTCTTTTAAGTGATTAGCAAGCATTACATAAAGACATGTGGCCAAGGGTGAGAAAGAATTTAGTTTGTCAGGAAAGCAATCAAATGCAGGAAGAATAAGGCCACGTTCTTTTCCTGCTATTTTCCTATCTTGTTGTTCACTGTGCAATACATAAACGAAGCAGTGTTCCTACAGAACTGCTTAAGATAGAACACTGATTCATAATAAAAGAGATTTATCATTTGAACATTTTTAGATGTCTCATAAGTGTGAAACAAATGATCATGTAAATAAGGTTTGCCTCACCAGTGACTGAATCTTCAGCTGACAATATCTGCATTGCTAGCATGGCCAGCAGACGTAGTTGTTCAGTCCCAGCAAGGTCAAATACAACTTTGCAGAACTGGATCCAAAAAAGAGCAAAAAAGTTATTCTTGACTTTGGTTCAGCACTTTTGAGAGTCCATGTGGAGTACTGTGTCCACTCATGGACTCCCCAGGAATCAGAGAATCACAGAAAGGTTTGGGTTGGAAGGGACCTGAAAGATTATCTAATTCCAACACCCCTGTCATGGGCAGGAACACCTCCCACTAAACCAGGTTGCTCAAAGCCCCATCCAATCAGGCCTCAAGCACTTCCAGGGATGAGGCATCCTCAACGTCTCTGGGCAACCTTTGCTTGTGCCTCACCACCCTCTGTGTGAAGAATTTCTAATATCTAATACGAATTGTTTTTCTTCTATTTTTAAACCATTACTCTTTGTTCTTTCACTATACTCTCTGATAAATAGTTCCTTTCCAGCTTTCTTGTGGTCCATGTTTAGGTACTGGAAGGCCGCAATGTGTTCTCCCCAGAGCCTTCTCTTCTCCAGGATGAACAACAACAACTTTTTCAGCCTGCCTTCGTAGGAGAGGTTCTCCAGTCCCATGGCTTGATGTTCAGATTTAGATCAGTGAAGACTCGTGTTCTGCAGGGGTCAGTACTAGCATTGATGTTATTTAACATCTTTCACTTTGACATGGACAGTGGGATTGAGTTCAATCCCAAGCACAGATACAGGCTGGGCAGTGAATGGACTTAGAGCAGCCCTCAGGAGAAGGACCTGGGGGTGTTGGTTGATGAGAAACTAAACATGAGCCAGCAATGTGCATTTGCAGACCACAGACAACTGTATCCTTGGCTGCATCAGAAGTGTCACCAGTAGGTCGAGGGAGGTGATTGTCTATCTCTACTCTGATCTACGTGGAGTGCTGCATTCAGCTCTGGGCCCCCCAACACATGAAGAACATAGACATACTAGAATGAGTCCAGAGGAAGGCCACAAAGATGATCAAGGGGCTGGAGCACCTCTCCTATGATGACATGCTGAGAGACCTGGGATTGTTCATCCCGGAGAAGAAAAGGTTACAGGGAGACCTTATAGTGTCCTTTCAGTACCTTAAATAGGCCTACAGAAAAGCTGGGGAGGGACTCTTTGTCAGGGAGCACAATGATAGGACAAGGAGTAATGGCTTTAAACTAAAAAAGGGTACCTTCAGGAGAGTACTTAATCTTATACAGATTTACAAGAGCATCTTACAGACTATGATAATTCAGAATAGTTTTTTCTCAGTGGTATAATGAAAAAAAGATGTAAAGTCTGTCATGTCAAGGGTTGTCTGGTCACTAGCTTTGTGTACTGCTAAAAAAGTCATACAAAAATTTATTTTTTTTTAACATTTAAATTTGACATTTTGATGTGTAGAATTCAGTCATAAAGTCATTGTTTTTATATGATATTTTCTTAGAAAGTTTTGCATATTTTTCCAATTTCTATTTTTTTTCAAAACTCTTTTTTTTTTTTTTTTGCTAGCTTTAAATTTGTTTGCTTGACCTACTTGCAAAATTCTGCATTTTTAGGGAGCTTTTTTTTTTTTTTTTTTAGTATAATTTAATTCTAGTACAGTACCTTCAATATGTTAACTATTCTGTTAGAAACTAGATAAGCAAGCTTTGGGATTAGTCTGGCAAATCATTTCTTTACTTGATTGCTTTTTTTTTTCTTTTTTTTCTTTTTTCTTTTTTTTCTGCTTCTAAGATCTTATTTATGTAATGTAAAAATCATTCATTTCATCTATTTGTTTTTCCTCTTTAGGAGGACCCATTGTTTTTATTTATTTTACTGCTACTTTGGTAATATCATAAAGATAGGATTATTTTTTTAGGATCTTAACTATTAAGTTGGAATCTTTTTAATATAACCTGTCATATATTCTTTGATTTACAAATAAATTAAAAGGAAAGTAAAATAAAAATAAAAACAGAAACAGCGTCAACAATAACAACAACAAAGTAGAGAAGTCCTAACCCATTTATCAGAATAGATGAGTACCCACAGAAATTGTAGGCCTTTCTTTATGGATTGAGTTACATATACATTTCTGAACAGGTAATTTACTAAAACGGTTGTTTTCATAAGCACTGTAACATTTCTATTATTTTTGAGATAAATAAAATCTTTTTTTTTTTTTGACCGACAGAAACAAAAATGTAGTGAAAGATGGATGAAAAGATCCACCTTCTCTCAGAGCATATAATCCATAAAGTGAGAAAAAGTGAGAAATGCATATTAAAGGGATATATTTAAATATATCAGGTATAAAGGCTGGTAAAAATATGATGATGGGCAGACATCTCCTCTTTTGATAAACTAATCATTCACTCTATCTAAGGTGATTTTAGGTAACATTGAAATAAGAAATATGCCTCATAGTAGCATGAGATTCACGTGAGAATTAAATATTGCATTTCATATGCTTTTCACTAAGATTTTGGACAGCCATTTCAAACACTGTTTTGCGGCTACTGACATCTATACTCCCATTGAGTCTGTTAGTGGAATAGCCTACAGTAGAGTGAAGAGACACCTGACCCAGCACACATGCCAGAAGTGATGAAGTCCCAACAGCACTGAGTTAAGCATGAGTTTATTCATTCTAATCATATAATCACAATAGCCTCCACTATTGCTTATTGGAGGTTGGCAGATTAGAAAACATCCTTTCGATACTGAGCTAACTTGCTCATGACCAGTCCCATACACAGGCAAGTTGGCTCCACAAAAAATATATTATGCTATTCAAATGCATAGAGCCAGTTTCGGTCTGAAGCTGTGTTCCTGTTGTACAGCATCTAAACCTATAAACTTTATAGATATGCGGTACTGCACAGCGCAAAGACAGCTGAGGCAACCTGAGATCACCAGCAAGGCCTCAACACAGCAAGGAAGCAGTAATAAAACTGGACAAAAAAGGGATGTCATTGCTCTCCTGAGGCTCTACACTCGGTCCAGTAACCTGTGCATTGTCTGAACTGGTCTGCCTGGAATAAGGCAGATCCTTTTGCCTCTCTGGCATAGTTTATCTGAAGTGTGGATAGCAACTTCCCAGCAAATGCAATGGTTACTAAATTTAAGACCACCTGTAGATGTTAATAATGTTTACATATGAGCCAGTCAACTAAACTCCCTGTTTGATCAGAGGAGAAAAATAACAGTTTTTGCCTTGTAATTATTTATTTATAATCCTAATCAGAATTGCTCCTCAATATGCTTTATTCTCCACAATCAATAAAGAAGAGCCTGGAATGTCCATCTTGGATGTGGACATATATGACTGATGTGTAGAAACAGATGGAATCACCCCTGGCAGCTACCACAGCTTTTTATGTCCTACTAGTTTAAAATGCGTTAGCAAACTTTTTTAAAGAACTTTTTATTTATTTGTTTGTTTGTTTATTTATTTATGTTGAATAGAAAGAACAAAAAGTTCATCTCCCACTAAGAAAATGTTTACTTATAAATTGACAAAGGTGGACCATGTTTTGCATGCTTGGAGTTCAAGGAAGCTGAATAGAGCTCATATCTGATCCTTTGAGATGTTTTTGCCATTGAGTTGGGAATAAGCAAGGAGATGGCTTTCTTTGCTTCTGATATTTAATGGAACAGTGGCTTCAGGATGATGACCCTACCTATAATTAATTTCATAACATCAAAGCAAAACTGATTATTTTTTATTTTTTATACCTGAACTTGAAGAGCAGGGCAAGAGGAATGCTGCATACAGTGTTTCAAACATCTTTGATACAAATCTGTTATTCTGAAAATATTTTTTTTTGAGAGAGAGAGAAGGGACAAGAAGAGAAAAGGGGGAAGAGAAAGGGCTAATTTCAACTCATATTGTATTTTGAATTATAAAAATATCACTCAAAAATGTCAGGCTGTTGAATTGTATTGTTCTGACAGCTTCAAACTTCTAATTTAGTATGAGAAAATTATTTTAAGAGTAGAAAAACATTTCCTGTCCACATCCGCTACTGTTGTAAATATTACACATTATTTTCACCAAAGACAGTCTGAGAAAAATGCTCATTTAAACACTGAATTTACAGATGAAGTATTTGGGAATTTTCAGACCCCTAAAGAATATATGAACAAATATATTTCTCTTACTGATGAGACAGCAATGGAAGAGGTTTAAGAAAATATCAAATGAATGCTTAAATAACACAACTGTAAATTAGTAAACTACTAAATTACATAATAAATCATATTGAACCATAGGAATTATTATTATTTTTTTGGTTATATTTCTGCTTATTTTTAAAACTTGCTGAACTGATGCAATGCAATGTCAATATATTTTTGAAATAAACACCAGATCAAAATTAGGAAACTGTCTGGATAGGTTAAACACAATGAAAATACTATACATTCTGATCACCTGGCTTGTTTTCAGGCATCAGTAACTTACTGAAACAGTGTTCTTCAACATTAACTTTCTGTGATTAATAATAATTACAAAGATTTATAGGCTGACTGTTCTGGGTTGACCTCAGCCGGCAGCTAAGTACCTGCTCAGTCACTCTCTCACTCCCCAGCAACAGGATGGGTGAGAGAGTATGAAGAAAGTCAGAGAACTCATGGGTTGAGGTAAAGACAGATTAAAAAGTGAAACAAAGCTGCACACCAAAGGAGAAGCAGAATAAGAACTTTACCCACTACTTGCCATTGGCAGGCAAATCTTTAACTACCACCTGAAAAACAGAGCCTCAGTATGGGTTAATGGTTATTTGGGAAGACCAGTGCTATAATGACAAATGTCCCCTGTTCATCCTCCTCTACGTGAACCTTTATTGCTGAGCATGATGTCACATGGTATGCAATATTCCTTTGGTCAGTTGGGGTCAGCTGTACTGGCTGTGTCCCCTCCCTGTGTCTTGCCCTTCCCCAGCCTACTTGCTGCAGGGACAGAGTGGGAAAAAGAAAACCATGACACTGTGCAAGCACTGTGAATTAGTGTGCCAAAACACTGGTGTGCTATAAACAATGTTTTAGTCACAAATCCAAAACACAGCACCATATTGGCTGCTATGAAGAAAATTAACTCCATCCCAGCCAGACCCAGTACAGTAACCGAGGGAACCTCTGTCAAATAATAACATATTTAAAAACAAAACCAAAACCAAACAAACAAAAATTAGGGCTACTTCTACTTTAGCAGGTTTTTTATGTGAGTATCTCTATTTAAACCATATACATTTTTTACATCCATACAAAAGGAGTTTTGCATGATTTTCATATTATTTTTTTTTAGTGTTTGACAAAAATCATAAAACTGTTTTACTTTTGTTATTATAATAGGTGACTGCAAACAAGAGATTTAAAAGCCATGTGTAAAAAGAGACAATGTCTATTAAAACTAGTGTGCACTGGCGGTCTCAAATTCTGTGCATGGCTGCCTAACAAATAGCCCCCAAGGGTCTTGAATGAAGTCTAAAGAAAGAATTACAGCTGAAAGACTAAGTTCATGGTCTGTCCTTAATTCACCCATCTGACACTGCAAAACAGTCTATTTTGTCTGTAACAGTGGTCAGGAGGAAGGAGTCCAGTTCTAGCAGGTAGGATAAAAGCAAAGATGACATAAACTTCTTTCACATCTCTGTTTTGGAAGTCTATAAAAACCTTACTTCTGTAATACTTTTCATTTAAGGACAAAAGACCTTTTCAGCTATTAAAATAATGAGCTTTAAAATATATCTATGAGTGAAGTATTTATAGTTGTTTTAGAAATGGTCTGAAAACCCCAAAGAACTTTCACTATTACTAAAATTAGGTATCTAACTGTTGGCCAGATTTATTCCCTACACATCATGCTCAATTTAAATTGATTTGGAGGGTTGAACTTTATTTTATTACATTTTTACTGCTTCTGTTCTGATGTGTGTACTGAGATGGACATATCCAAGCACAATGCAGTGTGGGCATCACCTATGTGAGAAACACTCTGTAGCCAATAACTTAGGCCCAGGCGAGGATCTCAGTGAAGTAGTAATTTATTCACAATTGCAATGGCGGGCGTCCCACAAGCAGGAGCGCACCTACTGGTTCCAAAACACAGTTTATATACTTTTTGATGACAGGACCCTCCCCTGTTTCCCCAGTGAGTGGGTAACCCAGGTTCACAATCTATCTGATGCTTCACAGACAATGCATGGCCTTCAGTTGCTGGCCTGTTAAATTTCAAATTTCTTTTGACTTTTTTACTGTTTGAAGGGGTAATGCTTCTTCACATATCTGACTTGACTTAACACCGTGATTTTCACCTAATTGTTCTAAGGAGTCTGGTTGTCTGAATTTTACAAGGTCGCCTGCTAAATTTTCTTATCACTGCAAGCATATCTCAATACCCCATTCCTTACCTTTAAACAGTGTAACTCTGCAAAAACAACATTTTTATTCCCACACCTGGTTTCTTAGTATAAAACCTATGTCAGTCAATCACTACCACCTAGTGTGCTAGTGACAGATACAGGAAAAAAAAAAATTAGTTCTCTTCAGTCCTGTGCTTACTGAGAAGAATTCAGGAATGGGAGTCACTTTTAGGCTCACGTTTTTTTCAGACTTACCTACATTACCGGATTTTGTGGTCCAAATTAGGTCTTTCAGTGCCCTATAAACATTTAATCTTCAGTTATCAAAAAAAAGTAACTCACAATACTAAATTATATTCTTTTAGGGTACGTATTCTCTTAGTATATGTGCCACTGAGTGAGTAGGAAATACAGTGAAGTCCAGATTCTTCATCTATCTTTAGACCATCACCTATAATCTGAATGATCGTCATGTGGTGTTTATCTCTGTCTAATGAGGAGGCTTCAAAAGATGATTCCTTTAGCAAAAGCATATCAGCTAGATCAATAGGTGTGAATGTTTGACCTTTAATGTTCCAGGGCATGAATTTCAAAGGGGCAAACCACACAAAATCAGCAGGAGGATTAGATTCCATCTCCCACCTCTAAATTCCCAGGAATTAACAAAATGTTCCTACTAAATAGTATTTTCTCTCTATTCTTAAGACTTTCAGTTCTGGCCCATGAGACTAGATTATTTCCAGATGTTGAAATAAACTTCTATGTAAAATAATTGCTATGTTAAATGACACCTCTCTCCCCCCCACAAATAGAAATCCTCATGTGGCCAATGTTCACAATATTATGCGAGAAAAAAACTTTAACAACTTTCTTTATTCTCAGCCAGGTAAAAAAAAACATAAAAAATAAAAATAAAATAAATAAAATAAAATAAAATAAAATAAAATAAAATAAAATAAAATAAAATAAAATAAAATAAAATTGAATTAAAAGGCCTTTTTGTTTATAAACAGGGCTAGTTTAGTCTTTAGACAAAATTGTATTTGTGAAAAAACCTCTCAAGCAAAATATTTGTAAACCTGGCATTTATGTGTAGCTTTAAACTGAAGTCTCCCCACAGAAGTGTGTGATACTTTTTTATGTCCATGGAGCTCCTCAGTGGAGTTTGGAGCATACCCAAAGGCACACAGGACCACACCAAAGTTGTCATACTTGTAGCATGCAGCCATGGATCTGTTTGCTTCCTTTCACATATTTGTGGCAGCAGCTATAGCTTATGCAATTCTTGAGCAGGCTTCAGGACTCTTTCCAAAAGAAGGCTGCCTACTGTCTAGACTTGTATTAATGATGAAACCCATTTTTCGGTGTCATTTTCTGAAGCAGCTACACCAGCACTTTGACTCTTACTTTTAGGCATTGTTTCAGAATTGGTATATTAAAGTGATGTCATTCTAAAACAGCATGGGCTGTATCTATTCAAAAAGGCAATTTTTATCTGATCCTTGGACTTCCAAATGGCATTGACTTTCTTAGATGTGGAGGAAATTTCCCATTTTGGTCTTGATGCTAAATTTCAGCCTTGAGCAAGTTTTTATAAGAAAAGACTTGACTACAAGAAAGCATTCAGTGATAGGCTGATAATTATAGCAATGTTAGAATGTACTGTTGTGAAATGCCTTTGTAGTGAAGTTAGTGAAGTAACCCCTACAGTAAATTGCATTTTTCATAAATACTGAATATTTGGGGATAATTACTGCAAAGCATTCAGATGCCTCAAGGCTCACTTCTTTTGTGAATGGAACCAACAGTGAAAAACAGACAGGGAACAGCCACACATAGCTTATGTGTCTCTCTCTTTCCCAAATGGTTTCATTCTATCTTCTTCTTAAAAAACACTTGAAAAGACATTTTACCCTCTGTGAATTTAAAAGATCACTAAACAATCACTGCTTTTCTTGTTGTTTGAGCAGCTCTGCATTTTGTAATTCACATACATGTCTCAGCTCTACATTTTGTAATTCAGTTTAAAACTTCTGAGCTGAGACATTTTCCAAGAGAGCCAGAGGATTTTCTACTATGATTTTCACCTTTTTGTTTTTCTTCTGACAGAGGGGACAAGTAAAGATTAAGAAGCACCAAAGTGTTGACTGTATAGTACTATTAACTTAGTTGAATATGTCTGTTCTCATGATCTACCTTTCAAAAATATAATCAAATAACAGAAACTGACAATTTGTATACAAAGGATCCCAACACAAACATTCCCATTTTCAGATGTATACAATCTTAAGCCTATATTTTTGACCTTTCCCACTTTCTAAAAGCTTTTTTTTTTTTTTTTTTTTAACCTGTTTATCATCTTGGTATTCACTGAAAAACTGCCCTGTGAAAGATGATTCTTTCAACAGGAAGGACAAAACAGTGATTTTATTTTTACCTGCCCATTGCTTGTGTTAATTCATAGGGACGTATGCATGTCAGGTATAAATGTGAACTACTGGCAGTTTTAGAGATCTGAAAAAACTCACTTTCAAAACTCAGATGAAGCACGAGCTTTATTTTTAGTAAAGTTTTCTTGTGAATACAGCCCTCTCTTCTCTCTTCTACTTTTGCACAAGTGCGGATTCAATATCCTCCTTTGCTTGAAAGAAACCAGTTTCTAGTAGTATGTGAAATGTTGGGCTCTAGTCTATTATGAGAGATGTGTACATATGTGCATGCTGTTGAGAAAAAAGTAAAGGAATGAGATTGAGAAAAGGGAGGCGTAATCTACTTTTTCCATACTCAGGACAGAAAGATACTTAAAGAAAATTTTACAGGCAAGGCAATCTTGAAGCTCATTCTCTACATATTTCACTCTGATCAAACACCTATTTAAAGGAAAATAATAGTTAAACAATATTGTGAATATAATGAACTTAGGCTTCTTTGGTATTCCTAACTCAAAGTTTCTTATGTTTAAGGCATTCTAATACGTCAATATGAACTGTCAAAGAACTAAAGCAAACCAATGTGAATAAAAAATAATAATAACTTAGAGATAGAGTTGGGAGTATGAAATACTTAGTCTAATTGTGCAGCAATATTGCTACCATTCTGAGTGTATTAGCATTCCTTCCCACTAGCATGTTGGTGTTAGTTCACTGATTTATTTAATTTTTTGTTTTCTGAAGTGCCACCAAAGTGCTCTTTACAGACAACAAGGTGTAACGGTCTAACTGGGGGGGGGGGGGGGGGGGGGGGGAAAGGTGCCACGGAAAGTATTATCTATGAGGATCACAGTCAATGCAAATTATAACTTTTACAATTGACTTCTTATCATGTTGTAGAATAGGAAAATTCAAGATAGAATGATGTTATACTTTTCTAAAATCAATTGAGTATACTTTTCATGTCTCAAGTGTTGAGTTTGTTATTAAGCAACAAGAAACTAATCAATACAGAGGTACAATTCTAAGGGGCAATTGCAGAAAGCAATCATTTTCATTTCATATTTTGTTGATACCAATTCCAAGATCCTATCAAAGCTGCTGTCGCTCCTTGCTGTCGCCACATACATAATAAACTCTCTCTCTTCAGGATAAATATTATTCTACCCTTTATTGGCTATTCAGACTGTGCAATCAGAGTGAGCTCTTAGATTTGTCACATTATGGTATGATGTAAAATTCATCTAAAATCAATGCAATACTCTCACTGACTTCAAATAACTTTGGATCAAGATTTGTCACCTTAACTGACACCTCAGACAATCTTGTGTTCACAGTGAATATATATGCATATATATATGTTTTTTACCTGTGTAGGTAACCAGAGGGATAATACAAAAAGGAAAAAAATGTGTGGTGGTACAGCTTCTTCCCACCATATGACACAGGCTGTAAGTTTTATAGTAGTAAAATTGATGGTAAGTATAGGAAAAGAAAGGACATCAACAGAAGTTTTCACTGTCTGCAACTTAGGTGGAAAGGTGAATAAAGGCAGATTTTGATTTGGTATTAACTGTTATGTCTCATTTAAGTCTGAGGTGTGGAATTGATCCACAACTAATAGATGAATATTTATCTGGTAACATTTAATTCTCATCTTCATTTATACCAGTAACTGCATGGCTGTGAAGATAGGCCTGATTTACAAGCATATAAGTGAGATCAGAATCAGAGCCATAATCTTTACAACCACACTATCAAAGCAGAGAAGTAAAGCAAATACTGTTTCTCCTACAAGTTATTTTTATGGTTCCCATCTCAGTAGATTCTGAGTGTCTCATAGATATTAATAAATTTATCCTCACAAAGTTCACTTGAGAATATGGAATATTTTTAGGTTCTTTGAACAATTGTTGCTGTGGAAAAGAATCAGATGCATTAAATGTCAAACATCAATAATTTTTTTCCCAATATTATTAAAAATTCATAGTCCAGAGAAACAAGAAATGAAAGGCTAAATTCAATAATGGTCTCTCAATGTCAGTTCAGTGCCATGTGAGTTAGTACCACACAATAAGTTATTTGCAGATTTTTAGAGCAGTGATTCTTACCCTTTTTCAGGTTACCTTCAGGATAACTATCATCTCATCGTTCACATTCCCCACACCTCTGACTCTTTAGCCAGGACTTTACCATTGTCCACTTCTCATGGGGCAGGGTGCAGTCCACTGGCAGGAAACCACCTGAATAAGTAGAACCATGTTAGTATACCCACTGAGACAGTTTAGCTAATCATATATATATATATATATTTTTTTTTCCAGTTCCCTGGACACAAAAAAATGCTATGGTGTGCATTGGCCTATATCTTCAACTGTGCTACTCATTTCTGACCTCTGACATAACAGAATATATGCCACCAGATACATTCAGCATGGTGAAGCAATACGTAGAGCTGATGTATCATGCTAGTGTCTCAAGCTGGAATAGACAGTTTCAGCAGAAGGGCTGCCTCATGTGGCAGATGTAGTGAGAGCAGCAAAAGGGCAAATGAGGAGATGATCAGAGCTACAAGGAAATGAAGGAGGGCAGTCTGACAGCAAGTGTCAGTACAAGATGGATATCTTTTCTGTGTATTCAGCTTACTATTTTCTTATCTATGGTGATCAGGGAGGATAAAGACACTCCTGAATGTGCCTGCTGCTGAGTCTTCCTTGTCTACATTTGAAGCTGTTTTGCCTTCTTATATTCTTTTCAGGATAACAAATGTTTTAATTTGACTCAATGGAAGTATATGAACATCCAATTGACTCAAATGGAAGTGTATGAACAACTTAGGTGCTTGAATTCGGGAACATGTGACAGGTGGATAACCATAGATGTGGTTAACTGTGATACCTTAATTTAGACACCTGTGTGAAGGTGTGTGAAGATTTTTTTTTTTTTTTTTTGTGTGAATATTTTTAAAGTCGTTGCAGACAGGCCAAAACCAGATATCTACACCAAAGATGGTCATTTCTTCCACATTCGGTTCTTGCCCCAGGGCAGCTTGGGTCACTCACCCACGCACAGGTAACTCATACCATTTGCTGTTAATTGTCCAAGCTATCAACCCCATTAGCTTAGCAAACATAGTAAAGGACTAAGAGAGATGTGTGTTCTTTTGCAGTATCAGATGAAATACAGCACAGGCATTCTAGGGCTTCTTAAATTTCACTATTATCCTGTCTGCCTTCTACAAAATTACTGTGAAGTTTCTTTGTCATTGAATAGAGATTGTTTCTTCTTAATTACCCTAGGAAAAGTGTGTGGTTTTTTTGTTTGTTTTTGTTTGTTTGTATCTTTCTGAGTTTACTTTGCCACCTGAGACTTCCCAGAAGAGTAATTAATTCCTCATCTAATTCAAATAACATTCAAACAGACGCTTATATTACTAACTAATCATTATCTTTTGATATTATTGTTATCTAAAATCATCCAGTTTATAACAAGACATCAAATAGCTGTATCATTGGAACTGAGTATCTGGCCATAAGCTACCAATAGATTAAGTCCATTTGGAAAAAGATTTAGCTCTTATCTGTGCTTCACCATCTTTCAGAGTACCTGTCCCTTTACATTAACTATTTAAGAAGCCAAGAGCAACCTAGGAATTTCAATAACGCATTTAAAGATAAGGATGGGAATCAAGCCATAAACTTTTTGGCCTCACTATGCCAGCACACAGCATTTCACTGCAAAAGTCTGGAATAATGATTACTAATATTCTATAGTATATTCCTACAGGTTGACTGCTTTCCTAAAAAACTGATCAAAGTTTATAGTAGCTATTTTCAAATCACAATGAAAATTGCTGTCAAACATATTTTGTGTTTCATATACATTTAGAAAATTTAAGATCGATTTAAATAATTGAAACACTGAAAAATAAATATTATTTTAATATAATTTTAAAACTAAGCATAAATTTAAATAAAGTAGTTCTCAAGATATGTGATCCAGCTTATGGAGTAAGAAGTGGAAGTGTTTAATACAGATTTATGGCCAAAAGACAGGGATTATCACAATGATTTCAGGCTTGTAATTTATTTTGAGGTTTTATGTTTCTTAAACATATAATGAATTAGGTTGAACATTGCCTTTAACGAAAAAAGCAACCAAATGTAACTGCACCCAATTATCAATGTTTAGGTATTTTTTGTATGAAAATTTGTCACAAGGAATCTCTTAATGAGAAACAGAATTGAGAATGAAATTGCAAGATATTAAAATTAATTATTATAATTAATTAATTATAATTTTAATTTGTGTATCACAATATATCGATCTAGGATTCAGAAATAATCATCCTCATATCATCTGTCTTCTGAACTGATCTTACAGAATGAGGGATCCCAACAGATCCCAACAGATCCCAACATTCCCAACAGTCTTGGGAATCTGGAGAGGTCCTAGCTGACTGGAAGCTGGCAAATGTACCAGTTTTCAAGAAGGGCAAGAAAGAAGACCCCAGAAACTACAGGCCTGTCAGTCTCATGTCAGTGCCTGGTAAAATTATGAAGATTATCCTTGAAGTTATTGAAGCACACCTAGGGGACAATGCAGTCATTGGTCCCAGCCAACATGGGTTCACGAGGGGTAGGTCCTGTTTAACAAATTTTATTTCCTTTTATGATAAGATCACCCACCTAGTCAATCAAGGGAAACCAATTGATGTAATCTTTTTGGATTTCAGTAAAGCTTTTGACACAGTTTCCCATAGGATAGTACTGGACAAAATGTCCAACATACAGCTAGACAAGAACATCATACGATGGGTGAATAATTGGCTGATGTGTAGGGCTCAGAAGGTTATGTTAAATGGGGCTACATCAGGCTGGCATATGGTCACTAGTGGGGTCCCCCAGGGCTCCATTTTAGGGCCAGTTCTCTTCAGTATTTTTATGAACAATTTAGATGTAGGACTAGAAGGTGTTTTGAGCAAATTTGCTGACGATACTAAGCTGGGAGGAGTTGTTGACTCTGTTGAGGGTGGAAAGGCCTTTCAGAGAGGTCTGGACAGATTGGAGAGCTGGGCAATCACCAACAGCGTGAAATTTAACAAGAGCAAGTGCCAGGTCCTGCACCTAGGAAGGGCCAACCCTGGCTATACGTACAGACTGGGCTACGAGACGCTGG
Organism: Anser anser; assembly: GCF_964211835.1. Classification (NCBI taxonomy): domain Eukaryota; kingdom Metazoa; phylum Chordata; class Aves; order Anseriformes; family Anatidae; genus Anser; species Anser anser. Next base: position 175,557,838 of record NC_139720.1, on the reverse strand, counting down.
AGAGCAGCTCTGCAGAGAGGGATCTGGGGGTTGTGGTTAATAACAAGCTGAATATGAGCCAGCAGTGTGCCCTGGCAGCCAGGAGGGCCAGCCGTACCCTGGGGTGCATCAAGCACAGCATTGCTAGCTGGTCAAGAGAAGTGATTTTCCCACTCTACTCTGCGCTGGTGCAGCCTCACCTCAAGCACTGTGTGCAGTTCTGGGCACCACAGTACAAAAAGGATGTGAAACTCTTGGAGAGTGTACAGAGAAGATCTACAAAGGTGGTGAAAGACCTAGAGGGGCATACGTATGAAGAGCGGCTGAGGTCACCTGGCGTGTTCAGCCTGGAGAAGAGGAGGCTGAGGGGAGACCTCATCGTGGTCTACAGCTTCCTCACGAGGGGGAGTGGAGGGGCAGGTGCCGATCTATTCTCTTTAGTGACCAGTGATAGGACCCATGGGAATGGTGTCAAGCTGCCACAGGGGAGGTTCAGGCCAGATATCAGGAAAAGGTTCTTCACTGAGAGGGTTGTCGTGCACTGGAACAGGCTCCCTAGGGACGTAGTCACAACATCAAGCCTGTCAGAGTTTAAGAAGGGTTTAGACTGTGCACGTAGTCATATGGTCTGAATTTTTGAGTAGACCTGTGTGGTGCCAGGAGTTGGACTCGATGATCCTTATGAGTCCCTACCAACTAGGGATATTCTATAATTCTATGATCAAATTTATTTCATTTAATGTTAAGTACCTTATCCTTGGTAGTTGCTTAGTCAGTTGCAAGGTATAGATAGTTCCAGAGCTAATTTCTTTCTTCTTCAGATATCTAAGATAGCAAGGACAATATTACCATCTGGAGGTGCTTGCATTTCTCCTTTTATCATTAACAAAGCTAAGCACTGATTGAAATGAATCCCAGTTTTACTTTCTCCATGACTCAATTCCCTTTTCTTTAAGGTCCAAAAAAGTACCATTTACTTCAGAAGCTCCTGATGGAAATTGTAAAGCTCCTTAGGATTCCATTTTTACCATGGTAGTTGCCATGTAATTATCACTATTACTACTAGTGATTCATGGTAGCTTTTGAATTGTACAGCTTTCCTAAATATTTTAAAATATAAACGTTTGATATTTTAACACAGAAAAGTTTAAGAAGCTATTACATGCCACAGTGCTAGGGGAGAGAATGAACCCAAAGGATAACAGTTAAAAGGTCTGCCTCTGCATTTCTCTCTTTCCTGAATTCAGCAAGATTATGTATTTTATTATTGTCCTCTTCTTAGAGCACCTTTGGGTTCAAACAGCTTCCACATCATTTTTGGTAAGTCTGACAAGCTGTCGCTATTAACCCACATCCTGCCAGATATCAGTTTGTCTTCCTTCATGGAAATATTCCATATTTCATGCCATTCTTTCTTTTATCCTTTTTCTTCTGAACACATTCCAATTTTGACAGCATACAAAACTGTTTAAAGCCAGTTCAATTATTCTCATCAGTTATTTTCCTCCCCCACATCCTATCTGTGATACTGTCATTAAAAGTAGCCTGAATCACATAGACACATTTTCTGTGAAAACAAAACAAAACAAAAAAAGTAATCCGCCCCCTAGTCTAACTAGCTTTTCCCCAAACTATGGCATCTAGGAAAATTAATCTACAAAATAATTTACGAGGCCATTTTGTTGCATACTCTTCTGAGAAAATGAATGCTTGCTGAAGCAGTTCATAGCAGAAGGCTGCAAAGTAGGCATGTTTTGGGTACTTTCATGGATGATCTAATTTGCATTGAATGCATTGAGTCATTTGGATTTTTATAGGGCACTGATATAAGTTATTTACATTAGTTGCATGACATAAAGAAAAGAAAATGGCTATATTTGCTGCATCAAATTAAAGTGCTTTTATAATGAGAAAAAACTTTTTTTTTTTTTTTTCCTCCCCCTACTGGAGCCACTTGATTCTACTTTGTATAAATATTGTAGAATATATGAGCTAGCTTCTATCTAAATTCTCTACTGCAGAAACATTTATTCTATTCAATGATATTTTTGTGAAGGCTTATGAACATAACGTTGAGATTCTAGTCACAATGATGAGAATTATGGACAAAGAGAAAGTAAAGTACACACATGGTTCAAAAAAGCCTGAACTTTTTACTCCCATTTAATGATTCTCCCATTTAAAGAGTCTCCCAGTTAAAACAGATCAATTACCTTAATCCTCTCTGAATTTTCAAAGATTTTTTCAAAGATATATTTCCCTATATAAAATAAACTGTGCTTATCCTGAACCTTGGAGATTACTATTACAAACAGGCAGAGGGAAGAGAAATTAAGTTGAGTATCTACCCTATATTTTATTCAGAATTTTCTTGATACTTTATTGCAGGGAGTTCATGGAATACTATTATAGTTGTCTACTTACATAAAATCTATTTCTATATGTGTTATCAAATTTAATAAGCATACAGTAAGTATTTGATAAGATGTATTTTTAACCTTCTTTATAATAAGGGGACTTATAATGGCTTTATGCTTGGCTAGCGAACAGTAATGATGCATTTGACTTTCTTGGGTAATTCAGAGGTCTCCAGACTTCAGAGTATCTCATACTTTGAGTGGAACCTGATTTATAGTTTCAAAGTTATCACCACAATGCATTAGCATTTCCAAGCTGATATCATGGCCCTGAGTGCATTAATCAGACTTCAGGGTCCTAGCCAGCCTCACCTTAGGCCTCCAGCCACACCTATGGCTCCATTTCAGCTCCAACCAGAGGTGTCAATCCCTCGCTAAGCTGCTTAGGAGAAATATTCGTCTCTAGCTCCGCCACATGCCCTGACTAGCTATGTAGCACTTTGACGTGGATTCCAACCCATAGACAGACTTCCTGGTCTGATCTTGGTCTGGTGCTATGTTAGGCCTTGCTGACTAGTGCTGGGTGTCAAGTGCAGGTTGGGTTCAAGCCCAACCCTGACCTATGGACTGGTTTCTTGGCTTGACTTTGACCCTGTCACACCACTGTTTAATGTATTCATGACCATACTCCTGTCTGGACTTGGCTATTATTTAAAGGTCTACCTTGTGTCCTTGCTATGTACTATAGGGATGGCTCTGGCTGACAAGTAACCGCTCTTCCAAACCCCTTGTGGATCACGTTCAGCTCTAGACTGAGGATGCTCTTAGGGAGCAGCTGGCCCTTACTGCTTCCAGACAACTGATTAGGGATGAAGTAAACTTTTCTCAAGTTAACTTTTTGTCTTTGTAATTCAGTGACAATAATATGTATTAGTGTTCAAAATTAATACTGAACTACTGTATCAGGAATGCAGGTATGCCTTCAGACAATACAGCAAATTGTTTTTTGTAAAGTAGTGTGTTGAAAGTTTCTGCCAATCTCCACATGAAAACAAAAACCTCTGATCCTTTGGTCTAAACACACCTAAAATGCAATATTCTAGTGAATCTAAAATCTGTACAGCAGGTTGTTCAAAAGTATCGCCAATACCATCAAACTACTGTCATTGCTGTTAGAGATCCTAAAGTGCTTTAATCTAGAAAATCCCCAAACAAATGCTAAAAGGCTGAGAATGTGAGCTAATTTTAGCTTCTTCTCACACTAATCAAATAAAAATCTCTTAATATTCATGAAATATTACAAAACACCTTTCAAGTGTAGCTCACATTTTAAAATAAAAATAAAATAAAAATAAATATTGTTTTCATTATGAAATACTCAGATATGCAAATATTTGCATTTGGTAGTTGTTATTGTATAATATTTTTCCCTTTATTGTTCTTTGATTTGACATTTTTTTAATGTATGATTCTTCTAATTTATGCTTACCAAAAGAGGTGTTAAGGAGAAACTTTCTTCAAAAAATTAATATATATGACTGAAAGAGATATATGATAAGAATTGCCAGTATACTGGTGAAAAATCAGTATAGAAAATCCAACTTCTGTCACTAAAATCCTTCTGCTAATAGTCCAAACTGAGTGAGTTGCTAGCAGTTTCATTCTCCCTCTACAGATATTTGTGGCACAAAAATCAACTAAAAAAAAATCAGCAATATAAAAATTGTTG